>NW_027363096.1:0-1200000 GCF_046119375.1 Phyllobates terribilis | reverse complement strand
CACTCTCTTTGAATCTTCTTTATCATGCTAAGAGGAGCAGGAAAAAGCAAAAAATTTCAGAATTGCACCTTGCAATGTGGAGAAATTACTGTTTGTGCATTTACAATATTCATTGATTTTTGCCATTGAAAAACGTCCAGAAATGTTTGAAGCTACTGACTGAATGAAAAGAGCTGGCATCTCACTCTCTTTGAATCTTCTTTATCATGCTAAGAGGAGCAGGAAAAAGCAAAAAATTTCAGAATTGCACCTTGCAATGCGGAGAAATTACTGTTTGTGCATTTACAATATTCATTGATTTTTGCCATTGAAAAACATCATGTTATTCATATACCAGAAATGTTTGAAGCTACTGACTGAATGAAAAGAGCTGGCATCTCACTCTCTTTGAATCTTCTTTATCATGCTAAAAGGAGCAGGAAAAAGCAAAAAAATTCAGAATTGCACCTTGCAATGTGGAGAAATTACTGTTTGTGCATTTACAATATTCATTGATTTTTGCCATTGAAAAACGTCCAGAAATGTTTGAAGCTACTGACTGAATGAAAGGAGCTGGCATCTCACTCTCTTTGAATCTTCTTTATCATGATAAGAGGAGCAGGAAAAAGCAAAAAATTTCAGAATTGCACCTTGCAATGCGGAAAAATTACTGCTTGTGCATTTACAATATTCATTGATTTTTGCCATTGAAAAACATCATGTTATTCATATACCAGAAATGTTTGAAGCTACTGACTGAATGAAAAGAGCTGACATCTCACTCTCTTTGAATCTTCTTTATCATGCTAAGAGGAGCAGGAAAAAGCAAAAAATTTCAGAATTGCACCTTGCCATGTGGAGAAATTACTGTTTGTGCATTTACAATATTCATTGATTTTTGCCATTGAAAAACGTCCAGAAATGTTTGAAGCTACTGACTGAATGAAAGGAGCTGGCATCTCACTCTCTTTGAATCTTCTTTATCATGCTAAGAGTAGCAGGAAAAAGCAAAAAATTTCAGAATTGCACCTTGCAATGCGGAGAAATTACTGTTTGTGCATTTACAATATTCACTGATTTTTGCCATTGAAAAACATCATGTTATTCATATACCAGAAATGTTTGAAGCTACTGATTGAATGAAAAGAGCTGGCATCTCACTCTCTTTGAATCTTCTTTATCATGCTAAGAGGAGCAGGAAAAAGCAAAAAATTTCAGAATTGCACCTTGCAATGTGGAGAAATTACTGTTTGTGCATTTACAATATTCATTGATTTTTGCCATTGAAAAACGTCCAGAAATGTTTGAAGCTACTGACTGAATGAAAGTAGCTGGCATCTCACTCTCTTTGAATCTTCTTTATCATGCTAAGAGGAGCAGGAAAAAGCAAAAAATTTCAGAATTGCACCTTGCAATGTGGAGAAATTACTGTTTGTGCATTTACAATATTCATTGATTTTTGCCATTGAAAAACGTCCAGAAATGTTTGAAGCTACTGACTGAGTGAAAGGAGCTGGCATCTCACTCTCTTTGAATCTTCTTTATCATGCTAAGAGGAGCAGGAAAAAGCAAAAATTTCAGAATTGCAACTTGCAATGCGGAGAAATTGCTGTTTGTGCATTTACAATATTCATTGATTTTTGCCATTGAAAAACATCATGTTATTCATATACTAGAAATGTTTGAAGCTACTAACTGAATGAAAAGAGCTGGCATCTCACTCTCTTTGAATCTTCTTTATCATGCTAAGAGGAGGAGGAAAAAGCAAAAAATTTCAGAATTGCACCTTGCAATGTGGAGAAATTACTGTTTGTGCATTTACAATATTCATTGATTTTTGCCATTGAAAAACGTCCAGAAATGTTTGAAGCTACTGACTGAATGAAAAGAGCTGGCATCTCACTCTCTTTGAATCTTCTTTATCATGCTATGAAGAGCAGGAAAAAGCAAAAAATTTCAGAATTGCACCTTGCAATGCGGAGAAATTACTGTTTGTGCATTTACAATATTCATTGATTTTTGCCATTGAAAAACATCATGTTATTCATATACTAGAAATGTTTGAAGCTACTAACTGAATGAAAAGAGCTGGCATCTCACTCTCTTTGAATCTTCTTTATTATGCTAAGAGGAGCAGGAAAAAGCAAAAAATTTCAGAATTGCACCTTGCAATGTGGAGAAATTACTGTTTGTGCATTTACAATATTCAATGATTTTTGCCATTGAAAAACGTCCAGAAATGTTTGAAGCTACTGACTGAATGAAAAGAGCTGGCATCTCACTCTCTTTGAATCTTCTTTATCATGCTAAGAAGAGCAGGAAAAAGCAAAAAATTTCAGAATTGCACCTTGCAATGTGGAGAAATTACTGTTTGTGCATTTACAATATTCATTGATTTTTGCCATTGAAAAACGTCCAGAAATGTTTGAAGCTACTGACTGAATGAAAAGAGTTGGCATCTCTCTCTCTTTGAATCTTCTTTATCATGCTAAGAGGAGCATGAAAAAGTAAACAATTTCAGAATTGCACCTTGCAATGCGGAGAAATTACTGTTTGTGCATTTACAATATTCATTGATTTTTGCCATTGAAAAACATCATGTTATTCATATACCAGAAATGTTTGAAGCTACTGACTGAATGAAAAGAGCTGGCATCTCACTCTCTTTGAATCTTCTTTATCATGCTAAGAGGAGCAGGAAAAAGCTAAAAATTTCAGAATTGCACCTTGCAATGTGGAGAAATTAATGTTTGTGCATTTACAATATTCATTGATTTTTGCCATTGAAAAACGTCCAGAAATGTTTGAAGCTACTGACTGAATGAAAGGAGCTGGCATCTCACTCTCTTTGAATCTTCTTTATCATGCTAAGAGGAGCAGGAAAAAGCAAAAAATTTCAGAATTGCACCTTGCAATGCGGAGAAATTACTGTTTGTGCATTTACAATATTCATTGGTTTTTGCCATTGAAAAACATCATGTTATTCATATACCAGAAATGTTTGAAGCTACTGACTGAATGAAAAGAGCTGGCATCTCACTCTCTTTGAATCTACTTTATCATGCTAAGAGGAGCAGGAAAAAGCAAAAAATTTCAGAATTGCACCTTGCAATGCGGTGAAATTACTCTTTGTGCATTTACAATATTCCTTGATTTTTGCCATTGAAAAACATCATGTTATTCATATACCAGAAATGTTTGAAGCTACTGACTGAATGAAAAGAGCTGGCATCTCACTCTCTTTGAATTTTCTTTATCAAGCTAAGAGGAGCAGGAAAAAGCAAAAAATTTCAGAATTGCACCTTGCAATGTGGAGAAATTACTGTTTGTGCATTTACAATATTCATTGATTTTTGCCATTGAAAAACATCCAGAAATGTTTGAAGCTACTGACTGAATGAAAGGAGCTGGCATCTCACTCTCTTTGAATCTTCTTTATCATGCTAAGAGGAGCAGGAAAAAGCAAAAAATTTCAGAATTGCACCTTGCAATGCGGAGAAATTACTGTTTGTGCATTTACAATATTCATTGATTTTTGCCATTGAAAAACATCATGTTATTCATATACTTGAAATGTTTGAAGCTACTAACTGAATGAAAAGAGCTGGCATCTCACTCTCTTTGATTCTTCTTTATCATGCTAAGTGGAGCAGGAAAAAGCAAAAAATTTCAGAATTGCACCTTGCAATGTGGAGAAATTACTGTTTGTGCATTTACAATATTCATTGATTTTTGCCATTGAAAAACGTCCAGAAATGTTTGAAGCTACTGACTGAATGAAAGGAGCTGGCATCTCACTCTCTTTGAATCTTCTTTATCATGCTAAGAGGAGCAGGAAAAAGCAAAAAATTTCAGAATTGCACCTTGCAATGTGGAGAAATTACTGTTTGTGCATTTACAATATTCATTGATTTTTGCCATTGAAAAACGTCCAGAAATGTTTGAAGCTACTGACTGAATGAAAGGAGCTGGCATCTCACTCTCTTTGAATCTTCTTTATCATGCTAAGAGGAGCAGGAAAAAGCAAAAAATTTCAAAATTGCACCTTGCAATGCGGTGAAATTACTCTTTGTGCATTTACAATATTCCTTGATTTTTGCCATTGAAAAACATCATGTTATTCATATACCAGAAATGTTTGAAGCTACTGACTGAATGAAAGGAGCTGGCATCTCACTCTCTTTGAATCTTCTTTATCATGCTAAGAGGAGCAGGAAAAAGCAAAAAATTTCAGAATTGCACCTTGCAATGCGGAGAAATTACTGTTTGTGCATTTACAATATTCATTGATTTTTGCCATTGAAAAACATCATGTTATTCATGTACCAGAAATGTTTGAAGCTACTGACTGAATGAAAAGAGCTGGCATCTCACTCTCTTTGAATCTTCTTTATCATGCTAAGAGGAGCAGGAAAAAGCAAAAAATTTCAGAATTGCACCTTGCAATGTGGAGAAATTACTGTTTGTGCATTTACAATATTCATTGATTTTTGCCAATGAAAAACGTCCAGAAATGTTTGAAGCTACTGACTGAATGAAAGGAGCTGGCATCTCACTCTCTTTGAATCTTCTTTATCATGCTAAGAGGAGCAGGAAAAAGCAAAAAATTTCAGAATTGCACCTTGCAATGCGGAGAAATTACTGTTTGTGCATTTACAATATTCATTGATTTTTGCCATTGAAAAACATCATGTTATTCATATACCAGAAATGTTTGAAGCTACTGACTGAATGAAAAGAGCTGGCATCTCACTCTCTTTGAACCTTCTTTATCATGCTAAGAGGAGCAGGAAAAAGCAAAAAAATTTCAGAATTGCACCTTGCAATGTGGAGAAATTACTGTTTGTGCATTTACAATATTTATTGATTTTTGCCATTGAAAAACGTCCAGAAATGTTTGAAGCTACTGACTGAATGAAAGGAGCTGGCATCTCACTCTCTTTGAATCTTCTTTATCATGCTAAGAGAAGCAGGAAAAAGCAAAAAATTTCAGAATTGCACCTTGCAATGCGGAGAAATTACTGTTTGTGCATTTACAATATTCATTGATTTTTGCCATTGAAAAACATCATGTTATTCATATACCAGAAATGTTTGAAGCTACTGACTGAATGAAAAGAGCTGGAATCTCACTCTCTTTGAATCTTCTTTATCATGCTAAGAGGAGCAGGAAAAAGCAAAAAATTTCAGAATTGCACCTTGCAATGTGGAGAAATTACTGTTTGTGCATTTACAATATTCATTGATTTTTGCCATTGAAAAACGTCCAGAAATGTTTGAAGCTACTGACTGAATGAAAGGAGCTGGCATCTCACTCTCTTTGAATCTTCTTTATCATGCTAAGAGAAGCAGGAAAAAGCAAAAAATTTCAGAATTGCACCTTGCAATGCGGAGAAATTACTGTTTGTGCATTTACAATATTCATTGATTTTTGCCATTGAAAAACATCATATTATTCATATACCAGAAATGTTTGATGCTACTGACTGAATGAAAAGAGCTGTCATCTCACTCTCTTTGAATCTTCTTTATCATGCTAAGAGGAGCAGGAAAAAGCAAAAAATTTCAGAATTGCACCTTGCAATGTGGAGAAATTACTGTTTGTGCATTTACAATATTCATTGATTTTTGCCATTGAAAAACGTCCAGAAATGTTTGAAGCTACTGACTGAATGAAAGGAGCTGGCATCTCACTCTCTTTGAATCTTCTTTATCATGCTAAGAGGAGCAGGAAAAAGCAAAAAATTTCAGAATTGCACCTTGCAATGCGGAGAAATTACTGTTTGTGCATTTACAATATTCATTGATTTTTGCCATTGAAAAACATCATGTTATTCATGTACCAGAAATGTTTGAAGCTACTGACTGAATGAAAAGAGCTGGCATCTCACTCTCTTTGAATCTTCTTTATCATGCTAAGAGGAGCAGGAAAAAGCAAAAAATTTCAGAATTGCACCTTGCAATGTGGAGAAATTACTGTTTGTGCATTTACAATATTCATTGATTTTTGCCAATGAAAAACGTCCAGAAATGTTTGAAGCTACTGACTGAATGAAAGGAGCTGGCATCTCACTCTCTTTGAATCTTCTTTATCATGCTAAGAGGAGCAGGAAAAAGCAAAAAATTTCAGAATTGCACCTTGCAATGCGGAGAAATTACTGTTTGTGCATTTACAATATTCATTGATTTTTGCCATTGAAAAACATCATGTTATTCATATACCAGAAATGTTTGAAGCTACTGACTGAATGAAAAGAGCTGGCATCTCACTCTCTTTGAACCTTCTTTATCATGCTAAGAGGAGCAGTAAAAAGCAAAAAAATTTCAGAATTGCACCTTGCAATGTGGAGAAATTACTGTTTGTGCATTTACAATATTTATTGATTTTTGCCATTGAAAAACGTCCAGAAATGTTTGAAGCTACTGACTGAATGAAAGGAGCTGGCATCTCACTCTCTTTGAATCTTCTTTATCATGCTAAGAGAAGCAGGAAAAAGCAAAAAATTTCAGAATTGCACCTTGCAATGCGGAGAAATTACTGTTTGTGCATTTACAATATTCATTGATTTTTGCCATTGAAAAACATCATGTTATTCATATACCAGAAATGTTTGAAGCTACTGACTGAATGAAAAGAGCTGGCATCTCACTCTCTTTGAATCTTCTTTATCATGCTAAGAGGAGCAGGAAAAAGCAAAAAATTTCAGAATTGCACCTTGCAATGTGGAGAAATTACTGTTTGTGCATTTACAATATTCATTGATTTTTGCCATTGAAAAACGTCCAGAAATGTTTGAAGCTACTGACTGAATGAAAGGAGCTGGCATCTCACTCTCTTTGAATCTTCTTTATCATGCTAAGAGGAGCAGTAAAAAGCAAAAAATTTCAGAATTGCACCTTGCAATGCGGAGAAATTACTGTTTGTGCATTTACAATATTCATTGATTTTTGCCATTGAAAAACATCATGTTATTCATATACCAGAAATGTTTGAAGCTACTGACTGAATGAAAAGAGCTGGCATCTCACTCTCTTTGAATCTTCTTTATCATGCTAAGAGGAGCAGGAAAAAGCAAAAAATTTCAGAATTGCACCTTGCAATGTGGAGAAATTACTGTTTGTGCATTTATAATATTCATTGATTTTTGCCATTGAAAAACGTCCAGAAATGTTTGAAGCTACTGACTGAATGAAAGGAGCTGGCATCTCACTCTCTTTGAATCTTCTTTATCATGCTAAGAGGAGCAGGAAAAAGCAAAAAATTTCAGAATTGCACCTTGCAATGCGGAGAAATTACTGTTTGTGCATTTACAATATTCATTGATTTTTGCCATTGAAAAACATCATGTTATTCATGTACCAGAAATGTTTGAAGCTACTGACTGAATGAAAAGAGCTGGCATCTCACTCTCTTTGAATCTTCTTTATCATGCTAAGAGGAGCAGGAAAAAGCAAAAAATTTCAGAATTGCACCTTGCAATGTGGAGAAATTACTGTTTGTTCATTTACAATATTCATTGATTTTTGCCATTGAAAAACGTCCAAAAATGTTTGAAGCTACTGACTGAATGAAAGGAGCTGGCATCTCACTCTCTTTGAATCTTCTTTATCATGCTAAGAGGAGCAGGAAAAAGCAAAAAATTTCAGAATTGCACCTTGCAATGCGGAGAAATTACTGTTTGTGCATTTACAATATTCATTGATTTTTGCCATTGAAAAACATCATGTTATTCATATACCAGAAATGTTTGAAGCTACTGACTGAATGAAAAGAGCTGGCATCTCACTCTCTTTGAATCTTCTTTATCATGCTAAGAGGAGCAGGAAAAAGCAAAAAATTTCAGAATTGCACCTTGCAATGTGGAGAAATTACTGTTTGTGCATTTACAATATTCATTGATTTTTGCCATTGAAAAACGTCCAGAAATGTTTGAAGCTACTGACTGAATGAAAGGAGCTGGCATCTCACTCTCTTTGAATCTTCTTTATCATGATAAGAGGAGCAGGAAAAAGCAAAAACTTTCAGAATTACACCTTGTAATGCGGAGAAATTACTGCTTGTGCATTTACAATATTCATTGATTTTTGCCATTGAAAAACATCATGTTATTCATATACCAGAAATGTTTGAAGCTACTCACTGAATGAAAAGAGCTGACATCTCACTCTCTTTGAATCTTCTTTATCATGCTAAGAGGAGCAGGAAAAAGCAAAAAATTTCAGAATTGCACCTTGCAATGTGGAGAAATTACTGTTTGTGCATTTACAATATTCATTGATTTTTGCCATTGAAAAACGTCCAGAAATGTTTGAAGCTACTGACTGAATGAAAGGAGCTGGCATCTCACTCTCTTTGAATCTCTTTTATCATGCTAAGAGGAGCAGGAAAAAGCAAAAAATTTCAGAATTGCACCTTGCAATGCGGAGAAATTACTGTTTGTGCATTTACAATATTCATTGATTTTTGCCATTGAAAAACATCATGTTATTCATATACCAGAAATGTTTGAAGCTACTGACTGAATGAAAAGAGCTGGCATCTCACTCTCTTTGAATCTTCTTTATCATGCTAAGAGGAGCAGGAAAAAGCAAAAAATTTCAGAATTGCACCTTGCAATGTGGAGAAATTACTGTTTGTGCATTTACAATATTCATTGATTTTTGCCATTGAAAAACGTCCAGAAATGTTTGAAGCTACTGACTGAATGAAAGGAGCTGGCATCTCACTCTCTTTGAATCTTCTTTATCATGCTAAGAGGAGCAGGAAAAAGCAAAAAATTTCAGAATTGCACCTTGCAATGCGGAGAAATTACTGTTTGTGCATTTACAATATTCATTGATTTTTGCCATTGAAAAACATCATGTTATTCATATACCAGAAATGTTTGAAGCTACTGACTGAATGAAAAGAGCTGGCATCTCACTCTCTTTGAATCTTCTTTATCATGCTAAGAGGAGCAGGAAAAAGCAAAAAATTTCAGAATTGCACCTTGCAATGTGGAGAAATTACTGTTTGTGCATTTACAATATTCATTGATTTTTGCCATTGAAAAACGTCCAGAAATGTTTGAAGCTACTGACTGAATGAAAGGAGCTGGCATCTCAATCTCTTCGAATCTTCTTTATCATGCTAAGAGGAGCAGGAAAAAGCAAAAAATTTCAGAATTGCACCTTGCAATGCGGAGAAATTACTGTTTGTGCATTTACAATATTCATTGATTTTTGCCATTGAAAAACATCATGTTATTCATATACCAGAAATGTTTGAAGCTACTGACTGAATGAAAAGAGCTGGCATCTCACTCTCTTTGAATCTTCTTTATCATGCTAAGAGGAGCAGGAAAAAGCAAAAAATTTCAGAATTGCACCTTGCAATGTGGAGAAATTACTGTTTGTGCATTTACAATATTCATTGATTTTTGCCATTGAAAAACGTCCAGAAATGTTTGAAGCTACTTACTGAATGAAAGGAGCTGGCATCTCACTCTCTTTGAATCTTCTTTATCATGCTAAGAGGAGCAGGAAAAAGCTATAAATTTCAGAATTGCACCTTGCAATGCGGAGAAATTACTGTTTGTGCATTTACAATATGCATTGATTTTTGCCATTGAAAAACATCATGTTATTCATATACCAGAAATGTTTGAAGCTACTGACTGAATGAAAAGAGCTGGCATCTCACTCTCTTTGAATCTTCTTTATCATGCTAAGAGGAGCAGGAAAAGCAAAAAATTTCAGAATTGCACCTTGCTATGTGGAGAAATTACTGTTTGTGCATTTACAATATTCATTGATTTTTGCCATTGAAAAACGTCCAGAAATGTTTGAAGCTACTGACTGAATGAAAGGAGCTGGCATTTCACTCTCTTTGAATCTTCTTTATCATGCTAAGAGGAGCAGGAAAAAGCAAAAAATTTCAGAATTGCACCTTGGAATGCGGGAAATTACTGTTTGTGCATTTACAATATTCATTGATTTTTGCCATTGAAAAACATCATGTTATTCATATACCAGAAATGTTTGAAGCTACTGACTGAATGAAAAGAGCTGGCATCTCACTCTCTTTGAATCTTCTTTATCATGCTAAGAGGAGCAGGAAAAAGCAAAAAATTTCAGAATTGCACCTTGCAATGTGGAGAAATTACTGTTTGTGCATTTACAATATTCATTGATTTTTGCCATTGAAAAACATCATGTTATTCATATACCAGAAATGTTTGAAGCTACTGACTGAATGAAAAGAGCTGACATCTCACTCTCTTTGAATCTTCTTTATCATGCTAAGAGGAGCAGGAAAAAGCAAAAAATTTCAGAATTGCACCTTGCAATGTGGAGAAATTACTGTTTGTGCATTTACAATATTCACTGATTTTTGCCATTGAAAAACGCCCAGAAATGTTTGAAGCTACTGACTGAATGAAAGGAGCTGTCATCTTACTCTCTTTGAATCTTCTTTATCATGCTAAGAGGAGCAGGAAAAAGCAAAAAATTTCAGAATTGCACCTTGCAATGCGGAGAAATTACTGTTTGTGCGTTTACAATATTCATTGATTTTTGCCATTGAAAAACATCATGTTATTCATATACCAGAAATGTTTGAAGCTACTGACTGAATGAAAAGAGCTGGCATCTCACTCTCTTTGAATCTTCTTTATCATGCTAAGAGGAGCAGGAAAAAGCAAAAAATTTCAGAACTGCACCTTGCAATGTGGAGAAATTACTGTTTGTGCATTTACAATATTCATTGATTTTTGCCATTGAAAAACGTCCAGAAATGTTTGAAGCTACTGACTGAATGAAAGGAGCTGGCATCTCACTCTCTTTGAATCTTCTTTATCATGCTAAGAGGAGCAGGAAAAAGCAAAAAATTTCAGAATTGCACGTTGCAATGCGGAGAAATTACTGCTTGTGCATTTACAATATTCATTGATTTTTGCCATTGAAAAACATCATGTTATTCATATACCAGAAATGTTTGAAGCTACTGACTGAATGAAAAGAGCTGACATCTCACTCTCTTTGAATCTTCTTTATCATGCTAAGAGGAGCAGGAAAAAGCAAAAAATTTCAGAACTGCACCTTGCAATGTGGAGAAATTACTGTTTGTGCATTTACAATATTCATTGATTTTTGCCATTGAAAAACGTCCAGAAATGTTTGAAGCTACTGACTGAATGAAAGGAGCTGGCATCTCACTCTCTTTGAATCTTCTTTATCATGCTAAGAGGAGCAGGAAAAAGCAAAAAATTTCAGAATTGCACCTTGCAATGCGGAGAAATTACTGCTTGTGCATTTACAATATTCATTGATTTTTGCCATTGAAAAACATCATGTTATTCATATACCAGAAATGTTTGAAGCTACTGACTGAATGAAAAGAGCTGACATCTCACTCTCTTTGAATCTTCTTTATCATGCTAAGAGGAGCAGGAAAAAGCAGAAAATTTCAGAATTGCACCTTGCAATGTGGAGAAATTACTGTTTGTGCATTTACAATATTCATTGATTTTTGCCATTGAAAAACGTCCAGAAATGTTTGAAGCTACTGACGGAATGAAAGGAGCTGGCATCTCACTCTCTTTGAATCTTCTTTATCATGCTAAGAGGAGCAGGAAAAAGCAAAAAATTTCAGAATTGCACCTTGCAATGCGGAGAAATTACTGTTTGTGCATTTACAATATTCATTGATTTTTGCCATTGAAAAACATCATGTTATTCATATACCAGAAATGTTTGAAGCTACTGACTGAATGAAAAGAGCTGGCATCTCACTCTCTTTGAATCTTCTTTATTATGCTAAGAGGAGCAGGAAAAAGCAAAAAATTTCAGAATTGCACCTTGCAATGTGGAGAAATTACTGTTTGTGCATTTACAATATTCATTGATTTTTGCCATTGAAAAACGTCCAGAAATGTTTGAAGCTACTGACTGAATGAAAGGAGCTGGCATCTCAATCTCTTTGTATCTTCTTTATCATGCTAAGAGGAGCAGGAAAAAGCAAAAAATTTCAGAATTGCACCTTGCAATGCGGAGAAATTACTGTTTGTGCATTTACAATATTCATTGATTTTTGCCATTGAAAAACATCATGTTATTCATATACCAGAAATGTTTGAAGCTACTGACTGTATGAAAAGAGCTGGCATCTCACTCTCTTTGAATCTTCTTTATCATGCTAAGAGGAGCAGGAAAAAGCAAAAAAATTTCAGAATTGCACCTTGCAATGTGGAGAAATTACTGTTTGTGCATTTACAATATTCATTGATTTTTGCCATTGAAAAACGTCCAGAAATGTTTGAAGCTACTGACTGAATGAAAGGAGCTGGCATCTCAATCTCTTCGAATCTTCTTTATCATGCTAAGAGGAGCAGGAAAAAGCAAAAAATTTCAGAATTGCACCTTGCAATGCGGAGAAATTACTGTTTGTGCATTTACAATATTCATTGATTTTTGCCATTGAAAAACATCATGTTATTCATATACCAGAAATGTTTGAAGCTACTGACTGAATGAAAAGAGCTGGCATCTCACTCTCTTTGAATCTTCTTTATCATGCTAAGAGGAGCAGGAAAAAGCAAAAAATTTCAGAATTGCACCTTGCAATGTGGAGAAATTACTGTTTGTGCATTTACAATATTCATTGATTTTTGCCATTGAAAAACGTCCAGAAATGTTTGAAGCTACTTACTGAATGAAAGGAGCTGGCATCTCACTCACTTTGAATCTTCTTTATCATGCTAAGAGGAGCAGGAAAAAGCTAAAAATTTCAGAATTGCACCTTGCAATGCGGAGAAATTACTGTTTGTGCATTTACAATATGCATTGATTTTTGCTATTGAAAAACATCATGTTATTCATATACCAGAAATGTTTGAAGCTACTGACTGAATGAAAAGAACTGGCATCTCACTCTCTTTGAATCTTCTTTATCATGCTAAGAGGAGCAGGAAAAAGCAAAAAATTTCAGAATTGCACCTTGCAATGTGGAGAAATTACTGTTTGTGCATTTACAATATTCATTGATTTTTGCCATTGAAAAACGTCCAGAAATGTTTGAAGCTACTGACTGAATGAAAGGAGCTGGCATCTCACTCCCTTTGAATCTTCTTTATCATGCTAAGAGGAGCAGGAAATAGCAAAAAATTTCAGAATTGCACTTTGCAATGCGGAGAAATTACTGCTTGTGCATTTACAATATTCATTGATTTTTGCCATTGAAAAACATCATGTTATTCATATACCAGAAATGTTTGAAGCTACTGACTGAATGAAAAGAGCTGACATCTCACTCTCTTTGAATCTTCTTTATCATGCTAAGAGGAGCAGGAAAAAACAAAAAATTTCAGAATTGCACCTTGCAATGTGGAGAAATTACTGTTTGTGCATTTACAATATTCACTGATTTTTGCCATTGAAAAACGCCCAGAAATGTTTGAAGCTACTGACTGAATGAAAGGAGCTGGCATCTTACTCTCTTTGAATCTTCTTTATCATGCTAAGAGGAGCAGGAAAAAGCAAAAAATTTCAGAATTGCACCTTGCAATGCGGAGAAATTACTGTTTGTGCATTTACAATATTCATTGATTTTTGCCATTGAAAAACATCATGTTATTCATATACCAGACATGTTTGAAGCTACTGACTGAATGAAAAGAGCTGGCCTCTCACTCTCTTTGAATCTTCTTTATCATGCTAAGAGGAGCAGGAAAAAGCAAAAAATTTCAGAACTGCACCTTGCAATGTGGAGAAATTACTGTTTGTGCATTTACAATATTCATTGATTTTTGCCATTGAAAAACGTCCAGAAATGTTTGAAGCTACTGACTGAATGAAAGGAGCTGGCATCTCACTCTCTTTGAATCTTCTTTATCATGCTAAGAGGAGCAGGAAAAAGCAAAAAATTTCAGAATTGTACCTTGCAATGCGGAGAAATTACTGCTTGTGCATTTACAATATTCATTGATTTTTGCCATTGAAAAACATCATGTTATTCATATACCAGAAATGTTTGAAGCTACTGACTGAATGAAAAGAGCTGACATCTCACTCTCTTTGAATCTTCTTTATCATGCTAAGAGGAGCAGGAAAAAGGAAAAAATTTCAGAATTGCACCTTGCAATGTGGAGAAATTACTGTTTGTGCATTTACAATATTCATTGATTTTTGCCATTGAAAAACGTCCAGAAATGTTTGAAGCTACTGACGGAATGAAAGGAGCTGGCATCTCACTCTCTTTGAATCTTCTTTATCATGCTAAGAGGAGCAGTAAAAAGCAAAAAATTTCAGAATTGCACCTTGCAATGCGGAGAAATTACTGTTTGTGCATTTACAATATTCATTGATTTTTGCCATTGAAAAACATCATGTTATTCATATACCAGAAATGTTTGAAGCTACTGACTGAATGAAAAGAGCTGGCATCTCACTCTCTTTGAATCTTCTTTATTATGCTAAGAGGAGCAGGAAAAAGCAAAAAATTTCAGAATTGCACCTTGCAATGTGGAGAAATTACTGTTTGTGCATTTACAATATTCATTGATTTTTGCCATTGAAAAACGTCCAGAAATGTTTGAAGCTACTGACTGAATGAAAGGAGCTGGCATCTCAATCTCTTTGTATCTTCTTTATCATGCTAAGAGGAGCAGGAAAAAGCAAAAAATTTCAGAATTGCACCTTGCAATGCGGAGAAATTACTGTTTGTGCATTTACAATATTCATTGATTTTTGCCATTGAAAAACATCATGTTATTCATATACCAGAAATGTTTGAAGCTACTGACTGTATGAAAAGAGCTGGCATCTCACTCTCTTTGAATCTTCTTTATCATGCTAAGAGGAGCAGGAAAAAGCAAAACAATTTCAGAATTGCACCTTGCAATGTGGAGAAATTACTGTTTGTGCATTTACAATATTCATTGATTTTTGCCATTGAAAAACGTCCAGAAATGTTTGAAGCTACTGACTGAATGAAAGGAGCTGGCATCTCACTCTCTTTGAATCTTCTTTATCATGCTAAGAGGAGCAGGAAAAAGCTAAAAATTTCAGAATTGCACCTTGCAATGCGGAGAAATTACTGTTTGTGCGTTTACAATATTCATTGATTTTTGCCATTGAAAAACATCATGTTATTCATATACCAGAAATGTTTGAAGCTACTGACTGAATGAAAAGAGCTGGCATCTCACTCTCTTTGAATCTTCTTTATCATGCTAAGAGGAGCAGGAAAAAGCAAAAAATTTCAGAACTGCACCTTGCAATGTGGAGAAATTACTGTTTGTGCATTTACAATATTCATTGATTTTTGCCATTGAAAAACGTCCAGAAATGTTTGAAGCTACTGACTGAATGAAAGGAGCTGGCATCTCAATCTCTTTGAATCTTCTTTATCATGCTAAGAGGAGCAGGAAAAAGCAAAAAATTTCAGAATTGCACCTTGCAATGCGGAGAAATTACTGTTTGTGCATTTACAATATTCATTGATTTTTGCCATTGAAAAACATCATGTTATTCATATACCAGAAATGTTTGAAGCTACTGACTGTATGAAAAGAGCTGGCATCTCACTCTCTTTGAATCTTCTTTATCATGCTAAGAGGAGCAGGAAAAAGCAAAAAAATTTCAGAATTGCACCTTGCAATGTGGAGAAATTACTGTTTGTGCATTTACAATATTCATTGATTTTTGCCATTGAAAAACATCCAGAAATGTTTGAAGCTACTGACTGAATGAAAGGAGCTGGCATCTCACTCTCTTTGAATCTTCTTTATCATGCTAAGAGGAGCAGGAAAAAGCTAAAAATTTCAGAATTGCACCTTGCAATGTGGAGAAATTACTGTTTGTGCATTTACAATATTCATTGATTTTTGCCATTGAAAAACATCATGTTATTCATATACCAGAAATGTTTGAAGCTACTGACTGAATGAAAAGAGCTGGCATCTCACTCTCTTTGAATCTTCTTTATCATGCTAAGAGGAGCAGGAAAAAGCAAAAAATTTCAGAATTGCACCTTGCTATGTGGAGAAATTACTGTTGTGCATTTACAATATTCATTGATTTTTGCCATTGAAAAACGTCCAGAAATGCTTGAAGCTACTGACTGAATGAAAGGAGCTGGCATCTCACTCTCTGAATCTTCTTTATCATGCTAAGAGGAGCAGGAAAAAGCAAAAAATTTCAGAATTGCACCTTGCAATGCGGAGAAATTACTGTTTGTGCATTTACAATATTCATTGATTTTTGCCATTGAAAAACATCATGTTATTCATATACCAGAAATGTTTGAAGCTACTGACTGAATGAAAAGAGCTGGCATCTCACTCTCTTTGAATCTTCTTTATCATGCTAAGAGGAGCAGGAAATAGCAAAAAATTTCAGAATTGCATCTTGCAATGTGGAGAAATTACTGTTTGTGCATTTACAATATTCATTGATTTTTGCCATTGAAAAACGTCCAGAAATGTTTGAAGCTACTGACTGAATGAAAGGAGCTGGCATCTCACTCTCTTTGAATCTTCTTTATCATGGTAAGAGGAGCAGGAAAAAGCAAAAAATTTCAGAATTGCACCTTGCAATGCGGAGAAATTACTGTTTGTGCATTTACAATATTCATTGATTTTTGCCATTGAAAAACATCATGTTATTCATATACCAGAAATGTTTGAACCTACTGACTGAATGAAAAGAGCTGGCATCTCACTCTCTTTGAATCTTCTTTATCATGCTAAGAGGATCAGGAAAAAGCAAAAAATTTCAGAATTGCACCTTGCAATGTGGAGAAATTACTGTTTGTGCATTTACAATATTCATTGATTTTTGCCATTGAAAAATGTCCAGAAATGTTTGAAGCTACTGACTGAATGAAAGGAGCTGGCATCTCACTCTCTTTGAATATTCTTTATCATGCTAAGAGGAGCAGGAAAAAGCAAAAAATTTCAGAATTGCACCTTGCAATGCGGAGAAATTACTGTTTGTGCATTTACAATATTCATTGATTTTTGCCATTGAAAAACATCATGTTATTCATATACCAGAAATGTTTGAAGCTACTGACTGAATGAAAAGAGCTGGCATCTCACTCTCTTTGAATCTTCTTTATCATGCTAAGAGGAGCAGGAAAAAGCAAAAAATTTCAGAATTGCACCTTGCAATGTGGAGAAATTACTGTTTGTGCATTTACAATATTCATTGATTTTTGCCATTGAAAAACGTCCAGAAATGTTTGAAGCTACTGACTGAATGAAAGTAGCTGGCATCTCACTCTCTTTGAATCTTCTTTATCATGCTAAGAGGAGCAGGAAAAAGCAAAAAATTTCAGAATTGCACCTTGCAATGTGGAGAAATTACTGTTTGTGCATTTACAATATTCATTGATTTTTGCCATTGAAAAACGTCCAGAAATGTTTGAAGCTACTGACTGAATGAAAGGAGCTGGCATCTCACTCTCGTTGAATCTTCTTTATCATGCTAAGAGGAGCAGGAAAAAGCAAAAAATTTCAGAATTGCACCTTGAAATGCGGAGAAATTACTGCTTGTGCATTTACAATATTCATTGATTTTTGCCATTGAAAAACATCATGTTATTCATATACCAGAAATGTTTGAAGCTACTGACTGAATGAAAAGAGCTGACATCTCATTCTCTTTGAATCTTCTTTATCATGCTAAGAGGAGCAGGAAAAAGCAAAAAATTTCAGAATTGCACCTTGCAATGTGGAGAAATTACTGTTTGTGCATTTACAATATTCATTGATTTTTGCCATTGAAAAACGTCCAGAAATATTTGAAGCTACTGACTGAATGAAAGGAGCTGGCATCTCACTCTCTTTGAATCTTCTTTATCATGCTAAGAGGAGCAGGAAAAGGCAAAAAATTTCAGAATTGCACCTTGCAATGCGGAGAAATTACTGTTTGTGCATTTACAATATTCATTGATTTTTGCCATTGAAAAACATCATGTTATTCATATACCAGAAATGTTTGAAGCTACTGACTGAATGAAAAGAGCTGGCATCTCACTCTCTTTGAATCTTCTTTATCATGCTAAGAGGAGCAGGAAAAAGCAAAAAATTTCAGAATTGCACCTTGCAATGTGGAGAAATTACTGTTTGTGCATTTACAATATTCATTGATTTTTGCCATTGAAAAACGTCCAGAAATGTTTGAAGCTACTGACTGAATGAAAGGAGCTGGCATCTCACTCTCTTTGAATCTTCTTTGTCATGCTAAGAGGAGCAGGAAAAAGCAAAAAATTTCAGAATTGCACCTTGAAATGCGGAGAAATTACTGCTTGTGCATTTACAATATTCATTGATTTTTGCCATTGAAAAACATCATGTTATTCATATACCAGAAATGTTTGAAGCTACTGACTGAATGAAAAGAGCTGACATCTAATTCTCTTTGAATCTTCTTTATCATGCTAAGAGGAGCAGGAAAAAGCAAAAAATTTCAGAATGGCACCTTGCAATGTGGAGAAATTACTGTTTGTGCATTTACAATATTCATTGATTTTTGCCATTGAAAAACGTCCAGAAATGTTTGAAGCTACTGACTGAATGAAAGGAGCTGGCATCTCACTCTCTTTGAATCTTCTTTATCATGCTAAGAGGAGCAGGAAAAGGCAAAAAATTTCAGAATTGCACCTTGCAATGCGGAGAAATTACTGTTTGTGCATTTACAATATTCATTGATTTTTGCCATTGAAAAACATCATGTTATTCATATACCAGAAATGTTTGAAGCTACTGACTGAATGAAAAGAGCTGGCATCTCACTCTCTTTGAATCTTCTTTATCATGCTAAGAGGAGCAGGAAAAAGCAAAAAATTTCAGAATTGCACCTTGCAATGTGGAGAAATTACTGTTTGTGCATTTACAATATTCATTGATTTTTGCCATTGAAAAACGTCCAGAAATGTTTGAAGCTACTGACTGAATGAAAGGAGCTGGCATCTCACTCTCTTTGAATCTTCTTTATCATGCTAAGAGGAGCAGGAAAAAGCAAAAAATTTCAGAATTGCACCTTGCAATGCGGAGAAATTACTGTTTGTGCATTTACAATATTCATTGATTTTTGCCATTGAAAAACATCATGTTATTCATATACCAGAAATGTTTGAAGCTACTGACTGAATGAAAAGAGCAGGCATCTCAATCTCTTTGAATCTTCTTTATCATGCTAAGAGGAGCAGGAAAAAGCAAAAAATTTCAGAATTGCACCTTGCAATGTGGAGAAATTACTGTTTGTGCATTTACAATATTCATTGATTTTTGCCATTGAAAAACGTTCAGAAATGTTTGAAGCTACTGACTGAATGAAAGGAGCTGGCATCTCACTCTCTTTGAATCTTCTTTATCATGCTAAGAGGAGCAGGAAAATGCAAAAAATTTCAGAATTGCACCTTGCAATGCGGAGAAATTACTGTTTGTGCATTTACAATATTCATTGATTTTTGCCATTGAAAAACATCATGTTATTCATATACCAGAAATGTTTGAAGCTACTGACTGAATGAAAAGAGCTGGCATCTCACTCTCTTTGAATCTTCTTTATCATGCTAAGAGGAGCAGGAAAAAGCAAAAAATTTCAGAATTGCACCTTGCAATGTGGAGAAATTACTGTTTGTGCATTTACAATATTCATTGATTTTTGCCATTGAAAAACGTCCAGAAATGTTTGAATCTACTGACTGAATGAAAGGAGCTGGCATCTCACTCTCTTTGAATCTTCTTTATCATGATAAGAGGAGCAGGAAAAAGCAAAAAATTTCAGAATTGCACCTTGCAATGCGGAGAAATTACTGCTTGTGCATTTACAATATTCATTGATTTTTGCCATTGAAAAACATCATGTTATTCATATACCAGAAATGTTTGAAGCTACTGACTGAATGAAAAGAGCTGACATCTCACTCTCTTTGAATCTTCTTTATCATGCTAAGAGGAGCAGGAAAAAGCAAAAAATTTCAGAATTGCACCTTGCAATGTGGAGAAATTACTGTTTGTGCATTTAAAATATTCATTGATTTTTGCCATTGAAAAACGTCCAGAAATGTTTGAAGCTACTGACTGAATGAAAGGAGCTGGCATCTCACTCTCTTTGAATCTTCTTTATCATGCTAAGAGGAGCAGGAAAAAGCAAAAAATTTCAGAATTGCACCTTGCAATGCGGAGAAATTACTGTTTGTGCATTTACAATATTCATTGATTTTTGCCATTGAAAAACATCATGTTATTCATATACCAGAAATGTTTGAAGCTACTGACTGAATGAAAAGAGCTGGCATCTCACTCTCTTTGAATCTTCTTTATCATGCTAAGAGGAGCAGGAAAAAGCAAAAAAATTCAGAATTGCACCTTGCAATGTGGAGAAATTACTGTTTGTGCATTTACAATATTCATTGATTTTTGCCATTGAAAAACGTCCAGAAATGTTTGAATCTACTGACTGAATGAAAGGAGCTGGCATCTCACTCTCTTTGAATCTTCTTTATCATGCTAAGAGGAGCAGGAAACAGCAAAAAATTTCAGAATTGCACCTTGCAATGCGGAGAAATTACTGCTTGTGCATTTACAATATTCATTGATTTTTGCCATTGAAAAACATCATGTTATTCATATACCAGAAATGTTTGAAGCTACTGACTGAATGAAAAGAGCTGACATCTCACTCTCTTTGAATCTTCTTTATCATGCTAAGACGAGCAGGAAAAAGCAAAAAATTTCAGAATTGCACCTTGCAATGTGGAGAAATTACTGTTTGTGCATTTACAATATTCATTGATTTTTGCCATTGAAAAATGTCCAGAAATGTTTGAAGCTACTGACTGAATGAAAGGAGCTGGCATCTCACTCTCTTTGAATCTTCTTTATCATGCTAAGAGGAGCAGGAAAAAGCAAAAAATTTCCGAATTGCACCTTGAAATGCGGAGAAATTACTGCTTGTGCATTTACAATATTCATTGATTTTTGCCATTGAAAAACATCATGTTATTCATATACCAGAAATGTTTGAAGCTACTGACTGAATGAAAAGAGCTGACATCTCATTCTCTTTGAATCTTCTTTATCATGCTAAGAGGAGCAGGAAAAAGCAAAAAATTTCAGAATTGCACCTTGCAATGTGGAGAAATTACTGTTTGTGCATTTACAATATTCATTGATTTTTGCCATTGAAAAACGTCCAGAAATGTTTGAAGCTACTGACTGAATGAAAGGAGTTGGCATCTCACTCTCTTTGAATCTTCTTTATCATGCTAAGAGGAGCAGGAAAAGGCAAAAAATTTCAGAATTGCACCTTGCAATGCGGAGAAATTACTGTTTGTGCATTTACAATATTCATTGATTTTTGCCATTGAAAAACATCATGTTATTCATATACCAGAAATGTTTGAAGCTACTGACTGAATGAAAAGAGCTGGCATCTCAATCTCTTTGAATCTTCTTTATCATGCTAAGAGGAGCAGGAAAAAGCAAAAAATTTCAGAATTGCACCTTGCAATGTGGAGAAATTACTGTTTGTGCATTTACAATATTCATTGATTTTTGCCATTGAAAAACGTCCAGAAATGTTTGAAGCTACTGACTGAATGAAAGGAGCTGGCATCTCACTCTCTTTGAATCTTCTTTGTCATGCTAAGAGGAGCAGGAAAAAGCAAAAAATTTCAGAATTGCACCTTGAAATGCGGAGAAATTACTGCTTGTGCATTTACAATATTCATTGATTTTTGCCATTGAAAAATATCATGTTATTCATATACCAGAAATGTTTGAAGCTACTGACTGAATGAAAAGAGCTGACATCTCATTCTCTTTGAATCTTCTTTATCATGCTAAGAGGAGCAGGAAAAAGCAAAAAATTTCAGAATTGCACCTTGCAATGTGGAGAAATTACTGTTTGTGCATTTACAATATTCATTGATTTTTGCCATTGAAAAACGTCCAGAAATGTTTGAAGCTACTGACTGAATGAAAGGAGCTGGCATCTCACTCTCTTTGAATCTTCTTTATCATGCTAAGAGGAGCAGGAAAAGGCAAAAAATTTCAGAATTGCACCTTGCAATGCGGAGAAATTACTGTTTGTGCATTTACAATATTCATTGATTTTTGCCATTGAAAAACATCATGTTATTCATATACCAGAAATGTTTGAAGCTACTGACTGAATGAAAAGAGCTGGCATCTCACTCTCTTTGAATCTTCTTTATCATGCTAAGAGGAGCAGGAAAAAGCAAAAAATTTCAGAATTGCACCTTGCAATGTGGAGAAATTACTGTTTGTGCATTTACAATATTCATTAATTTTTGCCATTGAAAAACGTCCAGAAATGTTTGAAGCTACTGACTGAATGAAAGGAGCTGGCATCTCACTCTCTTTGAATCTTCTTTATCATGCTAAGAGGAGCAGGAAAAAGCAAAAAATTTCAGAATTGCACCTTGCAATGCGGAGAAATTACTGTTTGTGCATTTACAATATTCATTGATTTTTGCCATTGAAAAACATCATGTTATTCATATACCAGAAATGTTTGAAGCTACTGACTGAATGAAAAGAGCTGGCATCTCACTCTCTTTGAATCTTCTTTATCATGCTAAGAGGAGCAGGAAAAAGCAAAAAATTTCAGAATTGCACCTTGCAATGTGGAGAAATTACTGTTTGTGCATTTACAATATTCATTGATTTTTGCCATTGAAAAACGTCCAGAAATGTTTGAAGCTACTGACTGAATGAAAGGAGCTGGCATCTCACTCTCTTTGAATCTTCTTTATCATGCTAAGAGGAGCAGGAAAAAGCAAAGAATTTCAGAATTGCACCTTGCAATGCGGAGAAATTACTGTTTGTGCATTTACAATATTCATTGATTTTTGCCATTGAAAAACATCATGTTATTCATATACCAGAAATGTTTGAAGCTACTGACTGAATGAAAAGAGCTGGCATCTCACTCTCTTTGAATCTTCTTTATCATGCTAAGAGGAGCAGGAAAAAGCAGAAAATTTCAGAATTGCACCTTGCAATGTGGAGAAATTACTGTTTGTGCATTTACAATATTCATTGATTTTTGCCATTGAAAAACGTCCAGAAATGTTTGAATCTACTGACTGAATGAAAGGAGCTGGCATCTCACTCTCTTTGAATCTTCTTTATCATGATAAGAGGAGCAGGAAAAAGCAAAAAATTTCAGAATTGCACCTTGCAATGCGGAGAAATTACTGCTTGTGCATTTACAATATTCATTGATTTTTGCCATTGAAAAACATCATGTTATTCATATACCAGAAATGTTTAAAGCTACTGACTGAATGAAAAGAGCTGACATCTCACTCTCTTTGAATCTTCTTTATCATGCTAAGAGGAGCAGGAAAAAGCAAAAAATTTCAGAATTGCACCTTGCAATGTGGAGAAATTACTGTTTGTGCATTTAAAATATTCATTGATTTTTGCCATTGAAAAACGTCCAGAAATGTTTGAAGCTACTGACTGAATGAAAGGAGCTGGCATCTCACTCTCTTTGAATCTTCTTTATCATGCTAAGAGGAGCAGGAAAAAGCAAAAAATTTCAGAATTGCACCTTGCAATGCGGAGAAATTACTGTTTGTGCATTTACAATATTCATTGATTTTTGCCATTGAAAAACATCATGTTATTCATATACCAGAAATGTTTGAAGCTACTGACTGAATGAAAAGAGCTGGCATCTCACTCTCTTTGAATCTTCTTTATCATGCTAAGAGGAGCAGGAAAAAGCAAAAAATTTCAGAATTGCACCTTGCAATGTGGAGAAATTACTGTTTGTGCATTTACAATATTCATTAATTTTTGCCATTGAAAAACGTCCAGAAATGTTTGAAGCTACTGACTGAATGAAAGGAGCTGGCATCTCACTCTCTTTGAATCTTCTTTATCATGCTAAGAGGAGCAGGAAAAAGCAAAAAATTTCAGAATTGCACCTTGCAATGCGGAGAAATTACTGTTTGTGCATTTACAATATTCATTGATTTTTGCCATTGAAAAACATCATGTTATTCATGTACCAGAAATGTTTGAAGCTACTGACTGAATGAAAAGAGCTGGCATCTCACTCTCTTTGAATCTTCTTTATCATGCTAAGAGGAGCAGGAAAAAGCAAAAAATTTCAGAATTGCACCTTGCAATGTGGAGAAATTACTGTTTGTGCATTTACAATATTCATTGATTTTTGCCATTGAAAAACGTCCAGAAATGTTTGAAGCTACTGACTGAATGAAAGGAGCTGGCATCTCACTCTCTTTGAATCTTCTTTATCATGCTAAGAGGAGCAGGAAAAAGCAAAAAATTTCAGAATTGCACCTTGCAATGCGGAGAAATTACTGTTTGTGCATTTACAATATTCATTGATTTTTGCCATTGAAAAACATCATGTTATTCATATACCAGAAATGTTTGAAGCTACTGACTGAATGAAAAGAGCTGGCATCTCACTCTCTTTGAATCTTCTTTATCATGCTAAGAGGAGCAGGAAAAAGCAGAAAATTTCAGAATTGCACCTTGCAATGTGGAGAAATTACTGTTTGTGCATTTACAATATTCATTGATTTTTGCCATTGAAAAACGTCCAGAAATGTTTGAATCTACTGACTGAATGAAAGGAGCTGGCATCTCACTCTCTTTGAATCTTCTTTATCATGATAAGAGGAGCAGGAAAAAGCAAAAAATTTCAGAATTGCACCTTGCAATGCGGAGAAATTACTGCTTGTGCATTTACAATATTCATTGATTTTTGCCATTGAAAAACATCATGTTATTCATATACCAGAAATGTTTAAAGCTACTGACTGAATGAAAAGAGCTGACATCTCACTCTCTTTGAATCTTCTTTATCATGCTAAGAGGAGCAGGAAAAAGCAAAAAATTTCAGAATTGCACCTTGCAATGTGGAGAAATTACTGTTTGTGCATTTAAAATATTCATTGATTTTTGCCATTGAAAAACGTCCAGAAATGTTTGAAGCTACTGACTGAATGAAAGGAGCTGGCATCTCACTCTCTTTGAATGTTCTTTATCATGCTAAGAGGAGCAGGAAAAAGCAAAAAATTTCAGAATTGCACCTTGCAATGCGGAGAAATTACTGTTTGTGCATTTACAATATTCATTGATTTTTGCCATTGAAAAACATCATGTTATTCATATACCAGAAATGTTTGAAGCTACTGACTGAATGAAAAGAGCTGGCATCTCACTCTCTTTGAATCTTCTTTATCATGCTAAGAGGAGCAGGAAAAAGCAAAAAATTTCAGAATTGCACCTTGCAATGTGGAGAAATTACTGTTTGTGCATTTAAAATATTCATTGATTTTTGCCATTGAAAAACGTCCAGAAATGTTTGAAGCTACTGACTGAATGAAAGGAGCTGGCATCTCACTCTCTTTGAATGTTCTTTATCATGCTAAGAGGAGCAGGAAAAAGCAAAAAATTTCAGAATTGCACCTTGCAATGCGGAGAAATTACTGTTTGTGCATTTACAATATTCATTGATTTTTGCCATTGAAAAACATCATGTTATTCATATACCAGAAATGTTTGAAGCTACTGACTGAATGAAAAGAGCTGGCATCTCACTCTCTTTGAATCTTCTTTATCATGCTAAGACGAGCAGGAAAAAGCAAAAAATTTCAGAATTGCACCTTGCAATGTGGAGAAATTACTGTTTGTGCATTTACAATATTCATTGATTTTTGCCATTGAAAAACGTCCAGAAATGTTTGAAGCTACTGACTGAATGAAAGGAGCTGGCATCTCACTCTCTTTGAATCTTCTTTATCATGCTAAGAGGAGCAGGAAAAAGCAAAAAATTTCAGAATTGCACCTTGCAATGCGGAGAAATTACTGTTTGTGCATTTACAATATTCATTGATTTTTGCCATTGAAAAATATCATGTTATTCATATACCAGAAATGTTTGAAGCTACTGACTGAATGAAAAGAGCTGGCATCTCACTCTCTTTGAATCTTCTTTATCATGCTAAGAGGAGCAGGAAAAAGCAAAAAATTTCAGAATTGCACCTTGCAATGTGGAGAAATTACTGTTTGTGCATTTACAATATTCATTGATTTTTGCCATTGAAAAACGTCCAGAAATGTTTGAAGCTACTGACTGAATGAAAGGAGCTGGCATCTCACTCTCTTTGAATCTTCTTTATCATGCTAAGAGGAGCAGGAAACAGCAAAAAATTTCAGAATTGCACCTTGCAATGCGGAGAAATTACTGCTTGTGCATTTACAATATTCATTGATTTTTGCCATTGAAAAACATCATGTTATTCATATACCAGAAATGTTTGAAGCTACTGACTGAATGAAAAGAGCTGACATCTCACTCTCTTTGAATCTTCTTTATCATGCTAAGACGAGCAGGAAAAAGCAAAAAATTTCAGAATTGCACCTTGCAATGTGGAGAAATTACTGTTTGTGCATTTACAATATTCATTGATTTTTGCCATTGAAAAACGTCCAGAAATGTTTGAAGCTACTGACTGAATGAAAGGAGCTGGCATCTCACTCTCTTTGAATCTTCTTTATCATGCTAAGAGGAGCAGGAAAAAGCAAAAAATTTCAGAATTGCACCTTGCAATGCGGAGAAATTACTGTTTGTGCATTTACAATATTCATTGATTTTTGCCATTGAAAAATATCATGTTATTCATATACCAGAAATGTTTGAAGCTACTGACTGAATGAAAAGAGCTGGCATCTCACTCTCTTTGAATCTTCTTTATCATGCTAAGAGGAGCAGGAAAAAGCAAAAAATTTCAGAATTGCACCTTGCAATGTGGAGAAATTACTGTTTGTGCATTTACAATATTCATTGATTTTTGCCATTGAAAAACGTCCAGAAATGTTTGAAGCTACTGACTGAATGAAAGGAGCTGGCATCTCACTCTCTTTGAATCTTCTTTATCATGCTAAGAGGAGCAGGAAAAAGCAAAAAATTTCAGAATAGCACCTTGCAATGCGGAGAAATTACTGCTTGTGCATTTACAATATTCATTGATTTTTGCCATTGAAAAACATCATGTTATTCATATACCAGAAATGTTTGAAGCTACTGACTGAATGAAAAGAGCTGACATCTCACTCTCTTTGAATCTTCTTTATCATGCTAAGAGGAGCAGGAAAAAGCAAAAAATTTCAGAATTGCACCTTGCAATGTGGAGAAATTACTGTTTGTGCATTTACAATAGTCATTGATTTTTGCCATTGAAAAACGTCCAGAAATGTTTGAAGCTACTGACTGAATGAAAGGAGCTGGCATCTCACTCTCTTTGAATCTTCTTTATCATGCTAAGAGGAGCAGGAAAAGGCAAAAAATTTCAGAATTGCACCTTGCAATGCGGAGAAATTACTGTTTGTGCATTTACAATATTCATTGATTTTTTTGCCATTGAAAAACATCATGTTATTCATATACCAGAAATGTTTGAAGCTACTGACTGAATGAAAAGAGCTGGCATCTCACTCTCTTTGAATCTTCTTTATCATGCTAAGAGGAGCAGGAAAAAGCAAAAAATTTCAGAATTGCACCTTGCAATGTGGAGAAATTACTGTTTGTGCATTTACAATATTCATTGATTTTTGCCATTGAAAAACGTCCAGAAATGTTTGAAGCTACTGACTGAATGAAAGGAGCTGGCATCTCACTCTCTTTGAATCTTCTTTATCATGCTAAGAGGAGCAGGAAAAAGCAAAAAATTTCAGAATTGCACCTTGCAATGTGGAGAAATTACTGTTTGTGCATTTACAATATACATTGATTTTTGCCATTGAAAAACGTCCAGAAATGTTTGAAGCTACTGACTGAATGAAAAGAGCTGGCATCTCACTCTCTTTGAATCTTCTTTATCATGCTAAGAGGAGCAGGAAAAAGCAAAAAATTTCAGAATTGCACCTTGCAATGCGGAGAAATTACTGTTTGTGCATTTACAATATTCATTGATTTTTGCCATTGAAAAACATCATGTTATTCATATACCAGAAATGTTTGAAGCTACTGACTGAATGAAAAGAGCTGGCATCTCACTCTCTTTGAATCTTCTTTATCATGCTAAGAGGAGCAGGAAAAAGCAAAAAATTTCAGAATTGCACCTTGCAATGTGGAGAAATTACTGTTTGTGCATTTACAATATTCATTGATTTTTGCCATTGAAAAACGTCCAGAAATGTTTGAAGCTACTGACTGAATGAAAAGTGCTGGCATCTCACTCTCTTTGAATCTTCTTTATCATGCTAAGAGGAGCAGGAAAAAGCAAAAAATTTCAGAATTGCACCTTGCAATGCGGAGAAATTACTGTTTGTGCATTTACAATATTCATTGATTTTTGCCATTGAAAAACATCATGTTATTCATATACCAGAAATGTTTGAAGCTACTGACTGAATGAAAAGAGCTGGCATCTCACTCTCTTTGAATCTTCTTTATCATGCTAAAAGGAGCAGGAAAAAGCAAAAAAATTCAGAATTGCACCTTGCAATGTGGAGAAATTACTGTTTGTGCATTTACAATATTCATTGATTTTTGCCATTGAAAAACGTCCAGAAATGTTTGAAGCTACTGACTGAATGAAAAGAGCTGGCATCTCACTCTCTTTGAATCTTCTTTATCATGCTAAGAGGAGCAGGAAAAAGCAAAAAATTTCAGAATTGCACCTTGCAATGCGGAGAAATTACTGTTTGTGCATTTACAATATTCATTGATTTTTGCCATTGAAAAACATCATGTTATTCATATACCAGAAATGTTTGAAGCTACTGACTGAATGAAAAGAGCTGGCATCTCACTCTCTTTGAATCTTCTTTATCATGCTAAGAGGAGCAGGAAAAAGCAAAAAATTTCAGAATTGCACCTTGCAATGTGGAGAAATTACTGTTTGTGCATTTACAATATTCATTGATTTTTGCCATTGAAAAACGTCCAGAAATGTTTGAAGCTACTGACTGAATGAAAAGAGCTGGCATCTCACTCTCTTTGAATCTTCTTTATCATGCTAAGAGGAGCAGGAAAAAGCAAAAAATTTCAGAATTGCACCTTGCAATGTGGAGAAATTACTGTTTGTGCATTTACAATATTCATTGATTTTTGCCATTGAAAAACATCATGTTATTCATATACCAGAAATGTTTGAAGCTACTGACTGAATGAAAAGAGCTGGCATCTCACTCTCTTTGAATCTTCTTTATCATGCTAAAAGGAGCAGGAAAAAGCAAAAAAATTCAGAATTGCACCTTGCAATGTGGAGAAATTACTGTTTGTGCATTTACAATATTCATTGATTTTTGCCATTGAAAAACGTCCAGAAATGTTTGAAGCTACTGACTGAATGAAAGGAGCTGGCATCTCACTCTCTTTGAATCTTCTTTATCATGATAAGAGGAGCAGGAAAAAGCAAAAAATTTCAGAATTGCACCTTGCAATGCGGAGAAATTACTGCTTGTGCATTTACAATATTCATTGATTTTTGCCATTGAAAAACATCATGTTATTCATATACCAGAAATGTTTGAAGCTACTGACTGAATGAAAAGAGCTGACATCTCACTCTCTTTGAATCTTCTTTATCATGCTAAGAGGAGCAGGAAAAAGCAAAAAATTTCAGAATTGCACCTTGCCATGTGGAGAAATTACTGTTTGTGCATTTACAATATTCATTGATTTTTGCCATTGAAAAACGTCCAGAAATGTTTGAAGCTACTGACTGAATGAAAGGAGCTGGCATCTCACTCTCTTTGAATCTTCTTTATCATGCTAAGAGTAGCAGGAAAAAGCAAAAAATTTCAGAATTGCACCTTGCAATGCGGAGAAATTACTGTTTGTGCATTTACAATATTCATTGATTTTTGCCATTGAAAAACATCATGTTATTCATATACCAGAAATGTTTGAAGCTACTGATTGAGTGAAAAGAGCTGGCATCTCACTCTCTTTGAATCTTCTTTATCATGCTAAGAGGAGATGGAAAAAGCAAAAAATTTCAGAATTGCACCTTGCAATGTGGAGAAATTACTGTTTGTGCATTTACAATATTCATTGATTTTTGCCATTGAAAAACGTCCAGAAATGTTTGAAGCTACTGACTGAATGAAAGTAGCTGGCATCTCACTCTCTTTGAATCTTCTTTATCATGCTAAGAGGAGCAGGAAAAAGCAAAAAATTTCAGAATTGCACCTTGCAATGTGGAGAAATTACTGTTTGTGCATTTACAATATTCATTGATTTTTGCCATTGAAAAACGTCCAGAAATGTTTGAAGCTACTGACTGAATGAAAGGAGCTGGCATCTCACTCTCTTTGAATCTTCTTTATCATGCTAAGAGGAGCAGGAAAAAGCAAAAAATTTCAGAATTGCACCTTGCAATGCGGAGAAATTACTGTTTGTGCATTTACAATATTCATTGATTTTTGCCATTGAAAAACATCATGTTATTCATATACCAGAAATGTTTGAAGCTACTGACTGAATGAAAAGAGCTGGCATCTCACTCTCTTTGAATCTTCTTTATCATGCTAAGAGGAGCAGGAAAAAGCAAAAAAATTCAGAATTGCACCTTGCAATGTGGAGAAATTACTGTTTGTGCATTTACAATATTCATTGATTTTTGCCATTGAAAAACGTCCAGAAATGTTTGAATCTACTGACTGAATGAAAGGAGCTGGCATCTCACTCTCTTTGAATCTTCTTTATCATGCTAAGAGGAGCAGGAAAAAGCAAAAAATTTCAGAATTGCACCTTGCAATGCGGAAAAATTACTGCTTGTGCATTTACAATATTCATTGATTTTTGCCATTGAAAAACATCATGTTATTCATATACCAGAAATGTTTGAAGCTACTGACTGAATGAATGGAGCTGACATCTCACTCTCTTTGAATCTTCTTTATCATGCTAAGAGGAGCAGGAAAAAGCAAAAAATTTCAGAATTGCACCTTGCAATGTGGAGAAATTACTGTTTGTGCATTTACAATATTCATTGATTTTTGCCATTGAAAAACGTCCAGAAATGTTTGAAGCTACTGACTGAATGAAAGGAGCTGGCATCTCACTCTCTTTGAATCTTCTTTATCATGCTAAGAGGAGCAGGAAAAAGCAAAAAATTTCAGAATTGCACCTTGCAATGTGGAGAAATTACTGTTTGTGCATTTACAATATTCATTGATTTTTGCCATTGAAAAACGTCCAGAAATGTTTGAAGCTACTGACTGAATGAAAAGAGCTGGCATCTCACTCTCTTTGAATCTTCTTTATCATGCTAAGAGGAGCAGGAAAAAGCAAAAAATTTCAGAATTGCACCTTGCAATGCGGAGAAATTACTGTTTGTGCATTTACAATATTCATTGATTTTTGCCATTGAAAAACATCATGTTATTCATATACCAGAAATGTTTGAAGCTACTGACTGAATGAAAAGAGCTGGCATCTCACTCTCTTTGAATCTTCTTTATCATGCTAAGAGGAGCAGGAAAAAGCAAAAAATTTCAGAATTGCACCTTGCAATGTGGAGAAATTACTGTTTGTGCATTTACAATATTCATTGATTTTTGCCATTGAAAAACGTCCAGAAATGTTTGAAGCTACTGACTGAATGAAAAGAGCTGGCATCTCACTCTCTTTGAATCTTCTTTATCATGCTAAGAGGAGCAGGAAAAAGCAAAAAATTTCAGAATTGCACCTTGCAATGCGGAGAAATTACTGTTTGTGCATTTACAATATTCATTGATTTTTGCCATTGAAAAACATCATGTTATTCATATACCAGAAATGTTTGAAGCTACTGACTGAATGAAAAGAGCTGGCATCTCACTCTCTTTGAATCTTCTTTATCATGCTAAAAGGAGCAGGAAAAAGCAAAAAAATTCAGAATTGCACCTTGCAATGTGGAGAAATTACTGTTTGTGCATTTACAATATTCATTGATTTTTGCCATTGAAAAACGTCCAGAAATGTTTGAAGCTACTGACTGAATGAAAGGAGCTGGCATCTCACTCTCTTTGAATCTTCTTTATCATGATAAGAGGAGCAGGAAAAAGCAAAAAATTTCAGAATTGCACCTTGCAATGCGGAGAAATTACTGCTTGTGCATTTACAATATTCATTGATTTTTGCCATTGAAAAAGATCATGTTATTCATATACCAGAAATGTTTGAAGCTACTGACTGAATGAAAAGAGCTGACATCTCACTCTCTTTGAATCTTCTTTATCATGCTAAGAGGAGCAGGAAAAAGCAAAAAATTTCAGAATTGCACCTTGCCATGTGGAGAAATTACTGTTTGTGCATTTACAATATTCATTGATTTTTGCCATTGAAAAACGTTCAGAAATGTTTGAAGCTACTGACTGAATGAAAGGAGCTGGCATCTCACTCTCTTTGAATCTTCTTTATCATGCTAAGAGTAGCAGGAAAAAGCAAAAAATTTCAGAATTGCACCTTGCAATGCGGAGAAATTACTGTTTGTGCATTTACAAAATTCATTGATTTTTGCCATTGAAAAACATCATGTTATTCATATACCAGAAATGTTTGAAGCTACTGATTGAATGAAAAGAGCTGGCATCTCACTCTCTTTGAATCTTCTTTATCATGCTAAGAGGAGCTGGAAAAAGCAAAAAATTTCAGAATTGCACCTTGCAATGTGGAGAAATTACTGTGTGTGCATTTACAATATTCATTGATTTTTGCCATTGAAAAACGTCCAGAAATGTTTGAAGCTACTGACTGAATGAAAGTAGCTGGCATCTCACTCTCTTTGAATCTTCTTTATCATGCTAAGAGGAGCAGGAAAAAGCAAAAAATTTCAGAATTGCACCTTGCAATGTGGAGAAATTACTGTTTGTGCATTTACAATATTCATTGATTTTTGCCATTGAAAAACGTCCAGAAATGTTTGAAGCTACTGACTGAATGAAAGGAGCTGGCATCTCACTCTCTTTGAATCTTCTTTATCATGCTAAGAGGAGCAGGAAAAAGCAAAAAATTTCAGAATTGCACCTTGCAATGCGGAGAAATTACTGTTTGTGCATTTACAATATTCATTGATTTTTGCCATTGAAAAACATCATGTTATTCATATACCAGAAATGTTTGAAGCTACTGACTGAATGAAAAGAGCTGGCATCTCACTCTCTTTGAATCTTCTTTATCATGCTAAGAGGAGCAGGAAAAAGCAAAAAATTTCAGAATTGCACCTTGCAATGTGGAGAAATTACTGTTTGTGCATTTACAATATTCATTGATTTTTGCCATTGAAAAACGTCCAGAAATGTTTGAAGCTACTGACTGAATGAAAAGAGCTGGCATCTCACTCTCTTTGAATCTTCTTTATCATGCTAAGAGGAGCAGGAAAAAGCAAAAAATTTCAGAATTGCACCTTGCAATGTGGAGAAATTACTGTTTGTGCATTTACAATATTCATTGATTTTTGCCATTGAAAAACGTCCAGAAATGTTTGAAGCTACTGACTGAATGAAAAGAGCTGGCATCTCACTCTCTTTGAATCTTCTTTATCATGCTAAGAGGAGCAGGAAAAAGCAAAAAATTTCAGAATTGCACCTTGCAATGCGGAGAAATTACTGTTTGTGCATTTACAATATTCATTGATTTTTGCCATTGAAAAACATCATGTTATTCATATACCAGAAATGTTTGAAGCTACTGACTGAATGAAAAGAGCTGGCATCTCACTCTCTTTGAATCTTCTTTATCATGCTAAGAGGAGCAGGAAAAAGCAAAAAATTTCAGAATTGCACCTTGCAATGTGGAGAAATTACTGTTTGTGCATTTACAATATTCATTGATTTTTGCCATTGAAAAACGTCCAGAAATGTTTGAAGCTACTGACTGAATGAAAAGAGCTGGCATCTCACTCTCTTTGAATCTTCTTTATCATGCTAAGAGGAGCAGGAAAAAGCAAAAAATTTCAGAATTGCACCTTGCAATGCGGAGAAATTACTGTTTGTGCATTTACAATATTCATTGATTTTTGCCATTGAAAAACATCATGTTATTCATATACCAGAAATGTTTGAAGCTACTGACTGAATGAAAAGAGCTGGCATCTCACTCTCTTTGAATCTTCTTTATCATGCTAAAAGGAGCAGGAAAAAGCAAAAAAATTCAGAATTGCACCTTGCAATGTGGAGAAATTACTGTTTGTGCATTTACAATATTCATTGATTTTTGCCATTGAAAAACGTCCAGAAATGTTTGAAGCTACTGACTGAATGAAAGGAGCTGGCATCTCACTCTCTTTGAATCTTCTTTATCATGATAAGAGGAGCAGGAAAAAGCAAAAAATTTCAGAATTGCACCTTGCAATGCGGAGAAATTACTGCTTGTGCATTTACAATATTCATTGATTTTTGCCATTGAAAAAGATCATGTTATTCATATACCAGAAATGTTTGAAGCTACTGACTGAATGAAAAGAGCTGACATCTCACTCTCTTTGAATCTTCTTTATCATGCTAAGAGGAGCAGGAAAAAGCAAAAAATTTCAGAATTGCACCTTGCCATGTGGAGAAATTACTGTTTGTGCATTTACAATATTCATTGATTTTTGCCATTGAAAAACGTCCAGAAATGTTTGAAGCTACTGACTGAATGAAAGGAGCTGGCATCTCACTCTCTTTGAATCTTCTTTATCATGCTAAGAGTAGCAGGAAAAAGCAAAAAATTTCAGAATTGCACCTTGCAATGCGGAGAAATTACTGTTTGTGCATTTACAATATTCATTGATTTTTGCCATTGAAAAACATCATGTTATTCATATACCAGAAATGTTTGAAGCTACTGATTGAATGAAAAGAGCTGGCATCTCACTCTCTTTGAATCTTCTTTATCATGCTAAGAGGAGCTGGAAAAAGCAAAAAATTTCAGAATTGCACCTTGCAATGTGGAGAAATTACTGTGTGTGCATTTACAATATTCATTGATTTTTGCCATTGAAAAACGTCCAGAAATGTTTGAAGCTACTGACTGAATGAAAGTAGCTGGCATCTCACTCTCTTTGAATCTTCTTTATCATGCTAAGAGGAGCAGGAAAAAGCAAAAAATTTCAGAATTGCACCTTGCAATGTGGAGAAATTACTGTTTGTGCATTTACAATATTCATTGATTTTTGCCATTGAAAAACGTCCAGAAATGTTTGAAGCTACTGACTGAATGAAAGGAGCTGGCATCTCACTCTCTTTGAATCTTCTTTATCATGCTAAGAGGAGCAGGAAAAAGCAAAAAATTTCAGAATTGCACCTTGCAATGCGGAGAAATTACTGTTTGTGCATTTACAATATTCATTGATTTTTGCCATTGAAAAACATCATGTTATTCATATACCAGAAATGTTTGAAGCTACTGACTGAATGAAAAGAGCTGGCATCTCACTCTCTTTGAATCTTCTTTATCATGCTAAGAGGAGCAGGAAAAAGCAAAAAATTTCAGAATTGCACCTTGCAATGTGGAGAAATTACTGTTTGTGCATTTACAATATTCATTGATTTTTGCCATTGAAAAACGTCCAGAAATGTTTGAAGCTACTGACTGAATGAAAGGAGCTGGCATCTCACTCTCTTTGAATCTTCTTTATCATGCTAAGAGGAGCAGGAAAAAGCAAAAAATTTCAGAATTGCACCTTGCAATGTGGAGAAATTACTGTTTGTGCATTTACAATATTCATTGATTTTTGCCATTGAAAAACGTCCAGAAATGTTTGAAGCTACTGACTGAATGAAAAGAGCTGGCATCTCACTCTCTTTGAATCTTCTTTATCATGCTAAGAGGAGCAGGAAAAAGCAAAAAATTTCAGAATTGCACCTTGCAATGCGGAGAAATTACTGTTTGTGCATTTACAATATTCATTGATTTTTGCCATTGAAAAACATCATGTTATTCATATACCAGAAATGTTTGAAGCTACTGACTGAATGAAAAGAGCTGGCATCTCACTCTCTTTGAATCTTCTTTATCATGCTAAGAGGAGCAGGAAAAAGCAAAAAATTTCAGAATTGCACCTTGCAATGTGGAGAAATTACTGTTTGTGCATTTACAATATTCATTGATTTTTGCCATTGAAAAACGTCCAGAAATGTTTGAAGCTACTGACTTAATGAAAAGAGCTGGCATCTCACTCTCTTTGAATCTTCTTTATCATGCTAAGAGGAGCAGGAAAAAGCAAAAAATTTCAGAATTGCACCTTGCAATGCGGAGAAATTACTGTTTGTGCATTTACAATATTCATTGATTTTTGCCATTGAAAAACATCATGTTATTCATATACCAGAAATGTTTGAATCTACTGACTGAATGAAAAGAGCTGGCATCTCACTCTCTTTGAATCTTCTTTATCATGCTAAAAGGAGCAGGAAAAAGCAAAAAAATTCAGAATTGCACCTTGCAATGTGGAGAAATTACTGTTTGTGCATTTACAATATTCATTGATTTTTGCCATTGAAAAACGTCCAGAAATGTTTGAAGCTACTGACTGAATGAAAGGAGCTGGCATCTCACTCTCTTTGAATCTTCTTTATCATGATAAAAGGAGCAGGAAAAAGCAAAAAATTTCAGAATTGCACCTTGCAATGCGGAGAAATTACTGCTTGTGCATTTACAATATTCATTGATTTTTGCCATTGAAAAACATCATGTTATTCATATACCAGAAATGTTTGAAGCTACTGACTGAATGAAAAGAGCTGGCATCTCACTCTCTTTGAATCTTCTTTATCATGCTAAGAGGAGCAGGAAAAAGCAAAAAATTTCAGAATTGCACCTTGCAATGTGGAGAAATTACTGTTTGTGCATTTACAATATTCATTGATTTTTGCCATTGAAAAACGTCCAGAAATGTTTGAAGCTACTGACTGAATGAAAGGAGCTGGCATCTCACTCTCTTTGAATCTTCTTTATCATGCTAAGAGGAGCAGGAAAAAGCAAAAAATTTCAGAATTGCACCTTGCAATGTGGAGAAATTACTGTTTGTGCATTTACAATATACATTGATTTTTGCCATTGAAAAACGTCCAGAAATGTTTGAAGCTACTGACTGAATGAAAAGAGCTGGCATCTCACTCTCTTTGAATCTTCTTTATCATGCTAAGAGGAGCAGGAAAAAGCAAAAAATTTCAGAATTGCACCTTGCAATGCGGAGAAATTACTGTTTGTGCATTTACAATATTCATTGATTTTTGCCATTGAAAAACATCATGTTATTCATATACCAGAAATGTTTGAAGCTACTGACTGAATGAAAAGAGCTGGCATCTCACTCTCTTTGAATCTTCTTTATCATGCTAAGAGGAGCAGGAAAAACCAAAAAATTTCAGAATTGCACCTTGCAATGTGGAGAAATTACTGTTTGTGCATTTACAATATTCATTGATTTTTGCCATTGAAAAACGTCCAGAAATGTTTGAAGCTACTGACTGAATGAAAAGAGCTGGCATCTCACTCTCTTTGAATCTTCTTTATCATGCTAAGAGGAGCAGGAAAAAGCAAAAAATTTCAGAATTGCACCTTGCAATGCGGAGAAATTACTGTTTGTGCATTTACAATATTCATTGATTTTTGCCATTGAAAAACATCATGTTATTCATATACCAGAAATGTTTGAAGCTACTGACTGAATGAAAAGAGCTGGCATCTCACTCTCTTTGAATCTTCTTTATCATGCTAAAAGGAGCAGGAAAAAGCAAAAAAATTCAGAATTGCACCTTGCAATGTGGAGAAATTACTGTTTGTGCATTTACAATATTCATTGATTTTTGCCATTGAAAAACGTCCAGAAATGTTTGAAGCTACTGACTGAATGAAAAGAGCTGGCATCTCACTCTCTTTGAATCTTCTTTATCATGCTAAGAGGAGCAGGAAAAAGCAAAAAATTTCAGAATTGCACCTTGCAATGCGGAGAAATTACTGTTTGTGCATTTACAATATTCATTGATTTTTGCCATTGAAAAACATCATGTTATTCATATACCAGAAATGTTTGAAGCTACTGACTGAATGAAAAGAGCTGGCATCTCACTCTCTTTGAATCTTCTTTATCATGCTAAGAGGAGCAGGAAAAAGCAAAAAATTTCAGAATTGCACCTTGCAATGTGGAGAAATTACTGTTTGTGCATTTACAATATTCATTGATTTTTGCCATTGAAAAACGTCCAGAAATGTTTGAAGCTACTGACTGAATGAAAAGAGCTGGCATCTCACTCTCTTTGAATCTTCTTTATCATGCTAAGAGGAGCAGGAAAAAGCAAAAAATTTCAGAATTGCACCTTGCAATGTGGAGAAATTACTGTTTGTGCATTTACAATATTCATTGATTTTTGCCATTGAAAAACATCATGTTATTCATATACCAGAAATGTTTGAAGCTACTGACTGAATGAAAAGAGCTGGCATCTCACTCTCTTTGAATCTTCTTTATCATGCTAAAAGGAGCAGGAAAAAGCAAAAAAATTCAGAATTGCACCTTGCAATGTGGAGAAATTACTGTTTGTGCATTTACAATATTCATTGATTTTTGCCATTGAAAAACGTCCAGAAATGTTTGAAGCTACTGACTGAATGAAAGGAGCTGGCATCTCACTCTCTTTGAATCTTCTTTATCATGATAAGAGGAGCAGGAAAAAGCAAAAAATTTCAGAATTGCACCTTGCAATGCGGAGAAATTACTGCTTGTGCATTTACAATATTCATTGATTTTTGCCATTGAAAAACATCATGTTATTCATATACCAGAAATGTTTGAAGCTACTGATTGAATGAAAAGAGCTGGCATCTCACTCTCTTTGAATCTTCTTTATCATGCTAAGAGGAGATGGAAAAAGCAAAAAATTTCAGAATTGCACCTTGCAATGTGGAGAAATAACTGTTTGTGCATTTACAATATTCATTGATTTTTGCCATTGAAAAACGTCCAGAAATGTTTGAAGCTACTGACTGAATGAAAGTAGCTGGCATCTCACTCTCTTTGAATCTTCTTTATCATGCTAAGAGGAGCAGGAAAAAGCAAAAAATTTCAGAATTGCACCTTGCAATGTGGAGAAATTACTGTTTGTGCATTTACAATATTCATTGATTTTTGCCATTGAAAAACGTCCAGAAATGTTTGAAGCTACTGACTGAATGAAAGGAGCTGGCATCTCACTCTCTTTGAATCTTCTTTATCATGCTAAGAGGAGCAGGAAAAAGCAAAAAATTTCAGAATTGCACCTTGCAATGCGGAGAAATTACTGTTTGTGCATTTACAATATTCATTGATTTTTGCCATTGAAAAACATCATGTTATTCATATACCAGAAATGTTTGAAGCTACTGACTGAATGAAAAGAGCTGGCATCTCACTCTCTTTGAATCTTCTTTATCATGCTAAGAGGAGCAGGAAAAAGCAAAAAAATTCAGAATTGCACCTTGCAATGTGGAGAAATTACTGTTTGTGCATTTACAATATTCATTGATTTTTGCCATTGAAAAACGTCCAGAAATGTTTGAATCTACTGACTGAATGAAAGGAGCTGGCATCTCACTCTCTTTGAATCTTCTTTATCATGCTAAGAGGAGCAGGAAAAAGCAAAAAATTTCAGAATTGCACCTTGCAATGCGGAGAAATTACTGCTTGTGCATTTACAATATTCATTGATTTTTGCCATTGAAAAACATCATGTTATTCATATACCAGAAATGTTTGAAGCTACTGACTGAATGAATAGAGCTGACATCTCACTCTCTTTGAATCTTCTTTATCATGCTAAGAGGAGCAGGAAAAAGCAAAAAATTTCAGAATTGCACCTTGCAATGTGGAGAAATTACTGTTTGTGCATTTACAATATTCATTGATTTTTGCCATTGAAAAACGTCCAGAAATGTTTGAAGCTACTGACTGAATGAAAGGAGCTGGCATCTCACTCTCTTTGAATCTTCTTTATCATGCTAAGAGGAGCAGGAAAAAGCAAAAAATTTCAGAATTGCACCTTGCAATGTGGAGAAATTACTGTTTGTGCATTTACAATATTCATTGATTTTTGCCATTGAAAAACGTCCAGAAATGTTTGAAGCTACTGACTGAATGAAAAGAGCTGGCATCTCACTCTCTTTGAATCTTCTTTATCATGCTAAGAGGAGCAGGAAAAAGCAAAAAATTTCAGAATTGCACCTTGCAATGCGGAGAAATTACTGTTTGTGCATTTACAATATTCATTGATTTTTGCCATTGAAAAACATCATGTTATTCATATACCAGAAATGTTTGAAGCTACTGACTGAATGAAAAGAGCTGGCATCTCACTCTCTTTGAATCTTCTTTATCATGCTAAGAGGAGCAGGAAAAAGCAAAAAATTTCAGAATTGCACCTTGCAATGTGGAGAAATTACTGTTTGTGCATTTACAATATTCATTGATTTTTGCCATTGAAAAACGTCCAGAAATGTTTGAAGCTACTGACTGAATGAAAAGAGCTGGCATCTCACTCTCTTTGAATCTTCTTTATCATGCTAAGAGGAGCAGGAAAAAGCAAAAAATTTCAGAATTGCACCTTGCAATGCGGAGAAATTACTGTTTGTGCATTTACAATATTCATTGATTTTTGCCATTGAAAAACATCATGTTATTCATATACCAGAAATGTTTGAAGCTACTGACTGAATGAAAAGAGCTGGCATCTCACTCTCTTTGAATCTTCTTTATCATGCTAAAAGGAGCAGGAAAAAGCAAAAAAATTCAGAATTGCACCTTGCAATGTGGAGAAATTACTGTTTGTGCATTTACAATATTCATTGATTTTTGCCATTGAAAAACGTCCAGAAATGTTTGAAGCTACTGACTGAATGAAAGGAGCTGGCATCTCACTCTCTTTGAATCTTCTTTATCATGATAAGAGGAGCAGGAAAAAGCAAAAAATTTCAGAATTGCACCTTGCAATGCGGAGAAATTACTGCTTGTGCATTTACAATATTCATTGATTTTTGCCATTGAAAAAGATCATGTTATTCATATACCAGAAATGTTTGAAGCTACTGACTGAATGAAAAGAGCTGACATCTCACTCTCTTTGAATCTTCTTTATCATGCTAAGAGGAGCAGGAAAAAGCAAAAAATTTCAGAATTGCACCTTGCCATGTGGAGAAATTACTGTTTGTGCATTTACAATATTCATTGATTTTTGCCATTGAAAAACGTCCAGAAATGTTTGAAGCTACTGACTGAATGAAAGGAGCTGGCATCTCACTCTCTTTGAATCTTCTTTATCATGCTAAGAGTAGCAGGAAAAAGCAAAAAATTTCAGAATTGCACCTTGCAATGCGGAGAAATTACTGTTTGTGCATTTACAATATTCATTGATTTTTGCCATTGAAAAACATCATGTTATTCATATACCAGAAATGTTTGAAGCTACTGATTGAATGAAAAGAGCTGGCATCTCACTCTCTTTGAATCTTCTTTATCATGCTAAGAGGAGCTGGAAAAAGCAAAAAATTTCAGAATTGCACCTTGCAATGTGGAGAAATTACTGTGTGTGCATTTACAATATTCATTGATTTTTGCCATTGAAAAACGTCCAGAAATGTTTGAAGCTACTGACTGAATGAAAGTAGCTGGCATCTCACTCTCTTTGAATCTTCTTTATCATGCTAAGAGGAGCAGGAAAAAGCAAAAAATTTCAGAATTGCACCTTGCAATGTGGAGAAATTACTGTTTGTGCATTTACAATATTCATTGATTTTTGCCATTGAAAAACGTCCAGAAATGTTTGAAGCTACTGACTGAATGAAAGGAGCTGGCATCTCACTCTCTTTGAATCTTCTTTATCATGCTAAGAGGAGCAGGAAAAAGCAAAAAATTTCAGAATTGCACCTTGCAATGCGGAGAAATTACTGTTTGTGCATTTACAATATTCATTGATTTTTGCCATTGAAAAACATCATGTTATTCATATACCAGAAATGTTTGAAGCTACTGACTGAATGAAAAGAGCTGGCATCTCACTCTCTTTGAATCTTCTTTATCATGCTAAGAGGAGCAGGAAAAAGCAAAAAATTTCAGAATTGCACCTTGCAATGTGGAGAAATTACTGTTTGTGCATTTACAATATTCATTGATTTTTGCCATTGAAAAACGTCCAGAAATGTTTGAAGCTACTGACTGAATGAAAGGAGCTGGCATCTCACTCTCTTTGAATCTTCTTTATCATGCTAAGAGGAGCAGGAAAAAGCAAAAAATTTCAGAATTGCACCTTGCAATGTGGAGAAATTACTGTTTGTGCATTTACAATATTCATTGATTTTTGCCATTGAAAAACGTCCAGAAATGTTTGAAGCTACTGACTGAATGAAAAGAGCTGGCATCTCACTCTCTTTGAATCTTCTTTATCATGCTAAGAGGAGCAGGAAAAAGCAAAAAATTTCAGAATTGCACCTTGCAATGCGGAGAAATTACTGTTTGTGCATTTACAATATTCATTGATTTTTGCCATTGAAAAACATCATGTTATTCATATACCAGAAATGTTTGAAGCTACTGACTGAATGAAAAGAGCTGGCATCTCACTCTCTTTGAATCTTCTTTATCATGCTAAGAGGAGCAGGAAAAAGCAAAAAATTTCAGAATTGCACCTTGCAATGTGGAGAAATTACTGTTTGTGCATTTACAATATTCATTGATTTTTGCCATTGAAAAACGTCCAGAAATGTTTGAAGCTACTGACTGAATGAAAAGAGCTGGCATCTCACTCTCTTTGAATCTTCTTTATCATGCTAAGAGGAGCAGGAAAAAGCAAAAAATTTCAGAATTGCACCTTGCAATGCGGAGAAATTACTGTTTGTGCATTTACAATATTCATTGATTTTTGCCATTGAAAAACATCATGTTATTCATATACCAGAAATGTTTGAATCTACTGACTGAATGAAAAGAGCTGGCATCTCACTCTCTTTGAATCTTCTTTATCATGCTAAAAGGAGCAGGAAAAAGCAAAAAAATTCAGAATTGCACCTTGCAATGTGGAGAAATTACTGTTTGTGCATTTACAATATTCATTGATTTTTGCCATTGAAAAACGTCCAGAAATGTTTGAAGCTACTGACTGAATGAAAGGAGCTGGCATCTCACTCTCTTTGAATCTTCTTTATCATGATAAAAGGAGCAGGAAAAAGCAAAAAATTTCAGAATTGCACCTTGCAATGCGGAGAAATTACTGCTTGTGCATTTACAATATTCATTGATTTTTGCCATTGAAAAACATCATGTTATTCATATACCAGAAATGTTTGAAGCTACTGACTGAATGAAAAGAGCTGACATCTCACTCTCTTTGAATCTTCTTTATCATGCTAAGAGGAGCAGGAAAAAGCAAAAAATTTCAGAATTGCACCTTGCCATGTGGAGAAATTACTGTTTGTGCATTTACAATATTCATTGATTTTTGCCATTGAAAAACGTCCAGAAATGTTTGAAGCTACTGACTGAATGAAAGGAGCTGGCATCTCACTCTCTTTGAATCTTCTTTATCATGCTAAGAGTAGCAGGAAAAAGCAAAAAATTTCAGAATTGCACCTTGCAATGCGGAGAAATTACTGTTTGTGCATTTACAATATTCATTGATTTTTGCCATTGAAAAACATCATGTTATTCATATACCAGAAATGTTTGAAGCTACTGATTGAATGAAAAGAGCTGGCATCTCACTGTCTTTGAATCTTCTTTATCATGCTAAGAGGAGCTGGAAAAAGCAAAAAATTTCAGAATTGCACCTTGCAATGTGGAGAAATTACTGTTTGTGCATTTACAATATTCATTGATTTTTGCCATTGAAAAACGTCCAGAAATGTTTGAATCTACTGACTGAATGAAAGGAGCTGGCATCTCACTCTCTTTGAATCTTCTTTATCATGCTAAGAGGAGCAGGAAAAAGCAAAAAATTTCAGAATTGCACCTTGCAATGCGGAGAAATTACTGCTTGTGCATTTACAATATTCATTGATTTTTGCCATTGAAAAACATCATGTTATTCATATACCAGAAATGTTTGAAGCTACTGACTGAATGAATAGAGCTGACATCTCACTCTCTTTGAATCTTCTTTATCATGCTAAGAGGAGCAGGAAAAAGCAAAAAATTTCAGAATTGCACCTTGCAATGTGGAGAAATTACTGTTTGTGCATTTACAATATTCATTGATTTTTGCCATTGAAAAACGTCCAGAAATGTTTGAAGCTACTGACTGAATGAAAGGAGCTGGCATCTCACTCTCTTTGAATCTTCTTTATCATGCTAAGAGGAGCAGGAAAAAGCAAAAAATTTCAGAATTGCACCTTGCAATGCGGAGAAATTACTGTTTGTGCATTTACAATATTCATTGATTTTTGCCATTGAAAAACATCATGTTATTCATATACCAGAAATGTTTGAAGCTACTGACTGAATGAAAAGAGCTGGCATCTCACTCTCTTTGAATCTTCTTTATCATGCTAAGAGGAGCAGGAAAAAGCAAAAAATTTCAGAATTGCACCTTGCAATGTGGAGAAATTACTGTTTGTGCATTTACAATATTCATTGATTTTTGCCATTGAAAAACGTCCAGAAATGTTTGAAGCTACTGACTGAATGAAAAGAGCTGGCATCTCACTCTCTTTGAATCTTCTTTATCATGCTAAGAGGAGCAGGAAAAAGCAAAAAATTTCAGAATTGCACCTTGCAATGCGGAGAAATTACTGTTTGTGCATTTACAATATTCATTGATTTTTGCCATTGAAAAACATCATGTTATTCATATACCAGAAATGTTTGAAGCTACTGACTGAATGAAAAGAGCTGGCATCTCACTCTCTTTGAATCTTCTTTATCATGCTAAAAGGAGCAGGAAAAAGCAAAAAAATTCAGAATTGCACCTTGCAATGTGGAGAAATTACTGTTTGTGCATTTACAATATTCATTGATTTTTGCCATTGAAAAACGTCCAGAAATGTTTGAATCTACTGACTGAATGAAAGGAGCTGGCATCTCACTCTCTTTGAATCTTCTTTATCATGCTAAGAGGAGCAGGAAAAAGCAAAAAATTTCAGAATTGCACCTTGCAATGCGGAGAAATTACTGCTTGTGCATTTACAATATTCATTGATTTTTGCCATTGAAAAACATCATGTTATTCATATACCAGAAATGTTTGAAGCTACTGACTGAATGAATAGAGCTGACATCTCACTCTCTTTGAATCTTCTTTATCATGCTAAGAGGAGCAGGAAAAAGCAAAAAATTTCAGAATTGCACCTTGCAATGTGGAGAAATTACTGTTTGTGCATTTACAATATTCATTGATTTTTGCCATTGAAAAACGTCCAGAAATGTTTGAAGCTACTGACTGAATGAAAGGAGCTGGCATCTCACTCTCTTTGAATCTTCTTTATCATGCTAAGAGGAGCAGGAAAAAGCAAAAAATTTCAGAATTGCACCTTGCAATGCGGAGAAATTACTGTTTGTGCATTTACAATATTCATTGATTTTTGCCATTGAAAAACATCATGTTATTCATATACCAGAAATGTTTGAAGCTACTGACTGAATGAAAAGAGCTGGCATCTCACTCTCTTTGAATCTTCTTTATCATGCTAAGAGGAGCAGGAAAAAGCAAAAAATTTCAGAATTGCACCTTGCAATGTGGAGAAATTACTGTTTGTGCATTTACAATATTCATTGATTTTTGCCATTGAAAAACGTCCAGAAATGTTTGAAGCTACTGACTGAATGAAAAGAGCTGGCATCTCACTCTCTTTGAATCTTCTTTATCATGCTAAGAGGAGCAGGAAAAAGCAAAAAATTTCAGAATTGCACCTTGCAATGCGGAGAAATTACTGTTTGTGCATTTACAATATTCATTGATTTTTGCCATTGAAAAACATCATGTTATTCATATACCAGAAATGTTTGAAGCTACTGACTGAATGAAAAGAGCTGGCATCTCACTCTCTTTGAATCTTCTTTATCATGCTAAAAGGAGCAGGAAAAAGCAAAAAAATTCAGAATTGCACCTTGCAATGTGGAGAAATTACTGTTTGTGCATTTACAATATTCATTGATTTTTGCCATTGAAAAACGTCCAGAAATGTTTGAAGCTACTGACTGAATGAAAGGAGCTGGCATCTCACTCTCTTTGAATCTTCTTTATCATGATAAGAGGAGCAGGAAAAAGCAAAAAATTTCAGAATTGCATCTTGCAATGCGGAGAAATTACTGCTTGTGCATTTACAATATTCATTGATTTTTGCCATTGAAAAACATCATGTTATTCATATACCAGAAATGTTTGAAGCTACTGACTGAATGAAAAGAGCTGACATCTCACTCTCTTTGAATCTTCTTTATCATGCTAAGAGGAGCAGGAAAAAGCAAAAAATTTCAGAATTGCACCTTGCCATGTGGAGAAATTACTGTTTGTGCATTTACAATATTCATTGATTTTTGCCATTGAAAAACGTCCAGAAATGTTTGAAGCTACTGACTGAATGAAAGGAGCTGGCATCTCACTCTCTTTGAATCTTCTTTATCATGCTAAGAGTAGCAGGAAAAAGCAAAAAATTTCAGAATTGCACCTTGCAATGCGGAGAAATTACTGTTTGTGCATTTACAATATTCATTGATTTTTGCCATTGAAAAACATCATGTTATTCATATACCAGAAATGTTTGAAGCTACTGATTGAATGAAAAGAGCTGGCATCTCACTCTCTTTGAATCTTCTTTATCATGCTAAGAGGAGCAGGAAAAAGCAAAAAATTTCAGAATTGCACCTTGCAATGTGGAGAAATTACTGTTTGTGCATTTACAATATTCATTGATTTTTGCCATTGAAAAACGTCCAGAAATGTTTGAAGCTACTGACTGAATGAAAGTAGCTGGCATCTCGCTCTCTTTGAATCTTCTTTATCATGCTAAGAGGAGCAGGAAAAAGCAAAAAATTTCAGAATTGCACCTTGCAATGTGGAGAAATTACTGTTTGTGCATTTACAATATTCATTGATTTTTGCCATTGAAAAACGTCCAGAAATGTTTGAAGCTACTGACTGAATGAAAGGAGCTGGCATCTCACTCTCTTTGAATCTTCTTTATCATGCTAAGAGGAGCAGGAAAAAGCAAAAAATTTCAGAATTGCACCTTGCAATGCGGAGAAATTACTGTTTGTGCATTTACAATATTCATTGATTTTTGCCATTGAAAAACATCATGTTATTCATATACCAGAAATGTTTGAAGCTACTGACTGAATGAAAAGAGCTGGCATCTCACTCTCTTTGAATCTTCTTTATCATGCTAAGAGGAGCAGGAAAAAGCAAAAAAATTCAGAATTGCACCTTGCAATGTGGAGAAATTACTGTTTGTGCATTTACAATATTCATTGATTTTTGCCATTGAAAAACGTCCAGAAATGTTTGAATCTACTGACTGAATGAAAGGAGCTGGCATCTCACTCTCTTTGAATCTTCTTTATCATGCTAAGAGGAGCAGGAAAAAGCAAAAAATTTCAGAATTGCACGTTGCAATGCGGAGAAATTACTGCTTGTGCATTTACAATATTCATTGATTTTTGCCATTGAAAAACATCATGTTATTCATATACCAAAAATGTTTGAAGCTACTGACTGAATGAATAGAGCTGACATCTCACTCTCTTTGAATCTTCTTTATCATGCTAAGAGGAGCAGGAAAAAGCAAAAAATTTCAGAATTGCACCTTGCAATGTGGAGAAATTACTGTTTGTGCATTTACAATATTCATTGATTTTTGCCATTGAAAAACGTCCAGAAATGTTTGAAGCTACTGACTGAATGAAAGGAGCTGGCAACTCACTCTCTTTGAATCTTCTTTATCATGCTAAGAGGAGCAGGAAAAAGCAAAAAATTTCAGAATTGCACCTTGCAATGCGGAGAAATTACTGTTTGTGCATTTACAATATTCATTGATTTTTGCCATTGAAAAACATCATGTTATTCATATACCAGAAATGTTTGAAGCTACTGACTGAATGAAAAGAGCTGGCATCTCACTCTCTTTGAATCTTCTTTATCATGCTAAGAGGAGCAGGAAAAAGCAAAAAATTTCAGAATTGCACCTTGCAATGTGGAGAAATTACTGTTTGTGCATTTACAATATTCATTGATTTTTGCCATTGAAAAACGTCCAGAAATGTTTGAAGCTACTGACTGAATGAAAAGAGCTGGCATCTCACTCTCTTTGAATCTTCTTTATCATGCTAAGAGGAGCAGGAAAAAGCAAAAAATTTCAGAATTGCACCTTGCAATGCGGAGAAATTACTGTTTGTGCATTTACAATATTCATTGATTTTTGCCATTGAAAAACATCATGTTATTCATATACCAGAAATGTTTGAAGCTACTGACTGAATGAAAAGAGCTGGCATCTCACTCTCTTTGAATCTTCTTTATCATGCTAAAAGGAGCAGGAAAAAGCAAAAAAATTCAGAATTGCACCTTGCAATGTGGAGAAATTACTGTTTGTGCATTTACAATATTCATTGATTTTTGCCATTGAAAAACGTCCAGAAATGTTTGAAGCTACTGACTGAATGAAAGGAGCTGGCATCTCACTCTCTTTGAATCTTCTTTATCATGATAAGAGGAGCAGGAAAAAGCAAAAAATTTCAGAATTGCACCTTGCAATGCGGAGAAATTACTGCTTGTGCATTTACAATATTCATTGATTTTTGCCATTGAAAAACATCATGTTATTCATATACCAGAAATGTTTGAAGCTACTGACTGAATGAAAAGAGCTGACATCTCACTCTCTTTGAATCTTCTTTATCATGCTAAGAGGAGCAGGAAAAAGCAAAAAATTTCAGAATTGCACCTTGCAATGTGGAGAAATTACTGTTTGTGCATTTACAATATTCATTGATTTTTGCCATTGAAAAACGTCCAGAAATGTTTGAAGCTACTGACTGAATGAAAGGAGCTGGCATCTCACTCTCTTTGAATCTTCTTTATCATGCTAAGAGGAGCAGGAAAAAGCAAAAAATTTCAGAATTGCACCTTGCAATGCGGAGAAATTACTGTTTGTGCATTTACAATATTCATTGATTTTTGCCATTGAAAAACATCATGTTATTCATATACCAGAAATGTTTGAAGCTACTGACTGAATGAAAAGAGCTGGCATCTCACTCTCTTTGAATCTTCTTTATCATGCTAAGAGGAGCAGGAAAAAGCAAAAAATTTCAGAATTGCACCTTGCAATGTGGAGAAATTACTGTTTGTGCATTTACAATATTCATTGATTTTTGCCATTGAAAAACGTCCAGAAATGTTTGAAGCTACTGACTGAATGAAAGGAGCTGGCATCTCACTCTCTTTGAATCTTCTTTATCATGCTAAGAGGAGCAGGAAAAAGCAAAAAATTTCAGAATTGCACCTTGCAATGTGGAGAAATTACTGTTTGTGCATTTACAATATTCATTGATTTTTGCCATTGAAAAACGTCCAGAAATGTTTGAAGCTACTGACTGAATGAAAAGAGCTGGCATCTCACTCTCTTTGAATCTTCTTTATCATGCTAAGAGGAGCAGGAAAAAGCAAAAAATTTCAGAATTGCACCTTGCAATGCGGAGAAATTACTGTTTGTGCATTTACAATATTCATTGATTTTTGCCATTGAAAAACATCATGTTATTCATATACCAGAAATGTTTGAAGCTACTGACTGAATGAAAAGAGCTGGCATCTCACTCTCTTTGAATCTTCTTTATCATGCTAAGAGGAGCAGGAAAAAGCAAAAAATTTCAGAATTGCACCTTGCAATGTGGAGAAATTACTGTTTGTGCATTTACAATATTCATTGATTTTTGCCATTGAAAAACGTCCAGAAATGTTTGAAGCTACTGACTGAATGAAAAGAGCTGGCATCTCACTCTCTTTGAATCTTCTTTATCATGCTAAGAGGAGCAGGAAAAAGCAAAAAATTTCAGAATTGCACCTTGCAATGCGGAGAAATTACTGTTTGTGCATTTACAATATTCATTGATTTTTGCCATTGAAAAACATCATGTTATTCATATACCAGAAATGTTTGAAGCTACTGACTGAATGAAAAGAGCTGGCATCTCACTCTCTTTGAATCTTCTTTATCATGCTAAAAGGAGCAGGAAAAAGCAAAAAAATTCAGAATTGCATCTTGCAATGTGGAGAAATTACTGTTTGTGCATTTACAATATTCATTGATTTTTGCCATTGAAAAACGTCCAGAAATGTTTGAAGCTACTGACTGAATGAAAGGAGCTGGCATCTCACTCTCTTTGAATCTTCTTTATCATGATAAGAGGAGCAGGAAAAAGCAAAAAATTTCAGAATTGCACCTTGCAATGCGGAGAAATTACTGCTTGTGCATTTACAATATTCATTGATTTTTGCCATTGAAAAACATCATGTTATTCATATACCAGAAATGTTTGAAGCTACTGACTGAATGAAAAGAGCTGACATCTCACTCTCTTTGAATCTTCTTTATCATGCTAAGAGGAGCAGGAAAAAGCAAAAAATTTCAGAATTGCACCTTGCCATGTGGAGAAATTACTGTTTGTGCATTTACAATATTCATTGATTTTTGCCATTGAAAAACATCCAGAAATGTTTGAAGCTACTGACTGAATGATAGGAGCTGGCATCTCACTCTCTTTGAATCTTCTTTATCATGCTAAGAGTAGCAGGAAAAAGCAAAAAATTTCAGAATTGCACCTTGCAATGCGGAGAAATTACTGTTTGTGCATTTACAATATTCATTGATTTTTGCCATTGAAAAACATCATGTTATTCATATACCAGAAATGTTTGAAGCTACTGATTGAATGAAAAGAGCTGGCATCTCACTCTCTTTGAATCTTCTTTATCATGCTAAGAGGAGCAGGAAAAAGCAAAAAATTTCAGAATTGCACCTTGCAATGTGGAGAAATTACTGTTTGTGCATTTACAATATTCATTGATTTTTGCCATTGAAAAACGTCCAGAAATGTTTGAAGCTACTGACTGAATGAAAGTAGCTGGCATCTCACTCTCTTTGAATCTTCTTTATCATGCTTAGAGGAGCAGGAAAAAGCAAAAAATTTCAGAATTGCACCTTGCAATGTGGAGAAATTACTGTTTGTGCATTTACAATATTCATTGATTTTTGCCATTGAAAAACGTCCAGAAATGTTTGAAGCTACTGACTGAATGAAAGGAGCTGGCATCTCACTCTCTTTGAATCTTCTTTATCATGCTAAGAGGAGCAGGAAAAAGCAAAAAATTTCAGAATTGCACCTTGCAATGCGGAGAAATTACTGTTTGTGCATTTACAATATTCATTGATTTTTGCCATTGAAAAACATCATGTTATTCATATACCAGAAATGTTTGAAGCTACTGACTGAATGAAAAGAGCTGGCATCTCACTCTCTTTGAATCTTCTTTATCATGCTAAGAGGAGCAGGAAAAAGCAAAAAATTTCAGAATTGCACCTTGCAATGTGGAGAAATTACTGTTTGTGCATTTACAATATTCATTGATTTTTGCCATTGAAAAACGTCCAGAAATGTTTGAATCTACTGACTGAATGAAAGGAGCTGGCATCTCACTCACTTTGAATCTTCTTTATCATGATAAGAGGAGCAGGAAAAAGCAAAAAATTTCAGAATTACACCTTGCAATGCGGAGAAATTACTGCTTGTGCATTTACAATATTCATTGATTTTTGCCATTGAAAAACATCATGTTATTCATATACCAGAAATGTTTGAAGCTACTGACTGAATGAAAAGAGCTGACATCTCACTCTCTTTGAATCTTCTTTATCATGCTAAGAGGAGCAGGAAAAAGCAAAAAATTTCAGAATTGCACCTTGCAATGTGGAGAAATTACTGTTTGTGCATTTACAATATTCATTGATTTTTGCCATTGAAAAACATCATGTTATTCATATACCAGAAATGTTTGAAGCTACTGACTGAATGAAAAGAGCTGGCATCTCACTCTCTTTGAATCTTCTTTATCATGCTAAGAGGAGCAGGAAAAAGCAAAAAATTTCAGAATTGCACCTTGCAATGTGGAGAAATTACTGTTTGTGCATTTACAATATTCATTGATTTTTGCCATTGAAAAACGTCCAGAAATGTTTGAAGCTACTGACTGAATGATAGGAGCTGGCATCTCACTCTCTTTGAATCTTCTTTACCATGCTAAGAGGAGCAGGAAAAAGCAAAAAATTTCAGAATTGCACCTTGCAATGCGGAGAAATTACTGTTTGTGCATTTACAATATTCATTGATTTTTGCCATTGAAAAACATCATGTTATTCATATACCAGAAATGTTTGAAGCTACTGACTGAATAAAAAGAGCTGGCATCTCACTCTCTTTGAATCTTCTTTATCATGCTAAGAGGAGCAGGAAAAAGCAAAAAATTTCAGAATTGCACCTTGCAATGTGGAGAAATTACTGTTTGTGCATTTACAATATTCATTGATTTTTGCCATTGAAAAACGTCCAGAAATGTTTGAAGCTACTGACTGAATGAAAAGAGCTGGCATCTCACTCTCTTTGAATCTTCTTTATCATGCTAAGAGGAGCAGGAAAAAGCAAAAAATTTCAGAATTGCACCTTGCAATGCGGAGAAATTACTGTTTGTGCATTTACAATATTCATTGATTTTTGCCATTGAAAAACATCATGTTATTCATATACCAGAAATGTTTGAAGCTACTGACTGAATGAAAAGAGCTGGCATCTCACTCTCTTTGAATCTTCTTTATCATGCTAAAAGGAGCAGGAAAAAGCAAAAAAATTCAGAATTGCACCTTGCAATGTGGAGAAATTACTGTTTGTGCATTTACAATATTCATTGATTTTTGCCATTGAAAAACGTCCAGAAATGTTTGAAGCTACTGAATGAATGAAAGGAGCTGGCATCTCACTCTCTTTGAATCTTCTTTATCATGATAAGAGGAGCAGGAAAAAGCAAAAAATTTCAGAATTGCACCTTGCAATGCGGAGAAATTACTGCTTGTGCATTTACAATATTCATTGATTTTTGCCATTGAAAAACATCATGTTATTCATATACCAGAAATGTTTGAAGCTACTGACTGAATGAAAAGAGCTGACATCTCACTCTCTTTGAATCTTCTTTATCATGCTAAGAGGAGCAGGAAAAAGCAAAAAATTTCAGAATTGCACCTTGCAATGTGGAGAAATTACTGTTTGTGCATTTACAATATTCATTGATTTTTGCCATTGAAAAACGTCCAGAAATGTTTGAAGCTACTGACTGAATGAAAGGAGCTGGCATCTCACTCTCTTTGAATCTTCTTTATCATGCTAAGAGGAGCAGGAAAAAGCAAAAAATTTCAGAATTGCACCTTGCAATGCGGAGAAATTACTGTTTGTGCATTTACAATATTCATTGATTTTTGCCATTGAAAAACATCATGTTATTCATATACCAGAAATGTTTGAAGCTACTGACTGAATGAAAAGAGCTGGCATCTCACTCTCTTTGAATCTTCTTTATCATGCTAAGAGGAGCAGGAAAAAGCAAAAAATTTCAGAATTGCACCTTGCAATGTGGAGAAATTACTGTTTGTGCATTTACAATATTCATTGATTTTTGCCATTGAAAAACGTCCAGAAATGTTTGAAGCTACTGACTGAATGAAAGGAGCTGGCATCTCACTCTCTTTGAATCTTCTTTACCATGCTAAGAGGAGCAGGAAAAAGCAAAAAATTTCAGAATTGCACCTTGCAATGCGGAGAAATTACTGTTTGTGCATTTACAATATTCATTGATTTTTGCCATTGAAAAACATCATGTTATTCATATACCAGAAATGTTTGAAGCTACTGACTGAATGAAAAGAGCTGGCATCTCACTCTCTTTGAATCTTCTTTATCATGCTAAGAGGAGCAGGAAAAAGCAAAAAATTTCAGAATTGCACCTTGCAATGTGGAGAAATTACTGTTTGTGCATTTACAATATTCATTGATTTTTGCCATTGAAAAACGTCCAGAAATGTTTGAAGCTACTGACTGAATGAAAAGAGCTGGCATCTCACTCTCTTTGAATCTTCTTTATCATGCTAAGAGGAGCAGGAAAAAGCAAAAAATTTCAGAATTGCACCTTGCAATGCGGAGAAATTACTGTTTGTGCATTTACAATATTCATTGATTTTTGCCATTGAAAAACATCATGTTATTCATATACCAGAAATGTTTGAAGCTACTGACTGAATGAAAAGAGCTGGCATCTCACTCTCTTTGAATCTTCTTTATCATGCTAAAAGGAGCAGGAAAAAGCAAATAAATTCAGAATTGCACCTTGCAATGTGGAGAAATTACTGTTTGTGCATTTACAATATTCATTGATTTTTGCCATGGAAAAACGTCCAGAAATGTTTGAAGCTACGGACTGAATGAAAGGAGCTGGCATCTCACTCTCTTTGAATCTTCTTTATCATGATAAGAGGAGCAGGAAAAAGCAAAAAATTTCAGAATTGCACCTTGCAATGCGGAGAAATTAGTGCTTGTGCATTTACAATATTCATTGATTTTTGCCATTGAAAAACATCATGTTATTCATATACCAGAAATGTTTGAAGCTACTGACTGAATGAAAAGAGCTGACATCTCACTCTCTTTGAATCTTCTTTATCATGCTAAGAGGAGCAGGAAAAAGCAAAAAATTTCAGAATTGCACCTTGCAATGTGGAGAAATTACTGTTTGTGCATTTACAATATTCATTGATTTTTGCCATTGAAAAATGTCCAGAAATGTTTGAAGCTACTGACTGAATGAAAGGAGCTGGCATCTCACTCTCTTTGAATCTTCTTTATCATGCTAAGAGGAGCAGGAAAAAGCAAAAAATTTCAGAATTGCACCTTGCAATGCGGAGAAATTACTGTTTGTGCATTTACAATATTCATTGATTTTTGCCATTGAAAAACATCATGTTATTCATATACCAGAAATGTTTGAAGCTACTGACTGAATGAAAAGAGCTGGCATCTCACTCTCTTTGAATCTTCTTTATCATGCTAAGAGGAGCAGGAAAAAGCAAAAAATTTCAGAATTGCACCTTGCAATGTGGAGAAATTACTGTTTGTGCATTTACAATATTCATTGATTTTTGCCATTGAAAAACGTCCAGAAATGTTTGAAGCTACTGACTGAATGAAAGGAGCTGGCATCTCACTCTCTTTGAATCTTCTTTATCATGCTAAGAGGAGCAGGAAAAAGCAAAAAATTTCAGAATTGCCCCTTGCAATGCGGAGAAATTACTGCTTGTGCATTTACAATATTCATTGATTTTTGCCATTGAAAAACATCATGTTATTCATATACCAGAAATGTTTGAAGCTACTGACTGAATGAAAAGAGCTGACATCTCACTCTCTTTGAATCTTCTTTATCATGCTAAGAGGAGCAGGAAAAAGCAAAAAATTTCAGAATTGCACCTTGCAATGTGGAGAAATTACTGTTTGTGCATTTACAATATTCATTGATTTTTGCCATTGAAAAACGTCCAGAAATGTTTGAAGCTACTGACTGAATGAAAGGAGCTGGCATCTCACTCTCTTTGTATCTTCTTTATCATGCTAAGAGGAGCAGGAAAAAGCAAAAAATTTCAGAATTGCACCTTGCAATGCGGAGAAATTACTGCTTGTGCATTTACAATATTCATTGATTTTTGCCATTGAAAAACATCATGTTATTCATATACCAGAAATGTTTGAAGCTACTGACTGAATGAAAAGAGCTGACATCTCACTCTCTTTGAATCTTCTTTATCATGCTAAGAGGAGCAGGAAAAAGCAAAAAATTTCAGAATTGCACCTTGCAATGTGGAGAAATTACTGTTTGTGCATTTACAATATTCACTGATTTTTGCCATTGAAAAACGTCCAGAAATGTTTGAAGCTACTGACTTAATGAAAGGAGCTGGCATCTTACTCTCTTTGAATCTTCTTTATCATGCTAAGAGGAGCAGGAAAAAGCAAAAAATTTCAGAATTGCACCTTGCAATGCGGAGAAATTACTGTTTGTGCATTTACAATATTCATTGATTTTTGCCATTGAAAAACATCATGTTATTCATATACCAGAAATGTTTGAAGCTACTGACTGAATGAAAAGAGCTGGCATCTCACTCTCTTTGAATCTTCTTTATCATGCTAAGAGGAGCAGGAAAAAGCAAAAAATTTCAGAATTGCACCTTGCAATGTGGAGAAATTACTGTTTGTGCATTTACAATATTCATTGATTTTTGCCATTGAAAAACGTCCAGAAATGTTTGAAGCTACTGACTGAATGAAAGGAGCTGGCATCTCACTCTCTTTGAATCTTCTTTATCATGCTAAGAGGAGCAGGAAAAAGCAAAAAATTTCAGAATTGCACCTTGCAATGCGGAGAAATTACTGTTTGTGCATTTACAATATTCATTGATTTTTGCCATTGAAAAACATCATGTTATTCATATACCAGAAATGTTTGAAGCTACTGACTGAATGAAAAGAGCTGGCATCTCACTCTCTTTGAATCTTCTTTATCATGCTAAGAGGAGCAGGAAAAAGCAAAAAATTTCAGAACTGCACCTTGCAATGTGGAGAAATTACTGTTTGTGCATTTACAATATTCATTGATTTTTGCCATTGAAAAACATCCAGAAATGTTTGAAGCTACTGACTGAATGAAAGGAGCTGGCATCTCACTCTCTTTGAATCTTCTTTATCATGCTAAGAGGAGCAGGAAAAAGCAAAAAATTTCAGAATTGCACCTTGCAATGCGGAGAAATTACTGTTTGTGCATTTACAATATTCATTGATTTTTGCCATTGAAAAACATCATGTTATTCATATACCAGAAATGTTTGAAGCTACTGACTGAATGAAAAGAGCTGGCATCTCACTCTCTTTGAATCTTCTTTATCATGCTAAGAGGAGCAGGAAAAAGCAAAAAATTTCAGAATTGCACCTTGCAATGTGGAGAAATTACTGTTTGTGCATTTACAATATTCATTGATTTTTGCCATTGAAAAACGTCCAGAAATGTTTGAAGCTACTGACTGAATGAAACGAGCTGGCATCTCAATCTCTTCGAATCTTCTTTATCATGCTAAGAGGAACAGGAAAAAGCAAAAAATTTCAGAATTGCACTTGCAATGCGGAGAAATTACTGTTTGTGCATTTACAATATTCATTGATTTTTGCCATTGAAAAACATCATGTTATTCATATACCAGAAATGTTTGAAGCTACTGACTGAATGAAAAGAGCTGGCATCTCACTCTCTTTGAATCTTCTTTATCATGCTAAGAGGAGCAGGAAAAAGCAAAAAATTTCAGAATTGCACCTTGCAATGTGGAGAAATTACTGTTTGTGCATTTACAATATTCATTGATTTTTGCCATTGAAAAACGTCCAGAAATGTTTGAAGCTACTGACTGAATGAAAGGAGCTGGCATCTCACTCTCTTTGAATCTTCTTTATCATGCTAAGAGGAGCAGGAAAAAGCAAAAAATTTCAGAATTGCACCTTGCAATGCGGAGAAATTACTGTTTGTGCATTTACAATATTCATTGATTTTTGCCATTGAAAAACATCATGTTATTCATATAATAGAAATGTTTGAAGCTACTGACTGAATGAAAAGAGCTGGCATCTCACTCTCTTTGAATCTTCTTTATCATGCTAAGAGGAGCAGGAAAAAGCAAAAAATTTCAGAATTGCACCTTGCAATGTGGAGAAATTACTGTTTGTGCATTTACAATATTCATTGATTTTTGCCATTGAAAAACGTCCAGAAATGTTTGAAGCTACTGACTGATTGAAAGGAGCTGGCATCTCACTCCCTTTGAATCTTCTTTATCATGCTAAGAGGAGCAGGAAAAAGCAAAAATTTTCAGAATTGCACCTTGCAATGCGGAGAAATTACTGCTTGTGCATTTACAATATTCATTGATTTTTGCCATTGAAAAACATCATGTTATTCATATACCAGAAATGTTTGAAGCTACTGACTGAATGAAAAGAGCTGGCATCTCACTCTCTTTGAATCTTCTTTATCATGCTAAAAGGAGCAGGAAAAAGCAAAAAAATTCAGAATTGCACCTTGCAATGTGGAGAAATTACTGTTTGTGCATTTACAATATTCATTGATTTTTGCCATTGAAAAACGTCCAGAAATGTTTGAAGCTACTGACTGAATGAAAGGAGCTGGCATCTCACTCTCTTTGAATCTTCTTTATCATGATAAGAGGAGCAGGAAAAAGCAAAAAATTTCAGAATTGCACCTTGCAATGCGGAGAAATTACTGCTTGTGCATTTACAATATTCATTGATTTTTGCCATTGAAAAACATCATGTTATTCATATACCAGAAATGTTTGAAGCTACTGACTGAATGAAAAGAGCTGACATCTCACTCTCTTTGAATCTTCTTTATCATGCTAAGAGGAGCAGGAAAAAGCAAAAAATTTCAGAATTGCACCTTGCAATGTGGAGAAATTACTGTTTGTGCATTTACAATATTCATTGATTTTTGCCATTGAAAAACGTCCAGAAATGTTTGAAGCTACTGACTGAATGAAAGGAGCTGGCATCTCACTCTCTTTGAATCTTCTTTATCATGCTAAGAGGAGCAGGAAAAAGCAAAAAATTTCAGAATTGCACCTTGCAATGCGGAGAAATTACTGTTTGTGCATTTACAATATTCATTGATTTTTGCCATTGAAAAACATCATGTTATTCATATACCAGAAATGTTTGAAGCTACTGACTGAATGAAAAGAGCTGGCATCTCACTCTCTTTGAATCTTCTTTATCATGCTAAGAGGAGCAGGAAAAAGCAAAAAATTTCAGAATTGCACCTTGCAATGTGGAGAAATTACTGTTTGTGCATTTACAATATTCATTGATTTTTGCCATTGAAAAACGTCCAGAAATGTTTGAAGCTACTGACTGAATGAAAGGAGCTGGCATCTCACTCTCTTTGAATCTTCTTTATCATGCTAAAAGGAGCAGGAAAAAGCAAATAAATTCAGAATTGCACCTTGCAATGTGGAGAAATTACTGTTTGTGCATTTACAATATTCATTGATTTTTGCCATGGAAAAACGTCCAGAAATGTTTGAAGCTACGGACTGAATGAAAGGAGCTGGCATCTCACTCTCTTTGAATCTTCTTCATCATGATAAGAGGAGCAGGAAAAAGCAAAAAATTTCAGAATTGCACCTTGCAATGCGGAGAAATTACTGCTTGTGCATTTACAATATTCATTGATTTTTGCCATTGAAAAACATCATGTTATTCATATACCAGAAATGTTTGAAGCTACTGACTGAATGAAAAGAGCTGACATCTCACTCTCTTTGAATCTTCTTTATCATGCTAAGAGGAGCAGGAAAAAGCAAAAAATTTCAGAATTGCACCTTGCAATGTGGAGAAATTACTGTTTGTGCATTTACAATATTCATTGATTTTTGCCATTGAAAAATGTCCAGAAATGTTTGAAGCTACTGACTGAATGAAAGGAGCTGGCATCTCACTCTCTTTGAATCTTCTTTATCATGCTAAGAGGAGCAGGAAAAAGCAAAAAATTTCAGAATTGCACCTTGCAATGCGGAGAAATTACTGTTTGTGCATTTACAATATTCATTGATTTTTGCCATTGAAAAACATCATGTTATTCATATACCAGAAATGTTTGAAGCTACTGACTGAATGAAAAGAGCTGGCATCTCACTCTCTTTGAATCTTCTTTATCATGCTAAGAGGAGCAGGAAAAAGCAAAAAATTTCAGAATTGCACCTTGCAATGTGGAGAAATTACTGTTTGTGCATTTACAATATTCATTGATTTTTGCCATTGAAAAACGTCCAGAAATGTTTGAAGCTACTGACTGAATGAAAGGAGCTGGCATCTCACTCTCTTTGAATCTTCTTTATCATGCTAAGAGGAGCAGGAAAAAGCAAAAAATTTCAGAATTGCCCCTTGCAATGCGGAGAAATTACTGCTTGTGCATTTACAATATTCATTGATTTTTGCCATTGAAAAACATCATGTTATTCATATACCAGAAATGTTTGAAGCTACTGACTGAATGAAAAGAGCTGACATCTCACTCTCTTTGAATCTTCTTTATCATGCTAAGAGGAGCAGGAAAAAGCAAAAAATTTCAGAATTGCACCTTGCAATGTGGAGAAATTACTGTTTGTGCATTTACAATATTCATTGATTTTTGCCATTGAAAAACGTCCAGAAATGTTTGAAGCTACTGACTGAATGAAAGGAGCTGGCATCTCACTCTCTTTGTATCTTCTTTATCATGCTAAGAGGAGCAGGAAAAAGCAAAAAATTTCAGAATTGCACCTTGCAATGCGGAGAAATTACTGCTTGTGCATTTACAATATTCATTGATTTTTGCCATTGAAAAACATCATGTTATTCATATACCAGAAATGTTTGAAGCTACTGACTGAATGAAAAGAGCTGACATCTCACTCTCTTTGAATCTTCTTTATCATGCTAAGAGGAGCAGGAAAAAGCAAAAAATTTCAGAATTGCACCTTGCAATGTGGAGAAATTACTGTTTGTGCATTTACAATATTCACTGATTTTTGCCATTGAAAAACGTCCAGAAATGTTTGAAGCTACTGACTTAATGAAAGGAGCTGGCATCTTACTCTCTTTGAATCTTCTTTATCATGCTAAGAGGAGCAGGAAAAAGCAAAAAATTTCAGAATTGCACCTTGCAATGCGGAGAAATTACTGTTTGTGCATTTACAATATTCATTGATTTTTGCCATTGAAAAACATCATGTTATTCATATACCAGAAATGTTTGAAGCTACTGACTGAATGAAAAGAGCTGGCATCTCACTCTCTTTGAATCTTCTTTATCATGCTAAGAGGAGCAGGAAAAAGCAAAAAATTTCAGAACTGCACCTTGCAATGTGGAGAAATTACTGTTTGTGCATTTACAATATTCATTGATTTTTGCCATTGAAAAACATCCAGAAATGTTTGAAGCTACTGACTGAATGAAAGGAGCTGGCATCTCACTCTCTTTGAATCTTCTTTATCATGCTAAGAGGAGCAGGAAAAAGCAAAAAATTTCAGAATTGCACCTTGCAATGCGGAGAAATTACTGTTTGTGCATTTACAATATTCATTGATTTTTGCCATTGAAAAACATCATGTTATTCATATACCAGAAATGTTTGAAGCTACTGACTGAATGAAAAGAGCTGGCATCTCACTCTCTTTGAATCTTCTTTATCATGCTAAGAGGAGCAGGAAAAAGCAAAAAATTTCAGAATTGCACCTTGCAATGTGGAGAAATTACTGTTTGTGCATTTACAATATTCATTGATTTTTGCCATTGAAAAACGTCCAGAAATGTTTGAAGCTACTGACTGAATGAAAGGAGCTGGCATCTCATTCTCTTCGAATCTTCTTTATCATGCTAAGAGGAGCAGGAAAAAGCAAAAAATTTCAGAATTGCACCTTGCAATGCGGAGAAATTACTGTTTGTGCATTTACAATATTCATTGATTTTTGCCATTGAAAAACATCATGTTATTCATATACCAGAAATGTTTGAAGCTACTGACTGAATGAAAAGAGCTGGCATCTCACTCTCTTTGAATCTTCTTTATCATGCTAAGAGGAGCAGGAAAAAGCAAAAAATTTCAGAATTGCACCTTGCAATGTGGAGAAATTACTGTTTGTGCATTTACAATATTCATTGATTTTTGCCATTGAAAAACGTCCAGAAATGTTTGAAGCTACTGACTGAATGAAAGGAGCTGGCATCTCACTCTCTTTGAATCTTCTTTATCATGCTAAGAGGAGCAGGAAAAAGCAAAAAATTTCAGAATTGCACCTTGCAATGCGGAGAAATTACTGTTTGTGCATTTACAATATTCATTGATTTTTGCCATTGAAAAACATCATGTTATTCATATAATAGAAATGTTTGAAGCTACTGACTGAATGAAAAGAGCTGGCATCTCACTCTCTTTGAATCTTCTTTATCATGCTAAGAGGAGCAGGAAAAAGCAAAAAATTTCAGAATTGCACCTTGCAATGTGGAGAAATTACTGTTTGTGCATTTACAATATTCATTGATTTTTGCCATTGAAAAACGTCCAGAAATGTTTGAAGCTACTGACTGATTGAAAGGAGCTGGCATCTCACTCCCTTTGAATCTTCTTTATCATGCTAAGAGGAGCAGGAAAAAGCAAAAATTTTCAGAATTGCACCTTGCAATGCGGAGAAATTACTGCTTGTGCATTTACAATATTCATTGATTTTTGCCATTGAAAAACATCATGTTATTCATATACCAGAAATGTTTGAAGCTACTGACTGAATGAAAAGAGCTGACATCTCACTCTCTTTGAATCTTCTTTATCATGCTAAGAGGAGCAGGAAAAAGCAAAAAATTTCAGAATTGCACCTTGCAATGTGGAGAAATTACTGTTTGTGCATTTACAATATTCACTGATTTTTGCCATTGAAAAACGTCCAGAAATGTTTGAAGCTACTGACTTAATGAAAGGAGCTGGCATCTTACTCTCTTTGAATCTTCTTTATCATGCTAAGAGGAGCAGGAAAAAGCAAAAAATTTCAGAATTGCACCTTGCAATGCGGAGAAATTACTGTTTGTGCATTTACAATATTCATTGATTTTTGCCATTGAAAAACATCATGTTATTCATATAATAGAAATGTTTGAAGCTACTGACTGAATGAAAAGAGCTGGCATCTCACTCTCTTTGAATCTTCTTTATCATGCTAAGAGGAGCAGGAAAAAGCAAAAAATTTCAGAATTGCACCTTGCAATGTGGAGAAATTACTGTTTGTGCATTTACAATATTCATTGATTTTTGCCATTGAAAAACGTCCAGAAATGTTTGAAGCTACTGACTGATTGAAAGGAGCTGGCATCTCACTCCCTTTGAATCTTCTTTATCATGCTAAGAGGAGCAGGAAAAAGCAAAAATTTTCAGAATTGCACCTTGCAATGCGGAGAAATTACTGCTTGTGCATTTACAATATTCATTGATTTTTGCCATTGAAAAACATCATGTTATTCATATACCAGAAATGTTTGAAGCTACTGACTGAATGAAAAGAGCTGACATCTCACTCTCTTTGAATCTTCTTTATCATGCTAAGAGGAGCAGGAAAAAGCAAAAAATTTCAGAATTGCACCTTGCAATGTGGAGAAATTACTGTTTGTGCATTTACAATATTCACTGATTTTTGCCATTGAAAAACGTCCAGAAATGTTTGAAGCTACTGACTTAATGAAAGGAGCTGGCATCTTACTCTCTTTGAATCTTCTTTATCATGCTAAGAGGAGCAGGAAAAAGCAAAAAATTTCAGAATTGCACCTTGCAATGCGGAGAAATTACTGTTTGTGCATTTACAATATTCATTGATTTTTGCCATTGAAAAACATCATGTTATTCATATACCAGAAATGTTTGAAGCTACTGACTGAATGAAAAGAGCTGGCATCTCACTCTCTTTGAATCTTCTTTATCATGCTAAGAGGAGCAGGAAAAAGCAAAAAATTTCAGAACTGCACCTTGCAATGTGGAGAAATTACTGTTTGTGCATTTACAATATTCATTGATTTTTGCCATTGAAAAACATCCAGAAATGTTTGAAGCTACTGACTGAATGAAAGGAGCTGGCATCTCACTCTCTTTGAATCTTCTTTATCATGCTAAGAGGAGCAGGAAAAAGCAAAAAATTTCAGAATTGCACCTTGCAATGCGGAGAAATTACTGCTTGTGCATTTACAATATTCATTGATTTTTGCCATTGAAAAACATCATGTTATTCATATACCAGAAATGTTTGAAGCTACTGACTGAATGAAAAGAGCTGACATCTCACTCTCTTTGAATCTTCTTTATCATGCTAAGAGGAGCAGGAAAAAGCAAAAAATTTCAGAATTGCACCTTGCAATGTGGAGAAATTACTGTTTGTGCATTTACAAAATTCATTGATTTTTGCCATTGAAAAACTTCCAGAAATGTTTGAAGCTACTGACTGAATGAAAGGAGCTGGCATCTCACTCTCTTTGAATCTTCTTTATCATGCTAAGAGGAGCAGGAAAAAGCAAAAAATTTCAGAATTGCACCTTACAATGCGGAGAAATTACTGTTTGTGCATTTACAATATTCATTGATTTTTGCCATTGAAAAACATCATGTTATTCATATACCAGAAATGTTTGAAGCTACTGACTGAATGAAAAGAGCTGGCATCTCACTCTCTTTGAATCTTCTTTATCATGCTAAGAGGAGCAGGAAAAAGCAAAAAATTTCAGAATTGCACCTTGCCATGTGGAGAAATTACTGTTTGTGCATTTACAATAGTCATTGATTTTTGCCATTGAAAAACGTCCAGAAATGTTTGAAGCTACTGACTTAATGAAAGGAGCTGGCATCTTACTCTCTTTGAATCTTCTTTATCATGCTAAGAGGAGCAGGAAAAAGCAAAAAATTTCAGAATTGCACCTTGCAATGCGGAGAAATTACTGTTTGTGCATTTACAATATTCATTGATTTTTGCCATTGAAAAACATCATGTTATTCATATAATAGAAATGTTTGAAGCTACTGACTGAATGAAAAGAGCTGGCATCTCACTCTCTTTGAATCTTCTTTATCATGCTAAGAGGAGCAGGAAAAAGCAAAAAATTTCAGAATTGCACCTTGCAATGTGGAGAAATTACTGTTTGTGCATTTACAATATTCATTGATTTTTGCCATTGAAAAACGTCCAGAAATGTTTGAAGCTACTGACTGATTGAAAGGAGCTGGCATCTCACTCCCTTTGAATCTTCTTTATCATGCTAAGAGGAGCAGGAAAAAGCAAAAATTTTCAGAATTGCACCTTGCAATGCGGAGAAATTACTGCTTGTGCATTTACAATATTCATTGATTTTTGCCATTGAAAAACATCATGTTATTCATATACCAGAAATGTTTGAAGCTACTGACTGAATGAAAAGAGCTGACATCTCACTCTCTTTGAATCTTCTTTATCATGCTAAGAGGAGCAGGAAAAAGCAAAAAATTTCAGAATTGCACCTTGCAATGTGGAGAAATTACTGTTTGTGCATTTACAATATTCACTGATTTTTGCCATTGAAAAACGTCCAGAAATGTTTGAAGCTACTGACTTAATGAAAGGAGCTGGCAACTTACTCTCTTTGAATCTTCTTTATCATGCTAAGAGGAGCAGGAAAAAGCAAAAAATTTCAGAATTGCACCTTGCAATGCGGAGAAATTACTGTTTGTGCATTTACAATATTCATTGATTTTTGCCATTGAAAAACATCATGTTATTCATATACCAGAAATGTTTGAAGCTACTGACTGAATGAAAAGAGCTGGCATCTCACTCTCTTTGAATCTTCTTTATCATGCTAAGAGGAGCAGGAAAAAGCAAAAAATTTCAGAACTGCACCTTGCAATGTGGAGAAATTACTGTTTGTGCATTTACAATATTCATTGATTTTTGCCATTGAAAAACATCCAGAAATGTTTGAAGCTACTGACTGAATGAAAGGAGCTGGCATCTCACTCTCTTTGAATCTTCTTTATCATGCTAAGAGGAGCAGGAAAAAGCAAAAAATTTCAGAATTGCACCTTGCAATGCGGAGAAATTACTGCTTGTGCATTTACAATATTCATTGATTTTTGCCATTGAAAAACATCATGTTATTCATATACCAGAAATGTTTGAAGCTACTGACTGAATGAAAAGAGCTGACATCTCACTCTCTTTGAATCTTCTTTATCATGCTAAGAGGAGCAGGAAAAAGCAAAAAATTTCAGAATTGCACCTTGCAATGTGGAGAAATTACTGTTTGTGCATTTACAATATTCATTGATTTTTGCCATTGAAAAACTTCCAGAAATGTTTGAAGCTACTGACTGAATGAAAGGAGCTGGCATCTCACTCTCTTTGAATCTTCTTTATCATGCTAAGAGGAGCAGGAAAAAGCAAAAAATTTCAGAATTGCACCTTACAATGCGGAGAAATTACTGTTTGTGCATTTACAATATTCATTGATTTTTGCCATTGAAAAACATCATGTTATTCATATACCAGAAATGTTTGAAGCTACTGACTGAATGAAAAGAGCTGGCATCTCACTCTCTTTGAATCTTCTTTATCATGCTAAGAGGAGCAGGAAAAAGCAAAAAATTTCAGAATTGCACCTTGCCATGTGGAGAAATTACTGTTTGTGCATTTACAATAGTCATTGATTTTTGCCATTGAAAAACGTCCAGAAATGTTTGAAGCTACTGACTGAATGAAAGGAGCTGGCATCTCACTCTCTGAATCTTCTTTATCATGCTAAGAGGAGCAGGAAAAAGCAAAAAATTTCAGAATTGCACCTTGCAATGCGAAGAAATTACTGTTTGTGCATTTACAATATTCATTGATTTTTGCCATTGAAAAACATCATGTTATTCATATACCAGAAATGTTTGAAGCTACTGACTGAATGAAAAGAGCTGACATCTCACTCTCTTTGAATCTTCTTTATCATGCTAAGAGGAGCAGGAAAAAGCAAAAAATTTCAGAATTGCACCTTGCAATGTGGAGAAATTACTGTTTGTGCATTTACAATATTCACTGATTTTTGCCATTGAAAAACGTCCAAAAATGTTTGAAGCTACTGACTGAATGAAAGGAGCTGGCATCTTACTCTCTTTGAATCTTCTTTATCATGCTAAGAGGAGCAGGAAAAAGCAAAAAATTTCAGAATTGCACCTTGCAATGCGGAGAAATTACTGTTTGTGCATTTACAATATTCATTGATTTTTGCCATTGAAAAACATCATGTTATTCATATACCAGAAATGTTTGAAGCTACTGACTGAATGAAAAGAGCTGGCATCTCACTCTCTTTGAATCTTCTTTATCATGCTAAGAGGAGCAGGAAAAAGCAAAAAATTTCAGAACTGCACCTTGCAATGTGGAGAAATTACTGTTTGTGCATTTACAATATTCATTGATTTTTGCCATTGAAAAACGTCCAGAAATGTTTGAAGCTACTGACTGAATGAAAGGAGCTGGCATCTCACTCTCTTTGAATCTTCTTTATCATGCTAAGAGGAGCAGGAAAAAGCAAAAAATTTCAGAATTGCACCGTGCAATGCGGAGAAATTACTGCTTGTGCATTTACAATATTCATTGATTTTTGCCATTGAAAAACATCATGTTATTCATATACCAGAAATGTTTGAAGCTACTGACTGAATGAAAAGAGCTGACATCTCACTCTCTTTGAATCTTCTTTATCATGCTAAGACGAGCAGGAAAAAGCAAAAAATTTCAGAATTGCACCTTGCAATGTGGAGAAATTACTGTTTGTGCATTTACAATATTCATTGATTTTTGCCATTGAAAAACGTCCAGAAATGTTTGAAGCTACTGACTGAATGAAAGGAGCTGGCATCTCACTCTCTTTGAATCTTCTTTATCATGCTAAGAGGAGCAGGAAAAAGCAAAAAATTTCAGAATTGCACCTTGCAATGCGGAGAAATTACTGCTTGTGCATTTACAATATTCATTGATTTTTGCCATTGAAAAACATCATGTTATTCATATACCAGAAATGTTTGAAGCTACTGACTGAATGAAAAGAGCTGACATCTCACTCTCTTTGAATCTTCTTTATCATGCTAAGAGGAGCAGGAAAAAGCAAAAAATTTCAGAATTGCACCTTGCAATGTGGAGAAATTACTGTTTGTGCATTTACAATATTCACTGATTTTTGCCATTGAAAAACGTCCAGAAATGTTTGAAGCTACTGACTTAATGAAAGGAGCTGGCAACTTACTCTCTTTGAATCTTCTTTATCATGCTAAGAGGAGCAGGAAAAAGCAAAAAATTTCAGAATTGCACCTTGCAATGCGGAGAAATTACTGTTTGTGCATTTACAATATTCATTGATTTTTGCCATTGAAAAACATCATGTTATTCATATACCAGAAATGTTTGAAGCTACTGACTGAATGAAAAGAGCTGGCATCTCACTCTCTTTGAATCTTCTTTATCATGCTAAGAGGAGCAGGAAAAAGCAAAAAATTTCAGAACTGCACCTTGCAATGTGGAGAAATTACTGTTTGTGCATTTACAATATTCATTGATTTTTGCCATTGAAAAACATCCAGAAATGTTTGAAGCTACTGACTGAATGAAAGGAGCTGGCATCTCACTCTCTTTGAATCTTCTTTATCATGCTAAGAGGAGCAGGAAAAAGCAAAAAATTTCAGAATTGCACCTTGCAATGCGGAGAAATTACTGCTTGTGCATTTACAATATTCATTGATTTTTGCCATTGAAAAACATCATGTTATTCATATACCAGAAATGTTTGAAGCTACTGACTGAATGAAAAGAGCTGACATCTCACTCTCTTTGAATCTTCTTTATCATGCTAAGAGGAGCAGGAAAAAGCAAAAAATTTCAGAATTGCACCTTGCAATGTGGAGAAATTACTGTTTGTGCATTTACAATATTCATTGATTTTTGCCATTGAAAAACTTCCAGAAATGTTTGAAGCTACTGACTGAATGAAAGGAGCTGGCATCTCACTCTCTTTGAATCTTCTTTATCATGCTAAGAGGAGCAGGAAAAAGCAAAAAATTTCAGAATTGCACCTTACAATGCGGAGAAATTACTGTTTGTGCATTTACAATATTCATTGATTTTTGCCATTGAAAAACATCATGTTATTCATATACCAGAAATGTTTGAAGCTACTGACTGAATGAAAAGAGCTGGCATCTCACTCTCTTTGAATCTTCTTTATCATGCTAAGAGGAGCAGGAAAAAGCAAAAAATTTCAGAATTGCACCTTGCCATGTGGAGAAATTACTGTTTGTGCATTTACAATAGTCATTGATTTTTGCCATTGAAAAACGTCCAGAAATGTTTGAAGCTACTGACTGAATGAAAGGAGCTGGCATCTCACTCTCTGAATCTTCTTTATCATGCTAAGAGGAGCAGGAAAAAGCAAAAAATTTCAGAATTGCACCTTGCAATGCGAAGAAATTACTGTTTGTGCATTTACAATATTCATTGATTTTTGCCATTGAAAAACATCATGTTATTCATATACCAGAAATGTTTGAAGCTACTGACTGAATGAAAAGAGCTGACATCTCACTCTCTTTGAATCTTCTTTATCATGCTAAGAGGAGCAGGAAAAAGCAAAAAATTTCAGAATTGCACCTTGCAATGTGGAGAAATTACTGTTTGTGCATTTACAATATTCACTGATTTTTGCCATTGAAAAACGTCCAAAAATGTTTGAAGCTACTGACTGAATGAAAGGAGCTGGCATCTTACTCTCTTTGAATCTTCTTTATCATGCTAAGAGGAGCAGGAAAAAGCAAAAAATTTCAGAATTGCACCTTGCAATGCGGAGAAATTACTGTTTGTGCATTTACAATATTCATTGATTTTTGCCATTGAAAAACATCATGTTATTCATATACCAGAAATGTTTGAAGCTACTGACTGAATGAAAAGAGCTGGCATCTCACTCTCTTTGAATCTTCTTTATCATGCTAAGAGGAGCAGGAAAAAGCAAAAAATTTCAGAACTGCACCTTGCAATGTGGAGAAATTACTGTTTGTGCATTTACAATATTCATTGATTTTTGCCATTGAAAAACGTCCAGAAATGTTTGAAGCTACTGACTGAATGAAAGGAGCTGGCATCTCACTCTCTTTGAATCTTCTTTATCATGCTAAGAGGAGCAGGAAAAAGCAAAAAATTTCAGAATTGCACCGTGCAATGCGGAGAAATTACTGCTTGTGCATTTACAATATTCATTGATTTTTGCCATTGAAAAACATCATGTTATTCATATACCAGAAATGTTTGAAGCTACTGACTGAATGAAAAGAGCTGACATCTCACTCTCTTTGAATCTTCTTTATCATGCTAAGACGAGCAGGAAAAAGCAAAAAATTTCAGAATTGCACCTTGCAATGTGGAGAAATTACTGTTTGTGCATTTACAATATTCATTGATTTTTGCCATTGAAAAACGTCCAGAAATGTTTGAAGCTACTGACTGAATGAAAGGAGCTGGCATCTCACTCTCTTTGAATCTTCTTTATCATGCTAAGAGGAGCAGGAAAAAGCAAAAAATTTCAGAATTGCACCTTGCAATGCGGAGAAATTACTGCTTGTGCATTTACAATATTCATTGATTTTTGCCATTGAAAAACATCATGTTATTCATATACCAGAAATGTTTGAAGCTACTGACTGAATGAAAAGAGCTGGCATCTCACTCTCTTTGAATCTTCTTTATTATGCTAAGAGGAGCAGGAAAAAGCAAAAAATTTCAGAATTGCACCTTGCAATGTGGAGAAATTACTGTTTGTGCATTTACAATATTCATTGATTTTTGCCATTGAAAAACGTCCAGAAATGTTTGAAGCTACTGACTGAATGAAAGGAGCTGGCATCTCAATCTCTTTGAATCTTCTTTATCATGCTAAGAGGAGCAGGAAAAAGCAAAAAATTTCAGAATTGCACCTTGCAATGCGGAGAAATTACTGTTTGTGCATTTACAATATTCATTGATTTTTGCCATTGAAAAACATCATGTTATTCATATAATAGAAATGTTTGAAGCTACTGACTGAATGAAAAGAGCTGGCATCTCACTCTCTTTGAATCTTCTTTATCATGCTAAGAGGAGCAGGAAAAAGCAAAAAATTTCAGAATTGCACCTTGCAATGTGGAGAAATTACTGTTTGTGCATTTACAATATTCATTGATTTTTGCCATTGAAAAACGTCCAGAAATGTTTGAAGCTACTGACTGATTGAAAGGAGCTGGCATCTCACTCCCTTTGAATCTTCTTTATCATGCTAAGAGGAGCAGGAAAAAGCAAAAATTTTCAGAATTGCACCTTGCAATGCGGAGAAATTACTGCTTGTGCATTTACAATATTCATTGATTTTTGCCATTGAAAAACATCATGTTATTCATATACCAGAAATGTTTGAAGCTACTGACTGAATGAAAAGAGCTGACATCTCACTCTCTTTGAATCTTCTTTATCATGCTAAGAGGAGCAGGAAAAAGCAAAAAATTTCAGAATTGCACCTTGCAATGTGGAGAAATTACTGTTTGTGCATTTACAATATTCACTGATTTTTGCCATTGAAAAACGTCCAGAAATGTTTGAAGCTACTGACTTAATGAAAGGAGCTGGCAACTTACTCTCTTTGAATCTTCTTTATCATGCTAAGAGGAGCAGGAAAAAGCAAAAAATTTCAGAATTGCACCTTGCAATGCGGAGAAATTACTGTTTGTGCATTTACAATATTCATTGATTTTTGCCATTGAAAAACATCATGTTATTCATATACCAGAAATGTTTGAAGCTACTGACTGAATGAAAAGAGCTGGCATCTCACTCTCTTTGAATCTTCTTTATCATGCTAAGAGGAGCAGGAAAAAGCAAAAAATTTCAGAACTGCACCTTGCAATGTGGAGAAATTACTGTTTGTGCATTTACAATATTCATTGATTTTTGCCATTGAAAAACATCCAGAAATGTTTGAAGCTACTGACTGAATGAAAGGAGCTGGCATCTCACTCTCTTTGAATCTTCTTTATCATGCTAAGAGGAGCAGGAAAAAGCAAAAAATTTCAGAATTGCACCTTGCAATGCGGAGAAATTACTGCTTGTGCATTTACAATATTCATTGATTTTTGCCATTGAAAAACATCATGTTATTCATATACCAGAAATGTTTGAAGCTACTGACTGAATGAAAAGAGCTGACATCTCACTCTCTTTGAATCTTCTTTATCATGCTAAGAGGAGCAGGAAAAAGCAAAAAATTTCAGAATTGCACCTTGCAATGTGGAGAAATTACTGTTTGTGCATTTACAATATTCATTGATTTTTGCCATTGAAAAACTTCCAGAAATGTTTGAAGCTACTGACTGAATGAAAGGAGCTGGCATCTCACTCTCTTTGAATCTTCTTTATCATGCTAAGAGGAGCAGGAAAAAGCAAAAAATTTCAGAATTGCACCTTACAATGCGGAGAAATTACTGTTTGTGCATTTACAATATTCATTGATTTTTGCCATTGAAAAACATCATGTTATTCATATACCAGAAATGTTTGAAGCTACTGACTGAATGAAAAGAGCTGGCATCTCACTCTCTTTGAATCTTCTTTATCATGCTAAGAGGAGCAGGAAAAAGCAAAAAATTTCAGAATTGCACCTTGCCATGTGGAGAAATTACTGTTTGTGCATTTACAATAGTCATTGATTTTTGCCATTGAAAAACGTCCAGAAATGTTTGAAGCTACTGACTGAATGAAAGGAGCTGGCATCTCACTCTCTGAATCTTCTTTATCATGCTAAGAGGAGCAGGAAAAAGCAAAAAATTTCAGAATTGCACCTTGCAATGCGAAGAAATTACTGTTTGTGCATTTACAATATTCATTGATTTTTGCCATTGAAAAACATCATGTTATTCATATACCAGAAATGTTTGAAGCTACTGACTGAATGAAAAGAGCTGACATCTCACTCTCTTTGAATCTTCTTTATCATGCTAAGAGGAGCAGGAAAAAGCAAAAAATTTCAGAATTGCACCTTGCAATGTGGAGAAATTACTGTTTGTGCATTTACAATATTCACTGATTTTTGCCATTGAAAAACGTCCAAAAATGTTTGAAGCTACTGACTGAATGAAAGGAGCTGGCATCTTACTCTCTTTGAATCTTCTTTATCATGCTAAGAGGAGCAGGAAAAAGCAAAAAATTTCAGAATTGCACCTTGCAATGCGGAGAAATTACTGTTTGTGCATTTACAATATTCATTGATTTTTGCCATTGAAAAACATCATGTTATTCATATACCAGAAATGTTTGAAGCTACTGACTGAATGAAAAGAGCTGGCATCTCACTCTCTTTGAATCTTCTTTATCATGCTAAGAGGAGCAGGAAAAAGCAAAAAATTTCAGAACTGCACCTTGCAATGTGGAGAAATTACTGTTTGTGCATTTACAATATTCATTGATTTTTGCCATTGAAAAACGTCCAGAAATGTTTGAAGCTACTGACTGAATGAAAGGAGCTGGCATCTCACTCTCTTTGAATCTTCTTTATCATGCTAAGAGGAGCAGGAAAAAGCAAAAAATTTCAGAATTGCACCGTGCAATGCGGAGAAATTACTGCTTGTGCATTTACAATATTCATTGATTTTTGCCATTGAAAAACATCATGTTATTCATATACCAGAAATGTTTGAAGCTACTGACTGAATGAAAAGAGCTGACATCTCACTCTCTTTGAATCTTCTTTATCATGCTAAGACGAGCAGGAAAAAGCAAAAAATTTCAGAATTGCACCTTGCAATGTGGAGAAATTACTGTTTGTGCATTTACAATATTCATTGATTTTTGCCATTGAAAAACGTCCAGAAATGTTTGAAGCTACTGACTGAATGAAAGGAGCTGGCATCTCACTCTCTTTGAATCTTCTTTATCATGCTAAGAGGAGCAGGAAAAAGCAAAAAATTTCAGAATTGCACCTTGCAATGCGGAGAAATTACTGCTTGTGCATTTACAATATTCATTGATTTTTGCCATTGAAAAACATCATGTTATTCATATACCAGAAATGTTTGAAGCTACTGACTGAATGAAAAGAGCTGGCATCTCACTCTCTTTGAATCTTCTTTATTATGCTAAGAGGAGCAGGAAAAAGCAAAAAATTTCAGAATTGCACCTTGCAATGTGGAGAAATTACTGTTTGTGCATTTACAATATTCATTGATTTTTGCCATTGAAAAACGTCCAGAAATGTTTGAAGCTACTGACTGAATGAAAGGAGCTGGCATCTCAATCTCTTTGAATCTTCTTTATCATGCTAAGAGGAGCAGGAAAAAGCAAAAAATTTCAGAATTGCACCTTGCAATGCGGAGAAATTACTGTTTGTGCATTTACAATATTCATTGATTTTTGCCATTGAAAAACATCATGTTATTCATATACCAGAAATGTTTGAAGCTACTGACTGAATGAAAAGAGCTGGCATCTCACTCTCTTTGAATCTTCTTTATCATGCTAAGAGGAGCAGGAAAAAGCAAAAAAATTTCAGAATTGCACCTTGCAATGTGGAGAAATTACTGTTTGTGCATTTACAATATTCATTGATTTTTGCCATTGAAAAACGTCCAGAAATGTTTGAAGCTACTGACTGAATGAAAGGAGCTGGCATCTCACTCTCTTTGAATCTTCTTTATCATGCTAAGAGGAGCAGGAAAAAGCTAAAAATTTCAGAATTGCACCTTGCAATGCGGAGAAATTACTGTTTGTGCATTTACAATATTCATTGATTTTTGCCATTGAAAAACATCATGTTATTCATATACCAGAAATGTTTGAAGCTACTGACTGAATGAAAAGAGCTGGCATCTCACTCTCTTTGAATCTTCTTTATCATGCTAAGAGGAGCAGGAAAAAGCAAAAAATTTCAGAACTGCACCTTGCAATGTGGAGAAATTACTGTTTGTGCATTTACAATATTCATTGATTTTTGCCATTGAAAAACGTCCAGAAATGTTTGAAGCTACTGACTGAATGAAAGGAGCTGGCATCTCACTCTCTTTGAATCTTCTTTATCATGCTAAGAGGAGCAGGAAAAAGCAAAAAATTTCAGAATTGCACCGTGCAATGCGGAGAAATTACTGCTTGTGCATTTACAATATTCATTGATTTTTGCCATTGAAAAACATCATGTTATTCATATACCAGAAATGTTTGAAGCTACTGACTGAATGAAAAGAGCTGACATCTCACTCTCTTTGAATCTTCTTTATCATGCTAAGACGAGCAGGAAAAAGCAAAAAATTTCAGAATTGCACCTTGCAATGTGGAGAAATTACTGTTTGTGCATTTACAATATTCATTGATTTTTGCCATTGAAAAACGTCCAGAAATGTTTGAAGCTACTGACTGAATGAAAGGAGCTGGCATCTCACTCTCTTTGAATCTTCTTTATCATGCTAAGAGGAGCAGGAAAAAGCAAAAAATTTCAGAATTGCACCTTGCAATGCGGAGAAATTACTGCTTGTGCATTTACAATATTCATTGATTTTTGCCATTGAAAAACATCATGTTATTCATATACCAGAAATGTTTGAAGCTACTGACTGAATGAAAAGAGCTGGCATCTCACTCTCTTTGAATCTTCTTTATCATGCTAAGAGGAGCAGGAAAAAGCAAAAAATTTCAGAACTGCACCTTGCAATGTGGAGAAATTACTGTTTGTGCATTTACAATATTCATTGATTTTTGCCATTGAAAAACGTCCAGAAATGTTTGAAGCTACTGACTGAATGAAAGGAGCTGGCATCTCACTCTCTTTGAATCTTCTTTATCATGCTAAGAGGAGCAGGAAAAAGCAAAAAATTTCAGAATTGCACCGTGCAATGCGGAGAAATTACTGCTTGTGCATTTACAATATTCATTGATTTTTGCCATTGAAAAACATCATGTTATTCATATACCAGAAATGTTTGAAGCTACTGACTGAATGAAAAGAGCTGACATCTCACTCTCTTTGAATCTTCTTTATCATGCTAAGACGAGCAGGAAAAAGCAAAAAATTTCAGAATTGCACCTTGCAATGTGGAGAAATTACTGTTTGTGCATTTACAATATTCATTGATTTTTGCCATTGAAAAACGTCCAGAAATGATTGAAGCTACTGACTGAATGAAAGGAGCTGGCATCTCACTCTCTTTGAATCTTCTTTATCATGCTAAGAGGAGCAGGAAAAAGCAAAAAATTTCAGAATTGCACCTTGCAATGCGGAGAAATTACTGCTTGTGCATTTACAATATTCATTGATTTTTGCCATTGAAAAACATCATGTTATTCATATACCAGAAATGTTTGAAGCTACTGACTGAATGAAAAGAGCTGGCATCTCACTCTCTTTGAATCTTCTTTATCATGCTAAGAGGAGCAGGAAAAAGCAAAAAATTTCAGAACTGCACCTTGCAATGTGGAGAAATTACTGTTTGTGCATTTACAATATTCATTGATTTTTGCCATTGAAAAACGTCCAGAAATGTTTGAAGCTACTGACTGAATGAAAGGAGCTGGCATCTCACTCTCTTTGAATCTTCTTTATCATGCTAAGAGGAGCAGGAAAAAGCAAAAAATTTCAGAATTGCACCTTGCAATGCGGAGAAATTACTGCTTGTGCATTTACAATATTCATTGATTTTTGCCATTGAAAAACATCATGTTATTCATATACCAGAAATGTTTGAAGCTACTGACTGAATGAAAAGAGCTGGCATCTCACTCTCTTTGAATCTTCTTTATCATGCTAAGAGGAGCAGGAAAAAGCAAAAAATTTCAGAACTGCACCTTGCAATGTGGAGAAATTACTGTTTGTGCATTTACAATATTCATTGATTTTTGCCATTGAAAAACGTCCAGAAATGTTTGAAGCTACTGACTGAATGAAAGGAGCTGGCATCTCACTCTCTTTGAATCTTCTTTATCATGCTAAGAGGAGCAGGAAAAAGCAAAAAATTTCAGAATTGCACCTTGCAATGCGGAGAAATTACTGCTTGTGCATTTACAATATTCATTGATTTTTGCCATTGAAAAACATCATGTTATTCATATACCAGAAATGTTTGAAGCTACTGACTGAATGAAAAGAGCTGACATCTCACTCTCTTTGAATCTTCTTTATCATGCTAAGAGGAGCAGGAAAAAGCAAAAAATTTCAGAATTGCACCTTGCAATGTGGAGAAATTACTGTTTGTGCATTTACAATATTCATTGATTTTTGCCATTGAAAAACGTCCAGAAATGTTTGAAGCTACTGACTGAATGAAAGGAGCTGGCATCTCACTCTCTTTGAATCTTCTTTATCATGCTAAGAGGAGCAGGAAAAAGCAAAAAATTTCAGAATTGCACCTTGCAATGCGGAGAAATTACTGTTTGTGCATTTACAATATTCATTGATTTTTGCCATTGAAAAACATCATGTTATTCATATACCAGAAATGTTTGAAGCTACTGACTGAATGAAAAGAGCTGGCATCTCACTCTCTTTGAATCTTCTTTATTATGCTAAGAGGAGCAGGAAAAAGCAAAAAATTTCAGAATTGCACCTTGCAATGTGGAGAAATTACTGTTTGTGCATTTACAATATTCATTGATTTTTGCCATTGAAAAACGTCCAGAAATGTTTGAAGCTACTGACTGAATGAAAGGAGCTGGCATCTCAATCTCTTTGAATCTTCTTTATCATGCTAAGAGGAGCAGGAAAAAGCTAAAAATTTCAGAATTGCACCTTGCAATGCGGAGAAATTACTGTTTGTGCATTTACAATATTCATTGATTTTTGCCATTGAAAAACATCATGTTATTCATATACCAGAAATGTTTGAAGCTACTGACTGAATGAAAAGAGCTGGCATCTCACTCTCTTTGAATCTTCTTTATCATGCTAAGAGGAGCAGGAAAAAGCAAAAAAATTTCAGAATTGCACCTTGCAATGTGGAGAAATTACTGTTTGTGCATTTACAATATTCATTGATTTTTGCCATTGAAAAACGTCCAGAAATGTTTGAAGCTACTGACTGAATGAAAGGAGCTGGCATCTCACTCTCTTTGAATCTTCTTTATCATGCTAAGAGGAGCAGGAAAAAGCTAAAAATTTCAGAATTGCACCTTGCAATGCGGAGAAATTACTGTTTGTGCATTTACAATATTCATTGATTTTTGCCATTGAAAAACATCATGTTATTCATATACCAGAAATGTTTGAAGCTACTGACTGAATGAAAAGAGCTGGCATCTCACTCTCTTTGAATCTTCTTTATCATGCTAAGAGGAGCAGGAAAAAGCAAAAAATTTCAGAATTGCACCTTGCTATGTGGAGAAATTACTGTTTGTGCATTTACAATATTCATTGATTTTTGCCATTGAAAAACGTCCAGAAATGTTTGAAGCTACTGACTGAATGAAAGGAGCTGGCATCTCACTCTCTGAATCTTCTTTATCATGCTAAGAGGAGCAGGAAAAAGCTAAAAATTTCAGAATTGCACCTTGCAATGCGGAGAAATTACTGTTTGTGCATTTACAATATTCATTGATTTTTGCCATTGAAAAACATCATGTTATTCATATACCAGAAATGTTTGAAGCTACTGACTGAATGAAAAGAGCTGGCATCTCACTCTCTTTGAATCTTCTTTATCATGCTAAGAGGAGCAGGAAAAAGCAAAAAATTTCAGAATTGCACCTTGCAATGTGGAGAAATTACTGTTTGTGCATTTACAATATTCATTGATTTTTGCCATTGAAAAACGTCCAGAAATGTTTGAAGCTACTGACTGAATGAAAGGAGCTGGCATCTCACTCTCTTTGAATCTTCTTTATCATGCTAAGAGGAGCAGGAAAAAGCAAAAAATTTCAGAATTGCACCTTGCAATGCGGAGAAATTACTGTTTGTGCATTTACAATATTCATTGATTTTTGCCATTGAAAAACATCATGTTATTCATATACCAGAAATGTTTGAAGCTACTGACTGAATGAAAAGAGCTGGCATCTCACTCTCTTTGAATCTTCTTTATTATGCTAAGAGGAGCAGGAAAAAGCAAAAAATTTCAGAATTGCACCTTGCAATGTGGAGAAATTACTGTTTGTGCATTTACAATATTCATTGATTTTTGCCATTGAAAAACGTCCAGAAATGTTTGAAGCTACTGACTGAATGAAAGGAGCTGGCATCTCAATCTCTTTGAATCTTCTTTATCATGCTAAGAGGAGCAGGAAAAAGCAAAAAATTTCAGAATTGCACCTTGCAATGCGGAGAAATTACTGTTTGTGCATTTACAATATTCATTGATTTTTGCCATTGAAAAACATCATGTTATTCATATACCAGAAATGTTTGAAGCTACTGACTGAATGAAAAGAGCTGGCATCTCACTCTCTTTGAATCTTCTTTATCATGCTAAGAGGAGCAGGAAAAAGCAAAAAAATTTCAGAATTGCACCTTGCAATGTGGAGAAATTACTGTTTGTGCATTTACAATATTCATTGATTTTTGCCATTGAAAAACGTCCAGAAATGTTTGAAGCTACTGACTGAATGAAAGGAGCTGGCATCTCACTCTCTTTGAATCTTCTTTATCATGCTAAGAGGAGCAGGAAAAAGCTAAAAATTTCAGAATTGCACCTTGCAATGCGGAGAAATTACTGTTTGTGCATTTACAATATTCATTGATTTTTGCCATTGAAAAACATCATGTTATTCATATACCAGAAATGTTTGAAGCTACTGACTGAATGAAAAGAGCTGGCATCTCACTCTCTTTGAATCTTCTTTATCATGCTAAGAGGAGCAGGAAAAAGCAAAAAATTTCAGAACTGCACCTTGCAATGTGGAGAAATTACTGTTTGTGCATTTACAATATTCATTGATTTTTGCCATTGAAAAACGTCCAGAAATGTTTGAAGCTACTGACTGAATGAAAGGAGCTGGCATCTCACTCTCTTTGAATCTTCTTTATCATGCTAAGAGGAGCAGGAAAAAGCAAAAAATTTCAGAATTGCACCGTGCAATGCGGAGAAATTACTGCTTGTGCATTTACAATATTCATTGATTTTTGCCATTGAAAAACATCATGTTATTCATATACCAGAAATGTTTGAAGCTACTGACTGAATGAAAAGAGCTGACATCTCACTCTCTTTGAATCTTCTTTATCATGCTAAGACGAGCAGGAAAAAGCAAAAAATTTCAGAATTGCACCTTGCAATGTGGAGAAATTACTGTTTGTGCATTTACAATATTCATTGATTTTTGCCATTGAAAAACGTCCAGAAATGTTTGAAGCTACTGACTGAATGAAAGGAGCTGGCATCTCACTCTCTTTGAATCTTCTTTATCATGCTAAGAGGAGCAGGAAAAAGCAAAAAATTTCAGAATTGCACCTTGCAATGCGGAGAAATTACTGCTTGTGCATTTACAATATTCATTGATTTTTGCCATTGAAAAACATCATGTTATTCATATACCAGAAATGTTTGAAGCTACTGACTGAATGAAAAGAGCTGGCATCTCACTCTCTTTGAATCTTCTTTATCATGCTAAGAGGAGCAGGAAAAAGCAAAAAATTTCAGAACTGCACCTTGCAATGTGGAGAAATTACTGTTTGTGCATTTACAATATTCATTGATTTTTGCCATTGAAAAACGTCCAGAAATGTTTGAAGCTACTGACTGAATGAAAGGAGCTGGCATCTCACTCTCTTTGAATCTTCTTTATCATGCTAAGAGGAGCAGGAAAAAGCAAAAAATTTCAGAATTGCACCGTGCAATGCGGAGAAATTACTGCTTGTGCATTTACAATATTCATTGATTTTTGCCATTGAAAAACATCATGTTATTCATATACCAGAAATGTTTGAAGCTACTGACTGAATGAAAAGAGCTGACATCTCACTCTCTTTGAATCTTCTTTATCATGCTAAGACGAGCAGGAAAAAGCAAAAAATTTCAGAATTGCACCTTGCAATGTGGAGAAATTACTGTTTGTGCATTTACAATATTCATTGATTTTTGCCATTGAAAAACGTCCAGAAATGTTTGAAGCTACTGACTGAATGAAAGGAGCTGGCATCTCACTCTCTTTGAATCTTCTTTATCATGCTAAGAGGAGCAGGAAAAAGCAAAAAATTTCAGAATTGCACCTTGCAATGCGGAGAAATTACTGCTTGTGCATTTACAATATTCATTGATTTTTGCCATTGAAAAACATCATGTTATTCATATACCAGAAATGTTTGAAGCTACTGACTGAATGAAAAGAGCTGGCATCTCACTCTCTTTGAATCTTCTTTATCATGCTAAGAGGAGCAGGAAAAAGCAAAAAATTTCAGAACTGCACCTTGCAATGTGGAGAAATTACTGTTTGTGCATTTACAATATTCATTGATTTTTGCCATTGAAAAACGTCCAGAAATGTTTGAAGCTACTGACTGAATGAAAGGAGCTGGCATCTCACTCTCTTTGAATCTTCTTTATCATGCTAAGAGGAGCAGGAAAAAGCAAAAAATTTCAGAATTGCACCTTGCAATGCGGAGAAATTACTGCTTGTGCATTTACAATATTCATTGATTTTTGCCATTGAAAAACATCATGTTATTCATATACCAGAAATGTTTGAAGCTACTGACTGAATGAAAAGAGCTGGCATCTCACTCTCTTTGAATCTTCTTTATCATGCTAAGAGGAGCAGGAAAAAGCAAAAAATTTCAGAACTGCACCTTGCAATGTGGAGAAATTACTGTTTGTGCATTTACAATATTCATTGATTTTTGCCATTGAAAAACGTCCAGAAATGTTTGAAGCTACTGACTGAATGAAAGGAGCTGGCATCTCACTCTCTTTGAATCTTCTTTATCATGCTAAGAGGAGCAGGAAAAAGCAAAAAATTTCAGAATTGCACCTTGCAATGCGGAGAAATTACTGCTTGTGCATTTACAATATTCATTGATTTTTGCCATTGAAAAACATCATGTTATTCATATACCAGAAATGTTTGAAGCTACTGACTGAATGAAAAGAGCTGACATCTCACTCTCTTTGAATCTTCTTTATCATGCTAAGAGGAGCAGGAAAAAGCAAAAAATTTCAGAATTGCACCTTGCAATGTGGAGAAATTACTGTTTGTGCATTTACAATATTCATTGATTTTTGCCATTGAAAAACGTCCAGAAATGTTTGAAGCTACTGACTGAATGAAAGGAGCTGGCATCTCACTCTCTTTGAATCTTCTTTATCATGCTAAGAGGAGCAGGAAAAAGCAAAAAATTTCAGAATTGCACCTTGCAATGCGGAGAAATTACTGTTTGTGCATTTACAATATTCATTGATTTTTGCCATTGAAAAACATCATGTTATTCATATACCAGAAATGTTTGAAGCTACTGACTGAATGAAAAGAGCTGGCATCTCACTCTCTTTGAATCTTCTTTATTATGCTAAGAGGAGCAGGAAAAAGCAAAAAATTTCAGAATTGCACCTTGCAATGTGGAGAAATTACTGTTTGTGCATTTACAATATTCATTGATTTTTGCCATTGAAAAACGTCCAGAAATGTTTGAAGCTACTGACTGAATGAAAGGAGCTGGCATCTCAATCTCTTTGAATCTTCTTTATCATGCTAAGAGGAGCAGGAAAAAGCTAAAAATTTCAGAATTGCACCTTGCAATGCGGAGAAATTACTGTTTGTGCATTTACAATATTCATTGATTTTTGCCATTGAAAAACATCATGTTATTCATATACCAGAAATGTTTGAAGCTACTGACTGAATGAAAAGAGCTGGCATCTCACTCTCTTTGAATCTTCTTTATCATGCTAAGAGGAGCAGGAAAAAGCAAAAAAATTTCAGAATTGCACCTTGCAATGTGGAGAAATTACTGTTTGTGCATTTACAATATTCATTGATTTTTGCCATTGAAAAACGTCCAGAAATGTTTGAAGCTACTGACTGAATGAAAGGAGCTGGCATCTCACTCTCTTTGAATCTTCTTTATCATGCTAAGAGGAGCAGGAAAAAGCTAAAAATTTCAGAATTGCACCTTGCAATGCGGAGAAATTACTGTTTGTGCATTTACAATATTCATTGATTTTTGCCATTGAAAAACATCATGTTATTCATATACCAGAAATGTTTGAAGCTACTGACTGAATGAAAAGAGCTGGCATCTCACTCTCTTTGAATCTTCTTTATCATGCTAAGAGGAGCAGGAAAAAGCAAAAAATTTCAGAATTGCACCTTGCTATGTGGAGAAATTACTGTTTGTGCATTTACAATATTCATTGATTTTTGCCATTGAAAAACGTCCAGAAATGTTTGAAGCTACTGACTCAATGAAAGGAGCTGGCATCTCACTCTCTGAATCTTCTTTATCATGCTAAGAGGAGCTGGAAAAAGCAAAAAATTTCAGAATTGCACCTTGCAATGCGGAGAAATTACTGTTTGTGCATTTACAATATTCATTGATTTTTGCCATTGAAAAACATCATGTTATTCATATACCAGAAATGTTTGAAGCTACTGACTGAATGAAAAGAGCTGGCATCTCACTCTCTTTGAATCTTGTTTATCATGCTAAGAGGATCAGGAAAAAGCAAAAAATTTCAGAATTGCACCTTGCAATGTGGAGAAATTACTGTTTGTGCATTTACAATATTCATTGATTTTTGCCATTGAAAAATGTCCAGAAATGTTTGAAGCTACTGACTGAATGAAAGGAGCTGGCATCTCACTCTCTTTGAATATTCTTTATCATGCTAAGAGGAGCAGGAAAAAGCAAAAAATTTCAGAATTGCACCTTGCAATGCGGAGAAATTACTGTTTGTGCATTTACAATATTCATTGATTTTTGCCATTGAAAAACATCATGTTATTCATATACCAGAAATGTTTGAAGCTACTGACTGAATGAAAAGAGCTGGCATCTCACTCTCTTTGAATCTTCTTTATCATGCTAAGAGGAGCAGGAAAAAGCAAAAAATTTCAGAATTGCACCTTGCAATGTGGAGAAATTACTGTTTGTGCATTTAAAATATTCATTGATTTTTGCCATTGAAAAACGTCCAGAAATTTTTGAAGCTGCTGACTGAATGAAAAGAGCTGGCATCTCACTCTCTTTGAATCTTCTTTATCATGCTAAGAGGAGCAGGAAAAAGCAAAAAATTTCAGAATTGCACCTTGCAATGTGGAGAAATTACTGTTTGTGCATTTACAATATTCATTGATTTTTGCCATTGAAAAACGTCCAGAAATGTTTGAAGCTACTGACTGAATGAAAGGAGCTGGCATCTCACTCTCTTTGAATCTCCTTTATCATGCTAAGAGGAGCAGGAAAAAGCTAAAAATTTCAGAATTGCACCTTGCAATGCGGAGAAATTACTGTTTGTGCATTTACAATATTCATTGATTTTTGCCATTGAAAAACATCATGTTATTCATATACCAGAAATGTTTGAAGCTACTGACTGAATGAAAAGAGCTGGCATCTCACTCTCTTTGAATCTTCTTTATCATGCTAAGAGGAGCAGGAAAAAGCAAAAAATTTCAGAATTGCACCTTGCTATGTGGAGAAATTACTGTTTGTGCATTTACAATATTCATTGATTTTTGCCATTGAAAAACGTCCAGAAATGTTTTAAGCTACTGACTGAATGAAAGGAGCTGGCATCTCACTCTCTGAATCTTCTTTATCATGCTAAGAGGAGCAGGAAAAAGCAAAAAATTTCAGAATTGCACCTTGCAATGCGGAGAAATTACTGTTTGTGCATTTACAATATTCATTGATTTTTGCCATTGAAAAACATCATGTTATTCATATACCAGAAATGTTTGAAGCTACTGACTGAATGAAAAGTGCTGGCATCTCACTCTCTTTGAATCTTCTTTATCATGCTAAGAGGAGCAGGAAAAAGCAAAAAATTTCAGAATTGCATCTTGCAATGTGGAGAAATTACTGTTTGTGCATTTACAATATTCATTGATTTTTGCCATTGAAAAATGTCCAGAAATGTTTGAAGCTACTGACTGAATGAAAGGAGCTGGCATCTCACTCTCTTTGAATCTTCTTTATCATGCTAAGAGGAGCAGGAAAAAGCAAAAAATTTCAGAATTGCACCTTGCAATGCGGAGAAATTACTGTTTGTGCATTTACAATATTCATTGATTTTTGCAATTGAAAAACATCATGTTATTCATATACCAGAAATGTTTGAACCTACTGACTGAATGAAAAGAGCTGGCATCTCACTCTCTTTGAATCTTCTTTATCATGCTAAGAGGAGCAGGAAAAAGCAAAAAATTTCAGAATTGCACCTTGCAATGTGGAGAAATTACTGTTTGTGCATTTACAATATTCATTGATTTTTGCCATTGAAAAACGTCCAGAAATGTTTGAAGCTACTGACTGAATGAAAGGAGCTGGCATCTCACTCTCTTTGAATCTTCTTTATCATGCGAAGAGGGGCAGGAAAAAGCAAAAAATTTCAGAATTGCACCTTGAAATGCGGAGAAATTACTGCTTGTGCATTTACAATATTCATTGATTTTTGCCATTGAAAAACATCATGTTATTCATATACCAGAAATGTTTGAAGCTACTGACTGAATGAAAAGTGCTGACATCTCATTCTCTTTGAATCTTCTTTATCATGCTAAGAGGAGCAGGAAAAAGCAAAAAATTTCAGAATTGCACCTTGCAATGTGGAGAAATTACTGTTTGTGCATTTACAATATTCATTGATTTTTGCCATTGAAAAACGTCCAGAAATGTTTGAAGCTACTGACTGAATGAAAGGAGCTGGCATCTCACTCTCTTTGAATCTTCTTTATCATGCTAAGAGGAGCAGGAAAAAGCAAAAAATTTCAGAATTGCACCTTGCAATGCGGAGAAATTACTGCTTGTGCATTTACAATATTCATTGATTTTTGCCATTGAAAAACATCATGTTATTCATATACCAGAAATGTTTGAAGCTACTGACTGAATGAAAAGAGCTGACATCTCACTCTCTTTGAATCTTCTTTATCATGCTAAGAGGAGCAGGAAAAAGCAAAAAATTTCAGAATTGCACCTTGCAATGTGGAGAAATTACTGTTTGTGCATTTACAATATTCATTGATTTTTGCCATTGAAAAACGTCCAGAAATGTTTGAAGCTACTGACTGAATGAAAGGAGCTGGCATCTCACTCTCTTTGAATCTTCTTTATCATGCTAAGAGGAGCAGGAAAAAGCAAAAAATTTCAGAATTGCACCTTGCAATGCGGAGAAATTACTGTTTGTGCATTTACAATATTCATTGATTTTTGCCATTGAAAAACATCATGTTATTCATATACCAGAAATGTTTGAAGCTACTGACTGAATGAAAAGAGCTGGCATCTCACTCTCTTTGAATCTTCTTTATCATGCTAAGAGGAGCAGGAAAAAGCAAAAAATTTCAGAATTGCACCTTGCAATGTGGAGAAATTACTGTTTGTGCATTTACAATATTCATTGATTTTTGCCATTGAAAAACGTCCAGAAATGTTTGAAGCTACTGACTGAATGAAAGGAGCTTGCATCTCACTCTCTTTGAAACTCCTTTATCATGCTAAGAGGAGCAGGAAAAAGCTAAAAATTTCAGAATTGCACCTTGCAATGCGGAGAAATTACTGTTTGTGCATTTACAATATTCATTGATTTTTGCCATTGAAAAACATCATGTTATTCATATACCAGAAATGTTTGAAGCTACTGACTGAATGAAAAGAGCTGGCATCTCACTCTCTTTGAATCTTCTTTATCATGCTAAGAGGAGCAGGAAAAAGCAAAAAATTTCAGAATTGCACCTTGCTATGTGGAGAAATTACTGTTTGTGCATTTACAATATTCATTGATTTTTGCCATTGAAAAACGTCCAGAAATGTTTGAAGCTACTGACTGAATGAAAGGAGCTGGCATCTCACTCTCTGAATCTTCTTTATCATGCTAAGAGGAGCAGGAAAAAGCAAAAAATTTCAGAATTGCACCTTGCAATGCGGAGAAATTACTGTTTGTGCATTTACAATATTCATTGATTTTTGCCATTGAAAAACATCATGTTATTCATATACCAGAAATGTTTGAAGCTACTGACTGAATGAAAAGAGCTGGCATCTCACTCTCTTTGAATCTTCTTTATCATGCTAAGAGGAGCAGGAAAAAGCAAAAAATTTCAGAATTGCATCTTGCAATGTGGAGAAATTACTGTTTGTGCATTTACAATATTCATTGATTTTTGCCATTGAAAAACGTCCAGAAATGTTAGAAGCTACTGACTGAATGAAAGGAGCTGGCATCTCACTCTCTTTGAATCTTCTTTATCATGCTAAGAGGAGCAGGAAAAAGCAAAAAATTTCAGAATTGCACCTTGCAATGCGGAGAAATTACTGTTTGTGCATTTACAATATTCATTGATTTTTGCAATTGAAAAACATCATGTTATTCATATACCAGAAATGTTTGAACCTACTGACTCAATGAAAAGAGCTGGCATCTCACTCTCTTTGAATCTTCTTTATCATGCTAAGAGGAGCAGGAAAAAGCAAAAAATTTCAGAATTGCACCTTGCAATGTGGAGAAATTACTGTTTGTGCATTTACAATATTCATTGATTTTTGCCATTGAAAAACGTCCAGAAATGTTTGAAGCTACTGACTGAATGAAAGGAGCTGGCATCTCACTCTCTTTGAATCTTCTTTATCATGCTAAGAGGAGCAGGAAAAAGCAAAAAATTTCAGAATTGCACCTTGCAATGTGGAGAAATTACTGTTTGTGCATTTACAATATTCATTGTATTTTGCCATTGAAAAACGTCCAGAAATGTTTGAAGCTACTGACTGAATGAAAGGAGCTGGCATCTCACTCTCTTTGAATCTTCTTTATCATGCTAAGAGGAGCAGGAAAAAGCAAAAAATTTCAGAATTGCACCTTGAAATGCGGAGAAATTACTGCTTGTGCATTTACAATATTCATTGATTTTTGCCATTGAAAAATATCATGTTATTCATATACCAGAAATGTTTGAAGCTACTGACTGAATGAAAAGAGCTCACATCTCATTCTCTTTGAATCTTCTTTATCATGCTAAGAGGAGCAGGAAAAAGCAAAAAATTTCAGAATTGCACCTTGCAATGTGGAGAAATTACTGTTTGTGCATTTACAATATTCATTGATTTTTGCCATTGAAAAACGTCCAGAAATGTTTGAAGCTACTGACTGAATGAAAGGAGCTGGCATCTCACTCTCTTTGAATCTTCTTTATCATGCTAAGAGGAGCAGGAAAAGGCAAAAAATTTCAGAATTGCACCTTGCAATGCGGAGAAATTACTGTTTCTGCATTTACAATATTCATTGATTTTTGCCATTGAAAAACATCATGTTATTCATATACCAGAAATGTTTGAAGCTACTGACTGAATGAAAAGAGCTGGCATCTCACTCTCTTTGAATCTTCTTTATCATGCTAAGAGGAGCAGGAAAAAGCAAAAAATTTCAGAATTGCACCTTGCAATGTGGAGAAATTACTGTTTGTGCATTTACAATATTCATTGATTTTTGCCATTGAAAAACGTCCAGAAATGTTTGAAGCTACTGACTGAATGAAAGGAGCTGGCATCTCACTCTCTTTGTATCTTCTTTATCATGCTAAGAGGAGCAGGAAAAAGCAAAAAATTTCAGAATTGCACCTTGCAATGCGGAGAAATTACTGTTTGTGCATTTACAATATTCATTGATTTTTGCCATTGAAAAACATCATGTTATTCATATACCAGAAATGTTTGAAGCTACTGACTGAATGAAAAGAGCTGGCATCTCACTCTCTTTGAATCTTCTTTATCATGCTAAGAGGAGCAGGAAAAAGCAAAAAATTTCAGAAATGTACCTTGCAATGTGGAGAAATTAATGTTTGTGCATTTACAATATTCATTGATTTTTGCCATTGAAAAACGTCCAGAAATGTTTGAAGCTACTGACTGAATGAAAGGAGCTGGCATCTCACTCTCTTTGAATCTTCTTTATCATGCTAAGAGGAGCAGGAAAAAGCAAAAAATTTCAGAATTGCACCTTGCAATGCGGAGAAATTACTGTTTGTGCATTTACAATATTCATTGATTTTTGCCATTGAAAAACATCATGTTATTCATATACCAGAAATGTTTGAAGCTACTGACTGAATGAAAAGAGCTGGCATGTCACTCTCTTTGAATCTTCTTTATCATGCTAAGAGGAGCAGGAAAAAGCAAAAAATTTCAGAATTGCACCTTGCAATGTGGAGAAATTACTGTTTGTGCATTTACAATATTCATTGATTTTTGCCATTGAAAAACGTCCAGAAATGTTTGAAGCTACTGACTGAATGAAAGGAGCTGGCATCTCACTCTCTTTGAATCTTCTTTATCATGCTAAGAGGAGCAGGAAAAAGCAAAAAATTTCAGAATTGCACCTTGCAATGCGGAGAAATTACTGTTTGTGCATTTACAATATTCATTGATTTTTGCCATTGAAAAACATCATGTTATTCATATACCAGAAATGTTTGAAGCTACTGACTGAATGAAAAGAGCTGGCATCTCACTCTCTTTGAATCTTCTTTATCATGCTAAGAGGAGCAGGAAAAAGCAAAAAATTTCAGAATTGCACCTTGCAATGTGGAGAAATTACTGTTTGTGCATTTACAATATTCATTGATTTTTGCCATTGAAAAACGTCCAGAAATGTTTGAAGCTACTGACTGAATGAAAGGAGCTGGCATCTCAATCTCTTTGAATCTTCTTTATCATGCTAAGAGGAGCAGGAAAAAGCAAAAAATTTCAGAATTGCACCTTGCAATGCGGAGAAATTACTGTTTGTGCATTTACAATATTCATTGATTTTTGCCATTGAAAAACATCATGTTATTCATATACCAGAAATGTTTGAAGCTACTGACTGAATGAAAAGAGCTGGCATCTCACTCTCTTTGAATCTTCTTTATCATGCTAAGAGGAGCAGGAAAAAGCAAAAAAATTTCAGAATTGCACCTTGCAATGTGGAGAAATTACTGTTTGTGCATTTACAATATTCATTGATTTTTGCCATTGAAAAACGTCCAGAAATGTTTGAAGCTACTGACTGAATGAAAGGAGCTGGCATCTCACTCTCTTTGAATCTCCTTTATCATGATAAGAGGAGCAGGAAAAAGCTAAAAATTTCAGAACTGCACCTTGCAATGCGGAGAAATTACTGTTTGTGCATTACAATATTCATTGATTTTTGCCATTGAAAAACATCATGTTATTCATATACCAGAAATGTTTGAAGCTACTGACTGAATGAAAAGAGCTGGCATCTCACTCTCTTTGAATCTTCTTTATCATGCTAAGAGGAGCAGGAAAAAGCAAAAAATTTCAGAATTGCACCTTGCAATGCGGAGAAATTACTGTTTGTGCATTTACAATATTCATTGATTTTTGCCATTGAAAAACATCATGTTATTCATATACCAGAAATGTTTGAAGCTACTGACTGAATGAAAAGAGCTGGCATCTCACTCTCTTTGAATCTTCTTTATCATGCTAAGAGGAGCAGGAAAAAGCAAAAAATTTCAGAATTGCACCTTGCAATGTGGAGAAATTACTGTTTGTGCATTTACAATATTCATTGATTTTTGCCATTGAAAAACGTCCAGAAATGTTTGAAGCTACTGACTGAATGAAAGGAGCTGGCATCTCACTCTCTTTGAATCTTCTTTATCATGCTAAGAGGAGCAGGAAAAAGCAAAAAATTTCAGAATTGCACCTTGCAATGCGGAGAAATTACTGCTTGTGCATTTACAATATTCATTGATTTTTGCCATTGAAAAACATCATGTTATTCATATACCAGAAATGTTTGAAGCTACTGACTGAATGAAAAGAGCTGACATCTCACTCTCTTTGAATCTTCTTTATCATGCTAAGAGGAGCAGGAAAAAGCAAAAAATTTCAGAATTGCACCTTGCAATGTGGAGAAATTACTGTTTGTGCATTTACAATATTCATTGATTTTTGCAATTGAAAAACGTCCAGAAATGTTTGAAGCTACTGACTGAATGAAAGGAGCTGGCATCTCACTCTCTTTGAATCTTCTTTATCATGCTAAGAGGAGCAGGAAAAAGCAAAAAATTTCAGAATTGCACCTTGCAATGCGGAGAAATTACTGTTTGTGCATTTACAATATTCATTGATTTTTGCCATTGAAAAACATCATGTTATTCATATACCAGAAATGTTTGAAGCTACTGACTGAATGAAAAGAGCTGGCATCTCACTCTCTTTGAATCTTCTTTATCATGCTAAGAGGAGCAGGAAAAAGCAAAAAATTTCAGAATTGCACCTTGCAATGTGGAGAAATTACTGTTTGTGCATTTACAATATTCATTGATTTTTGCCATTGAAAAACATCCAGAAATGTTTGAAGCTACTGACTGAATGAAAGGAGCTGGCATCTCAATCTCTTTGAATCTTCTTTATCATGCTAAGAGGAGCAGGAAAAACAAAAAATTTCAGAATTGCACCTTGCAATGCGGAGAAATTACTGTTTGTGCATTTACAATATTCATTGATTTTTGCCATTGAAAAACATCATGTTATTCATATACCAGAAATGTTTGAAGCTACTGACTGAATGAAAAGAGCTGGCATCTCACTCTCTTTGAATCTTCTTTATCATGCTAAGAGGAGCAGGAAAAAGCAAAAACATTTCAGAATTGCACCTTGCAATGTGGAGAAATTACTGTTTGTGCATTTACAATATTCATTGATTTTTGCCATTGAAAAACATCCAGAAATGTTTGAAGCTACTGACTGAATGAAAGGAGCTGGCATCTCACTCTCTTTGAATCTTCTTTATCATGCTAAGAGGAGCAGGAAAAAGCAAAAAATTTCAGAATTGCACCTTGCAATGCGGAGAAATTACTGTTTGTGCATTTACAATATTCATTGATTTTTGCAATTGAAAAACATCATGTTATTCATATACCAGAAATGTTTGAACCTACTGACTGAATGAAAAGAGCTGGCATCTCACTCTCTTTGAATCTTCTTTATCATGCTAAGAGGATCAGGAAAAAGCAAAAAATTTCAGAATTGCACCTTGCAATGTGGAGAAATTACTGTTTGTGCATTTACAATATTCAGTGATTTTTGCCATTGAAAAATGTCCAGAAATGTTTGAAGCTACTGACTGAATGAAAGGAGCTGGCATCTCACTCTCTTTGAATATTCTTTATCATGCTAAGAGGAGCAGGAAAAAGCAAAAAATTTCAGAATTGCACCTTGCAATGCGGAGAAATTACTGTTTTTGCATTTACAATATTCATTGATTTTTGCCATTGAAAAACATCATGTTATTCATATACCAGAAATGTTTGAAGCTACTGACTGAATGAAAAGAGCTGGCATCTCACTCTCTTTGAATCTTCTTTATCATGCTAAGAGGAGCAGGAAAAAGCAAAAAATTTCAGAATTGCACCTTGCAATGTGGAGAAATTACTGTTTGTGCATTTACAATATTCATTGATTTTTGCCATTGAAAAACGTCCAGAAATGTTTGAAGCTACTGACTGAATGAAAGGAGCTGGCATCTCACTCTCTTTGAATCTTCTTTATCATGCTAAGAGAAGCAGGAAAAAGCAAAAAATTTCAGAATTGCACCTTGCAATGTGGAGAAATTACTGTTTGTGCATTTACAATATTCATTGTATTTTGCCATTGAAAAACGTCCAGAAATGTTTGAAGCTACTGACTGAATGAAAGGAGCTGGCATCTCACTATCTTTGAATCTTCTTTATCATGCTAAGAGGAGCAGTAAAAAGCAAAAAATTTCAGAATTGCACCTTGAAATGCGGAGAAATTACTGGTTGTGCATTTACAATATTCATTGATTTTTGCCATTGAAAAACATCATGTTATTCATATACCAGAAATGTTTGAAGCTACTGACTGAATGAAAAGAGCTGACATCTCATTCTCTTTGAATCTTCTTTATCATGCTAAGAGGAGCAGGAAAAAGCAAAAAATTTCAGAATTGCACCTTGCAATGTGGAGAAATTACTGTTTGTGCATTTACAATATTCATTGATTTTTGCCATTGAAAAACGTCCAGAAATGTTTGAAGCTACTGACTGAATGAAAGGAGCTGGCATCTCACTCTCTTTGAATATTCTTTATCATGCTAAGAGGAGCAGGAAAAGGCAAAAAATTTCAGAATTGCACCTTGCAATGCGGAGAAATTACTGTTTGTGCATTTACAATATTCATTGATTTTTGCCATTGAAAAACATCATGTTATTCATATACCAGAAATGTTTGAAGCTACTGACTGAATGAAAAGAGCTGGCATCTCACTCTCTTTGAATCTTCTTTATCATGCTAAGAGGAGCAGGAAAAAGCAAAAAATTTCAGAATTGCACCTTGCAATGTGGAGAAATTACTGTTTGTGCATTTACAATATTCATTGATTTTTGCCATTGAAAAACGTCCAGAAATGTTTGAAGCTACTGACTGAATGAAAGGAGCTGGCATCTCACTCTCTTTGAATCTTCTTTATCATGCTAAGAGGAGCAGGAAAAAGCAAAAAATTTCAGAATTGCACCTTGCAATGCGGAGAAATTACTGTTTGTGCATTTACAATATTCACTGATTTTTGCCGTTGAAAAACATCATGTTATTCATATACCAGAAATGTTTGAAGCTACTGACTGAATGAAAAGAGCTGGCATCTCACTCTCTTTGAATCTTCTTTATCATGCTAAGAGGAGCAGGAAAAAGCAAAAAATTTCAGAATTGCACCTTGCAATGTGGAGAAATTACTGTTTGTGCATTTACAATATTCATTGATTTTTGCCATTGAAAAACGTCCAGAAATGTTTGAAGCTACTGACTGAATGAAAGGAGCTGACATCTCACTCTCTTTGAATCTTCTTTATCATGTTAAGAGGAGCAGGAAAAAGCAAAAAATTTCAGAATTGCACCTTGCAATGCGGAGAAATTACTGCTTGTGCATTTACAATATTCATTGATTTTTGCCATTGAAAAACATCATGTTATTCATATACCAGAAATGTTTGAAGCTACTGACTGAATGAAAAGAGCTGACATCTCACTCTCTTTGAATCTTCTTTATCATGCTAAGAGGAGCAGGAAAAAGCAAAAAATTTCAGAATTGCACCTTGCAATGTGGAGAAATTACTGTTTGTGCATTTACAATATTCATTGATTTTTGCCATTGAAAAACGTCCAGAAATGTTTGAAGCTACTGACTGAATGAAAGGAGCTGGCATCTCACTCTCTTTGAATCTTCTTTATCATGCTAAGAGGAGCAGGAAAAAGCAAAAAATTTCAGAATTGCACCTTGCAAAGCGGAGAAATTACTGTTTGTGCATTTACAATATTCATTGATTTTTGCCATTGAAAAACATCAAGTTATTCATATACCAGAAATGTTTGAAGCTACTGACTGAATGAAAAGAGCTGGCATCTCACTCTCTTTGAATCTTCTTTATCATGCTAAGAGGAGCAGGAAAAAGCAAAAAATTTCAGAATTGCACCTTGCAATGTGGAGAAATTACTGTTTGTGCATTTACAATATTCATTGATTTTTGCCATTGAAAAACGTCCAGAAATGTTTGAAGCTACTGACTGAATGAAAGGAGCTGGCATCTCACTCTCTTTGAATCTTCTTTATCATGCTAAGAGGAGCAGGAAAAAGCTAAAAATTTCAGAATTGCACCTTGCAATGCGGAGAAATTACTGTTTGTGCATTACAATATTCATTGATTTTTGCCATTGAAAAACATCATGTTATTCAAATACCAGAAATGTTTGAAGCTACTGACTGAATGAAAAGAGCTGGCATCTCACTCTCTTTGAATCTTCTTTATCATGCTAAGAGGAGCAGGAAAAAGTAAAAAATTTCAGAATTGCACCTTGCTATGTGGAGAAATTACTGTTTGTGCATTTACAATATTCATTGATTTTTGCCATTGAAAAACGTCCAGAAATGTTTGAAGCTACTGACTGAATGAAAGGAGCTGGCATCTCACTCTCTTTGAATCTTCTTTATCATGCTAAGAGGAGCAGGAAAAAGCAAAAAATTTCAGAATTGTACCTTGCAATGCGGAGAAATTACTGTTTGTGCATTTACAATATTCATTGATTTTTGCCATTGAAAAACATCATGTTATTCATATACCAGAAATGTTTGAAGCTACTGACTGAATGAAAAGAGCTGGCATCTCACTCTCTTTGAATCTTCTTTATCATGCTAAGAGGAGCAGGAAAAAGCAAAAAATTTCAGAATTGCACCTTGCAATGTGGAGAAATTACTGTTTGTGCATTTACAATATTCATTGATTTTTGCCATTGAAAAATGTCCAGAAATGTTTGAAGCTACTGACTGAATGAAAGGAGCTGGCATCTCACTCTCTTTGAATATTCTTTATCATGCTAAGAGGAGCAGGAAAAAGCAAAAAATTTCAGAATTGCACCTTGCAATGCGGAGAAATTACTGTTTGTGCATTTACAATATTCATTGATTTTTGCCATTGAAAAACATCATGTTATTCATATACCAGAAATGTTTGAAGCTACTGACTGAATGAAAAGAGCTGGCATCTCACTCTCTTTGAATCTTCTTTATCATGCTAAGAGGAGCAGGAAAAAGCAAAATATTTCAGAATTGCACCTTGCAATGTGGAGAAATTACTGTTTGTGCATTTACAATATTCATTGATTTTTGCCATTGAAAAACATCCAGAAATGTTTGAAGCTACTGACTGAATGAAAGGAGCTGGCATCTCTCTCTCTTTGAATCTTCTTTATCATGCTAAGAGGAGCAGGAAAAAGCAAAAAATTTCAGAATTGCACCTTGCAATGTGGAGAAATTACTGTTTGTGCATTTACAATATTCATTGATTTTTGCCATTGAAAAACGTCCATAAATGTTTGAAGCTACTGACTGAATGAAAGGAGCTGGCATCTCACTATCTTTGAATCTTCTTTATCATGCTAAGAGGAGCAGTAAAAAGCAAAAAATTTCAGAATTGCACCTTGCAATGCGGAGAAATTACTGGTTGTGCATTTACAATATTCATTGATTTTTGCCATTGAAAAACATCATGTTATTCATATACCAGAAATGTTTGAAGCTACTGACTGAATGAAAAGAGCTGACATCTCATTCTCTTTGAATCTTCTTTATCATGCTAAGAGGAGCAGGAAAAAGCAAAAAATTTCAGAATTGCACCTTGCAATGTGGAGAAATTACTGTTTGTGCATTTACAATATTCATTGATTTTTGCCATTGAAAAACGTCCAGAAATGTTTGAAGCTACTGACTGAATGAAAGGAGCTGGCATCTCACTCTCTTTGAATCTTCTTTATCATGCTAAGAGGAGCAGGAAAAACAAAAAATTTCAGAATTGCACCTTGCAATGCGGAGAAATTACTGTTTGTGCATTTACAATATTCATTGATTTTTGTATTGAAAAACATCATGTTATTCATATACCAGAAATGTTTGAAGCTACTGACTGAATGAAAAGAGCTGGCATCTCACTCTCTTTGAATCTTCTTTATCATGCTAAGAGGAGCAGGAAAAAGCAAAAAATTTCAGAATTGCACCTTGCAATGTGGAGAAATTACTGTTTGTGCATTTACAATATTCATTGATTTTTGCCATTGAAAAACGTCCAGAAATGTTTGAAGCTACTGACTGAATGAAAGGAGCTGGCATCTCACTCTCTTTGAATCTTCTTTATCATGCTAAGAGGAGCAGGAAAAAGCAAAAAATTTCAGAATTGCACCTTGCAATGCGGAGAAATTACTGTTTGTGCATTTACAATATTCATTGATTTTTGCCATTGAAAAACGTCCAGAAATGTTTGAAGCTACTGACTGAATGAAAGGAGCTGGCATCTCACTCTCTTTGAATCTTCTTTATCATGCTAAGAGGAGCAGGAAAAAGCAAAAAATTTCAGAATTGCACCTTGCAAAGCGGAGAAATTACTGTTTGTGCATTTACAATATTCATTGATTTTTGCCATTGAAAAACATCAAGTTATTCATATACCAGAAATGTTTGAAGCTACTGACTGAATGAAAAGAGCTGGCATCTCACTCTCTTTGAATCTTCTTTATCATGCTAAGAGGAGCAGGAAAAAGCAAAAAATTTCAGAATTGCACCTTGCAATGTGGAGAAATTACTGTTTGTGCATTTACAATATTCATTGATTTTTGCCATTGAAAAATGTCCAGAAATGTTTGAAGCTACTGACTGAATGAAAGGAGCTGGCATCTCACTCTCTTTGAATATTCTTTATCATGCTAAGAGGAGCAGGAAAAAGCAAAAAATTTCAGAATTGCACCTTGCAATGTGGAGAAATTACTGTTTGTGCATTTACAATATTCATTGATTTTTGCCATTGAAAAATGTCCAGAAATGTTTGAAGCTACTGACTGAATGAAAGGAGCTGGCATCTCACTCTCTTTGAATATTCTTTATCATGCTAAGAGGAGCAGGAAAAAGCAAAAAATTTCAGAATTGCACCTTGCAATGCGGAGAAATTACTGTTTGTGCATTTACAATATTCATTGATTTTTGCCATTGAAAAACATCATGTTATTCATATACCAGAAATGTTTGAAGCTACTGACTGAATGAAAAGAGCTGGCATCTCACTCTCTTTGAATCTTCTTTATCATGCTAAGAGGAGCAGGAAAAAGCAAAATATTTCAGAATTGCACCTTGCAATGTGTAGAAATTACTGTTTGTGCATTTACAATATTCATTGATTTTTGCCATTGAAAAACGTCCAGAAATGTTTGAAGCTACTGACTGAATGAAAGGAGCTGGCATCTCTCTCTCTTTGAATCTTCTTTATCATGCTAAGAGGAGCAGGAAAAAGCAAAAAATTTCAGAATTGCACATTGCAATGTGGAGAAATTACTGTTTGTGCATTTACAATATTCATTGATTTTTGCCATTGAAAAACGTCCAGAAATGTTTGAAGCTACTGACTGAATGAAAGGAGCTGGCATCTCACTATCTTTGAATCTTCTTTATCATGCTAAGAGGAGCAGGAAAAAGCAAAAAATTTCAGAATTGCACCTTGCAATGCGGAGAAATTACTGCTTGTGCATTTACAATATTCATTGATTTTTGCCATTGAAAAACATCATGTTATTCATATACCAGAAATGTTTGAAGCTACTGACTGAATGAAAAGAGCTGACATCTCATTCTCTTTGAATCTTCTTTATCATGCTAAGAGGAGCAGGAAAAAGCAAAAAATTTCAGAATTGCACCTTGCAATGTGGAGAAATTACTGTTTGTGCATTTACAATATTCATTGATTTTTGCCATTGAAAAACGTCCAGAAATGTTTGAAGCTACTGACTGAATGAAAGGAGCTGGCATCTCACTCTCTTTGAATCTTCTTTATCATGCTAAGAGGAGCAGGAAAAAGCAAAAAATTTCAGAATTGCACCTTGCAATGCGGAGAAATTACTGTTTGTGCATTTACAATATTCATTGATTTTTGCCATTGAAAAACATCATGTTATTCATATACCAGAAATGTTTGAAGCTACTTACTGAATGAAAAGAGCTGGAATCTCACTCTCTTTGAATCTTCTTTATCATGCTAAGAGGAGCAGGAAAAAGCAAAAAATTTCAGAATTGCACCTTGCAATGTGGAGAAATTACTGTTTGTGCATTTACAATATTCATTGATTTTTGCCATTGAAAAACGTCCAGAAATGTTTGAAGCTACTGACTGAATGAAAGGAGCTGGCATCTCACTCTCTTTGAATCTTCTTTATCATGCTAAGAGGAGCAGGAAAAAGCAAAAAATTTCAGAATTGCACCTTGCAATGCGGAGAAATTACTGTTTGTGCATTTACAATATTCATTGATTTTTGCCATTGAAAAACGTCCAGAAATGTTTGAAGCTACTGACTGAATGAAAGGAGCTGGCATCTCACTCTCTTTGAATCTTCTTTATCATGCTAAGAGGAGCAGGAAAAAGCAAAAAATTTCAGAATTGCACCTTGCAAAGCGGAGAAATTACTGTTTGTGCATTTACAATATTCATTGATTTTTGCCATTGAAAAACATCAAGTTATTCATATACCAGAAATGTTTGAAGCTACTGACTGAATGAAAAGAGCTGGCATCTCACTCTCTTTGAATCTTCTTTATCATGCTAAGAGGAGCAGGAAAAAGCAAAAAATTTCAGAATTGCACCTTGCAATGTGGAGAAATTACTGTTTGTGCATTTACAATATTCATTGATTTTTGCCATTGAAAAACGTCCAGAAATGTTTGAAGCTACTGACTGAATGAAAGGAGCTGGCATCTCACTCTCTTTGAATCTTCTTTATCATGCTAAGAGGAGCAGGAAAAAGCTAAAAATTTCAGAATTGCACCTTGCAATGCGGAGAAATTACTGTTTGTGCATTACAATATTCATTGATTTTTGCCATTGAAAAACATCATGTTATTCATATACCAGAAATGTTTGAAGCTACTGACTGAATGAAAAGAGCTGGCATCTCACTCTCTTTGAATCTTCTTTATCATGCTAAGAGGATCAGGAAAAAGCAAAAAATTTCAGAATTGCACCTTGCAATGTGGAGAAATTACTGTTTGTGCATTTACAATATTCATTGATTTTTGCCATTGAAAAATGTCCAGAAATGTTTGAAGCTACTGACTGAATGAAAGGAGCTGGCATCTCACTCTCTTTGAATATTCTTTATCATGCTAAGAGGAGCAGGAAAAAGCAAAAAATTTCAGAATTGCACCTTGCAATGCGGAGAAATTACTGTTTGTGCATTTACAATATTCATTGATTTTTGCCATTGAAAAACATCATGTTATTCATATACCAGAAATGTTTGAAGCTACTGACTGAATGAAAAGAGCTGGCATCTCACTCTCTTTGAATCTTCTTTATCATGCTAAGAGGAGCAGGAAAAAGCAAAATATTTCAGAATTGCACCTTGCAATGTGTAGAAATTACTGTTTGTGCATTTACAATATTCATTGATTTTTGCCATTGAAAAACGTCCAGAAATGTTTGAAGCTACTGACTGAATGAAAGGAGCTGGCATCTCTCTCTCTTTGAATCTTCTTTATCATGCTAAGAGGAGCAGGAAAAAGCAAAAAATTTCAGAATTGCACATTGCAATGTGGAGAAATTACTGTTTGTGCATTTACAATATTCATTGATTTTTGCCATTGAAAAACGTCCAGAAATGTTTGAAGCTACTGACTGAATGAAAGGAGCTGGCATCTCACTATCTTTGAATCTTCTTTATCATGCTAAGAGGAGCAGGAAAAAGCAAAAAATTTCAGAATTGCACCTTGCAATGCGGAGAAATTACTGCTTGTGCATTTACAATATTCATTGATTTTTGCCATTGAAAAACATCATGTTATTCATATACCAGAAATGTTTGAAGCTACTGACTGAATGAAAAGAGCTGACATCTCATTCTCTTTGAATCTTCTTTATCATGCTAAGAGGAGCAGGAAAAAGCAAAAAATTTCAGAATTGCACCTTGCAATGTGGAGAAATTACTGTTTGTGCATTTACAATATTCATTGATTTTTGCCATTGAAAAACGTCCAGAAATGTTTGAAGCTACTGACTGAATGAAAGGAGCTGGCATCTCACTCTCTTTGAATCTTCTTTATCATGCTAAGAGGAGCAGGAAAAAGCAAAAAATTTCAGAATTGCACCTTGCAATGCGGAGAAATTACTGTTTGTGCATTTACAATATTCATTGATTTTTGCCATTGAAAAACATCATGTTATTCATATACCAGAAATGTTTGAAGCTACTTACTGAATGAAAAGAGCTGGCATCTCACTCTCTTTGAATCTTCTTTATCATGCTAAGAGGAGCAGGAAAAAGCAAAAAATTTCAGAATTGCACCTTGCAATGTGGAGAAATTACTGTTTGTGCATTTACAATATTCATTGATTTTTGCCATTGAAAAACGTCCAGAAATGTTTGAAGCTACTGACTGAATGAAAGGAGCTGGCATCTCACTCTCTTTGAATCTTCTTTATCATGCTAAGAGGAGCAGGAAAAAGCAAAAAATTTCAGAATTGCACCTTGCAATGCGGAGAAATTACTGTTTGTGCATTTACAATATTCATTGATTTTTGCCATTGAAAAACATCATGTTATTCATATACCAGAAATGTTTGAAGCTACTGACTGAATGAAAAGAGCTGGCATCTCACTCTCTTTGAATCTTCTTTATCATGCTAAGAGGAGCAGGAAAAAGCAAAAAATTTCAGAATTGCACCTTGCAATGTGGAGAAATTACTGTTTGTGCATTTACAATATTCATTGATTTTTGCCATTGAAAAACGTCCAGAAATGTTTGAAGCTACTGACTGAATGAAAGGAGCTGGCATCTCACTCTCTTTGAATCTTCTTTATCATGCTAAGAGGAGCAGGAAAAAGCAAAAAATTTCAGAATTGCACCTTGCAATGCGGAGAAATTACTGTTTGTGCATTTACAATATTCATTGATTTTAGCCATTGAAAAACATCATGTTATTCATATACCAGAAATGTTTGAAGCTACTGACTGAATGAAAAGAGCTGGCATCTCACTCTCTTTGAATCTTCTTTATCATGCTAAGAGGAGCAGGAAAAAGCAAAAAATTTCAGAATTGCACCTTGCAATGTGGAGAAATTACTGTTTGTGCATTTACAATATTCATTGATTTTTGCCATTGAAAAACGTCCAGAAATGTTTGAAGCTACTGACTGAATGAAAGGAGCTGGCATCTCACTCTCTTTGAATCTTCTTTATCATGCTAAGAGGAGCAGGAAAAAGCAAAAAATTTCAGAATTGCACCTTGCAATGCGGAGAAATTACTGCTTGTGCATTTACAATATTCATTGATTTTTGCCATTGAAAAACATCATGTTATTCATATACCAGAAATGTTTGAAGCTACTGACTGAATGAAAAGAGCTGACATCTCACTCTCTTTGAATCTTCTTTATCATGCTAAGAGGAGCAGGAAAAAGCAAAAAATTTCAGAATTGCACCTTGCAATGTGGAGAAATTACGGTTTGTGCATTTACAATATTCATTGATTTTTGCCATTGAAAAACGTCCAGAAATGTTTGAAGCTACTGACTGAATGAAAGGAGCTGGCATCTCACTCTCTTTGAATCTTCTTTATCATGCTAAGAGGAGCAGGAAAAAGCAAAAAATTTCAGAATTGCACCTTGCAAAGCGGAGAAATTACTGTTTGTGCATTTACAATATTCATTGATTTTTGCCATTGAAAAACATCAAGTTATTCATATACCAGAAATGTTTGAAGCTACTGACTGAATGAAAAGAGCTGGCATCTCACTCTCTTTGAATCTTCTTTATCATGCTAAGAGGAGCAGGAAAAAGCAAAAAATTTCAGAATTGCACCTTGCAATGTGGAGAAATTACTGTTTGTGCATTTACAATATTCATTGATTTTTGCCATTGAAAAACGTCCAGAAATGTTTGAAGCTACTGACTGAATGAAAGGAGCTGGCATCTCACTCTCTTTGAATCTTCTTTATCATGCTAAGAGGAGCAGGAAAAAGCTAAAAATTTCAGAATTGCACCTTGCAATGCGGAGAAATTACTGTTTGTGCATTACAATATTCATTGATTTTTGCCATTGAAAAACATCATGTTATTCATATACCAGAAATGTTTGAAGTTACTGACTGAATGAAAAGAGCTGGCATCTCACTCTCTTTGAATATTCTTTATCATGCTAAGAGGAGCAGGAAAAAGTAAAAAATTTCAGAATTGCACCTTGCTATGTGGAGAAATTACTGTTTGTGCATTTACAATATTCATTGATTTTTGCCATTGAAAAACGTCCAGAAATGTTTGAAGCTACTGACTGAATGAAAGGAGCTGGCATCTCACTCTCTTTGAATCTTCTTTATCATGCTAAGAGGAGCAGGAAAAAGCAAAAAATTTCAGAATTGCACCTTGCAATGCGGAGAAATTACTGTTTGTGCATTTACAATATTCATTTATTTTTGCCATTGAAAAACATCATGTTATTCATATACCAGAAATGTTTGAAGCTACTGACTGAATGAAAAGAGCTGGCATCTCACTCTCTTTGAATCTTCTTTATCATGCTAAGAGGATCAGGAAAAAGCAAAAAATTTCAGAATTGCACCTTGCAATGTGGAGAAATTACTGTTTGTGCATTTACAATATTCATTGATTTTTGCCATTGAAAAATGTCCAGAAATGTTTGAAGCTACTGACTGAATGAAAGGAGCTGGCATCTCACTCTCTTTGAATATTCTTTATCATGCTAAGAGGAGCAGGAAAAAGCAAAAAATTTCAGAATTGCACCTTGCAATGCGGAGAAATTACTGTTTGTGCATTTACAATATTCATTGATTTTTGCCATTGAAAAACATCATGTTATTCATATACCAGAAATGTTTGAAGCTACTGACTGAATGAAAAGAGCTGGCATCTCACTCTCTTTGAATCTTCTTTATCATGCTAAGAGGAGCAGGAAAAAGCAAAATATTTCAGAATTGCACCTTGCAATGTGGAGAAATTACTGTTTGTGCATTTACAATATTCATTGATTTTTGCCATTGAAAAACGTCCAGAAATGTTTGAAGCTACTGACTGAATGAAAGGAGCTGGCATCTCTCTCTCTTTGAATCTTCTTTATCATGCTAAGAGGAGCAGGAAAAAGCAAAAAATTTCAGAATTGCACCTTGCAATGTGGAGAAATTACTGTTTGTGCATTTACAATATTCATTGATTTTTGCCATTGAAAAACGTCCAGAAATGTTTGAAGCTACTGACTGAATGAAAGGAGCTGGCATCTCACTATCTTTGAATCTTCTTTATCATGCTAAGAGGAGCAGGAAAAAGGAAAAAATTTCAGAATTGCACCTTGCAATGCGGAGAAATTACTGCTTGTGCATTTACAATATTCATTGATTTTTGCCATTGAAAAACATCATGTTATTCATATACCAGAAATGTTTGAAGCTACTGACTGAATGAAAAGAGCTGACATCTCATTCTCTTTGAATCTTCTTTATCATGCTAAGAGGAGCAGGAAAAAGCAAAAAATTTCAGAATTGCACCTTGCAATGTGGAGAAATTACTGTTTGTGCATTTACAATATTCATTGATTTTTGCCATTGAAAAACGTCCAGAAATGTTTGAAGCTACTGACTGAATGAAAGGAGCTGGCATCTCACTCTCTTTGAATCTTCTTTATCATGCTAAGAGGAGCAGGAAAAAGCAAAAAATTTCAGAATTGCACCTTGCAATGCGGAGAAATTACTGTTTGTGCATTTACAATATTCATTGATTTTTGCCATTGAAAAACATCATGTTATTCATATACCAGAAATGTTTGAAGCTACTGACTGAATGAAAAGAGCTGGCATCTCACTCTCTTTGAATCTTCTTTATCATGCTAAGAGGAGCAGGAAAAAGCAAAAAATTTCAGAATTGCACCTTGCTATGTGGAGAAATTACTGTTTGTGCATTTACAATATTCATTGATTTTTGCCATTGAAAAACGTCCAGAAATGTTTGAAGCTACTGACTGAATGAAAGGAGCTGGCATCTCACTCTCTTTGAATCTTCTTTATCATGCTAAGAGGAGCAGGAAAAAGCAAAAAATTTCAGAATTGCACCTTGCAATGCGGAGAAATTACTGTTTGTGCATTTACAATATTCATTGATTTTTGCCATTGAAAAACATCATGTTATTCATATACCAGAAATGTTTGAAGCTACTGACTGAATGAAAAGAGCTGGCATCTCACTCTCTTTGAATCTTCTTTATCATGCTAAGAGGAGCAGGAAAAAGCAAAAAATTTCAGAATTGCACCTTGCAATTTGGAGAAATTACTGTTTGTGCATATACAATATTCATTGATTTTTGCCATTGAAAATCGTCCAGAAATGTTTGAAGCTACTGACTGAATGAAAGGAGCTGGCATCTCACTCTCTTTGAATCTTCTTTATCATGCTAAGAGGAGCAGGAAAAAGCAAAAAATTTCAGAATTGCACCTTGCAATGCGGAGAAATTACTGTTTGTGCATTTACAATATTCATTGATTTTTGCCATTGAAAAACATCATGTTATTCATATACCAGAAATGTTTGAACCTACTGACTGAATGAAAAGAGCTGGCATCTCACTCTCTTTGAATCTTCTTTATCATGCTAAGAGGAGCAGGAAAAAGCAAAAAATTTCAGAATTGCACCTTGCAATGTGGAGAAATTACTGTTTGTGCATTTACAATATTCATTGATTTTTGCCATTGAAAAACGTCCAGAAATGTTTGAAGCTACAGACTGAATGAAAGGAGCTGGCATCTCACTCTCTTTGAATATGCTTTATCATGCTAAGAGGAGCAGGAAAAAGCAAAAAATTTCAGAATTGCACCTTGCAATGTGGAGAAATTACTGTTTGTGCATTTACAATATTCATTGATTTTTGCCATTGAAAAACGTCCAGAAATGTTTGAAGCTACTGACTGAATGAAAGGAGCTGGCATCTCACTCTCTTTGAATCTTCTTTATCATGCTAAGAGGAGCAGGAAAAAGCAAAAAATTTCAGAATTGCACCTTGCAATGCGGAGAAATTACTGTTTGTGCATTTACAATATTCATTGATTTTAGCCATTGAAAAACATCATGTTATTCATATACCAGAAATGTTTGAAGCTACTGACTGAATGAAAAGAGCTGGCATCTCACTCTCTTTGAATCTTCTTTATCATGCTAAGAGGAGCAGGAAAAAGCAAAAAATTTCAGAATTGCACCTTGCAATGTGGAGAAATTACTGTTTGTGCATTTACAATATTCATTGATTTTTGCCATTGAAAAACGTCCAGAAATGTTTGAAGCTACTGACTGAATGAAAGGAGCTGGCATCTCACTCTCTTTGAATCTTCTTTATCATGCTAAGAGGAGCAGGAAAAAGCAAAAAATTTCAGAATTGCACCTTGCAATGCGGAGAAATTACTGCTTGTGCATTTACAATATTCATTGATTTTTGCCATTGAAAAACATCATGTTATTCATATACCAGAAATGTTTGAAGCTACTGACTGAATGAAAGGAGCTGACATCTCACTCTCTTTGAATCTTCTTTATCATGCTAAGAGGAGCAGGAAAAAGCAAAAAATTTCAGAATTGCACCTTGCAATGTGGAGAAATTACGGTTTGTGCATTTACAATATTCATTGATTTTTGCCATTGAAAAACGTCCAGAAATGTTTGAAGCTACTGACTGAATGAAAGGAGCTGGCATCTCACTCTCTTTGAATCTTCTTTATCATGCTAAGAGGAGCAGGAAAAAGCAAAAAATTTCAGAATTGCACCTTGCAAAGCGGAGAAATTACTGTTTGTGCATTTACAATATTCATTGATTTTTGCCATTGAAAAACATCAAGTTATTCATATACCAGAAATGTTTGAAGCTACTGACTGAATGAAAAGAGCTGGCATCTCACTCTCTTTGAATCTTCTTTATCATGCTAAGAGGAGCAGGAAAAAGCAAAAAATTTCAGAATTGCACCTTGCAATGTGGAGAAATTACTGTTTGTGCATTTACAATATTCATTGATTTTTGCCATTGAAAAACGTCCAGAAATGTTTGAAGCTACTGACTGAATGAAAGGAGCTGGCATCTCACTCTCTTTGAATCTTCTTTATCATGCTAAGAGGAGCAGGAAAAAGCTAAAAATTTCAGAATTGCACCTTGCAATGCGGAGAAATTACTGTTTGTGCATTACAATATTCATTGATTTTTGCCATTGAAAAACATCATGTTATTCATATACCAGAAATGTTTGAAGTTACTGACTGAATGAAAAGAGCTGGCATCTCACTCTCTTTGAATATTCTTTATCATGCTAAGAGGAGCAGGAAAAAGTAAAAAATTTCAGAATTGCACCTTGCTATGTGGAGAAATTACTGTTTGTGCATTTACAATATTCATTGATTTTTGCCATTGAAAAACATCCAGAAATGTTTGAAGCTACTGACTGAATGAAAGGAGCTGGCATCTCACTCTCTTTGAATCTTCTTTATCATGCTAAGAGGAGCAGGAAAAAGCAAAAAATTTCAGAATTGCACCTTGCAATGCGGAGAAATTACTGTTTGTGCATTTACAATATTCATTTATTTTTGCCATTGAAAAACATCATGTTATTCATATACCAGAAATGTTTGAAGCTACTGACTGAATGAAAAGAGCTGGCATCTCACTCTCTTTGAATCTTCTTTATCATGCTAAGAGGATCAGGAAAAAGCAAAAAATTTCAGAATTGCACCTTGCAATGTGGAGAAATTACTGTTTGTGCATTTACAATATTCATTGATTTTTGCCATTGAAAAATGTCCAGAAATGTTTGAAGCTACTGACTGAATGAAAGGAGCTGGCATCTCACTCTCTTTGAATATTCTTTATCATGCTAAGAGGAGCAGGAAAAAGCAAAAAATTTCAGAATTGCACCTTGCAATGCGGAGAAATTACTCTTTGTGCATTTACAATATTCATTGATTTTTGCCATTGAAAAACATCATGTTATTCATATACCAGAAATGTTTGAAGCTACTGACTGAATGAAAAGAGCTGGCATCTCACTCTCTTTGAATCTTCTTTATCATGCTAAGAGGAGCAGGAAAAAGCAAAATATTTCAGAATTGCACCTTGCAATGTGGAGAAATTACTGTTTGTGCATTTACAATATTCATTGATTTTTGCCATTGAAAAACGTCCAGAAATGTTTGAAGCTACTGACTGAATGAAAGGAGCTGGCATCTCTCTCTCTTTGAATCTTCTTTATCATGCTAAGAGGAGCAGGAAAAAGCAAAAAATTTCAGAATTGCACCTTGCAATGTGGAGAAATTACTGTTTGTGCATTTACAATATTCATTGATTTTTGCCATTGAAAAACGTCCAGAAATATTTGAAGCTACTGACTGAATGAAAGGAGCTGGCATCTCACTATCTTTGAATCTTCTTTATCATGCTAAGAGGAGCAGGAAAAAGCAAAAAATTTCAGAATTGCACCTTGCAATGCGGAGAAATTACTGCTTGTGCATTTACAATATTCATTGATTTTTGCCATTGAAAAACATCATGTTATTCATATACCAGAAATGTTTGAAGCTACTGACTGAATGAAAAGAGCTGACATCTCATTCTCTTTGAATCTTCTTTATCATGCTAAGAGGAGCAGGAAAAAGCAAAAAATTTCAGAATTGCACCTTGCAATGTGGAGAAATTACTGTTTGTGCATTTACAATATTCATTGATTTTTGCCATTGAAAAACGTCCAGAAATGTTTGAAGCTACTGACTGAATGAAAGGAGCTGGCATCTCACTCTCTTTGAATCTTCTTTATCATGCTAAGAGGAGCAGGAAAAAGCAAAAAATTTCAGAATTGCACCTTGCAATGCGGAGAAATTACTGTTTGTGCATTTACAATATTCATTGATTTTTGCCATTGAAAAACATCATGTTATTCATATACCAGAAATGTTTGAAGCTACTGACTGAATGAAAAGAGCTGGCATCTCACTCTCTTTGAATCTTCTTTATCATGCTAAGAGGAGCAGGAAAAAGCAAAAAATTTCAGAATTGCACCTTGCTATGTGGAGAAATTACTGTTTGTGCATTTACAATATTCATTGATTTTTGCCATTGAAAAACGTCCAGAAATGTTTGAAGCTACTGACTGAATGAAAGGAGCTGGCATCTCACTCTCTTTGAATCTTCTTTATCATGCTAAGAGGAGCAGGAAAAAGCAAAAAATTTCAGAATTGCACCTTGCAATGCGGAGAAATTACTGTTTGTGCATTTACAATATTCATTGATTTTTGCCATTGAAAAACATCATGTTATTCATATACCAGAAATGTTTGAAGCTACTGACTGAATGAAAAGAGCTGGCATCTCACTCTCTTTGAATCTTCTTTATCATGCTAAGAGGAGCAGGAAAAAGCAAAAAATTTCAGAATTGCACCTTGCAATGTGGAGAAATTACTGTTTGTGCATTTACAATATTCATTGATTTTTGCCATTGAAAAACATCCAGAAATGTTTGAAGCTACTGACTGAATGAAAGGAGCTGGCATCTCACTCTCTTTGAATCTTCTTTATCATGCTAAGAGGAGCAGGAAAAAGCAAAAAATTTCAGAATTGCACCTTGCAATGCGGAGAAATTACTGTTTGTGCATTTACAATATTCATTGATTTTTGCCATTGAAAAACATCATGTTATTCATATACCAGAAATGTTTGAAGCTACTGACTGAATGAAAAGAGCTGGCATCTCACTCTCTTTGAATCTTCTTTATCATGCTAAGAGGAGCAGGAAAAAGCAAAAAATTTCAGAATTGGACCTTGCTATGTGGAGAAATTACTGTTTGTGCATTTACAATATTCATTGATTTTTGCCATTGAAAAACGTCCAGAAATGTTTGAAGCTACTGACTGAATGAAAGGAGCTGGCATCTCACTCTCTTTGAATCTTCTTTATCATGCTAAGAGGAGCAGGAAAAAGCAAAAAATTTCAGAATTGCACCTTGCAATGCGGAGAAATTACTGTTTGTGCATTTACAATATTCATTGATTTTTACCATTGAAAAACATCGTGTTATTCATATACCAGAAATGTTTGAAGTTACTGACTGAATGAAAAGAACTGGCATCTCACTCTCTTTGAATCTTCTTTATGATGCTAAGAGGAGCAGGAAAAAGCAAAAAATTTCAGAATTGCACCTTGCAATGTGGAGAAATTACTGTTTGTGCATTTACAATATTCATTGATTTTTGCCATTGAAAAACGTCAAGAAATGTTTGAAGCTACTGACTGAATGAAAGGAGCTGGCATCTCACTATCTTTGAATCTTCTTTATCATGCTAAGAGGAGCAGGAAAAAGCAAAAAATTTCAGAATTGCACCTTGCAATGCGGAGAAATTACTGCTTGTGCATTTACAATATTCATTGATTTTTGCCATTGAAAAACATCATGTTATTCATATACCAGAAATGTTTGAAGCTACTGACTGAATGAAAAGAGCTGACATCTCATTCTCTTTGAATCTTCTTTATCATGCTAAGAGGAGCAGGAAAAAGCAAAAAATTTCAGAATTGCACCTTGCAATGTGGAGAAATTACTGTTTGTGCATTTACAATATTCATTGATTTTTGCCATTGAAAAACGTCCAGAAATGTTTGAAGCTACTGACTGAATGAAAGGAGCTGGCATCTCACTCTCTTTGAATCTTCTTTATCATGCTAAGAGGAGCAGGAAAAAGCAAAAAATTTCAGAATTGCACCTTGCAATGCGGAGAAATTACTGTTTGTGCATTTACAATATTCATTGATTTTTGCCATTGAAAAACATCATGTTATTCATATACCAGAAATGTTTGAAGCTACTGACTGAATGAAAAGAGCTGGCATCTCACTCTCTTTGAATCTTCTTTATCATGCTAAGAGGAACAGGAAAAAGCAAAAAATTTCAGAATTGCACCTTGCTATGTGGAGAAATTACTGTTTGTGCATTTACAATATTCATTGATTTTTGCCATTGAAAAACGTCCAGAAATGTTTGAAGCTACTGACTGAATGAAAGGAGCTGGCATCTCACTCTCTTTGAATCTTCTTTATCATGCTAAGAGGAGCAGGAAAAAGCAAAAAATTTCAGAATTGCACCTTGCAATGCGGAGAAATTACTGTTTGTGCATTTACAATATTCATTGATTTTTGCCATTGAAAAACATCATGTTATTCATATACCAGAAATGTTTGAAGCTACTGACTGAATGAAAAGAGCTGGCATCTCACTCTCTTTGAATCTTCTTTATCATGCTAAGAGGAGCAGGAAAAAGCAAAAAATTTCAGAATTGCACCTTGCAATGTGGAGAAATTACTGTTTGTGCATATACAATATTCATTGATTTTTGCCATTGAAAATCGTCCAGAAATGTTTGAAGCTACTGACTGAATGAAAGGAGCTGGCATCTCACTCTCTTTGATTCTTCTTTATCATGCTAAGAGGAGCAGGAAAAAGCAAAAAATTTCAGAATTGCACCTTGCAATGCGGAGAAATTACTGTTTGTGCATTTACAATATTCATTGATTTTTGCCATTGAAAAACATCATGTTATTCATATACCAGAAATGTTTGAACCTACTGACTGAATGAAAAGAGCTGGCATCTCACTCTCTTTGAATCTTCTTTATCATGCTAAGAGGAGCAGGAAAAAGCAAAAAATTTCAGAATTGCACCTTGCAATGTGGAGAAATTACTGTTTGTGCATTTACAATATTCATTGATTTTTGCCATTGAAAAACGTCCAGAAATGTTTGAAGCTACTGACTGAATGAAAGGAGCTGGCATCTCACTCTCTTTGAATATTCTTTATCATGCTAAGAGGAGCAGGAAAAAGCAAAAAATTTCAGAATTGCACCTTGCAATGTGGAGAAATTACTGTTTGTGCATTTACAATATTCATTGATTTTTGCCATTGAAAAACGTCCAGAAATGTTTGAAGCTACTGACTGAATGAAAGGAGTTGGCATCTCACTCTCTTTGAATCTTCTTTATCATGCTAAGAGGAGCAGGAAAAAGCAAAAAATTTCAGAATTGCACCTTGCAATGTGGAGAAATTACTGTTTGTGCATTTACAATATTCATTGATTTCTGCCATTGAAAAACGTCCAGAAATGTTTGAAGCTACTGACTGAATGAAAGGAGCTGGCATCTCACTCTCTTTGAATCTTCTTTATCATGCTAAGAGGAGCAGGAAAAAGCAAAAAATTTCAGAATTGCACCTTGCAATTCGGAGAAATTACTGCTTGTGCATTTACAATATTCATTGATTTTTGCCATTGAAAAACATCATGTTATTCATATACCAGAAATGTTTGAAGCTACTGACTGAATGAAAAGAGCTGACATCTCATTCTCTTTGAATCTTCTTTATCATGCTAAGAGGAGCAGGAAAAAGCAAAAAAATTCAGAATTGCACCTTGCAATGTGGAAAAATTACTGTTTGTGCATATACAATATTCATTGATTTTTGCCATTGAAAATCGTCCAGAAATGTTTGAAGCTACTGACTGAATGAAAGGAGCTGGCATCTCACTCTCTTTGAATCTTCTTTATCATGCTAAGATGAGCAGGAAAAAGCAAAAAATTTCAGAATTGCACCTTGCAATGCGGAGAAATTACTGTTTGTGCATTTACAATATTCATTGATTTTTGCCATTGAAAAACATCATGTTATTCATATACCAGAAATGTTTGAACCTACTGACTGAATGAAAAGAGCTGGCATCTCACTCTCTTTGAATCTTCTTTATCATGCTAAGAGGAGCAGGAAAAAGCAAAAAATTTCAGAATTGCACCTTGCAATGTGGAGAAATTACTGTTTGTGCATTTACAATATTCATTGATTTTTGCCATTGAAAAACGTCCAGAAATGTTTGAAGCTACTGACTGAATGAAAGGAGCTGGCATCTCACTCTCTTTGAATATTCTTTATCATGCTAAGAGGAGCAGGAAAAAGCAAAAAATTTCAGAATTGCACCTTGCAATGTGGAGAAATTACTGTTTGTGCATTTACAATATTCATTGATTTTTGCCATTGAAAAACGTCCAGAAATGTTTGAAGCTACTGACTGAATGAAAGGAGCTGGCGTCTCACTCTCTTTGAATCTTCTTTATCATGCTAAGAGGAGCAGGAAAAAGCAAAAAATTTCAGAATTGCACCTTGCAATGCGGAGAAATTACTGTTTGTGCATTTACAATATTCATTGATTTTTGCCATTGAAAAACATCATGTTATTCATATACCAGAAATGTTTGAAGCTACTGACTGAATGAAAAGAGCTGGCATCTCACTCTCTTTGAATCTTCTTTATCATGCTAAGAGGAGCAGGAAAAAGCAAAAAATTTCAGAATTGCACCTTGCAATGTGGAGAAATTACTGTTTGTGCATTTACAATATTCATTGATTTTTGCCATTGAAAAACGTCCAGAAATGTTTGAAGCTACTGACTGAATGAAAGGAGCTGGCATCTCACTCTCTTTGAATGTTCTTTATCATGCTAAGAGGAGCAGGAAAAAGCAAAAAATTTCAGAATTGCACCTTGCAATGCGGAGAAATTACTGTTTGTGCATTTACAATATTCATTGATTTTTGCCATTGAAAAACATCATGTTATTCATATACCAGAAATGTTTGAAACTACTGACTGAATGAAAAGAGCTGGCATCTCACTCTCTTTGAATCTTCTTTATCATGCTAAGAGGAGCAGGAAAAAGCAAAAAATTTCAGAATTGCACCTTGCAATGTGGAGAAATTACTGTTTGTGCATTTACAATATTCATTGATTTTTGCCATTGAAAAACGTCCAGAAATGTTTGAAGCTACTGACTGAATGAAAGGAGCTGGCATCTCACTCTCTTTGAATCTTCTTTATCATGCTAAGAGGAGCAGGAAAAAGCAAAAAATTTCAGAATTGCACCTTGCAATGCGGAGAAATTACTGTTTGTGCATTTACAATATTCATTGATTTTGGCCATTGAAAAACATCATGTTATTCATATACCAGAAATGTTTGAACCTACTGACTGAATGAAAAGAGCTGACAACTCACTCTCTTTGAATCTTCTTTATCATGCTAAGAGGAGCAGGAAAAAGCAAAAATTTTCAGAATTGCACCTTGCAATGTGGAGAAATTACTGTTTGTGCATTTACAATATTCATTGATTTTTGCCATTGAAAAACGTCCAGAAATGTTTGAAGCTACTGACTGAATGAAAGGAGCTGGCATCTCACTCTCTTTGAATCTTCTTTATCTTGCTAAGAGGAGCAGGAAAAAGCAAAAAATTTCAGAATTGCACCTTGCAATGCGGAGAAATTACTGTTTGTGCATTTACAATATTCATTGATTTTTGCCATTGAAAAACATCATGTTATTCATTTACCAGAAATGTTTGAAGCTACTGACTGAATGAAAAGAGCTGGCATCTCACTCTCTTTGAATCTTCTTTATCATGCTAAGAGGAGCAGAAAAAAGCAAAAAATTTCAGAATTGCACCTTACAATGTGGAGAAATTACTGTTTGTGCATTTACAATATTCATTGATTTTTGCCATTGAAAAACATCATGTTATTCATATACCAGAAATGTTTGAAGCTACTGACTGAATGAAAAGAGCTGGCATCTCACTCTCTTTGAATTTTCTTTATCATGCTAAGAGGAGCAGGAAAAAGCAAAAAATTTCAGAATTGCACCTTGCAATGTGGAGAAATTACTGTTTGTGCATTTACAATATTCATTGATTTTTGCCATTGAAAAACGTCCAGAAATGTTTGAAGCTAATGACTGAATGAAAGGAGCTGGCATCTCACTCTCTTTGAATCTTCTTTATCATGCTATGAGGAGCAGGAAAAAGCAAAAATTTTCAGAATTGCACCTTGCAATGCGGAGAAATTACTGTTTGTGCATTTACAATTTCATTGATTTTTGCCATTGAAAAACATCATGTTATTCATATACCAGAAATGTTTGAAGCTACTGACTGAATGAAAAGAGCTGGCATCTCACTCTCTTTGAATCTTCTTTATCATGCTAAGAGGAGCAGGAAAAAGCAAAAATTTTCAGAATTGCACCTTGCAATGTGGAGAAATTACTGTTTGTGCATTTACAATATTCATTGATTTTTGCCATTGAAAAACGTCCAGAAATGTTTGAAGCTACTGACTGAATGAAAGGAGCTGGCATCTCACTCTCTTTGAATCTTCTTTATCATGCTAAGAGGAGCAGGAAAAAGCAAAAAATTTCAGAATTGCACCTTGCAATGCGGAGAAATTACTGTTTGTGCATTTACAATATTCATTGATTTTTGCCATTGAAAAACATCATGTTATTCATATACCAGAAATGTTTGAAGCTACTGACTGAATGAAAAGAGCTGGCATCTCACTCTCTTTGAATCTTCTTTATCATGCTAAGAGGAGCAGGAAAAAGCAAAAAAATTTCAGAATTGCACCTTACAATGTGGAGAAATTACTGTTTGTGCATTTACAATATTCATTGATTTTGGCCCTTGAAAAACATGATGTTATTCATATACCAGAAATGTTTGAAGCTACTGACTGAATGAAAAGAGCTGGCATCTCACTCTCTTTGAATCTTCTTTATCATGCTAAGAGGAGCAGGAAAAAGCAAAAAATTTCAGAATTGCACCTTGCAATGTGGAGAAATTACTGTTTGTGCATTTACAATATTCATTGATTTTTGCCATTGAAAAACGTCCAGAAATGTTTGAAGCTACTGACTGAATGAAAGGAGTTGGCATCTCACTCTCTTTGAATCTTCTTTATCATGCTAAGAGGAGCAGGAAAAAGCAAAAAATTTCAGAATTGCACCTTGCAATGCGGAGAAATTACTGTTTGTGCATTTACAATATTCATTGATTTTTGCCATTGAAAAACATCATGTTATTCATATACCAGAAATGTTTGAAGCTACTGACTGAATGAAAAGAGCTGGCATCTCACTCTCTTTGAATTTTCTTTATCATGCTAAGAGGAGCAGGAAAAAGCAAAAAATTTCAGAATTGCACCTTGCAATGTGGAGAAATTACTGTTTGTGCATTTACAATATTCATTGATTTTTGCCATTGAAAAACGTCCAGAAATGTTTGAAGCTAATGACTGAATGAAAGGAGCTGGCATCTCACTCTCTTTGAATCTTCTTTATCATGCTATGAGGAGCAGGAAAAAGCAAAAATTTTCAGAATTGCACCTTGCAATGCGGAGAAATTACTGTTTGTGCATTTACAATTTCATTTATTTTTGCCATTGAAAAACTTCATGTATTCATATACCAGAAATGTTTGAAGCTACTGACTGAATGAAAGGAGCTGGCATCTCACTCTCTTTGAATCTTCTTTATCATGCTAAGAGGAGCAGGAAAAAGCAAAAAATTTCAGAATTGCACCTTGCAATGCGGAGAAATTACTGTTTGTGCATTTACAATATTCATTGATTTTTGCCATTGAAAAACATCATGTCATTCATATACCAGAAATGTTTGAAGCTACTGACTGAATGAAAAGAGCTGACATCTCACTCTCTTTGATTCTTCTTTATCATGCTAAGAGGAGCAGGAAAAAGCAAAAAATTTCAGAATTGCACCTTGCAATCTGGAGAAATTACTGTTTGTGCATTTACAATATTCATTGATTTTTGCCATTGAAAAACGTCCAGAAATGTTTGAAGCTACTGACTGAATGAAAGGAGCTGGCATCTCACTCTCTTTGAATCTTCTTTATCATGCTAAGAGGAGCAGGAAAAAGCAAAAAATTTCAGAATTGCACCTTGCAATGCGGAGAAATTACTGTTTGTGCATTTACAATATTCATTGATTTTTGCCATTGAAAAACATCATGTTATTCATATACCAGAAATGTTTGAAGCTACTGACTGAATGAAAAGAGCTGGCATCTCACTCTCTTTGAATCTTCTTTATCATGCTAAGAGGAGCAGGAAAAAGCAAAAAATTTCAGAATTGCACCTTGCAATGTGGAGAAATTACTGTTTGTGCATTTACAATATTCATTGATTTTTGCCATTGAAAAACGTCCAGAAATGTTTGAAGCTACTGACTGAATGAAAGGAGCTGGCATCTCACTCTCTTTGAATTTTCTTTATCATGCTAAGAGGAGCAGGAAAAAGCAAAAAATTTCAGAATTGCACCTTGCAATGCGGAGAAATTACTGTTTGTGCATTTACAATATTCATTGATTTTTGCCATTGAAAAACATCATGTTATTCATATACCAGAAATGTTTGAAACTACTGACTGAATGAAAAGAGCTGGCATCTCACTCTCTTTGAATCTTCTTTATCATGCTAAGAGGAGCAGGAAAAAGCAAAAAATTTCAGAATTGCACCTTGCAATGTGGAGAAATTACTGTTTGTGCATTTACAATATTCATTGATTTTTGCCATTGAAAAACGTCCAGAAATGTTTGAAGTTACTGACTGAATGAAAGGAGCTGGCATCTCACTCTCTTTGAATCTTCTTTATCGTGCTAAGAGGAGCAGGAAAAAGCAAAAAATTTCAGAATTGCACCTTGCAATGCAGAGAAATTACTGTTTGTGCATTTACAATATTCATTGATTTTTGCCATTGAAAAACATCATGTTATTCATATACCAGAAATGTTTGAAGCTACTGACTGAATGAAAGGAGCTGGCATCTCACTCTCTTTGAATCTTCTTTATCATGCTAAGAGGAGCAGGAAAAAGCAAAAAATTTCAGAATTGCACCTTGCAATGCGGAGAAATTACTCTTTGTGCATTTACAATATTCATTGATTTTTGCCATTGAAAAACATCATGTTATTCATTTACCAGAAATGTTTGAAGCTACTGACTGAATGAAAAGAGCTGGCATCTCACTCTCTTTGAATCTTCTTTATCATGCTAAGAGGAGCAGACAAAGCAAAAAATTTCAGAATTGCACCTTGCAATGTGGAGAAATTACTGTTTGTGCCTTTACAAAATCATTGATTTTTGCCATTGAAAAACGTCCAGAAATGTTTTAAGCTACTGACTGAATGAAAGGAGCTGGCATCTCACTCTCTTTGAATCTTCTTTATCATGCTAAGAGGAGCAGGAAAAAGCAAAAAATTTCAGAATTGCACCTTGCAATGCGGAGAAATTACTGTTTGTGCATTTACAATATTCATTGATTTTTGCCATTGAAAAACATCATGTTATTCATATACCAGAAATGTTTGAAGCTACTGACTGAATGAAAAGAGCTGGCATCTCACTCTCTTTGAATTTTCTTTATCATGCTAAGAGGAGCAGGAAAAAGCAAAAAATTTCAGAATTGCACCTTGCAATGTGGAGAAATTACTGTTTGTGCATTTACAATATTCATTGATTTTTGCCATTGAAAAACGTCCAGAAATGTTTGAAGCTAATGACTGAATGAAAGGAGCTGGCATCTCACTCTCTTTGAATCTTCTTTATCATGCTATGAGGAGCAGGAAAAAGCAAAAATTTTCAGAATTGCACCTTGCAATGCGGAGAAATTACTGTTTGTGCATTTACAATTTCATTTATTTTTGCCATTGAAAAACATCATGTATTCATATACCAGAAATGTTTGAAGCTACTGACTGAATGAAAGGAGCTGGCATCTCACTCTCTTTGAATCTTCTTTATCATGCTAAGAGGAGCAGGAAAAAGCAAAAAATTTCAGAATTGCACCTTGCAATGCGGAGAAATTACTGTTTGTGCATTTACAATATTCATTGATTTTTGCCATTGAAAAACATCATGTCATTCATATACCAGAAATGTTTGAAGCTACTGACTGAATGAAAAGAGCTGACATCTCACTCTCTTTGATTCTTCTTTATCATGCTAAGAGGAGCAGGAAAAAGCAAAAAATTTCAGAATTGCACCTTGCAATCTGGAGAAATTACTGTTTGTGCATTTACAATATTCATTGATTTTTGCCATTGAAAAACGTCCAGAAATGTTTGAAGCTACTGACTGAATGAAAGGAGCTGGCATCTCACTCTCTTTGAATCTTCTTTATCATGCTAAGAGGAGCAGGAAAAAGCAAAAAATTTCAGAATTGCACCTTGCAATGCGGAGAAATTACTGTTTGTGCATTTACAATATTCATTGATTTTTGCCATTGAAAAACATCATGTTATTCATATACCAGAAATGTTTGAAGCTACTGACTGAATGAAAAGAGCTGGCATCTCACTCTCTTTGAATCTTCTTTATCATGCTAAGAGGAGCAGGAAAAAGCAAAAAATTTCAGAATTGCACCTTGCAATGTGGAGAAATTACTGTTTGTGCATTTACAATATTCATTGATTTTTGCCATTGAAAAACGTCCAGAAATGTTTGAAGTTACTGACTGAATGAAAGGAGCTGGCATCTCACTCTCTTTGAATCTTCTTTATCGTGCTAAGAGGAGCAGGAAAAAGCAAAAAATTTCAGAATTGCACCTTGCAATGCAGAGAAATTACTGTTTGTGCATTTACAATATTCATTGATTTTTGCCATTGAAAAGCATCATGTTATTCATATACCAGAAATGTTTGAAGCTACTGACTGAATGAAAGGAGCTGGCATCTCACTCTCTTTGAATCTTCTTTATCATGCTAAGAGGAGCAGGAAAAAGCAAAAAATTTCAGAATTGCACCTTGCAATGCGGAGAAATTACTCTTTGTGCATTTACAATATTCATTGATTTTTGCCATTGAAAAACATCATGTTATTCATTTACCAGAAATGTTTGAAGCTACTGACTGAATGAAAAGAGCTGGCATCTCACTCTCTTTGAATCTTCTTTATCATGCTAAGAGGAGCAGACAAAGCAAAAAATTTCAGAATTGCACCTTGCAATGTGGAGAAATTACTGTTTGTGCCTTTACAAAATCATTGATTTTTGCCATTGAAAAACGTCCAGAAATGTTTGAAGCTACTGACTGAATGAAAGGAGCTGGCATCTCACTCTCTTTCAATCTTCTTTATCATGCTAAGAGGAGCAGGAAAAAGCAAAAAATTTCAGATTTGCACCTTGCAATGCGGAGAAATTACTGTTTGTGCATTTACAATATTCATTGATTTTTGCCATTGAAAAACATCATGTTATTCATATACCAGAAATGTTTGAAGCTACTGAATGAATGAAAAGAGCTGGCATCTCACTCTCTTTGAATTTTCTTTATCATGCTAAGAGGAGCAGGAAAAAGCAAAAAATTTCAGAATTGCACCTTGCAATGTGGAGAAATTACTTTTTGTGCATTTACAATATTCATTGATTTTTGCCATTGAAAAACGTCCAGAAATGTTTGAAGCTAATGACTGAATGAAAGGAGCTGGCATCTCACTCTCTTTGAATCTTCTTTATCATGCTATGAGGAGCAGGAAAAAGCAAAAATTTTCAGAATTGCACCTTGCAATGCGGAGAAATTACTGTTTGTGCATTTACAATTTCATTGATTTTTGCCATTGAAAAACATCATGTTATTCATATACCAGAAATGTTTGAAGCTACTGACTGAATGAAAAGAGCTGGCATCTCACTCTCTTTGAATCTTCTTTATCATGCTAAGAGGAGCAGGAAAAAGCAAAAATTTTCAGAATTGCACCTTGCAATGTGGAGAAATTACTGTTTGTGCATTTACAATATTCATTGATTTTTGCCATTGAAAAACGTCCAGAAATGTTTGAAGCTACTGACTGAATGAAAGGAGCTGGCATCTCACTCTCTTTGAATCTTCTTTATCATGCTAAGAGGAGCAGGAAAAAGCAAAAAATTTCAGAATTGCACCTTGCAATGCGGAGAAATTACTGTTTGTGCATTTACAATATTCATTGATTTTTGCCATTGAAAAACATCATGTTATTCATATACCAGAAATGTTTGAAGCTACTGTCTGAATGAAAAGAGCTGGCATCTCACTCTCTTTGAATCTTCTTTATCATGCTAAGAGGAGCAGGAAAAAGCAAAAAATTTCAGAATTGCACCTTACAATGTGGAGAAATTACTGTTTGTGCATTTACAATATTCATTGATTTTGGCCCTTGAAAAACATGATGTTATTCATATACCAGAAATGTTTGAAGCTACTGACTGAATGAAAAGAGCTGGCATCTCACTCTCTTTGAATCTTCTTTATCATGCTAAGAGGAGCAGGAAAAAGCAAAAAATTTCAGAATTGCACCTTGCAATGTGGAGAAATTACTGTTTGTGCATTTACAATATTCATTGATTTTTGCCATTGAAAAACGTCCAGAAATGTTTGAAGCTAATGACTGAATGAAAGGAGCTGGCATCTCACTCTCTTTGAATCTTCTTTATCATGCTATGAGGAGCAGGAAAAAGCAAAAATTTTCAGAATTGCACCTTGCAATGCGGAGAAATTACTGTTTGTGCATTTACAATTTCATTGATTTTTGCCATTGAAAAACATCATGTTATTCATATACCAGAAATGTTTGAAGCTACTGACTGAATGAAAAGAGCTGGCATCTCACTCTCTTTGAATCTTCTTTATCATGCTAAGAGGAGCAGGAAAAAGCAAAAAATTTCAGAATTGCACCTTGCAATGTGGAGAAATTACTGTTTGTGCATTTACAATATTCATTGATTTTTGCCATTGAAAAACATCCAGAAATGTTTGAAGCTACTGACTGAATGAAAGGAGCTGGCATCTCACTCTCTTTGAATCTTCTTTATCATGCTAATAGGAGCAGGAAAAAGCAAAAAATTTCAGAATTGCACCTTGCAATGCGGAGAAATTACTGTTTGTGCATGTACAATATTCATTGATTTTTGCCATTGAAAAACATCATGTCATTCATATACCAGAAATGTTTGAAGCTACTGACTGAATGAAAAGAGCTGGCATCTCACTCTCCTTGATTCTTCTTTATCATGCTAAGAGGAGCAGGAAAAAGCAAAAAATTTCAGAATTGCACCTTGCAATCTGGAGAAATTACTGTTTGTGCATTTACAATATTCATTGATTTTTGCCATTGAAAAACGTCCAGAAATGTTTGAAGCTACTGACTGAATGAAAGGAGCTGGCATCTCACTCTCTTTGAATCTTCTTTATCATGCTAAGAGGAGCAGGAAAAAGCAAAAAATTTCAGAATTGCACCTTGCAATGCGGAGAAATTACTGTTTGTGCATTTACAATATTCATTGATTTTTGCCATTGAAAAACATCATGTTATTCATATACCAGAAATGTTTGAAGCTACTGACTGAATGAAAAGAGCTGGCATCTCACTCTCTTTGAATCTTCTTTATCATGCTAAGAGGAGCAGGAAAAAGCAAAAAATTTCAGAATTGCACCTTGCAATGTGGAGAAATTACTGTTTGTGCATTTACAATATTCATTGATTTTTGCCATTGAAAAACGTCCAGAAATGTTTGAAGCTACTGACTGAATGAAAGGAGTTGGCATCTCACTCTCTTTGAATCTTCTTTATCATGCTAAGAGGAGCAGGAAAAAGCAAAAAATTTCAGAATTGCACCTTGCAATGCGGAGAAATTACTGTTTGTGCATTTACAATATTCATTGATTTTTGCCATTGAAAAACATCATGTTATTCATATACCAGAAATGTTTGAAGCTACTGACTGAATGAAAAGAGCTGGCATCTCACTCTCTTTGAATTTTCTTTATCATGCTAAGAGGAGCAGGAAAAAGCAAAAAATTTCAGAATTGCACCTTGCAATGTGGAGAAATTACTGTTTGTGCATTTACAATATTCATTGATTTTTGCCATTGAAAAACGTCCAGAAATGTTTGAAGCTAATGACTGAATGAAAGGAGCTGGCATCTCAATCTCTTTGAATCTTCTTTATCATGCTATGAGGAGCAGGAAAAAGCAAAAATTTTCAGAATTGCACCTTGCAATGCGGAGAAATTACTGTTTGTGCATTTACAATATTCATTGATTTTTGCCATTGAAAAACATCATGTTATTCATATACCAGAAATGTTTGAAGCTACTGACTGAATGAAAAGAGCTGGCATCTCACTCTCTTTGAATTTTCTTTATCATGCTAAGAGGAGCAGGAAAAAGCAAAAAATTTCAGAATTGCACCTTGCAATGTGGAGAAATTACTGTTTGTGCATTTACAATATTCATTGATTTTTGCCATTGAAAAACGTCCAGAAATGTTTGAAGCTAATGACTGAATGAAAGGAGCTGGCATCTCACTCTCTTTGAATCTTCTTTATCATGCTATGAGGAGCAGGAAAAAGCAAAAATTTTCAGAATTGCACCTTGCAATGCGGAGAAATTACTGTTTGTGGATTTACAATTTCATTGATTTTTGCCATTGAAAAACATCATGTTATTCATATACCAGAAATGTTTGAAGCTACTGACTGAATGAAAAGAGCTGGCATCTCACTCTCTTTGAATCTTCTTTATCATGCTAAGAGGAGCAGGAAAAAGCAAAAAATTTCAGAATTGCACCTTGCAATGTGGAGAAATTACTGTTTGTGCATTTACAATATTCATTGATTTTTGCCATTGAAAAACATCCAGAAATGTTTGAAGCTACTGACTGAATGAAAGGAGCTGGCATCTCACTCTCTTTGAATCTTCTTTATCATGCTAAGAGGAGCAGGAAAAAGCAAAAAATTTCAGAATTGCACCTTGCAATGCGGAGAAATTACTGTTTGTGCATTTACAATATTCATTGATTTTTGCCATTGAAAAACATCATGTCATTCATATACCAGAAATGTTTGAAGCTACTGACAGAATGAAAAGAGCTGGCATCTCACTCTCTCTGATTCTTCTTTATCATGCTAAGAGGAGCAGGAAAAAGCAAAAAATTTCAGAATTGCAACTTGCAATCTGGAACAATTACTGTTTGTGCATTTACAATATTCATTGATTTTTGCCATTGAAAAACGTCCAGAAATGTTTGAAGCTACTGACTGAATGAAAGGAGCTGGCATCTCACTCTCTTTGAATCTTCTTTATCATGCTAAGAGGAGCAGGAAAAAGCAAAAAATTTCAGAATTGCACCTTGCAATGCGGAGAAATTACTGTTTGTGCATTTACAATATTCATTGATTTTTACCATTGAAAAACATCATGTTATTCATATACCAGAAATGTTTGAAGCTACTGACTGAATGAAAAGAGCTGGCATCTCACTCTCTTTGAATCTTCTTTATCATGCTAAGAGGAGCAGGAAAAAGCAAAAAATTTCAGAATTGCACCTTGCAATGTGGAGAAATTACTGTTTGTGCATTTACAAAATTCATTGATTTTTGCCATTGAAAAACGTCCAGAAATGTTTGAAGTTACTGACTGAATGAAAGGAGCTGGCATCTCATTCTCTTTGAATCTTCTTTATCGTGCTAAGAGGAGCAGGAAAAAGCAAAAAATTTCAGAATTGCACCTTGCAATGCGGAGAAATTACTGTTTGTGCATTTACAATATTCATTGATTTTTGCCATTGAAAAACATCATGTTATTCATATACCAGAAATGTTTGAAGCTACTGACTGAATGAAAAGAGCTGGCATCTCACTCTCTTTGAATCTTCTTTATCATGCTAAGAGGAGCAGGAAAAAGCAAAAAATTTCAGAATTGCACCTTGCAATGTGGAGAAATTACTGTTTGTGCATTTACAATATTCATTGATTTTTGCCATTGAAAAACGTCCAGAAATGTTTGAAGCTACTGACTGAATGAAAGGAGCTGGCATCTCACTCTCTTTGAATTTTCTTTATCATGCTAAGAGGAGCAGGAAAAAGCAAAAAATTTCAGAATTGCACCTTGCAATGCGGAGAAATTACTGTTTGTGCATTTACAATATTCATTTATTTTTGCCATTGAAAAACATCATGTTATTCATTTACCAGAAATGTTTGAAGCTACTGACTGAATGAAAAGAGCTGGCATCTCACTCTCTTTGAATCTTTTTTATCATGCTAAGAGGAGCAGAAAAAGCAAAAAATTTCAGAATTGCACCTTGCAATGTGGAGAAATTACTGTTTGTGCATTTACAATATTCATTGATTTTTGCCATTGAAAAACGTCCAGAAATGTTTGAAGCTACTGACTGAATGAAAGGAGCTGGCATCTCACTCTCTTTGAATCTTCTTTATCATGCTAAGAGGAGCAGGAAAAAGCAAAAAATTTCAGAATTGCACCTTGCAATGCGGAGAAATTACTGTTTGTGCATTTACAATATTCATTGATTTTTGCCATTGAAAAACATCATGTTATTCATATACCAGAAATGTTTGAAGCTACTGACTGAATGAAAAGAGCTGGCATCTCACTCTCTTTGAATCTTCTTTATCATGCTAAGAGGAGCAGGAAAAAGCAAAAAATTTCAGAATTGCACCTTACAATGTGGAGAAATTACTGTTTGTGCATTTACAATATTCATTGATTTTGGCCCTTGAAAAACATGATGTTATTCATATACCAGAAATGTTTGAAGCTACTGACTGAATGAAAAGAGCTGGCATCTCACTCTCTTTGAATTTTCTTTATCATGCTAAGAGGAGCAGGAAAAAGCAAAAAATTTCAGAATTGCACCTTGCAATGTGGAGAAATTACTGTTTGTGCATTTACAATATTCATTGATTTTTGCCATTGAAAAACGTCCAGAAATGTTTGAAGCTACTGACTGAATGAAAGGAGTTGGCATCTCACTCTCTTTGAATCTTCTTTATCATGCTAAGAGGAGCAGGAAAAAGCAAAAAATTTCAGAATTGCACCTTGCAATGCGGAGAAATTACTGTTTGTGCATTTACAATATTCATTGATTTTTGCCATTGAAAAACATCATGTTATTCATATACCAGAAATGTTTGAAGCTACTGACTGAATGAAAAGAGCTGGCATCTCACTCTCTTTGAATTTTCTTTATCATGCTAAGAGGAGCAGGAAAAAGCAAAAAATTTCAGAATTGCACCTTGCAATGTGGAGAAATTACTGTTTGTGCATTTACAATATTCATTGATTTTTGCCATTGAAAAACGTCCAGAAATGTTTGAAGCTAATGACTGAATGAAAGGAGCTGGCATCTCACTCTCTTTGAATCTTCTTTATCATGCTATGAGGAGCAGGAAAAAGCAAAAATTTTCAGAATTGCACCTTGCAATGCGGAGAAATTACTGTTTGTGCATTTACAATTTCATTGATTTTTGCCATTGAAAAACATCATGTTATTCATATACCAGAAATGTTTGAAGCTACTGACTGAATGAAAAGAGCTGGCATCTCACTCTCTTTGAATCTTCTTTATCATGCTAAGAGGAGCAGGAAAAAGCAAAAAATTTCAGAATTGCACCTTGCAATGTGGAGAAATTACTGTTTGTGCATTTACAATATTCATTGATTTTTGCCATTGAAAAACGTCCAGAAATGTTTGAAGCTACTGACTGAATGAAAGGAGTTGGCATCTCACTCTCTTTGAATCTTCTTTATCATGCTAAGAGGAGCAGGAAAAAGCAAAAAATTTCAGAATTGCACCTTGCAATGCGGAGAAATTACTGTTTGTGCATTTACAATATTCATTGATTTTTGCCATTGAAAAACATCATGTTATTCATATACCAGAAATGTTTGAAGCTACTGACTGAATGAAAAGAGCTGGCATCTCACTCTCTTTGAATTTTCTTTATCATGCTAAGAGGAGCAGGAAAAAGCAAAAAATTTCAGAATTGCACCTTGCAATGTGGAGAAATTACTGTTTGTGCATTTACAATATTCATTGATTTTTGCCATTGAAAAACGTCCAGAAATGTTTGAAGCTAATGACTGAATGAAAGGAGCTGGCATCTCAATCTCTTTGAATCTTCTTTATCATGCTATGAGGAGCAGGAAAAAGCAAAAATTTTCAGAATTGCACCTTGCAATGCGGAAAAATTACTGTTTGTGCATTTACAATATTCATTGATTTTTGCCATTGAAAAACATCATGTTATTCATATACCAGAAATGTTTGAAGCTACTGACTGAATGAAAAGAGCTGGCATCTCACTCTCTTTGAATTTTCTTTATCATGCTAAGAGGAGCAGGAAAAAGCAAAAAATTTCAGAATTGCACCTTGCAATGTGGAGAAATTACTGTTTGTGCATTTACAATATTCATTGATTTTTGCCATTGAAAAACGTCCAGAAATGTTTGAAGCTAATGACTGAATGAAAGGAGCTGGCATCTCAATCTCTTTGAATCTTCTTTATCATGCTATGAGGAGCAGGAAAAAGCAAAAATTTTCAGAATTGCACCTTGCAATGCGGAGAAATTACTGTTTGTGCATTTACAATATTCATTGATTTTTGCCATTGAAAAACATCATGTTATTCATATACCAGAAATGTTTGAAGCTACTGACTGAATGAAAAGAGCTGGCATCTCACTCTCTTTGAATTTTCTTTATCATGCTAAGAGGAGCAGGAAAAAGCAAAAAATTTCAGAATTGCACCTTGCAATGTGGAGAAATTACTGTTTGTGCATTTACAATATTCATTGATTTTTGCCATTGAAAAACGTCCAGAAATGTTTGAAGCTAATGACTGAATGAAAGGAGCTGGCATCTCACTCTCTTTGAATCTTCTTTATCATGCTATGAGGAGCAGGAAAAAGCAAAAATTTTCAGAATTGCACCTTGCAATGCGGAGAAATTACTGTTTGTGGATTTACAATTTCATTGATTTTTGCCATTGAAAAACATCATGTTATTCATATACCAGAAATGTTTGAAGCTACTGACTGAATGAAAAGAGCTGGCATCTCACTCTCTTTGAATCTTCTTTATCATGCTAAGAGGAGCAGGAAAAAGCAAAAAATTTCAGAATTGCACCTTGCAATGTGGAGAAATTACTGTTTGTGCATTTACAATATTCATTGATTTTTGCCATTGAAAAACATCCAGAAATGTTTGAAGCTACTGACTGAATGAAAGGAGCTGGCATCTCACTCTCTTTGAATCTTCTTTATCATGCTAAGAGGAGCAGGAAAAAGCAAAAAATTTCAGAATTGCACCTTGCAATGCGGAGAAATTACTGTTTGTGCATTTACAATATTCATTGATTTTTGCCATTGAAAAACATCATATCATTCATATACCAGAAATGTTTGAAGCTACTGACAGAATGAAAAGAGCTGGCATCTCACTCTCTTTGATTCTTCTTTATCATGCTAAGAGGAGCAGGAAAAAGCAAAAAATTTCAGAATTGCAACTTGCAATCTGGAGAAATTACTGTTTGTGCATTTACAATATTCATTGATTTTTGCCATTGAAAAACGTCCAGAAATGTTTGAAGCTACTGACTGAATGAAAGGAGCTGGCATCTCACTCTCTTTGAATCTTCTTTATCATGCTAAGAGGAGCAGGAAAAAGCAAAAAATTTCAGAATTGCACCTTGCAATGCGGAGAAATTAATGTTTGTGCATTTACAATATTCATTGATTTTTGCCATTGAAAAACATCATGTTATTCATATACCAGAAATGTTTGAAGCTACTGACTGAATGAAAAGAGCTGGCATCTCACTCTCTTTGAATCTTCTTTATCATGCTAAGAGGAGCAGGAAAAAGCAAAAAATTTCAGAATTGCACCTTGCAATGTGGAGAAATTACTGTTTGTGCATTTACAATATTCATTGATTTTTGCCATTGAAAAACGTCCAGAAATGTTTGAAGCTACTGACTGAATGAAAGGAGCTGGCATCTCACTCTCTTTGAATTTTCTTTATCATGCTAAGAGGAGCAGGAAAAAGCAAAAAATTTCAGAATTGCACCTTGCAATGCGGAGAAATTACTGTTTGTGCATTTACAATATTCATTGATTTTTGCCATTAAAAAACATCATGTTATTCATATACCAGAAATGTTTGAAACTACTGACTGAATGAAAAGAGCTGGCATCTCACTCTCTTTGAATCTTCTTTATCATGCTAAGAGGAGCAGGAAAAAGCAAAAAATTTCAGAATTGCACCTTGCAATGTGGAGAAATTACTGTTTGTGCATTTACAATATTCATTGATTTTTGCCATTGAAAAACGTCCAGAAATGTTTGAAGTTACTGACTGAATGAAAGGAGCTGGCATCTCATTCTCTTTGAATCTTCTTTATCGTGCTAAGAGGAGCAGGAAAAAGCAAAAAATTTCAGAATTGCACCTTGCAATGCGGAGAAATTACTGTTTGTGCATTTACAATATTCATTGATTTTTGCCATTGAAAAACATCATGTTATTCATATACCAGAAATGTTTGAAGCTACTGACTGAATGAAAAGAGCTGGCATCTCACTCTCTTTGAATCTTCTTTATCATGCTAAGAGGAGCAGGAAAAAGCAAAAAATTTCAGAATTGCACCTTGCAATGTGGAGAAATTACTGTTTGTGCATTTACAATATTCATTGATTTTTGCCATTGAAAAACGTCCAGAAATGTTTGAAGCTACTGACTGAATGAAAGGAGCTGGCATCTCACTCTCTTTGAATCTTCTTTATCATGCTAAGAGGAGCAGGAAAAAGCAAAAAATTTCAGAATTGCACCTTGCAATGCGGAGAAATTACTGTTTGTGCATTTACAATATTCATTTATTTTTGCCATTGAAAAACATCATGTTATTCATTTACCAGAAATGTTTGAAGCTACTGACTGAATGAAAAGAGCTGGCATCTCACTCTCTTTGAATCTTCTTTATCATGCTAAGAGGAGCAGAAAAAGCAAAAAATTTCAGAATTGCACCTTGCAATGTGGAGAAATTACTGTTTGTGCATTTACAATATTCATTGATTTTTGCCATTGAAAAACGTCCAGAAATGTTTGAAGCTACTGACTGAATGAAAGGAGCTGGCATCTCACTCTCTTTGAATCTTCTTTATCATGCTAAGAGGAGCAGGAAAAAGCAAAAAATTTCAGAATTGCACCTTGCAATGCGGAGAAATTACTGTTTGTGCATTTACAATATTCATTGATTTTTGCCATTGAAAAACATCATGTTATTCATATACCAGAAATGTTTGAAGCTACTGACTGAATGAAAAGAGCTGGCATCTCACTCTCTTTGAATCTTCTTTATCATGCTAAGAGGAGCAGGAAAAAGCAAAAAATTTCAGAATTGCACCTTACAATGTGGAGAAATTACTGTTTGTGCATTTACAATATTCATTGATTTTGGCCCTTGAAAAACATGATGTTATTCATATACCAGAAATGTTTGAAGCTACTGACTGAATGAAAAGAGCTGGCATCTCACTCTCTTTGAATCTTCTTTATCATGCTAAGAGGAGCAGGAAAAAGCAAAAAATTTCAGAATTGCACCTTGCAATGTGGAGAAATTACTGTTTGTGCATTTACAATATTCATTGATTTTTGCCATTGAAAAACGTCCAGAAATGTTTGAAGCTACTGACTGAATGAAAGGAGTTGGCATCTCACTCTCTTTGAATCTTCTTTATCATGCTAAGAGGAGCAGGAAAAAGCAAAAAATTTCAGAATTGCACCTTGCAATGCGGAGAAATTACTGTTTGTGCATTTACAATATTCATTGATTTTTGCCATTGAAAAACATCATGTTATTCATATACCAGAAATGTTTGAAGCTACTGACTGAATGAAAAGAGCTGGCATCTCACTCTCTTTGAATTTTCTTTATCATGCTAAGAGGAGCAGGAAAAAGCAAAAAATTTCAGAATTGCACCTTGCAATGTGGAGAAATTACTGTTTATGCATTTACAATATTCATTGATTTTTGCCATTGAAAAACGTCCAGAAATGTTTGAAGCTAATGACTGAATGAAAGGAGCTGGCATCTCACTCTCTTTGAATCTTCTTTATCATGCTATGAGGAGCAGGAAAAAGCAAAAATTTTCAGAATTGCACCTTGCAATGCGGAGAAATTACTGTTTGTGCATTTACAATTTCATTGATTTTTGCCATTGAAAAACATCATGTTATTCATATACCAGAAATGTTTGAAGCTACTGACTGAATGAAAAGAGCTGGCATCTCACTCTCTTTGAATCTTCTTTATCATGCTAAGAGGAGCAGGAAAAAGCAAAAAATTTCAGAATTGCACCTTACAATGTGGAGAAATTACTGTTTGTGCTTTTACAATATTCATTGATTTTGGCCCTTGAAAAACATGATGTTATTCATATACCAGAAATGTTTGAAGCTACTGACTGAATGAAAAGAGCTGGCATCTCACTCTCTTTGAATCTTCTTTATCATGCTAAGAGGAGCAGGAAAAAGCAAAAAATTTCAGAATTGCACCTTGCAATGTGGAGAAATTACTGTTTGTGCATTTACAATATTCATTGATTTTTGCTATTGAAAAACGTCCAGAAATGTTTGAAGCTACTGACTGAATGAAAGGAGTTGGCATCTCACTCTCTTTGAATCTTCTTTATCATGCTAAGAGGAGCAGGAAAAAGCAAAAAATTTCAGAATTGCACCTTGCAATGCGGAGAAATTACTGTTTGTGCATTTACAATATTCATTGATTTTTGCCATTGAAAAACATCATGTTATTCATATACCAGAAATGTTTGAAGCTACTGACTGAATGAAAAGAGCTGGCATCTCACTCTCTTTGAATTTTCTTTATCATGCTAAGAGGAGCAGGAAAAAGCAAAAAATTTCAGAATTGCACCTTGCAATGTGGAGAAATTACTGTTTGTGCATTTACAATATTCATTGATTTTTGCCATTGAAAAACGTCCAGAAATGTTTGAAGCTAATGACTGAATGAAAGGAGCTGGCATCTCACTCTCTTTGAATCTTCTTTATCATGCTATGAGGAGCAGGAAAAAGCAAAAATTTTCAGAATTGCACCTTGCAATGCGGAGAAATTACTGTTTGTGCATTTACAATTTCATTGATTTTTGCCATTGAAAAACATCATGTTATTCATATACCAGAAATGTTTGAAGCTACTGACTGAATGAAAAGAGCTGGCATCTCACTCTCTTTGAATCTTCTTTATCATGCTAAGAGGAGCAGGAAAAAGCAAAAAATTTCAGAATTGCACCTTGCAATGTGGAGAAATTACTGTTTGTGCATTTACAATATTCATTGATTTTTGCCATTGAAAAACATCCAGAAATGTTTGAAGCTACTGACTGAATGAAAGGAGCTGGCATCTCACTCTCTTTGAATCTTCTTTATCATGCTAAGAGGAGCAGGAAAAAGCAAAAAATTTCAGAATTGCACCTTGCAATGCGGAGAAATTACTGTTTGTGCATTTACAATATTCATTGATTTTTGCCATTGAAAAACATCATGTCATTCATATACCAGAAATGTTTGAAGCTACTGACTGAATGAAAAGAGCTGGCATCTCACTCTCTTTGATTCTTCTTTATCATGCTAAGAGGAGCAGGAAAAAGCAAAAAATTTCAGAATTGCACCTTGCAATCTGGAGAAATTACTGTTTGTGCATTTACAATATTCATTGATTTTTGCCATTGAAAAACGTCCAGAAATGTTTGAAGCTACTGACTGAATGAAAGGAGCTGGCATATCACTCTCTTTGAATCTTCTTTATCATGCTAAGAGGAGCAGGAAAAAGCAAAAAATTTCAGAATTGCACCTTGCAATGCGGAGAAATTACTGTTTGTGCATTTACAATATTCATTGATTTTTGCCATTGAAAAACATCATGTCATTCATATACCAGAAATGTTTGAAGCTACTGACAGAATGAAAAGAGCTGGCATCTCACTCTCTCTGATTCTTCTTTATCATGCTAAGAGGAGCAGGAAAAAGCAAAAAATTTCAGAATTGCAACTTGCAATCTGGAACAATTACTGTTTGTGCATTTACAATATTCATTGATTTTTGCCATTGAAAAACGTCCAGAAATGTTTGAAGCTACTGACTGAATGAAAGGAGCTGGCATCTCACTCTCTTTGAATCTTCTTTATCATGCTAAGAGGAGCAGGAAAAAGCAAAAAATTTCAGAATTGCACCTTGCAATGCGGAGAAATTACTGTTTGTGCATTTACAATATTCATTGATTTTTACCATTGAAAAACATCATGTTATTCATATACCAGAAATGTTTGAAGCTACTGACTGAATGAAAAGAGCTGGCATCTCACTCTCTTTGAATCTTCTTTATCATGCTAAGAGGAGCAGGAAAAAGCAAAAAATTTCAGAATTGCACCTTGCAATGTGGAGAAATTACTGTTTGTGCATTTACAATATTCATTGATTTTTGCCATTGAAAAACGTCCAGAAATGTTTGAAGCTAATGACTGAATGAAAGGAGCTGGCATCTCAATCTCTTTGAATCTTCTTTATCATGCTATGAGGAGCAGGAAAAAGCAAAAATTTTCAGAATTGCACCTTGCAATGCGGAGAAATTACTGTTTGTGCATTTACAATATTCATTGATTTTTGCCATTGAAAAACATCATGTTATTCATATACCAGAAATGTTTGAAGCTACTGACTGAATGAAAAGAGCTGGCATCTCACTCTCTTTGAATTTTCTTTATCATGCTAAGAGGAGCAGGAAAAAGCAAAAAATTTCAGAATTGCACCTTGCAATGTGGAGAAATTACTGTTTGTGCATTTACAATATTCATTGATTTTTGCCATTGAAAAACGTCCAGAAATGTTTGAAGCTAATGACTGAATGAAAGGAGCTGGCATCTCACTCTCTTTGAATCTTCTTTATCATGCTATGAGGAGCAGGAAAAAGCAAAAATTTTCAGAATTGCACCTTGCAATGCGGAGAAATTACTGTTTGTGGATTTACAATTTCATTGATTTTTGCCATTGAAAAACATCATGTTATTCATATACCAGAAATGTTTGAAGCTACTGACTGAATGAAAAGAGCTGGCATCTCACTCTCTTTGAATCTTCTTTATCATGCTAAGAGGAGCAGGAAAAAGCAAAAAATTTCAGAATTGCACCTTGCAATGTGGAGAAATTACTGTTTGTGCATTTACAATATTCATTGATTTTTGCCATTGAAAAACATCCAGAAATGTTTGAAGCTACTGACTGAATGAAAGGAGCTGGCATCTCACTCTCTTTGAATCTTCTTTATCATGCTAAGAGGAGCAGGAAAAAGCAAAAAATTTCAGAATTGCACCTTGCAATGCGGAGAAATTACTGTTTGTGCATTTACAATATTCATTGATTTTTGCCATTGAAAAACATCATATCATTCATATACCAGAAATGTTTGAAGCTACTGACAGAATGAAAAGAGCTGGCATCTCACTCTCTTTGATTCTTCTTTATCATGCTAAGAGGAGCAGGAAAAAGCAAAAAATTTCAGAATTGCAACTTGCAATCTGGAGAAATTACTGTTTGTGCATTTACAATATTCATTGATTTTTGCCATTGAAAAACGTCCAGAAATGTTTGAAGCTACTGACTGAATGAAAGGAGCTGGCATCTCACTCTCTTTGAATCTTCTTTATCATGCTAAGAGGAGCAGGAAAAAGCAAAAAATTTCAGAATTGCACCTTGCAATGCGGAGAAATTACTGTTTGTGCATTTACAATATTCATTGATTTTTGCCATTGAAAAACATCATGTTATTCATATACCAGAAATGTTTGAAGCTACTGACTGAATGAAAAGAGCTGGCATCTCACTCTCTTTGAATCTTCTTTATCATGCTAAGAGGAGCAGGAAAAAGCAAAAAATTTCAGAATTGCACCTTGCAATGTGGAGAAATTACTGTTTGTGCATTTACAATATTCATTGATTTTTGCCATTGAAAAACGTCCAGAAATGTTTGAAGCTACTGACTGAATGAAAGGAGCTGGCATCTCACTCTCTTTGAATTTTCTTTATCATGCTAAGAGGAGCAGGAAAAAGCAAAAAATTTCAGAATTGCACCTTGCAATGCGGAGAAATTACTGTTTGTGCATTTACAATATTCATTGATTTTTGCCATTAAAAAACATCATGTTATTCATATACCAGAAATGTTTGAAACTACTGACTGAATGAAAAGAGCTGGCATCTCACTCTCTTTGAATCTTCTTTATCATGCTAAGAGGAGCAGGAAAAAGCAAAAAATTTCAGAATTGCACCTTGCAATGTGGAGAAATTACTGTTTGTGCATTTACAATATTCATTGATTTTTGCCATTGAAAAACGTCCAGAAATGTTTGAAGTTACTGACTGAATGAAAGGAGCTGGCATCTCATTCTCTTTGAATCTTCTTTATCGTGCTAAGAGGAGCAGGAAAAAGCAAAAAATTTCAGAATTGCACCTTGCAATGCGGAGAAATTACTGTTTGTGCATTTACAATATTCATTGATTTTTGCCATTGAAAAACATCATGTTATTCATATACCAGAAATGTTTGAAGCTACTGACTGAATGAAAAGAGCTGGCATCTCACTCTCTTTGAATCTTCTTTATCATGCTAAGAGGAGCAGGAAAAAGCAAAAAATTTCAGAATTGCACCTTGCAATGTGGAGAAATTACTGTTTGTGCATTTACAATATTCATTGATTTTTGCCATTGAAAAACGTCCAGAAATGTTTGAAGCTACTGACTGAATGAAAGGAGCTGGCATCTCACTCTCTTTGAATCTTCTTTATCATGCTAAGAGGAGCAGGAAAAAGCAAAAAATTTCAGAATTGCACCTTGCAATGCGGAGAAATTACTGTTTGTGCATTTACAATATTCATTTATTTTTGCCATTGAAAAACATCATGTTATTCATTTACCAGAAATGTTTGAAGCTACTGACTGAATGAAAAGAGCTGGCATCTCACTCTCTTTGAATCTTCTTTATCATGCTAAGAGGAGCAGAAAAAGCAAAAAATTTCAGAATTGCACCTTGCAATGTGGAGAAATTACTGTTTGTGCATTTACAATATTCATTGATTTTTGCCATTGAAAAACGTCCAGAAATGTTTGAAGCTACTGACTGAATGAAAGGAGCTGGCATCTCACTCTCTTTGAATCTTCTTTATCATGCTAAGAGGAGCAGGAAAAAGCAAAAAATTTCAGAATTGCACCTTGCAATGCGGAGAAATTACTGTTTGTGCATTTACAATATTCATTGATTTTTGCCATTGAAAAACATCATGTTATTCATATACCAGAAATGTTTGAAGCTACTGACTGAATGAAAAGAGCTGGCATCTCACTCTCTTTGAATCTTCTTTATCATGCTAAGAGGAGCAGGAAAAAGCAAAAAATTTCAGAATTGCACCTTACAATGTGGAGAAATTACTGTTTGTGCATTTACAATATTCATTGATTTTGGCCCTTGAAAAACATGATGTTATTCATATACCAGAAATGTTTGAAGCTACTGACTGAATGAAAAGAGCTGGCATCTCACTCTCTTTGAATCTTCTTTATCATGCTAAGAGGAGCAGGAAAAAGCAAAAAATTTCAGAATTGCACCTTGCAATGTGGAGAAATTACTGTTTGTGCATTTACAATATTCATTGATTTTTGCCATTGAAAAACGTCCAGAAATGTTTGAAGCTACTGACTGAATGAAAGGAGTTGGCATCTCACTCTCTTTGAATCTTCTTTATCATGCTAAGAGGAGCAGGAAAAAGCAAAAAATTTCAGAATTGCACCTTGCAATGCGGAGAAATTACTGTTTGTGCATTTACAATATTCATTGATTTTTGCCATTGAAAAACATCATGTTATTCATATACCAGAAATGTTTGAAGCTACTGACTGAATGAAAAGAGCTGGCATCTCACTCTCTTTGAATTTTCTTTATCATGCTAAGAGGAGCAGGAAAAAGCAAAAAATTTCAGAATTGCACCTTGCAATGTGGAGAAATTACTGTTTATGCATTTACAATATTCATTGATTTTTGCCATTGAAAAACGTCCAGAAATGTTTGAAGCTAATGACTGAATGAAAGGAGCTGGCATCTCACTCTCTTTGAATCTTCTTTATCATGCTATGAGGAGCAGGAAAAAGCAAAAATTTTCAGAATTGCACCTTGCAATGCGGAGAAATTACTGTTTGTGCATTTACAATTTCATTGATTTTTGCCATTGAAAAACATCATGTTATTCATATACCAGAAATGTTTGAAGCTACTGACTGAATGAAAAGAGCTGGCATCTCACTCTCTTTGAATCTTCTTTATCATGCTAAGAGGAGCAGGAAAAAGCAAAAAATTTCAGAATTGCACCTTACAATGTGGAGAAATTACTGTTTGTGCTTTTACAATATTCATTGATTTTGGCCCTTGAAAAACATGATGTTATTCATATACCAGAAATGTTTGAAGCTACTGACTGAATGAAAAGAGCTGGCATCTCACTCTCTTTGAATCTTCTTTATCATGCTAAGAGGAGCAGGAAAAAGCAAAAAATTTCAGAATTGCACCTTGCAATGTGGAGAAATTACTGTTTGTGCATTTACAATATTCATTGATTTTTGCTATTGAAAAACGTCCAGAAATGTTTGAAGCTACTGACTGAATGAAAGGAGTTGGCATCTCACTCTCTTTGAATCTTCTTTATCATGCTAAGAGGAGCAGGAAAAAGCAAAAAATTTCAGAATTGCACCTTGCAATGCGGAGAAATTACTGTTTGTGCATTTACAATATTCATTGATTTTTGCCATTGAAAAACATCATGTTATTCATATACCAGAAATGTTTGAAGCTACTGACTGAATGAAAAGAGCTGGCATCTCACTCTCTTTGAATTTTCTTTATCATGCTAAGAGGAGCAGGAAAAAGCAAAAAATTTCAGAATTGCACCTTGCAATGTGGAGAAATTACTGTTTGTGCATTTACAATATTCATTGATTTTTGCCATTGAAAAACGTCCAGAAATGTTTGAAGCTAATGACTGAATGAAAGGAGCTGGCATCTCACTCTCTTTGAATCTTCTTTATCATGCTATGAGGAGCAGGAAAAAGCAAAAATTTTCAGAATTGCACCTTGCAATGCGGAGAAATTACTGTTTGTGCATTTACAATTTCATTGATTTTTGCCATTGAAAAACATCATGTTATTCATATACCAGAAATGTTTGAAGCTACTGACTGAATGAAAAGAGCTGGCATCTCACTCTCTTTGAATCTTCTTTATCATGCTAAGAGGAGCAGGAAAAAGCAAAAAATTTCAGAATTGCACCTTGCAATGTGGAGAAATTACTGTTTGTGCATTTACAATATTCATTGATTTTTGCCATTGAAAAACATCCAGAAATGTTTGAAGCTACTGACTGAATGAAAGGAGCTGGCATCTCACTCTCTTTGAATCTTCTTTATCATGCTAAGAGGAGCAGGAAAAAGCAAAAAATTTCAGAATTGCACCTTGCAATGCGGAGAAATTACTGTTTGTGCATTTACAATATTCATTGATTTTTGCCATTGAAAAACATCATGTCATTCATATACCAGAAATGTTTGAAGCTACTGACTGAATGAAAAGAGCTGGCATCTCACTCTCTTTGATTCTTCTTTATCATGCTAAGAGGAGCAGGAAAAAGCAAAAAATTTCAGAATTGCACCTTGCAATCTGGAGAAATTACTGTTTGTGCATTTACAATATTCATTGATTTTTGCCATTGAAAAACGTCCAGAAATGTTTGAAGCTACTGACTGAATGAAAGGAGCTGGCATATCACTCTCTTTGAATCTTCTTTATCATGCTAAGAGGAGCAGGAAAAAGCAAAAAATTTCAGAATTGCACCTTGCAATGCGGAGAAATTACTGTTTGTGCATTTACAATATTCATTGATTTTTGCCATTGAAAAACATCATGTCATTCATATACCAGAAATGTTTGAAGCTACTGACAGAATGAAAAGAGCTGGCATCTCACTCTCTCTGATTCTTCTTTATCATGCTAAGAGGAGCAGGAAAAAGCAAAAAATTTCAGAATTGCAACTTGCAATCTGGAACAATTACTGTTTGTGCATTTACAATATTCATTGATTTTTGCCATTGAAAAACGTCCAGAAATGTTTGAAGCTACTGACTGAATGAAAGGAGCTGGCATCTCACTCTCTTTGAATCTTCTTTATCATGCTAAGAGGAGCAGGAAAAAGCAAAAAATTTCAGAATTGCACCTTGCAATGCGGAGAAATTACTGTTTGTGCATTTACAATATTCATTGATTTTTACCATTGAAAAACATCATGTTATTCATATACCAGAAATGTTTGAAGCTACTGACTGAATGAAAAGAGCTGGCATCTCACTCTCTTTGAATCTTCTTTATCATGCTAAGAGGAGCAGGAAAAAGCAAAAAATTTCAGAATTGCACCTTGCAATGTGGAGAAATTACTGTTTGTGCATTTACAAAATTCATTGATTTTTGCCATTGAAAAACGTCCAGAAATGTTTGAAGTTACTGACTGAATGAAAGGAGCTGGCATCTCATTCTCTTTGAATCTTCTTTATCGTGCTAAGAGGAGCAGGAAAAAGCAAAAAATTTCAGAATTGCACCTTGCAATGCGGAGAAATTACTGTTTGTGCATTTACAATATTCATTGATTTTTGCCATTGAAAAACATCATGTTATTCATATACCAGAAATGTTTGAAGCTACTGACTGAATGAAAAGAGCTGGCATCTCACTCTCTTTGAATTTTCTTTATCATGCTAAGAGGAGCAGGAAAAAGCAAAAAATTTCAGAATTGCACCTTGCAATGTGGAGAAATTACTGTTTGTGCATTTACAATATTCATTGATTTTTGCCATTGAAAAACGTCCAGAAATGTTTGAAGCTAATGACTGAATGAAAGGAGCTGGCATCTCACTCTCTTTGAATCTTCTTTATCATGCTATGAGGAGCAGGAAAAAGCAAAAATTTTCAGAATTGCACCTTGCAATGCGGAGAAATTACTGTTTGTGCATTTACAATTTCATTGATTTTTGCCATTGAAAAACATCATGTTATTCATATACCAGAAATGTTTGAAGCTACTGACTGAATGAAAAGAGCTGGCATCTCACTCTCTTTGAATCTTCTTTATCATGCTAAGAGGAGCAGGAAAAAGCAAAAAATTTCAGAATTGCACCTTGCAATGTGGAGAAATTACTGTTTGTGCATTTACAATATTCATTGATTTTTGCCATTGAAAAACGTCCAGAAATGTTTGAAGCTACTGACTGAATGAAAGGAGTTGGCATCTCACTCTCTTTGAATCTTCTTTATCATGCTAAGAGGAGCAGGAAAAAGCAAAAAATTTCAGAATTGCACCTTGCAATGCGGAGAAATTACTGTTTGTGCATTTACAATATTCATTGATTTTTGCCATTGAAAAACATCATGTTATTCATATACCAGAAATGTTTGAAGCTACTGACTGAATGAAAAGAGCTGGCATCTCACTCTCTTTCAATTTTCTTTATCATGCTAAGAGGAGCAGGAAAAAGCAAAAAATTTCAGAATTGCACCTTGCAATGTGGAGAAATTACTGTTTGTGCATTTACAATATTCATTGATTTTTGCCATTGAAAAACGTCCAGAAATGTTTGAAGCTAATGACTGAATGAAAGGAGCTGGCATCTCAATCTCTTTGAATCTTCTTTATCATGCTATGAGGAGCAGGAAAAAGCAAAAATTTTCAGAATTGCACCTTGCAATGCGTAGAAATTACTGTTTGTGCATTTACAATATTCTTTGATTTTTGCCATTGAAAAACATCATGTTATTCATATACCAGAAATGTTTGAAGCTACTGACTGAATGAAAAGAGCTGGCATCTCACTCTCTTTGAATTTTCTTTATCATGCTAAGAGGAGCAGGAAAAAGCAAAAAATTTCAGAATTGCACCTTGCAATGTGGAGAAATTACTGTTTGTGCATTTACAATATTCATTGATTTTTGCCATTGAAAAACGTCCAGAAATGTTTGAAGCTAATGACTGAATGAAAGGAGCTGGCATCTCAATCTCTTTGAATCTTCTTTATCATGCTATGAGGAGCAGGAAAAAGCAAAAATTTTCAGAATTGCACCTTGCAATGCGGAGAAATTACTGTTTGTGCATTTACAATATTCATTGATTTTTGCCATTGAAAAACATCATGTTATTCATATACCAGAAATGTTTGAAGCTACTGACTGAATGAAAAGAGCTGGCATCTCACTCTCTTTGAATTTTCTTTATCATGCTAAGAGGAGCAGGAAAAAGCAAAAAATTTCAGAATTGCACCTTGCAATGTGGAGAAATTACTGTTTGTGCATTTACAATATTCATTGATTTTTGCCATTGAAAAACGTCCAGAAATGTTTGAAGCTAATGACTGAATGAAAGGAGCTGGCATCTCACTCTCTTTGAATCTTCTTTATCATGCTATGAGGAGCAGGAAAAAGCAAAAATTTTCAGAATTGCACCTTGCAATGCGGAGAAATTACTGTTTGTGGATTTACAATTTCATTGATTTTTGCCATTGAAAAACATCATGTTATTCATATACCAGAAATGTTTGAAGCTACTGACTGAATGAAAAGAGCTGGCATCTCACTCTCTTTGAATCTTCTTTATCATGCTAAGAGGAGCAGGAAAAAGCAAAAAATTTCAGAATTGCACCTTGCAATGTGGAGAAATTACTGTTTGTGCATTTACAATATTCATTGATTTTTGCCATTGAAAAACATCCAGAAATGTTTGAAGCTACTGACTGAATGAAAGGAGCTGGCATCTCACTCTCTTTGAATCTTCTTTATCATGCTAAGAGGAGCAGGAAAAAGCAAAAAATTTCAGAATTGCACCTTGCAATGCGGAGAAATTACTGTTTGTGCATTTACAATATTCATTGATTTTTGCCATTGAAAAACATCATATCATTCATATACCAGAAATGTTTGAAGCTACTGACAGAATGAAAAGAGCTGGCATCTCACTCTCTTTGATTCTTCTTTATCATGCTAAGAGGAGCAGGAAAAAGCAAAAAATTTCAGAATTGCAACTTGCAATCTGGAGAAATTACTGTTTGTGCATTTACAATATTCATTGATTTTTGCCATTGAAAAACGTCCAGAAATGTTTGAAGCTACTGACTGAATGAAAGGAGCTGGCATCTCACTCTCTTTGAATCTTCTTTATCATGCTAAGAGGAGCAGGAAAAAGCAAAAAATTTCAGAATTGCACCTTGCAATGCGGAGAAATTACTGTTTGTGCATTTACAATATTCATTGATTTTTGCCATTGAAAAACATCATGTTATTCATATACCAGAAATGTTTGAAGCTACTGACTGAATGAAAAGAGCTGGCATCTCACTCTCTTTGAATCTTCTTTATCATGCTAAGAGGAGCAGGAAAAAGCAAAAAATTTCAGAATTGCACCTTGCAATGTGGAGAAATTACTGTTTGTGCATTTACAATATTCATTGATTTTTGCCATTGAAAAACGTCCAGAAATGTTTGAAGCTACTGACTGAATGAAAGGAGCTGGCATCTCACTCTCTTTGAATTTTCTTTATCATGCTAAGAGGAGCAGGAAAAAGCAAAAAATTTCAGAATTGCACCTTGCAATGCGGAGAAATTACTGTTTGTGCATTTACAATATTCATTGATTTTTGCCATTGAAAAACATCATGTTATTCATATACCAGAAATGTTTGAAGCTACTGACTGAATGAAAAGAGCTGGCATCTCACTCTCTTTGAATCTTCTTTATCATGCTAAGAGGAGCAGGAAAAAGCAAAAAATTTCAGAATTGCACCTTGCAATGTGGAGAAATTACTGTTTGTGCATTTACAATATTCATTGATTTTTGCCATTGAAAAACGTCCAGAAATGTTTGAAGCTACTGACTGAATGAAAGGAGCTGGCATCTCACTCTCTTTGAATCTTCTTTATCATGCTAAGAGGAGCAGGAAAAAGCAAAAAATTTCAGAATTGCACCTTGCAATGCGGAGAAATTACTGTTTGTGCATTTACAATATTCATTTATTTTTGCCATTGAAAAACATCATGTTATTCATTTACCAGAAATGTTTGAAGCTACTGACTGAATGAAAAGAGCTGGCATCTCACTCTCTTTGAATCTTCTTTATCATGCTAAGAGGAGCAGAAAAAGCAAAAAATTTCAGAATTGCACCTTGCAATGTGGAGAAATTACTGTTTGTGCATTTACAATATTCATTGATTTTTGCCATTGAAAAACGTCCAGAAATGTTTGAAGCTACTGACTGAATGAAAGGAGCTGGCATCTCACTCTCTTTGAATCTTCTTTATCATGCTAAGAGGAGCAGGAAAAAGCAAAAAATTTCAGAATTGCACCTTGCAATGCGGAGAAATTACTGTTTGTGCATTTACAATATTCATTGATTTTTGCCATTGAAAAACATCATGTTATTCATATACCAGAAATGTTTGAAGCTACTGACTGAATGAAAAGAGCTGGCATCTCACTCTCTTTGAATCTTCTTTATCATGCTAAGAGGAGCAGGAAAAAGCAAAAAATTTCAGAATTGCACCTTACAATGTGGAGAAATTACTGTTTGTGCATTTACAATATTCATTGATTTTGGCCCTTGAAAAACATGATGTTATTCATATACCAGAAATGTTTGAAGCTACTGACTGAATGAAAAGAGCTGGCATCTCACTCTCTTTGAATCTTCTTTATCATGCTAAGAGGAGCAGGAAAAAGCAAAAAATTTCAGAATTGCACCTTGCAATGTGGAGAAATTACTGTTTGTGCATTTACAATATTCATTGATTTTTGCCATTGAAAAACGTCCAGAAATGTTTGAAGCTACTGACTGAATGAAAGGAGTTGGCATCTCACTCTCTTTGAATCTTCTTTATCATGCTAAGAGGAGCAGGAAAAAGCAAAAAATTTCAGAATTGCACCTTGCAATGCGGAGAAATTACTGTTTGTGCATTTACAATATTCATTGATTTTTGCCATTGAAAAACATCATGTTATTCATATACCAGAAATGTTTGAAGCTACTGACTGAATGAAAAGAGCTGGCATCTCACTCTCTTTGAATTTTCTTTATCATGCTAAGAGGAGCAGGAAAAAGCAAAAAATTTCAGAATTGCACCTTGCAATGTGGAGAAATTACTGTTTATGCATTTACAATATTCATTGATTTTTGCCATTGAAAAACGTCCAGAAATGTTTGAAGCTAATGACTGAATGAAAGGAGCTGGCATCTCACTCTCTTTGAATCTTCTTTATCATGCTATGAGGAGCAGGAAAAAGCAAAAATTTTCAGAATTGCACCTTGCAATGCGGAGAAATTACTGTTTGTGCATTTACAATTTCATTGATTTTTGCCATTGAAAAACATCATGTTATTCATATACCAGAAATGTTTGAAGCTACTGACTGAATGAAAAGAGCTGGCATCTCACTCTCTTTGAATCTTCTTTATCATGCTAAGAGGAGCAGGAAAAAGCAAAAAATTTCAGAATTGCACCTTACAATGTGGAGAAATTACTGTTTGTGCTTTTACAATATTCATTGATTTTGGCCCTTGAAAAACATGATGTTATTCATATACCAGAAATGTTTGAAGCTACTGACTGAATGAAAAGAGCTGGCATCTCACTCTCTTTGAATCTTCTTTATCATGCTAAGAGGAGCAGGAAAAAGCAAAAAATTTCAGAATTGCACCTTGCAATGTGGAGAAATTACTGTTTGTGCATTTACAATATTCATTGATTTTTGCTATTGAAAAACGTCCAGAAATGTTTGAAGCTACTGACTGAATGAAAGGAGTTGGCATCTCACTCTCTTTGAATCTTCTTTATCATGCTAAGAGGAGCAGGAAAAAGCAAAAAATTTCAGAATTGCACCTTGCAATGCGGAGAAATTACTGTTTGTGCATTTACAATATTCATTGATTTTTGCCATTGAAAAACATCATGTTATTCATATACCAGAAATGTTTGAAGCTACTGACTGAATGAAAAGAGCTGGCATCTCACTCTCTTTGAATTTTCTTTATCATGCTAAGAGGAGCAGGAAAAAGCAAAAAATTTCAGAATTGCACCTTGCAATGTGGAGAAATTACTGTTTGTGCATTTACAATATTCATTGATTTTTGCCATTGAAAAACGTCCAGAAATGTTTGAAGCTAATGACTGAATGAAAGGAGCTGGCATCTCACTCTCTTTGAATCTTCTTTATCATGCTATGAGGAGCAGGAAAAAGCAAAAATTTTCAGAATTGCACCTTGCAATGCGGAGAAATTACTGTTTGTGCATTTACAATTTCATTGATTTTTGCCATTGAAAAACATCATGTTATTCATATACCAGAAATGTTTGAAGCTACTGACTGAATGAAAAGAGCTGGCATCTCACTCTCTTTGAATCTTCTTTATCATGCTAAGAGGAGCAGGAAAAAGCAAAAAATTTCAGAATTGCACCTTGCAATGTGGAGAAATTACTGTTTGTGCATTTACAATATTCATTGATTTTTGCCATTGAAAAACATCCAGAAATGTTTGAAGCTACTGACTGAATGAAAGGAGCTGGCATCTCACTCTCTTTGAATCTTCTTTATCATGCTAAGAGGAGCAGGAAAAAGCAAAAAATTTCAGAATTGCACCTTGCAATGCGGAGAAATTACTGTTTGTGCATTTACAATATTCATTGATTTTTGCCATTGAAAAACATCATGTCATTCATATACCAGAAATGTTTGAAGCTACTGACTGAATGAAAAGAGCTGGCATCTCACTCTCTTTGATTCTTCTTTATCATGCTAAGAGGAGCAGGAAAAAGCAAAAAATTTCAGAATTGCACCTTGCAATCTGGAGAAATTACTGTTTGTGCATTTACAATATTCATTGATTTTTGCCATTGAAAAACGTCCAGAAATGTTTGAAGCTACTGACTGAATGAAAGGAGCTGGCATATCACTCTCTTTGAATCTTCTTTATCATGCTAAGAGGAGCAGGAAAAAGCAAAAAATTTCAGAATTGCACCTTGCAATGCGGAGAAATTACTGTTTGTGCATTTACAATATTCATTGATTTTTGCCGTTGAAAAACATCATGTTATTCATATACCAGAAATGTTTGAAGCTACTGACTGAATGAAAAGAGCTGGCATCTCACTCTCTTTGAATCTTCTTTATCATGCTAAGAGGAGCAGGAAAAAGCAAAAAATTTCAGAATTGCACCTTGCAATGTGGAGAAATTACTGTTTGTGCATTTACAATATTCATTGATTTTTGCCATTGAAAAACGTCCAGAAATGTTTGAAGTTACTGACTGAATGAAAGGAGCTGGCATCTCACTCTCTTTGAATCTTCTTTATCGTGCTAAGAGGAGCAGGAAAAAGCAAAAAATTTCAGAATTGCACCTTGCAATGCGGAGAAATTACTGTTTGTGCATTTACAATATTCATTGATTTTTGCCATTGAAAAACATCATGTTATTCATATACCAGAAATGTTTGAAGCTACTGACTGAATGAAAGGAGCTGGCATCTCACTCTCTTTGAATCTTCTTTATCATGCTAAGAGGAGCAGGAAAAAGCAAAAAATTTCAGAATTGCACCTTGCAATGCGGAGAAATTACTCTTTGTGCATTTACAATATTCATTGATTTTTGCCATTGAAAAACATCATGTTATTCATTTACCAGAAATGTTTGAAGCTACTGACTGAATGAAAAGAGCTGGCATCTCACTCTCTTTGAATCTTCTTTATCATGCTAAGAGGAGCAGACAAAGCAAAAAATTTCAGAATTGCACCTTGCAATGTGGAGAAATTACTGTTTGTGCATTTACAAAATCATTGATTTTTGCCATTGAAAAAAGTCCAGAAATGTTTGAAGCTACTGACTGAATGAAAGGAGCTGGCATCTCACTCTCTTTCAATCTTCTTTATCATGCTAAGAGGAGCAGGAAAAAGCAAAAAATTTCAGATTTGCACCTTGCAATGCGGAGAAATTACTGTTTGTGCATTTACAATATTCATTGATTTTTGCCATTGAAAAACATCATGTTATTCATATACCAGAAATGTTTGAAGCTACTGAATGAATGAAAAGAGCTGGCATCTCACTCTCTTTGAATTTTCTTTATCATGCTAAGAGGAGCAGGAAAAAGCAAAAAATTTCAGAATTGCACCTTGCAATGTGGAGAAATTACTGTTTGTGCATTTACAATATTCATTGATTTTTGCCATTGAAAAATGTCCAGAAATGTTTGAAGCTAATGACTGAATGAAAGGAGCTGGCATCTCACTCTCTTTGAATCTTCTTTATCATGCTATGAGGAGCAGGAAAAAGCAAAAATTTTCAGAATTGCACCTTGCAATGCGGAGAAATTACTGTTTGTGCATTTACAATTTCATTGATTTTTGCCATTGAAAAACATCATGTTATTCATATACCAGAAATGTTTGAAGCTACTGACTGAATGAAAAGAGCTGGCATCTGACTCTCTTTGAATCTTCTTTATCATGCTAAGAGGAGCAGGAAAAAGCAAAAATTTTCAGAATTGCACCTTGCAATGTGGAGAAATTACTGTTTGTGCATTTACAATATTCATTGATTTTTGCCATTGAAAAACGTCCAGAAATGTTTGAAGCTACTGACTGAATGAAAGGAGCTGGCATCTCACTCTCTTTGAATCTTCTTTATCATGCTAAGAGGAGCAGGAAAAAGCAAAAAATTTCAGAATTACACCTTGCAATGCGGAGAAATTACTGTTTGTGCATTTACAATATTCATTGATTTTTGCCATTGAAAAACATCATGTTATTCATATACCAGAAATGTTTGAAGCTACTGACTGAATGAAAAGAGCTGGCATCTCACTCTCTTTGAATCTTCTTTATCATGCTAAGAGGAGCAGGAAAAAGCAAAAAATTTCAGAATTGCACCTTACAATGTGGAGAAATTACTGTTTGTGCATTTACAATATTCATTGATTTTGGCCCTTGAAAAACATGATGTTATTCATATACCAGAAATGTTTGAAGCTACTGACTGAATGAAAAGAGCTGGCATCTCACTCTCTTTGAATCTTCTTTATCATGCTAAGAGGAGCAGGAAAAAGCAAAAAATTTCAGAATTGCACCTTGCAATGTGGAGAAATTACTGTTTGTGCATTTACAATATTCATTGATTTTTGCCATTGAAAAACGTCCAGAAATGTTTGAAGCTACTGACTGAATGAAAGGAGCTGGCATCTCACTCTCTTTGAATTTTCTTTATCATGCTAAGAGGAGCAGGAAAAAGCAAAAAATTTCAGAATTGCACCTTGCAATGCGGAGAAATTACTGTTTGTGCATTTACAATATTCATTGATTTTTGCCATTGAAAAACATCATGTTATTCATATACCAGAAATGTTTGAAACTACTGACTGAATGAAAAGAGCTGGCATCTCACTCTCTTTGAATCTTCTTTATCATGCTAAGAGGAGCAGGAAAAAGCAAAAAATTTCAGAATTGCACCTTGCAATGTGGAGAAATTACTGTTTGTGCATTTACAATATTCATTGATTTTTGCCATTGAAAAACGTCCAGAAATGTTTGAAGTTACTGACTGAATGAAAGGAGCTGGCATCTCACTCTCTTTGAATCTTCTTTATCGTGCTAAGAGGAGCAGGAAAAAGCAAAAAATTTCAGAATTGCACCTTGCAATGCGGAGAAATTACTGTTTGTGCATTTACAATATTCATTGATTTTTGCCATTGAAAAACATCATGTTATTCATATACCAGAAATGTTTGAAGCTACTGACTGAATGAAAGGAGCTGGCATCTCACTCTCTTTGAATCTTCTTTATCATGCTAAGAGGAGCAGGAAAAAGCAAAAAATTTCAGAATTGCACCTTGCAATGCGGAGAAATTACTCTTTGTGCATTTACAATATTCATTGATTTTTGCCATTGAAAAACATCATGTTATTCATTTACCAGAAATGTTTGAAGCTACTGACTGAATGAAAAGAGCTGGCATCTCACTCTCTTTGAATCTTCTTTATCATGCTAAGAGGAGCAGACAAAGCAAAAAATTTCAGAATTGCACCTTGCAATGTGGAGAAATTACTGTTTGTGCATTTACAAAATCATTGATTTTTGCCATTGAAAAAAGTCCAGAAATGTTTGAAGCTACTGACTGAATGAAAGGAGCTCGCATCTCACTCTCTTTCAATCTTCTTTATCATGCTAAGAGGAGCAGGAAAAAGCAAAAAATTTCAGATTTGCACCTTGCAATGCGGAGAAATTACTGTTTGTGCATTTACAATATTCATTGATTTTTGCCATTGAAAAACATCATGTTATTCATATACCAGAAATGTTTGAAGCTACTGAATGAATGAAAAGAGCTGGCATCTCACTCTCTTTGAATTTTCTTTATCATGCTAAGAGGAGCAGGAAAAAGCAAAAAATTTCAGAATTGCACCTTGCAATGTGGAGAAATTACTGTTTGTGCATTTACAATATTCATTGATTTTTGCCATTGAAAAACGTCCAGAAATGTTTGAAGCTAATGACTGAATGAAAGGAGCTGGCATCTCACTCTCTTTGAATCTTCTTTATCATGCTATGAGGAGCAGGAAAAAGCAAAAATTTTCAGAATTGCACCTTGCAATGCGGAGAAATTACTGTTTGTGCATTTACAATTTCATTGATTTTTGCCATTGAAAAACATCATGTTATTCATATACCAGAAATGTTTGAAGCTACTGACTGAATGAAAAGAGCTGGCATCTCACTCTCTTTGAATCTTCTTTATCATGCTAAGAGGAGCAGGAAAAAGCAAAAATTTTCAGAATTGCACCTTGCAATGTGGAGAAATTACTGTTTGTGCATTTACAATATTCATTGATTTTTGCCATTGAAAAACGTCCAGAAATGTTTGAAGCTACTGACTGAATGAAAGGAGCTGGCATCTCACTCTCTTTGAATCTTCTTTATCATGCTAAGAGGAGCAGGAAAAAGCAAAAAATTTCAGAATTGCACCTTGCAATGCGGAGAAATTACTGTTTGTGCATTTACAATATTCATTGATTTTTGCCATTGAAAAACATCATGTTATTCATATACCAGAAATGTTTGAAGCTACTGACTGAATGAAAAGAGCTGGCATCTCACTCTCTTTGAATCTTCTTTATCATGCTAAGAGGAGCAGGAAAAAGCAAAAAATTTCAGAATTGCACCTTACAATGTGGAGAAATTACTGTTTGTGCATTTACAATATTCATTGATTTTGGCCCTTGAAAAACATGATGTTATTCATATACCAGAAATGTTTGAAGCTACTGACTGAATGAAAAGAGCTGGCATCTCACTCTCTTTGAATCTTCTTTATCATGCTAAGAGGAGCAGGAAAAAGCAAAAAATTTCAGAATTGCACCTTGCAATGTGGAGAAATTACTGTTTGTGCATTTACAATATTCATTGATTTTTGCCATTGAAAAACGTCCAGAAATGTTTGAAGCTACTGACTGAATGAAAGGAGTTGGCATCTCACTCTCTTTGAATCTTCTTTATCATGCTAAGAGGAGCAGGAAAAAGCAAAAAATTTCAGAATTGCACCTTGCAATGCGGAGAAATTACTGTTTGTGCATTTACAATATTCATTGATTTTTGCCATTGAAAAACATCATGTTATTCATATACCAGAAATGTTTGAAGCTACTGACTGAATGAAAAGAGCTGGCATCTCACTCTCTTTGAATTTTCTTTATCATGCTAAGAGGAGCAGGAAAAAGCAAAAAATTTCAGAATTGCACCTTGCAATGTGGAGAAATTACTGTTTGTGCATTTACAATATTCATTGATTTTTGCCATTGAAAAACGTCCAGAAATGTTTGAAGCTAATGACTGAATGAAAGGAGCTGGCATCTCACTCTCTTTGAATCTTCTTTATCATGCTATGAGGAGCAGGAAAAAGCAAAAATTTTCAGAATTGCACCTTGCAATGCGGAGAAATTACTGTTTGTGCATTTACAATTTCATTGATTTTTGCCATTGAAAAACATCATGTTATTCATATACCAGAAATGTTTGAAGCTACTGACTGAATGAAAAGAGCTGGCATCTCACTCTCTTTGAATCTTCTTTATCATGCTAAGAGGAGCAGGAAAAAGCAAAAAATTTCAGAATTGCACCTTGCAATGTGGAGAAATTACTGTTTGTGCATTTACAATATTCATTGATTTTTGCCATTGAAAAACGTCCAGAAATGTTTGAAGCTACTGACTGAATGAAAGGAGTTGGCATCTCACTCTCTTTGAATCTTCTTTATCATGCTAAGAGGAGCAGGAAAAAGCAAAAAATTTCAGAATTGCACCTTGCAATGCGGAGAAATTACTGTTTGTGCATTTACAATATTCATTGATTTTTGCCATTGAAAAACATCATGTTATTCATATACCAGAAATGTTTGAAGCTACTGACTGACTGAAAAGAGCTGGCATCTCACTCTCTTTGAATTTTCTTTATCATGCTAAGAGGAGCAGGAAAAAGCAAAAAATTTCAGAATTGCACCTTGCAATGTGGAGAACTTACTGTTTGTGCATTTACAATATTCATTGATTTTTGCCATTGAAAAACGTCCAGAAATGTTTGAAGCTAATGACTAAATGAACGGAGCTGGCATCTCACTCTCTTTGAATCTTCTTTATCATGCTATGATGAGCAGGAAAAAGCAAAAATTTTCAGAATTGCACCTTGCAATGCGGAGAAATTACTGTTTGTGGATTTACAATTTCATTGATTTTTGCCATTGAAAAACATCATGTTATTCATATACCAGAAATGTTTGAAGCTACTGACTGAATGAAAAGAGCTGGCATCTCACTCTCTTTGAATCTTCTTTATCATGCTAAGAGGAGCAGGAAAAAGCAAAAAATTTCAGAATTGCACCTTGCAATGTGGAGAAATTACTGTTTGTGCATTTACAATATTCATTGATTTTTGCCATTGAAAAACATCCAGAAATGTTTGAAGCTACTGACTGAATGAAAGGAGCTGGCATCTCTATCTCTTTGAATCTTCTTTATCATGCTAAGAGGAGCAGGAAAAAGCAAAAAATTTCAGAATTGCACCTTGCAATGCGGAGAAATTACTGTTTGTGCATTTACAATATTCATTGATTTTTGCCATTGAAAAACATCATGTCATTCATATACCAGAAATGTTTGAAGCTACTGACTGAATGAAAAGAGCTGGCATCTCACTCTCTTTGATTCTTCTTTATCATGCTAAGAGGAGCAGGAAAAAGCAAAAAATTTCAGAATTGCACCTTGCAATCTGGAGAAATTACTGTTTGTGCATTTACAATATTCATTGATTTTTGCCATTGAAAAACGTCCAGAAATGTTTGAAGCTACTGACTGAATGAAAGGAGCTGGCATCTCACTCTCTTTGAATCTTCTTTATCATGCTAAGAGGAGCAGGAAAAAGCAAAAAATTTCAGAATTGCACCTTGCAATGCGGAGAAATTACTGTTTGTGCATTTACAATATTCATTGATTTTTGCCATTGAAAAACATCATGTTATTCATATACCAGAAATGTTTGAAGCTACTGACTGAATGAAAAGAGCTGGCATCTCACTCTCTTTGAATCTTCTTTATCATGCTAAGAGGAGCAGGAAAAAGCAAAAAATTTCAGAATTGCACCTTACAATGTGGAGAAATTACTGTTTGTGCATTTACAATATTCATTGATTTTTGCCATTGAAAAACGTCCAGAAATGTTTGAAGCTACTGACTGAATGAAAGGAGCTGGCATCTCACTCTCTTTGAATTTTCTTTATCATGCTAAGAGGAGCAGGAAAAAGCAAAAAATTTCAGAATTGCACCTTGCAATGCGGAGAAATTACTGTTTGTGCATTTACAATATTCATTGATTTTTGCCATTGAAAAACATCATGTTATTCATATACCAGAAATGTTTGAAACTACTGACTGAATGAAAAGAGCTGGCATCTCACTCTCTTTGAATCTTCTTTATCATGCTAAGAGGAGCAGGAAAAAGCAAAAAATTTCAGAATTGCACCTTGCAATGTGGAGAAATTACTGTTTGTGCATTTACAATATTCATTGATTTTTGCCATTGAAAAACGTCCAGAAATGTTTGAAGTTACTGACTGAATGAAAGGAGCTGGCATCTCACTCTCTTTGAATCTTCTTTATCGTGCTAAGAGGAGCAGGAAAAAGCAAAAAATTTCAGAATTGCACCTTGCAATGCGGAGAAATTACTGTTTGTGCATTTACAATATTCATTGGTTTTTGCCATTGAAAAACATCATGTTATTCATATACCAGAAATGTTTGAAGCTACTGACTGAATGAAAGGAGCTGGCATCTCACTCTCTTTGAATCTTCTTTATCATGCTAAGAGGAGCAGGAAAAAGCAAAAAATTTCAGAATTGCACCTTGCAATGCGGAGAAATTACTCTTTGTGCATTTACAATATTCATTGATTTTTGCCATTGAAAAACATCATGTTATTCATTTACCAGAAATGTTTGAAGCTACTGACTGAATGAAAAGAGCTGGCATCTCACTCTCTTTGAATCTTCTTTATCATGCTAAGAGGAGCAGACAAAGCAAAAAATTTCAGAATTGCACCTTGCAATGCGGAGAAATTACTGTTTGTGCATTTACAAAATCATTGATTTTTGCCATTGAAAAAAGTCCAGAAATGTTTGAAGCTACTGACTGAATGAAAGGAGCTCGCATCTCACTCTCTTTCAATCTTCTTTATCATGCTAAGAGGAGCAGGAAAAAGCAAAAAATTTCAGATTTGCACCTTGCAATGCGGAGAAATTACTGTTTGTGCATTTACAATATTCATTGATTTTTGCCATTGAAAAACATCATGTTATTCATATACCAGAAATGTTTGAAGCTACTGAATGAATGAAAAGAGCTGGCATCTCACTCTCTTTGAATTTTCTTTATCATGCTAAGAGGAGCAGGAAAAAGCAAAAAATTTCAGAATTGCAACTTGCATTGTGGAGAAATTACTGTTTGTGCATTTACAATATTCATTGATTTTTGCCATTGAAAAACGTCCAGAAATGTTTGAAGCTAATGACTGAATGAAAGGAGCTGGCATCTCACTCTCTTTGAATCTTCTTTATCATGCTATGAGGAGCAGGAAAAAGCAAAAATTTTCAGAATTGCACCTTGCAATGCGGAGAAATTACTGTTTGTGCATTTACAATTTCATTGATTTTTGCCATTGAAAAACATCATGTTATTCATATACCAGAAATGTTTGAAGCTACTGACTGAATGAAAAGAGCTGGCATCTCACTCTCTTTGAATCTTCTTTATCATGCTAAGAGGAGCAGGAAAAAGCAAAAATTTTCAGAATTGCACCTTGCAATGTGGAGAAATTACTGTTTGTGCATTTACAATATTCATTGATTTTTGCCATTGAAAAACGTCCAGAAATGTTTGAAGCTACTGACTGAATGAAAGGAGCTGGCATCTCACTCTCTTTGAATCTTCTTTATCATGCTAAGAGGAGCAGGAAAAAGCAAAAAATTTCAGAATTGCACCTTGCAATGCGGAGAAATTACTGTTTGTGCATTTACAATATTCATTGATTTTTGCCATTGAAAAACATCATGTTATTCATATACCAGAAATGTTTGAAGCTACTGACTGAATGAAAAGAGCTGGCATCTCACTCTCTTTGAATCTTCTTTATCATGCTAAGAGGAGCAGGAAAAAGCAAAAAATTTCAGAATTGCACCTTACAATGTGGAGAAATTACTGTTTGTGCATTTACAATATTCATTGATTTTGGCCCTTGAAAAACATGATGTTATTCATATACCAGAAATGTTTGAAGCTACTGACTGAATGAAAAGAGCTGGCATCTCACTCTCTTTGAATCTTCTTTATCATGCTAAGAGGAGCAGGAAAAAGCAAAAAATTTCAGAATTGCACCTTGCAATGTGGAGAAATTACTGTTTGTGCATTTACAATATTCATTGATTTTTGCCATTGAAAAACGTCCAGAAATGTTTGAAGCTACTGACTGAATGAAAGGAGTTGGCATCTCACTCTCTTTGAATCTTCTTTATCATGCTAAGAGGAGCAGGAAAAAGCAAAAAATTTCAGAATTGCACCTTGCAATGCGGAGAAATTACTGTTTGTGCATTTACAATATTCATTGATTTTTGCCATTGAAAAACATCATGTTATTCATATACCAGAAATGTTTGAAGCTACTGACTGAATGAAAAGAGCTGGCATCTCACTCTCTTTGAATTTTCTTTATCATGCTAAGAGGAGCAGGAAAAAGCAAAAAATTTCAGAATTGCACCTTGCAATGTGGAGAAATTACTGTTTGTGCATTTACAATATTCATTGATTTTTGCCATTGAAAAACGTCCAGAAATGTTTGAAGCTAATGACTGAATGAAAGGAGCTGGCATCTCACTCTCTTTGAATCTTCTTTATCATGCTATGAGGAGCAGGAAAAAGCAAAAATTTTCAGAATTGCACCTTGCAATGCGGAGAAATTACTGTTTGTGCATTTACAATTTCATTGATTTTTGCCATTGAAAAACATCATGTTATTCATATACCAGAAATGTTTGAAGCTACTGACTGAATGAAAAGAGCTGGCATCTCACTCTCTTTGAATCTTCTTTATCATGCTAAGAGGAGCAGGAAAAAGCAAAAAATTTCAGAATTGCACCTTGCAATGTGGAGAAATTACTGTTTGTGCATTTACAATATTCATTGATTTTTGCCATTGAAAAACGTCCAGAAATGTTTGAAGCTACTGACTGAATGAAAGGAGTTGGCATCTCACTCTCTTTGAATCTTCTTTATCATGCTAAGAGGAGCAGGAAAAAGCAAAAAATTTCAGAATTGCACCTTGCAATGCGGAGAAATTACTGTTTGTGCATTTACAATATTCATTGATTTTTGCCATTGAAAAACATCATGTTATTCATATACCAGAAATGTTTGAAGCTACTGACTGACTGAAAAGAGCTGGCATCTCACTCTCTTTGAATTTTCTTTATCATGCTAAGAGGAGCAGGAAAAAGCAAAAAATGTCAGAATTGCACCTTGCAATGTGGAGAAATTACTGTTTGTGCATTTACAATATTCATTGATTTTTGCCATTGAAAAACGTCCAGAAATGTTTGAAGCTAATGACTAAATGAACGGAGCTGGCATCTCACTCTCTTTGAATCTTCTTTATCATGCTATGATGAGCAGGAAAAAGCAAAAATTTTCAGAATTGCACCTTGCAATGCGGAGAAATTACTGTTTGTGGATTTACAATTTCATTGATTTTTGCCATTGAAAAACATCATGTTATTCATATACCAGAAATGTTTGAAGCTACTGACTGAATGAAAAGAGCTGGCATCTCACTCTCTTTGAATCTTCTTTATCATGCTAAGAGGAGCAGGAAAAAGCAAAAAATTTCAGAATTGCACCTTGCAATGTGGAGAAATTACTGTTTTTGCATTTACAATATTCATTGATTTTTGCCAATGAAAAACATCCAGAAATGTTTGAAGCTACTGACTGAATGAAAGGAGCTGGCATCTCTATCTCTTTGAATCTTCTTTATCATGCTAAGAGGAGCAGGAAAAAGCAAAAAATTTCAGAATTGCACCTTGCAATGCGGAGAAATTACTGTTTGTGCATTTACAATATTCATTGATTTTTGCCATTGAAAAACATCATGTCATTCATATACCAGAAATGTTTGAAGCTACTGACTGAATGAAAAGAGCTGGCATCTCACTCTCTTTGATTCTTCTTTATCATGCTAAGAGGAGCAGGAAAAAGCAAAAAATTTCAGAATTGCACCTTGCAATCTGGAGAAATTACTGTTTGTGCATTTACAATATTCATTGATTTTTGCCATTGAAAAACGTCCAGAAATGTTTGAAGCTACTGACTGAATGAAAGGAGCTGGCATCTCACTCTCTTTGAATCTTCTTTATCATGCTAAGAGGAGCAGGAAAAAGCAAAAAATTTCAGAATTGCACCTTGCAATGCGGAGAAATTACTGTTTGTGCATTTACAATATTCATTGATTTTTGCCATTGAAAAACATCATGTTATTCATATACCAGAAATGTTTGAAGCTACTGACTGAATGAAAAGAGCTGGCATCTCACTCTCTTTGAATTTTCTTTATCATGCTAAGAGGAGCAGGAAAAAGCAAAAAATGTCAGAATTGCACCTTGCAATGTGGAGAAATTACTGTTTGTGCATTTACAATATTCATTGATTTTTGCCATTGAAAAACGTCCAGAAATGTTTGAAGCTAATGACTAAATGAACGGAGCTGGCATCTCACTCTCTTTGAATCTTCTTTATCATGCTATGATGAGCAGGAAAAAGCAAAAATTTTCAGAATTGCACCTTGCAATGCGGAGAAATTACTGTTTGTGGATTTACAATTTCATTGATTTTTGCCATTGAAAAACATCATGTTATTCATATACCAGAAATGTTTGAAGCTACTGACTGAATGAAAAGAGCTGGCATCTCACTCTCTTTGAATCTTCTTTATCATGCTAAGAGGAGCAGGAAAAAGCAAAAAATTTCAGAATTGCACCTTGCAATGTGGAGAAATTACTGTTTGTGCATTTACAATATTCATTGATTTTTGCCAATGAAAAACATCCAGAAATGTTTGAAGCTACTGACTGAATGAAAGGAGCTGGCATCTCTATCTCTTTGAATCTTCTTTATCATGCTAAGAGGAGCAGGAAAAAGCAAAAAATTTCAGAATTGCACCTTGCAATGCGGAGAAATTACTGTTTGTGCATTTACAATATTCATTGATTTTTGCCATTGAAAAACATCATGTCATTCATATACCAGAAATGTTTGAAGCTACTGACTGAATGAAAAGAGCTGGCATCTCACTCTCTTTGATTCTTCTTTATCATGCTAAGAGGAGCAGGAAAAAGCAAAAAATTTCAGAATTGCACCTTGCAATCTGGAGAAATTACTGTTTGTGCATTTACAATATTCATTGATTTTTGCCATTGAAAAACGTCCAGAAATGTTTGAAGCTACTGACTGAATGAAAGGAGCTGGCATCTCACTCTCTTTGAATCTTCTTTATCATGCTAAGAGGAGCAGGAAAAAGCAAAAAATTTCAGAATTGCACCTTGCAATGCGGAGAAATTACTGTTTGTGCATTTACAATATTCATTGATTTTTGCCATTGAAAAACATCATGTTATTCATATACCAGAAATGTTTGAAGCTACTGACTGAATGAAAAGAGCTGGCATCTCACTCTCTTTGAATCTTCTTTATCATGCTAAGAGGAGCAGGAAAAAGCAAAAAATTTCAGAATTGCACCTTACAATGTGGAGAAATTACTGTTTGTGCATTTACAATATTCATTGATTTTTGCCATTGAAAAACGTCCAGAAATGTTTGAAGCTACTGACTGAATGAAAGGAGCTGGCATCTCACTCTCTTTGAATCTTCTTTATCATGCTAAGAGGAGCAGGAAAAAGCAAAAAATTTCAGAATTGCACCTTGCAATGCGGAGAAATTACTGTTTGTGCATTTACAATATTCATTGATTTTTGCCATTGAAAAACATCATGTTATTCATATACCAGAAATGTTTGAAGCTACTGACTGAATGAAAAGAGCTGGCATCTCACTCTCTTTGAATCTTCTTTATCATGCTAAGAGGAGCAGGAAAAAGCAAAAAAATTTCAGAATTGCACCTTGCAATGTGGAGAAATTACTGTTTGTGCATTTACAATATTCATTGATTTTTGCCATTGAAAAACGTCCAGAAATGTTTGAAGCTACTGACTGAATGAAAGGAGTTGGCATCTCACTCTCTTTGAATCTTCTTTATCATGCTAAGAGGAGCAGGAAAAAGCAAAAAATTTCAGAATTGCACCTTGCAATGCGGAGAAATTACTGTTTGTGCATTTACAATATTCATTGATTTTTGCCATTGAAAAACATCATGTTATTCATATACCAGAAATGTTTGAAGCTACTGACTGAATGAAAAGAGCTGGCATCTCACTCTCTTTGAATTTTCTTTATCATGCTAAGAGGAGCAGGAAAAAGCAAAAAATTTCAGAATTGCACCTTGCAATGTGGAGAAATTACTGTTTGTGCATTTACAATATTCATTGATTTTTGCCATTGAAAAACGTCCAGAAATGTTTGAAGCTAATGACTGAATGAAAGGAGCTGGCATCTCACTCTCTTTGAATCTTCTTTATCATGCTATGAGGAGCAGGAAAAAGCAAAAATTTTCAGAATTGCACCTTGCAATGCGGAGAAATTACTGTTTGTGGATTTACAATTTCATTGATTTTTGCCATTGAAAAACATCATGTTATTCATATACCAGAAATGTTTGAAGCTACTGACTGAATGAAAAGAGCTGGCATCTCACTCTCTTTGAATCTTCTTTATCATGCTAAGAGGAGCAGGAAAAAGCAAAAAATTTCAGAATTGCACCTTGCAATGTGGAGAAATTACTGTTTGTGCATTTACAATATTCATTGATTTTTGCCATTGAAAAACATCCAGAAATGTTTGAAGCTACTGACTGAATGAAAGGAGCTGGCATCTCACTCTCTTTGAATCTTCTTTATCATGCTAAGAGGAGCAGGAAAAAGCAAAAAATTTCAGAATTGCACCTTGCAATGCGGAGAAATTACTGTTTGTGCATTTACAATATTCATTGATTTTTGCCATTGAAAAACATCATGTCATTCATATACCAGAAATGTTTGAAGCTACTGACTGAATGAAAAGAGCTGGCATCTCACTCTCTTTGATTCTTCTTTATCATGCTAAGAGGAGCAGGAAAAAGCAAAAAATTTCAGAATTGCACCTTGCAATCTGGAGAAATTACTGTTTGTGCATTTACAATATTCATTGATTTTTGCCATTGAAAAACGTCCAGAAATGTTTGAAGCTACTGACTGAATGAAAGGAGCTGGCATCTCACTCTCTTTGAATCTTCTTTATCATGCTAAGAGGAGCAGGAAAAAGCAAAAAATTTCAGAATTGCACCTTGCAATGCGGAGAAATTACTGTTTGTGCATTTAAAATATTCATTGATTTTTGCCATTGAAAAACATCATGTTATTCATATACCAGAAATGTTTGAAGCTACTGACTGAATGAAAAGAGCTGGCATCTCACTCTCTTTGAATCTTCTTTATCATGCTAAGAGGAGCAGGAAAAAGCAAAAAATTTCAGAATTGCACCTTGCAATGTGGAGAAATTACTGTTTGTGCATTTACAATATTCATTGATTTTTGCCATTGAAAAACGTCCAGAAATGTTTGAAGCTACTGACTGAATGAAAGGAGCTGGCATCTCACTCTCTTTGAATCTTCTTTATCATGCTAAGAGGAGCAGGAAAAAGCAAAAAATTTCAGAATTGCACCTTGCAATGCGGAGAAATTACTGTTTGTGCATTTACAATATTCATTGATTTTTGCCATTGAAAAACATCATGTTATTCATATACCAGAAATGTTTGAAGCTACTGACTGAATGAAAAGAGCTGGCATCTCACTCTCTTTGAATTTTCTTTATCATGCTAAGAGGAGCAGGAGAAAGCAAAAAATTTCAGAATTGCACCTTGCAATGTGGAGAAATTACTGTTTGTGCATTTACAATATTCATTGATTTTTGCCATTGAAAAACGTCCAGAAATGTTTGACGCTAATGACTGAATGAAATGAGCTGGCATCTCACTCTCTTTGAATCTTCTTTATCATGCTATGAGGAGCAGGAAAAAGCAAAAATTTTCAGAATTGCACCTTGCAATGCGGAGAAATTACTGTTTGTGGATTTACAATTTCATTGATTTTTGCCATTGAAAAACATCATGTTATTCATATACCAGAAATGTTTGAAGCTACTGACTGAATGAAAAGAGCTGGCATCTCACTCTCTTTGAATCTTCTTTATCATGCTAAGAGGAGCAGGAAAAAGCAAAAAATTTCAGAATTGCACCTTGCAATGTGGAGAAATTACTGTTTGTGCATTTACAATATTCATTGATTTTTGCCATTGAAAAACATCCAGAAATGTTTGAAGCTACTGACTGAATGAAAGGAGCTGGCATCTCACTCTCTTTGAATCTTCTTTATCATGCTAAGAGGAGCAGGAAAAAGCAAAAAATTTCAGAATTGCACCTTGCAATCTGGAGAAATTACTGTTTGTGCATTTACAATATTCATTGATTTTTGCCATTGAAAAACGTCCAGAAATGTTTGAAGCTACTGACTGAATGAAAGGAGCTGGCATCTCACTCTCTTTGAATCTTCTTTATCATGCTAAGAGGAGCAGGAAAAAGCAAAAAATTTCAGAATTGCACCTTGCAATGCGGAGAAATTACTGTTTGTGCATTTACAATATTCATTGATTTTTGCCATTGAAAAACATCATGTTATTCATATACCAGAAATGTTTGAAGCTACTGACTGAATGAAAAGAGCTGGCATCTCACTCTCTTTGAATCTTCTTTATCATGCTAAGAGGAGCAGGAAAAAGCAAAAAATTTCAGAATTGCACCTTGCAATGTGGAGAAATTACTGTTTGTGCATTTACAATATTCATTGATTTTTGCCATTGAAAAACGTCCAGAAATGTTTGAAGCTACTGACTGAATGAAAGGAGCTGGCATCTCACTCTCTTTGATTTTCTTTATCATGCTAAGAGGAGCAGGAAAAAGCAAAAAATTTCAGAATTGCACCTTGCAATGCGGAGAAATTACTGTTTGTGCATTTACAATATTCATTGATTTTTGCCATTAAAAAACATCATGTTATTCATATACCAGAAATGTTTGAAACTACTGACTGAATGAAAAGAGCTGGCATCTCACTCTCTTTGAATCTTCTTTATCATGCTAAGAGGAGCAGGAAAAAGCAAAAAATTTCAGAATTGCACCTTGCAATGTAGAGAAATTACTGTTTGTGCATTTACAATATTCATTGATTTTTGCCATTGAAAAACGTCCAGAAATGTTTGAAGTTACTGACTGAATGAAAGGAGCTGGCATCTCACTCTCTTTGAATCTTCTTTATCGTGCTAAGAGGAGCAGGAAAAAGCAAAAAATTTCAGAATTGCACCTTGCAATGCGGAGAAATTACTGTTTGTGCATTTACAATATTCATTGATTTTTGCCATTGAAAAACATCATGTTATTCATATACCAGAAATGTTTGAAGCTACTGACTGAATGAAAAGAGCTGGCATCTCACTCTCTTTGAATCTTCTTTATCATGCTAAGAAGAGCAGGAAAAAGCAAAAAATTTCAGAATTGCACCTTGCAATGTGGAGAAATTACTGTTTGTGCATTTACAATATTCATTGATTTTTGCCATTGAAAAACGTCCAGAAATGTTTGAAGCTACTGACTGAATGAAAGGAGCTGGCATCTCACTCTCTTTGAATCTTCTTTATCATGCTAAGAGGAGCAGGAAAAAGCAAAAAATTTCAGAATTGCACCTTGCAATGCGGAGAAATTACTGTTTGTGCATTTACAATATTCATTGATTTTTGCCATTGAAAAACATCATGTTATTCATTTACCAGAAATGTTTGAAGCTACTGACTGAATGAAAAGAGCTGGCATCTCACTCTCTTTGAATCTTCTTTATCATGCTAAGAGGAGCAGAAAAAGCAAAAAATTTCAGAATTGCACCTTGCAATGTGGAGAAATTACTGTTTGTGCATTTACAATATTCATTGATTTTTGCCATTGAAAAACGTCCAGAAATGTTTGAAGCTACTGACTGAATGAAAGGAGCTGGCATCTCACTCTCTTTGAATCTTCTTTATCATGCTAAGAGGAGCAGGAAAAAGCAAAAAATTTCAGAATTGCACCTTGCAATGCGGAGAAATTACTGTTTGTGCATTTACAATATTCATTGATTTTTGCCATTGAAAAACATCATGTTATTCATATACCAGAAATGTTTGAAGCTACTGACTGAATGAAAAGAGCTGGCATCTCACTCTCTTTGAATCTTCTTTATCATGCTAAGAGGAGCAGGAAAAAGCAAAAAATTTCAGAATTGCACCTTACAATGTGGAGAAATTACTGTTTGTGCATTTACAATATTCATTGATTTTGGCCCTTGAAAAACATGATGTTATTCATATACCAGAAATGTTTGAAGCTACTGACTGAATGAAAAGAGCTGGCATCTCACTCTCTTTGAATCTTCTTTATCATGCTAAGAGGAGCAGGAAAAAGCAAAAAATTTCAGAATTGCACCTTGCAATGTGGAGAAATTACTGTTTGTGCATTTACAATATTCATTGATTTTTGCCATTGAAAAACGTCCAGAAATGTTTGAAGCTACTGACTGAATGAAAGGAGTTGGCATCTCACTCTCTTTGAATCTTCTTTATCATGCTAAGAGGAGCAGGAAAAAGCAAAAAATTTCAGAATTGCACCTTGCAATGCGGAGAAATTACTGTTTGTGCATTTACAATATTCATTGATTTTTGCCATTGAAAAACATCATGTTATTCATATACCAGAAATGTTTGAAGCTACTGACTAAATGAAAAGAGCTGGCATCTCACTCTCTTTGAATTTTCTTTATCATGCTAAGAGGAGCAGGAAAAAGCAAAAAATTTCAGAATTGCACCTTGCAATGTGGAGAAATTACTGTTTGTGCATTTACAATATTCATTGATTTTTGCCATTGAAAAACGTCCAGAAATGTTTGAAGCTAATGACTGAATGAAAGGAGCTGGCATCTCACTCTCTTTGAATCTTCTTTATCATGCTATGAGGAGCAGGAAAAAGCAAAAATTTTCAGAATTGCACCTTGCAATGCGGAGAAATTACTGTTTGTGCATTTACAATTTCATTGATTTTTGCCATTGAAAAACATCATGTTATTCATATACCAGAAATGTTTGAAGCTACTGACTGAATGAAAAGAGCTGGCATCTCACTCTCTTTGAATCTTCTTTATCATGCTAAGAGGAGCAGGAAAAAGCAAAAAATTTCAGAATTGCACCTTGCAATGTGGAGAAATTACTGTTTGTGCATTTACAATATTCATTGATTTTTGCCATTGAAAAACGTCCAGAAATGTTTGAAGCTACTGACTGAATGAAAGGAGTTGGCATCTCACTCTCTTTGAATCTTCTTTATCATGCTAAGAGGAGCAGGAAAAAGCAAAAAATTTCAGAATTGCACCTTGCAATGCGGAGAAATTACTGTTTGTGCATTTACAATATTCATTGATTTTTGCCATTGAAAAACATCATGTTATTCATATACCAGAAATGTTTGAAGCTACTGACTGAAGGAAAAGAGCTGGCATCTCACTCTCTTTGAATTTTCTTTATCATGCTAAGAGGAGCAGGAAAAAGCAAAAAATTTCAGAATTGCACCTTGCAATGTGGAGAAATTACTGTTTGTGCATTTACAATATTCATTGATTTTTGCCATTGAAAAACGTCCAGAAATGTTTGAAGCTAATGACTGAATGAAAGTAGCTGGCATCTCACTCTCTTTGAATCTTCTTTATCATGCTATGAGGAGCAGGAAAAAGCAAAAAATTTCAGAATTGCACCTTGCAATGCGGAGAAATTACTGTTTGTGCATTTACAATATTCATTGATTTTTGCCATTGAAAAACATCATGTCATTCATATACCAGAAATGTTTGAAGCTACTGACTGAATGAAAAGAGCTGGCATCTCACTCTCTTTGATTCTTCTTTATCATGCTAAGAGGAGCAGGAAAAAGCAAAAAATTTCAGAATTGCACCTTGCAATCTGGAGAAATTACTGTTTGTGCATTTACAATATTCATTGATTTTTGCCATTGAAAAACGTCCAGAAATGTTTGAAGCTACTGACTGAATGAAAAGAGCTGGCATCTCACTCTCTTTGAATCTTCTTTATCATGCTAAGAGGAGCAGGAAAAAGCAAAAAATTTCAGAATTGCACCTTACAATGTGGAGAAATTACTGTTTGTGCATTTACAATATTCATTGATTTTGGCCCTTGAAAAACATGATGTTATTCATATACCAGAAATGTTTGAAGCTACTGACTGAATGAAAAGAGCTGGCATCTCACTCTCTTTGAATCTTCTTTATCATGCTAAGAGGAGCAGGAAAAAGCAAAAAATTTCAGAATTGCACCTTGCAATGTGGAGAAATTACTGTTTGTGCATTTACAATATTCATTGATTTTTGCCATTGAAAAACGTCCAGAAATGTTTGAAGCTACTGACTGAATGAAAGGAGTTGGCATCTCACTCTCTTTGAATCTTCTTTATCATGCTAAGAGGAGCAGGAAAAAGCAAAAAATTTCAGAATTGCACCTTGCAATGCGGAGAAATTACTGTTTGTGCATTTACAATATTCATTGATTTTTGCCATTGAAAAACATCATGTTATTCATATACCAGAAATGTTTGAAGCTACTGACTAAATGAAAAGAGCTGGCATCTCACTCTCTTTGAATTTTCTTTATCATGCTAAGAGGAGCAGGAAAAAGCAAAAAATTTCAGAATTGCACCTTGCAATGTGGAGAAATTACTGTTTGTGCATTTACAATATTCATTGATTTTTGCCATTGAAAAACGTCCAGAAATGTTTGAAGCTAATGACTGAATGAAAGGAGCTGGCATCTCACTCTCTTTGAATCTTCTTTATCATGCTATGAGGAGCAGGAAAAAGCAAAAATTTTCAGAATTGCACCTTGCAATGCGGAGAAATTACTGTTTGTGCATTTACAATTTCATTGATTTTTGCCATTGAAAAACATCATGTTATTCATATACCAGAAATGTTTGAAGCTACTGACTGAATGAAAAGAGCTGGCATCTCACTCTCTTTGAATCTTCTTTATCATGCTAAGAGGAGCAGGAAAAAGCAAAAAATTTCAGAATTGCACCTTGCAATGTGGAGAAATTACTGTTTGTGCATTTACAATATTCATTGATTTTTGCCATTGAAAAACGTCCAGAAATGTTTGAAGCTACTGACTGAATGAAAGGAGTTGGCATCTCACTCTCTTTGAATCTTCTTTATCATGCTAAGAGGAGCAGGAAAAAGCAAAAAATTTCAGAATTGCACCTTGCAATGCGGAGAAATTACTGTTTGTGCATTTACAATATTCATTGATTTTTGCCATTGAAAAACATCATGTTATTCATATACCAGAAATGTTTGAAGCTACTGACTGAATGAAAAGAGCTGGCATCTCACTCTCTTTGAATTTTCTTTATCATGCTAAGAGGAGCAGGAAAAAGCAAAAAATTTCAGAATTGCACCTTGCAATGTGGAGAAATTACTGTTTGTGCATTTACAATATTCATTGATTTTTGCCATTGAAAAACGTCCAGAAATGTTTGAAGCTAATGACTGAATGAAAGGAGCTGGCATCTCACTCTCTTTGAAGCTTCTTTATCATGCTATGAGGAGCAGGAAAAAGCAAAAAATTTCAGAATTGCACCTTGCAATGCGGAGAAATTACTGTTTGTGCATTTACAATATTCATTGATTTTTGCCATTGAAAAACATCATGTCATTCATATACCAGAAATGTTTGAAGCTACTGACTGAATGAAAAGAGCTGGCATCTCACTCTCTTTGATTCTTCTTTATCATGCTAAGAGGAGCAGGAAAAAGCAAAAAATTTCAGAATTGCACCTTGCAATCTGGAGAAATTACTGTTTGTGCATTTACAATATTCATTGATTTTTGCCATTGAAAAACGTCCAGAAATGTTTGAAGCTACTGACTGAATGAAAGGAGCTGGCATCTCACTCTCTTTGAATCTTCTTTATCATGCTAAGAGGAGCAGGAAAAAGCAAAAAATTTCAGAATTGCACCTTGCAATGCGGAGAAATTACTGTTTGTGCATTTACAATATTCATTGATTTTTGCCATTGAAAAACATCATGTTATTCATATACCAGAAATGTTTGAAGCAACTGACTGAATGAAAAGAGCTGGCATCTCACTCTCTTTGAATCTTCTTTATCATGCTAAGAGGAGCAGGAAAAAGCAAAAAATTTCAGAATTGCACCTTGCAATGTGGAGAAATTACTGTTTGTGCATTTACAATATTCATTGATTTTTGCCATTGAAAAACGTCCAGAAATGTTTGAAGCTACTGACTGAATGAAATGAGCTGGCATCTCACTCTCTTTGAATCTTCTTTATCATGCTAAGAGGAGCAGGAAAAAGCAAAAAATTTCAGAATTGCACCTTGCAATGCGGAGAAATTACTGTTTGTGCATTTACAATATTCATTGATTTTTGCCATTGAAAAACATCATGTTATTCATATACCAGAAATGTTTGAAGCTACTGACTGAATGAAAAGAGCTGGCATCTCACTCTCTTTGAATCTTCTTTATCATGCTAAGAGGAGCAGGAAAAAGCAAAAAATTTCAGAATTGCACCTTGCAATGTGGAGAAATTACTGTTTGTGCATTTACAATATTCATTGATTTTTGCCATTGAAAAACGTCCAGAAATGTTTGAAGCTAATGACTGAATGAAAGGAGCTGGCATCTCACTCTCTTTGAAACTTCTTTATCATGCTATGAGGAGCAGGAAAAAGCAAAAATTTTCAGAATTGCACCTTGCAATGCGGAGAAATTACTGTTTGTGGATTTACAATTTCATTGATTTTTGCCATTGAAAAACATCATGTTATTCATATACCAGAAATGTTTGAAGCTACTGACTGAATGAAAAGAGCTGGCATCTCACTCTCTTTGAATCTTCTTTATCATGCTAAGAGGAGCAGGAAAAAGCAAAAAATTTCAGAATTGCACCTTGCAATGTGGAGAAATTACTGTTTGTGCATTTACAATATTCATTGATTTTTGCCATTGAAAAACGTCCAGAAATGTTTGAAGCTAATGACTGAATGAAAGGAGCTGGCATCTCACTCTCTTTGAATCTTCTTTATCATGCTATGAGGAGCAGGAAAAAGCAAAAATTTTCAGAATTGCACCTTGCAATGCGGAGAAATTACTGTTTGTGCATTTACAATTTCATTGATTTTTGCCATTGAAAAACATCATGTTATTCATATACCAGAAATGTTTGAAGCTACTGACTGAATGAAAAGAGCTGGCATCTCACTCTCTTTGAATCTTCTTTATCATGCTAAGAGGAGCAGGAAAAAGCAAAAAATTTCAGAATTGCACCTTGCAATGTGGAGAAATTACTGTTTGTGCATTTACAATATTCATTGATTTTTGCCATTGAAAAACGTCCAGAAATGTTTGAAGCTACTGACTGAATGAAAGGAGTTGGCATCTCACTCTCTTTGAATCTTCTTTATCATGCTAAGAGGAGCAGGAAAAAGCAAAAAATTTCAGAATTGCACCTTGCAATGCGGAGAAATTACTGTTTGTGCATTTACAATATTCATTGATTTTTGCCATTGAAAAACATCATGTCATTCATATACCAGAAATGTTTGAAGCTACTGACTGAATGAAAAGAGCTGGCATCTCACTCTCTTTGATTCTTCTTTATCATGCTAAGAGGAGCAGGAAAAAGCAAAAAATTTCAGAATTGCACCTTGCAATCTGGAGAAATTACTGTTTGTGCATTTACAATATTCATTGATTTTTGCCATTGAAAAACGTCCAGAAATGTTTGAAGCTACTGACTGAATGAAAGGAGCTGGCATCTCACTCTCTTTGAATCTTCTTTATCATGCTAAGAGGAGCAGGAAAAAGCAAAAAATTTCAGAATTGCACCTTGCAATGCGGAGAAATTACTGTTTGTGCATTTACAATATTCATTGATTTTTGCCATTGAAAAACATCATGTTATTCATATACCAGAAATGTTTGAAGCTACTGACTGAATGAAAAGAGCTGGCATCTCACTCTCTTTGATTCTTCTTTATCATGCTAAGAGGAGCAGGAAAAAGCAAAAAATTTCAGAATTGCACCTTGCAATGTGGAGAAATTACTGTTTGTGCATTTACAATATTCATTGATTTTTGCCATTGAAAAACGTCCAGAAATGTTTGAAGCTACTGACTGAATGAAAGGAGCTGGCATCTCACTCTCTTTGAATCTTCTTTATCATGCTAAGAGGAGCAGGAAAAAGCAAAAAATTTCAGAATTGCACCTTGCAATGTGGAGAAATTACTGTTTGTGCATTTACAATATTCATTGATTTTTGCCATTGAAAAACGTCCAGAAATGTTTGAAGCTACTGACTGAATGAAAGGAGCTGGCATCTCACTCTCTTTGAATCTTCTTTATCATGCTATGAGGAGCAGGAAAAAGCAAAAATTTTCAGAATTGCACCTTGCAATGCGGAGAAATTACTGTTAGTGCATTTACAATTTCATTGATTTTTGCCATTGAAAAACATCATGTTATTCATATACCAGAAATGTTTGAAGCTACTGACTGAATGAAAAGAGCTGGCATCTCACTCTCTTTGAATCTTCTTTATCATGCTAAGAGGAGCAGGAAAAAGCAAAAAATTTCAGAATTGCACCTTGCAATGTGGAGAAATTACTGTTTGTGCATTTACAATATTCATTGATTTTTGCCATTGAAAAACGTCCAGAAATGTTTGAAGCTACTGACTGAATGAAAGGAGTTGGCATCTCACTCTCTTTGAATCTTCTTTATCATGCTAAGAGGAGCAGGAAAAAGCAAAAAATTTCAGAATTGCACCTTGCAATGCGGAGAAATTACTGTTTGTGCATTTACAATATTCATTGATTTTTGCCATTGAAAAACATCATGTTATTCATATACCAGAAATGTTTGAAGCTACTGACTGAATGAAAAGAGCTGGCATCTCACTCTCTTTGAATTTTCTTTATCATGCTAAGAGGAGCAGGAAAAAGCAAAAAATTTCAGAATTGCACCTTGCAAAGTGGAGAAATTACTGTTTGTGCATTTACAATATTCATTGATTTTTGCCATTGAAAAACGTCCAGAAATGTTTGAAGCTAATGACTGAATGAAAGGAGCTGGCATCTCACTCTCTTTGAATCTTCTTTATCATGCTATGAGGAGCAGGAAAAAGCAAAAATTTTCAGAATTGCACCTTGCAATGCGGAGAAATTACTGTTTGTGGATTTACAATTTCATTGATTTTTGCCATTGAAAAACGTCATGTTATTCATATACCAGAAATGTTTGAAGCTACTGACTGAATGAAAAGAGCTGGCATCTCACTCTCTTTGAATCTTCTTTATCATGCTAAGAGGAGCAGGAAAAAGCAAAAAATTTCAGAATTGCACCTTGCAATGTGGAGAAATTACTGTTTGTGCATTTACAATATTCATTGATTTTTGCCATTGAAAAACATCCAGAAATGTTTGAAGCTACTGACTGAATGAAAGGAGCTGGCATCTCACTCTCTTTGAATCTTCTTTATCATGCTAAGAGGAGCAGGAAAAAGCAAAAAATTTCAGAATTGCACCTTGCAATGCGGAGAAATTACTGTTTGTGCATTTACAATATTCATTGATTTTTGCCATTGAAAAACATCATGTCATTCATATACCAGAAATGTTTGAAGCTACTGATTGAATGAAAAGAGCTGGCATCTCACTCTCTTTGATTCTTCTTTATCATGCTAAGAGGAGCAGGAAAAAGCAAAAAATTTCAGAATTGCACCTTGCAATCTGGAGAAATTACTGTTTGTGCATTTACAATATTCATTGATTTTTGCCATTGAAAAACGTCCAGAAATGTTTGAAGCTACTGACTGAATGAAAGGAGCTGGCATCTCACTCTCTTTGAATCTTCTTTATCATGCTAAGAGGAGCAGGAAAAAGCAAAAAATTTCAGAATTGCACCTTGCAATGCGGAGAAATTACTGTTTGTGCATTTACAATATTCATTGATTTTTGCCATTGAAAAACATCATGTTATTCATATACCAGAAATGTTTGAAGCTACTGACTGAATGAAAAGAGCTGGCATCTCACTCTCTTTGAATCTTCTTTATCATGCTAAGAGGAGCAGGAAAAAGCAAAAAATTTCAGAATTGCACCTTGCAATGTGGAGAAATTACTGTTTGTGCATTTACAATATTCATTGATTTTTGCCATTGAAAAACGTCCAGAAATGTTTGAAGCTACTGAATGAATGAAAGGAGCTGGCATCTCACTCTCCTTGAATTTTCTTTATCATGCTAAGAGGAGCAGGAAAAAGCAAAAAATTTCAGAATTGCACCTTGCAATGCGGAGAAATTACTGTTTGTGCATTTACAATATTCATTGATTTTTGCCATTGAAAAACATCATGTTATTCATATACCAGAAATGTTTGAAACTACTGACTGAATGAAAAGAGCTGGCATCTCACTCTCTTTGATTCTTCTTTATCATGCTAAGAGGAGCAGGAAAAAGCAAAAAATTTCAGAATTGCACCTTGCAATGTGGAGAAATTACTGTTTGTGCATTTACAATATTCATTGATTTTTGCCATTGAAAAACGTCCAGAAATGTTTGAAGTTACTGACTGAATGAAAGGAGATGGCATCTCACTCTCTTTGAATCTTCTTTATCGTGCTAAGAGGAGCAGGAAAAAGCAAAAAATTTCAGAATTGCACCTTGCAATGCGGAGAAATTACTGTTTGTGCATTTACAATATTCATTGATTTTTGCCATTGAAAAACATCATGTTATTCATATACCAGAAATGTTTGAAGCTACTGACTGAATGAAAAGAGCTGGCATCTCACTCTCTTTGAATCTTCTTTATCATGCTAAGAGGAGCAGGAAAAAGCAAAAAATTTCAGAATTGCACCTTGCAATGTGGAGAAATTACTGTTTGTGCATTTACAATATTCATTGATTTTTGCCATTGAAAAACGTCCAGAAATGTTTGAAGCTACTGACTGAATGAAAGGAGCTGGCATCTCACTCTCTTTGAATCTTCTTTATCATGCTAAGAGGAGCAGGAAAAAGCAAAAAATTTCAGAATTGCACCTTGCAATGCGGAGAAATTACTGTTTGTGCATTTACAATATTCATTGATTTTTGCCATTGAAAAACATCATGTTATTCATTTACCAGAAATGTTTGAAGCTACTGACTGAATGAAAAGAGCTGGCATCTCACTCTCTTTGAATCTTCTTTATCATGCTAAGAGGAGCAGAAAAAGCAAAAAATTTCAGAATTGCACCTTGCAATGTGGAGAAATTACTGTTTGTGCATTTACAAAATCATTGATTTTTGCCATTGAAAAACGTCCAGAAATGTTTGAAGCTACTGACTGAATGAAAGGAGCTGGCATCTCACTCTCTTTCAATCTTCTTTATCATGCTAAGAGGAGCAGGAAAAAGCAAAAAATTTCAGATTTGCACCTTGCAATGCGGAGAAATTACTGTTTGTGCATTTACAATATTCATTGATTTTTGCCATTGAAAAACGTCCAGAAATGTTTGAAGCTACTGACTGAATGAAAGGAGCTGGCATCTCACTCTCTTTGAATCTTCTTTATCATGCTAAGAGGAGGAGGAAAAAGCAAAAAATTTCAGAATTGCACCTTGCAATGCGGAGAAATTACTGTTTGTGCATTTACAATATTCATTGATTTTTGCCATTGAAAAACATCATGTTATTCATATACCAGAAATGTTTGAAGCTACTGACTGAATGAAAAGAGCTTGCATCTCACTCTCTTTGAATCTTCTTTATCATGCTAAGAGGAGCAGGAAAAAGCAAAAAATTTCAGAATTGCACCTTGCAATGTGGAGAAATTACTGTTTGTGCATTTACAATATTCATTGATTTTTGCCATTGAAAAACGTCCAGAAATGTTTGAAGCTACTGACTGAATGAAAGGAGCTGGCATCTCACTCTCTTTGAATTTTCTTTATCATGCAAAGAGGAGCAGGAAAAAGCAAAAAATTTCAGAATTGCACCTTGCAATGCGGAGAAATTACTGTTTGTGCATTTACAATATTCATTGATTTTTGCCATTGAAAAACATCATGTTATTCATATACCAGAAATGTTTGAAACTACTGACTGAATGAAAAGAGCTGGCATCTCACTCTCTTTGAATCTTCTTTATCATGCTAAGAGGAGCAGGAAAAAGCAAAAAATTTCAGAATTGCACCTTGCAATGTGGAGAAATTACTGTTTGTGCATTTACAATATTCATTGATTTTTGCCATTGAAAAACGTCCAGAAATGTTTGAAGTTACTGACTGAATGAAAGGAGCTGGCATCTCACTCTCTTTGAATCTTCTTTATCGTGCTAAGAGGAGCAGGAAAAAGCAAAAAATTTCAGAATTGCACCTTGCAATGCGGAGAAATTACTGTTTGTGCATTTACAATATTCATTGATTTTTGCCATTGAAAAACATCATGTTATTCATATACCAGAAATGTTTGAAGCTACTGACTGAATGAAAAGAGCTGGCATCTCACTCTCTTTGAATCTTCTTTATCATGCTAAGAGGAGCAGGAAAAAGCAAAAAATTTCAGAATTGCACCTTGCAATGTGGAGAAATTACTGTTTGTGCATTTACAATATTCATTGATTTTTGCCATTGAAAAACGTCCAGAAATGTTTGAAGCTAATGACTGAATGAAAGGAGCTGGCATCTCACTCTCTTTGAAACTTCTTTATCATGCTATGAGGAGCAGGAAAAAGCAAAAATTTTCAGAATTGCACCTTGCAATGCGGAGAAATTACTGTTTGTGGATTTACAATTTCATTGATTTTTGCCATTGAAAAACATCATGTTATTCATATACCAGAAATGTTTGAAGCTACTGACTGAATGAAAAGAGCTGGCATCTCACTCTCTTTGAATCTTCTTTATCATGCTAAGAGGAGCAGGAAAAAGCAAAAAATTTCAGAATTGCACCTTGCAATGTGGAGAAATTACTGTTTGTGCATTTACAATATTCATTGATTTTTGCCATTGAAAAACGTCCAGAAATGTTTGAAGCTAATGACTGAATGAAAGGAGCTGGCATCTCACTCTCTTTGAATCTTCTTTATCATGCTATGAGGAGCAGGAAAAAGCAAAAATTTTCAGAATTGCACCTTGCAATGCGGAGAAATTACTGTTTGTGCATTTACAATTTCATTGATTTTTGCCATTGAAAAACATCATGTTATTCATATACCAGAAATGTTTGAAGCTACTGACTGAATGAAAAGAGCTGGCATCTCACTCTCTTTGAATCTTCTTTATCATGCTAAGAGGAGCAGGAAAAAGCAAAAAATTTCAGAATTGCACCTTGCAATGTGGAGAAATTACTGTTTGTGCATTTACAATATTCATTGATTTTTGCCATTGAAAAACGTCCAGAAATGTTTGAAGCTACTGACTGAATGAAAGGAGTTGGCATCTCACTCTCTTTGAATCTTCTTTATCATGCTAAGAGGAGCAGGAAAAAGCAAAAAATTTCAGAATTGCACCTTGCAATGCGGAGAAATTACTGTTTGTGCATTTACAATATTCATTGATTTTTGCCATTGAAAAACATCATGTTATTCATATACCAGAAATGTTTGAAGCTACTGACTGAATGAAAAGAGCTTGCATCTCACTCTCTTTGAATCTTCTTTATCATGCTAAGAGGAGCAGGAAAAAGCAAAAAATTTCAGAATTGCACCTTGCAATGTGGAGAAATTACTGTTTGTGCATTTACAATATTCATTGATTTTTGCCATTGAAAAACGTCCAGAAATGTTTGAAGCTACTGACTGAATGAAAGGAGCTGGCATCTCACTCTCTTTGAATTTTCTTTATCATGCTAAGAGGAGCAGGAAAAAGCAAAAAATTTCAGAATTGCACCTTGCAATGCGGAGAAATTACTGTTTGTGCATTTACAATATTCATTGATTTTTGCCATTGAAAAACATCATGTTATTCATATACCAGAAATGTTTGAAACTACTGACTGAATGAAAAGAGCTGGCATCTCACTCTCTTTGAATCTTCTTTATCATGCTAAGAGGAGCAGGAAAAAGCAAAAAATTTCAGAATTGCACCTTGCAATGTGGAGAAATTACTGTTTGTGCATTTACAATATTCATTGATTTTTGCCATTGAAAAACGTCCAGAAATGTTTGAAGTTACTGACTGAATGAAAGGAGCTGGCATCTCACTCTCTTTGAATCTTCTTTATCGTGCTAAGAGGAGCAGGAAAAAGCAAAAAATTTCAGAATTGCACCTTGCAATGCGGAGAAATTACTGTTTGTGCATTTACAATATTCATTGATTTTTGCCATTGAAAAACATCATGTTATTCATATACCAGAAATGTTTGAAGCTACTGACTGAATGAAAAGAGCTGGCATCTCACTCTCTTTGAATCTTCTTTATCATGCTAAGAGGAGCAGGAAAAAGCAAAAAATTTCAGAATTGCACCTTGCAATGTGGAGAAATTACTGTTTGTGCATTTACAATATTCATTGATTTTTGCCATTGAAAAACGTCCAGAAATGTTTGAAGCTAATGACTGAATGAAAGGAGCTGGCATCTCACTCTCTTTGAAACTTCTTTATCATGCTATGAGGAGCAGGAAAAAGCAAAAATTTTCAGAATTGAACCTTGCAATGCGGAGAAATTACTGTTTGTGGATTTACAATTTCATTGATTTTTGCCATTGAAAAACATCATGTTATTCATATACCAGAAATGTTTGAAGCTACTGACTGAATGAAAAGAGCTGGCATCTCACTCTCTTTGAATCTTCTTTATCATGCTAAGAGGAGCAGGAAAAATCAAAAAATTTCAGAATTGCACCTTGCAATGTGGAGAAATTACTGTTTGTGCATTTACAATATTCATTGATTTTTGCCATTGAAAAACGTCCAGAAATGTTTGAAGCTAATGACTGAAGGAAAGGAGCTGGCATCTCACTCTCTTTGAATCTTCTTTATCATGCTATGAGGAGCAGGAAAAAGCAAAAATTTTCAGAATTGCACCTTGCAATGCGGAGAAATTACTGTTTGTGCATTTACAATTTCATTGATTTTTGCCATTGAAAAACATCATGTTATTCATATACCAGAAATGTTTGAAGCTACTGACTGAATGAAAAGAGCTGGCATCTCACTCTCTTTGAATCTTCTTTATCATGCTAAGAGGAGCAGGAAAAAGCAAAAAATTTCAGAATTGCACCTTGCAATGTGGAGAAATTACTGTTTGTGCATTTACAATATTCATTGATTTTTGCCATTGAAAAACGTCCAGAAATGTTTGAAGCTACTGACTGAATGAAAGGAGTTGGCATCTCACTCTCTTTGAATCTTCTTTATCATGCTAAGAGGAGCAGGAAAAAGCAAAAAATTTCAGAATTGCACCTTGCAATGCGGAGAAATTACTGTTTGTGCATTTACAATATTCATTGATTTTTGCCATTGAAAAACATCATGTTATTCATATACCAGAAATGTTTGAAGCTACTGACTGAATGAAAAGAGCTGGCATCTCACTCTCTTTGAATTTTCTTTATCATGCTAAGAGGAGCAGGAAAAAGCAAAAAATTTCAGAATTGCACCTTGCAATGTGGAGAAATTACTGTTTGTGCATTTACAATATTCATTGATTTTTGCCATTGAAAAACGTCCAGAAATGTTTGAAGCTAATGACTGAATGAAAGGAGCTGGCATCTCACTCTCTTTGAATCTTCTTTATCATGCTATGAGGAGCAGGAAAATGCAAAAATTTTCAGAATTGCACCTTGCAATGCGGAGAAATTACTGTTTGTGGATTTACAATTTCATTGATTTTTGCCATTGAAAAACGTCATGTTATTCATATACCAGAAATGTTTGAAGCTACTGACTGAATGAAAAGAGCTGGCATCTCACTCTCTTTGAATCTTCTTTATCATGCTAAGAGGAGCAGGAAAAAGCAAAAAATTTCAGAATTGCACCTTGCAATGTGGAGAAATTACTGTTTGTGCATTTACAATATTCATTGATTTTTGCCATTGAAAAACATCCAGAAATGTTTGAAGCTACTGACTGAATGAAAGGAGCTGGCATCTCACTCTCTTTGAATCTTCTTTATCATGCTAAGAGGAGCAGGAAAAAGCAAAAAATTTCAGAATTGCACCTTGCAATGCGGAGAAATTACTGTTTGTGCATTTACAATATTCATTGATTTTTGCCATTGAAAAACATCATGTCATTCATATACCAGAAATGTTTGAAGCTACTGACTGAATGAAAAGAGCTGGCATCTCACTCTCTTTGATTCTTCTTTATCATGCTAAGAGGAGCAGGAAAAAGCAAAAAATTTCAGAATTGCACCTTGCAATCTGGAGAAATTACTGTTTGTGCATTTACAATATTCATTGATTTTTGCCATTGAAAAACGTCCAGAAATGTTTGAAGCTACTGACTGAATGAAAGGAGCTGGCATCTCACTCTCTTTGAATCTTCTTTATCATGCTAAGAGGAGCAGGAAAAAGCAAAAAATTTCAGAATTGCACCTTGCAATGCGGAGAAATTACTGTTTGTGCATTTACAATATTCATTGATTTTTGCCATTGAAAAACATCATGTTATTCATATACCAGAAATGTTTGAAGCTACTGACTGAATGAAAAGAGCTGGCATCTCACTCTCTTTGAATCTTCTTTATCATGCTAAGAGGAGCAGGAAAAAGCAAAAAATTTCAGAATTGCACCTTGCAATGTGGAGAAATTACTGTTTGTGCATTTACAATATTCATTGATTTTTGCCATTGAAAAACGTCCAGAAATGTTTGAAGCTACTGACTGAATGAAAGGAGCTGGCATCTCACTCTCTTTGAATTTTCTTTATCATGCTAAGAGGAGCAGGAAAAAGCAAAAAATTTCAGAATTGCACCTTGCAATGCGGAGAAATTACTGTTTGTGCATTTACAATATTCATTGATTTTTGCCATTGAAAAACATCATGTTATTCATATACCAGAAATGTTTGAAACTACTGACTGAATGAAAAGAGCTGGCATCTCACTCTCTTTGAATCTTCTTTATCATGCTAAGAGGAGCAGGAAAAAGCAAAAAATTTCAGAATTGCACCTTGCAATGTGGAGAAATTACTGTTTGTGCATTTACAATATTCATTGATTTTTGCCATTGAAAAACGTACAGAAATGTTTGAAGTTACTGACTGAATGAAAGGAGCTGGCATCTCACTCTCTTTGAATCTTCTTTATCGTGCTAAGAGGAGCAGGAAAAAGCAAAAAATTTCAGAATTGCACCTTGCAATGCGGAGAAATTACTGTTTGTGCATTTACAATATTCATTGATTTTTGCCATTGAAAAACATCATGTTATTCATATACCAGAAATGTTTGAAGCTACTGACTGAATGAAAAGAGCTGGCATCTCACTCTCTTTGAATCTTCTTTATCATGCTAAGAGGAGCAGGAAAAAGCAAAAAATTTCAGAATTGCACCTTGCAATGTGGAGAAATTACTGTTTGTGCATTTACAATATTCATTGATTTTTGCCATTGAAAAACGTCCAGAAATGTTTGAAGCTACTGACTGAATGAAAGGAGCTGGCATCTCACTCTCTTTGAATCTTCTTTATCATGCTAAGAGGAGCAGGAAAAAGCAAAAAATTTCAGAATTGCACCTTGCAATGCGGAGAAATTACTGTTTGTGCATTTACAATATTCATTGATTTTTGCCATTGAAAAACATCATGTTATTCATTTACCAGAAATGTTTGAAGCTACTGACTGAATGAAAAGAGCTGGCATCTCACTCTCTATGAATCTTCTTTATCATGCTAAGAGGAGCAGAAAAAGCAAAAAATTTCAGAATTGCACCTTGCAATGTGGAGAAATTACTGTTTGTGCATTTACAAAATCATTGATTTTTGCCATTGAAAAACGTCCAGAAATGTTTGAAGCTACTGACTGAATGAAAGGAGCTGGCGTCTCACTCTCTTTCAATCTTCTTTATCATGCTAAGAGGAGCAGGAAAAAGCAAAAAATTTCAGATTTGCACCTTGCAATGCGGAGAAATTACTGTTTGTGCATTTACAATATTCATTGATTTTTGCCATTGAAAAACATCATGTTATTCATTTACCAGAAATGTTTGAAGCTACTGACTGAATGAAAAGAGCTGGCATCTCACTCTCTTTGAATCTTCTTTATCATGCTAAGAGGAGCAGGAAAAAGCAAAAAATTTCAGAATTGCACCTTGCAATGTGGAGAAATTACTGTTTGTGCATTTACAATATTCATTGATTTTTGCCATTGAAAAACGTCCAGAAATGTTTGAAGTTACTGACTGAATGAAAGGAGCTGGCATCTCACTCTCTTTGAATCTTCTTTATCGTGCTAAGAGGAGCAGGAAAAAGCAAAAAATTTCAGAATTGCACCTTGCAATGCGGAGAAATTACTGTTTGTGCATTTACAATATTCATTGATTTTTGCCATTGAAAAACATCATGTTATTCATATACCAGAAATGTTTGAAGCTACTGACTGAATGAAAAGAGCTGGCATCTCACTCTCTTTGAATCTTCTTTATCATGCTAAGAGGAGCAGGAAAAAGCAAAAAATTTCAGAATTGCACCTTGCAATGTGGAGAAATTACTGTTTGTGCATTTACAATATTCATTGATTTTTGCCATTGAAAAACGTCCAGAAATGTTTGAAGCTACTGACTGAATGAAAGGAGCTGGCATCTCACTCTCTTTGAATCTTCTTTATCATGCTAAGAGGAGCAGGAAAAAGCAAAAAATTTCAGAATTGCACCTTGCAATGCGGAGAAATTACTGTTTGTGCATTTTCAATATTCATTGATTTTTGCCATTGAAAAACATCATGTTATTCATGTACCAGAAATGTTTGAAGCTACTGACTGAATGAAAAGATCTGGCATCTCACTCTCTTTGAATCTTCTTAATCATGCTAAGAGGAGCAGGAAAAAGCAAAAAATTTCAGAATTGCACCTTGCAATGTGGAGAAATTACTGTTTGTGCATTTACAATATTCATTGATTTTTACCATTGAAAAACGTCCAGAAATGTTTGAAGCTACTGACTGAATGAAAGGAGCTGGCATCTCACTCTCTTTGAATCATCTTTATCATGCTAAGAGGAGCAGGAAAAAGCAAAAAATTTCAGAATTGCACCTTGCAAAGCGGAGAAATTACTGTTTGTGCATTTACAATATTCATTGATTTTTGCCATTGAAAAACATCATGTTATTCATATACCAGAAATGTTTGAAGCTACTGACTGAATGAAAAGAGCTGGCATCTCACTCTCTTTGAATCTTCTTTATCATGCTAAGAGGAGCAGGAAAAAGCAAAAAATTTCAGAATTGCACCTTGCAATGTGGAGAAATTACTGTTTGTGCATTTACAATATTCATTGATTTTTGCCATTGAAAAACATCATGTTATTCATATACCAGAAATGTTTGAAGCTACTGACTGAATGAAAAGAGCTGGCATCTCACTCTCTTTGATTCTTCTTTATCATGCTAAGAGGAGCAGGAAAAAGCAAAAAATTTCAGAATTGCACCTTGCAATCAGGAGAAATTACTGTTTGTGCATTTACAATATTCATTGATTTTTGCCATTGAAAAACGTCCAGAAATGTTTGAAGCTACTGACTGAATGAAAGGAGCTGGCATCTCACTCTCTTTGAATCTTCTTTATCATGCTAAGAGGAGCAGGAAAAAGCAAAAAATTTCAGAATTGCACCTTGCAATGCGGAGAAATTACTGTTTGTGCATTTGCAATATTCATTGATTTTTGCCATTGAAAAACATCATGTTATTCATATACCAGAAATGTTTGAAGCTACTAACTGAATGAAAAGAGCTGGCATCTCACTCTCTTTGAATCTTCTTTATCATGCTAAGAGGAGCAGGAAAAAGCAAAAAATTTCAGAATTGCACCTTGCAATGTGGAGAAATTACTGTTTGTGCATTTACAATATTCATTGATTTTTGCCATTGAAAAACGTCCAGAAATGTTTGAAGCTACTGACTGAATGAAAGGAGCTGGCATCTCACTCTCTTTGAATTTTCTTTATCATGCTAAGAGGAGCAGGAAAAAGCAAAAAATTTCAGAATTGCACCTTGCAATGCGGAGAAATTACTGTTTGTGCATTTACAATATTCATTGATTTTTGCCATTGAAAAACATCATGTTATTCATATACCAGAAATGTTTGAAACTACTGACTGAATGAAAAGAGCTGGCATCTCACTCTCTTTGAATCTTCTTTATCATGCTAAGAGGAGCAGGAAAAAGCAAAAAATTTCAGAATTGCACCTTGCAATGTGGAGAAATTACTGTTTGTGCATTTACAATATTCATTGATTTTTGCCATTGAAAAACGTCCAGAAATGTTTGAAGTTACTGACTGAATGAAAGGAGCTGGCATCTCACTCTCTTTGAATCTTCTTTATCGTGCTAAGAGGAGCAGGAAAAAGCAAAAAATTTCAGAATTGCACCTTGCAATGCGGAGAAATTACTGTTTGTGCATTTACAATATTCATTGATTTTTGCCATTGAAAAACATCATGTTATTCATATACCAGAAATGTTTGAAGCTACTGACTGAATGAAAAGAGCTGGCATCTCACTCTCTTTGAATCTTCTTTATCATGCTAAGAGGAGCAGGAAAAAGCAAAAAATTTCAGAATTGCACCTTGCAATGTGGAGAAATTACTGTTTGTGCATTTACAATATTCATTGATTTTTGCCATTGAAAAACGTCCAGAAATGTTTGAAGCTACTGACTGAATGAAAGGAGCTGGCATCTCACTCTCTTTGAATCTTCTTTATCATGCTAAGAGGAGCAGGAAAAAGCAAAAAATTTCAGAATTGCACCTTGCAATGCGGAGAAATTACTGTTTGTGCATTTACAATATTCATTGATTTTTGCCATTGAAAAACATCATGTTATTCATATACCAGAAATGTTTGAAGCTACTGACTGAATGAAAAGAGCTGGCATCTCACTCTCTTTGAATCTTCTTTATCATGCTAAGAGGAGCAGAAAAAGCAAAAAATTTCAGAATTGCACCTTGCAATGTGGAGAGATTACTGTTTGTGCATTTACAAAATCATTGATTTTTGCCATTGAAAAACGTCCAGAAATGTTTGAAGCTACTGACTGAATGAAAGGAGCTGGCATCTCACTCTCTTTCAATCTTCTTTATCATGCTAAGAGGAGCAGGAAAAAGCAAAAAATTTCAGATTTGCACCTTGCAATGCGGAGAAATTACTGTTTGTGCATTTACAATATTCATTGATTTTTGCCATTGAAAAACATCATGTTATTCATATACCAGAAATGTTTGAAGCTACTGACTGAATGAAAAGAGCTGGCATCTCACTCTCTTTGAATCTTCTTTATCATGCTAAGAGGAGCAGGAAAAAGAAAAAAAATTTCAGAATTGCACCTTGCAATGTGGAGAAATTACTGTTTGTGCATTTACAATATTCATTGATTTTTGCCATTGAAAAACGTCCAGAAATGTTTGAAGCTACTGACTGAATGAAAGGAGCTGGCATCTCACTCTCTTTGAATCTTCTTTATCATGCTAAGAGGAGCAGGAAAAAGCAAAAAATTTCAGAATTGCACCTTGCAATGCGGAGAAATTACTGTTTGTGCATTTACAATATTCATTGATTTTTGCCATTGAAAAACATCATGTTATTCATGTACCAGAAATGTTTGAAGCTACTGACTGAATGAAAAGAGCTGGCATCTCACTCTCTTTGAATCTTCTTTATCATGCTAAGAGGAGCAGGAAAAAGCAAAAAATTTCAGAATTGCACCTTGCAATGTGGAGAAATTACTGTTTGTGCATTTACAATATTCATTGATTTTTACCATTGAAAAACGTCCAGAAATGTTTGAAGCTACTGACTGAATGAAAGGAGCTGGCATCTCACTCTCTTTGAATCATCTTTATCATGCTAAGAGGAGCATAAAAAAGCAAAAAATTTCAGAATTGCACCTTGCAATGCGGAGAAATTACTGTTTGTGCATTTACAATATTCATTGATTTTTGCCATTGAAAAACATCATGTTATTCATATACCAGAAATGTTTGAAGCTACTGACTGAATGAAAAGAGCTGGCATCTCACTCTCTTTGAATCTTCTTTATCATGCTAAGAGGAGCAGGAAAAAGCAAAAAATTTCAGAATTGCACCTTGCAATGTGGAGAAATTACTGTTTGTGCATTTACAATATTCATTGCTTTTTGCCATTGAAAAACGTCCAGAAATGTTTGAAGCTACTGACTGAATGAAAGGAGCTGGCATCTCACTCTCTTTGAATATTCTTTATCATGCTAAGAGGAGCAGGAAAAAGCAAAAAATTTCAGAATTGCACCTTGCAATGCGGAGAAATTACTGTTTGTGCATTTACAATATTCATTGATTTTTGCCATTGAAAAACATCATGTTATTCATATACCAGAAATGTTTGAAGCTACTGACTGAATGAAAAGAGCTGGCATCTCACTCTCTTTGAATCTTCTTTATCATGCTAAGAGGAGCAGGAAAAAGCAAAAAATTTCAGAATTGCACCTTGCAATGTGGAGAAATTACTGTTTGTGCATTTACAATATTCATTGATTTTTGCCATTGAAAAACGTCCAGAAATGTTTGAAGCTACTGACTGAATGAAAGGAGCTGGCATCTCACTCTCTTTGAATCTTCTTTATCATGCTAAGAGGAGCAGGAAAAAGCAAAAAATTTCAGAATTGCACCTTGCAATGTGGAAAAATTACTGTTTGTGCATTTACAATATTCATTGATTTTTGCCATTGAAAAACATCATGTTATTCATATACCAGAAATGTTTGAAGCTACTGACTGAATGAAAAGAGCTGGCATCTCACTCTCTTTGAATCTTCTTTATCATGCTAAGAGGAGCAGGAAAAAGCAAAAAATTTCAGAATTGCACCTTGCAATGTGGAGAAATTACTGTTTGTGCATTTACAATATTCATTGATTTTTGCCATTGAAAAACGTCCAGAAATGTTTGAAGCTACTGACTGAATGAAAGGAGCTGGCATCTCACTCTCTTTGAATCTTCTTTATCATGCTAAGAGGAGCAGGAAAAAGCAAAAAATTTCAGAATTGCACCTTGCAATGTGGAAAAATTACTGTTTGTGCATTTACAATATTCATTGATTTTTGCCATTGAAAAATGTCCAGAAATGTTTGAAGCTGCTGACTGAATGAAAGGAGCTGGCATCTCACTCTCTTTGAATCTTCTTTATCATGCTAAGAGGAGCAGGAAAAAGCAAAAAATTTCAGAATTGCACCTTGCAATGCGGAGAAATTACTGTTTGTGCATTTACAATAGTCATTGATTTTTGCCATTGAAAAACATCATGTTATTCATATACCAGAAATGTTTGAAGCTACTGACTGAATGAAAAGAGCTGGCATCTCACTCTCTTTGAATCTTCTTTATCATGTTAAGAGGAGCAGGAAAAAGCAAAAAATTTCAGAATTGCACCTTGCAATGTGGAGAAATTACTGTTTGTGCATTTACAATATTCATTGATTTTTGCCATTGAAAAACGTCCAGAAATGTTTGAAGCTACTGACTGAATGAAAGGAGTTGGCATCTCACTCTCTTTGAATGTTCTTTATCATGCTAAGAGGAGCAGGAAAAAGCAAAAAATTTCAGAATTGCTCCTTGCAATGCGGAGAAATTACTGTTTGTGCATTTACAATATTCATTGATTTTTGCCATTGTAAAACATCATGTTATTCATATACCAGAAATGTTTGAAACTACTGACTGAATGAAAAGAGCTGGCATCTCACTCTCTTTGAATCTTCTTTATCATGCTAAGAGGAGCAGAAAAAGCAAAAAATTTCAGAATTGCACCTTGCAATGTGGAGAAATTACTGTTTGTGCATTTACAAAATCATTGATTTTTGCCATTGAAAAACGTCCAGAAATGTTTGAAGCTACTGACTGAATGAAAGGAGCTGGCATCTCACTCTCTTTCAATCTTCTTTATCATGCTAAGAGGAGCAGGAAAAAGCAAAAAATTTCAGATTTGCACCTTGCAATGCGGAGAAATTACTGTTTGTGCATTTACAATATTCATTGATTTTTGACATTGAAAAACATCATGTTATTCATATACCAGAAATGTTTGAAGCTACTGACTGAATGAAAAGAGCTGGCATCTCACTCTCTTTGAATCTTCTTTATCATGCTAAGAGGAGCAGGAAAAAGCAAAAAATTTCAGAATTGCACCTTGCAATGTGGAGAAATTACTGTTTGTGCATTTACAATATTCATTGATTTTTGCCATTGAAAAACGTCCAGAAATGTTTGAAGCTACTGACTGAATGAAAGGAGCTGGCATCTCACTCTCTTTGAATCTTCTTTATCATGCTAAGAGGAGCAGGAAAAAGCAAAAAAATTCAGAATTGCACCTTGCAATGCGGAGAAATTACTGTTTGTGCATTTACAATATTCATTGATTTTTGCCATTGAAAAACATCATGTTATTCATGTACCAGAAATGTTTGAAGCTACTGACTGAATGAAAAGAGCAGGCATCTCACTCTCTTTGAATCTTCTTTATCATGCTAAGAGGAGCAGGAAAAAGCAAAAAATTTCAGAATTGCACCTTGCAATGTGGAGAAATTACTGTTTGTGCATTTACAATATTCATTGATTTTTACCATTGAAAAACGTCCAGAAATGTTTGAAGCTACTGACTGAATGAAAGGAGCTGGCATCTCACTCTCTTTGAATCATCTTTATCATGCTAAGAGGAGCAGGAAAAAGCAAAAAATTTCAGAATTGCACCTTGCAATGCGGAGAAATTACTGTTTGTGCATTTACAATATTCATTGATTTTTGCCATTGAAAAACATCATGTTATTCATATACCAGAAATGTTTGAAGCTACTGACTGAATGAAAAGAGCTGGCATCTCACTCTCTTTGAATCTTCTTTATCATGCTAAGAGGAGCAGGAAAAACCAAAAAATTTCAGAATTGCACCTTGCAATGTGGAGAAATTACTGTTTGTGCATTTACAATATTCATTGATTTTTGCCATTGAAAAACGTCCAGAAATGTTTGAAGCTACTGACTGAATGAAAGGAGCTGGCGTCTCACTCTCTTTGAATGTTCTTTATCATGCTAAGAGGAGCAGGAAAAAGCAAAAAATTTCAGAATTGCTCCTTGCAATGCGGAGAAATTACTGTTTGTGCATTTAAAATATTCATTGATTTTTGCCATTGAAAAACATCATGTTAATCATATACCAGAAATGTTTGAAACTACTGACTGAATGAAAAGAGCTGGCATCTCACTCTCTTTGAATCTTCTTTATCATGCTAAGAGGAGCAGGAAAAAGCAAAAAATTTCAGAATTGCACCTTGCAATGTGGAGAAATTACTGTTTGTGCATTTACAATATTCATTGATTTTTGCCATTGAAAAACATCATGTTATTCATTTACCAGAAATGTTTGAAGCTACTGACTGAATGAAAAGAGCTGGCATCTCACTCTCTTTGAATCTTCTTTATCATGCTAAGAGGAGCAGAAAAAGCAAAAAATTTCAGAATTGCACCTTGCAATGTGGAGAAATTACTGTTTGTGCATTTACAAAATCATTGATTTTTGCCATTGAAAAACGTCCAGAAATGTTTGAAGCTACTGACTGAATGAAAGGAGCTGGCATCTCACTCTCTTTCAATCTTCTTTATCATGCTAAGAGGAGCAGGAAAAAGCAAAAAATTTCAGATTTGCACCTTGCAATGCGGAGAAATTACTGTTTGTGCATTTACAATATTCATTGATTTTTGCCATTGAAAAACATCATGTTATTCATATACCAGAAATGTTTGAAGCTACTGACTGAATGAAAAGAGCAGGCATCTCACTCTCTTTGAATCTTCTTTATCATGCTAAGAGGAGCAGGAAAAAGCAAAAAATTTCAGAATTGCACCTTGCAATGTGGAGAAATTACTGTTTGTGCATTTACAATATTCATTGATTTTTACCATTGAAAAACGTCCAGAAATGTTTGAAGCTACTGACTGAATGAAAGGAGCTGGCATCTCACTCTCTTTGAATCATCTTTATCATGCTAAGAGGAGCAGGAAAAAGCAAAAAATTTCAGAATTGCACCTTGCAATGCGGAGAAATTACTGTTTGTGCATTTACAATATTCATTGATTTTTGCCATTGAAAAACATCATGTTATTCATATACCAGAAATGTTTGAAGCTACTGACTGAATGAAAAGAGCCGGCATCTCACTCTCTTTGAATCTTCTTTATCATGCTAAGAGGAGCAGGAAAAAGCAAAAAATTTCAGAATTGCACCTTGCAATGTGGAGAAATTACTGTTTGTGCATTTACAATATTCATTGCTTTTTGCCATTGAAAAATGTCCAGAAATGTTTGAAGCTACTGACTGAATGAAAGGAGCTGGCATCTCACTCTCTTTGAATATTCTTTATCATGCTAAGAGGAGCAGGAAAAAGCAAAAAATTTCAGAATTGCACCTTGCAATGCGGAGAAATTACTGTTTGTGCATTTACAATATTCATTGATTTTTGCCATTGAAAAACATCATGTTATTCATATACAGGAAATGTTTGAAGCTACTGACTGAATGAAAAGAGCTGGCATCTCACTCTCTTTGAATCTTCTTTATCATGCTAAGAGGAGCAGGAAAAAGCAAAAAATTTCAGAATTGCACCTTGCAATGTGGAGAAATTACTGTTTGTGCATTTACAATATTCATTGATTTTTGCCATTGAAAAACGTCCAGAAATGTTTGAAGCTACTGACTGAATGAAAGGAGCTGGCATCTCACTCTCTTTGAATCTTCTTTATCATGCTAAGAGGAGCAGGAAAAAGCAAAAAATTTCAGAATTGCACCTTGCAATGTGGAGAAATTACTGTTTGTGCATTTACAATATTCATTGATTTTTGCCATTGAAAAACATCATGTTATTCATATACCAGAAATGTTTGAAGCTACTGACTGAATGAAAATAGCTGGCATCTCACTCTCTTTGAATCTTCTTTATCATGCTAAGAGGAGCAGGAAAAAGCAAAAAATTTCAGAATTGCACCTTGCAATGTGGAGAAATTACTGTTTGTGCATTTACAATATTCATTGATTTTTGCCATTGAAAAACATCATGTTATTCATTTACCAGAAATGTTTGAAGCTACTGACTGAATGAAAAGAGCTGGCATCTCACTCTCTTTGAATCTTCTTTATCATGCTAAGAGGAGCAGGAAAAAGCAAAAAATTTCAGAATTGCACCTTGCAATGTGGAGAAATTACTGTTTGTGCATTTACAATATTCATTGATTTTTGCCATTGAAAAACGTCCAGAAATGTTTGAAGCTACTGACTGAATGAAAGGAGCTGGCATCTCACTCTCTTTGAATCTTCTTTATCATGCTAAGAGGAGCAGGAAAAAGCAAAAAATTTCAGAATTGCACCTTGCAATGCGGAGAAATTACTGTTTGTGCATTTACAATATTCATTGATTTTTGCCATTGAAAAACATCATGTTATTCATGTACCAGAAATGTTTGAAGCTACTGACTGAATGAAAAGAGCAGGCATCTCACTCTCTTTGAATCTTCTTTATCATGCTAAGAGGAGCAGGAAAAGCAAAAAATTTCAGAATTGCACCTTGCAATGTGGAGAAATTACTGTTTGTGCATTTACAATATTCATTGATTTTTACAATTGAAAAACGTCCAGAAATGTTTGAAGCTACTGACTGAATGAAAGGAGCTGGCATCTCACTCTCTTTGAATCATCTTTATCATGCTAAGAGGAGCAGGAAAAAGCAAAAAATTTCAGAATTGCACCTTGCAATGCGGAGAAATTACTGTTTGTGCATTTACAATATTCATTGATTTTTGCCATTGAAAAATATCATGTTATTCATATACCAGAAATGTTTGAAGCTACTGACTGAATGAAAAGAGCTGGCATCTCACTCTCTTTGAATCTTCTTTATCATGCTAAGAGGAGCAGGAAAAAGCAAAAAATTTCAGAATTGCACCTTGCAATGTGGAGAAATTACTGTTTGTGCATTTACAATATTCATTGCTTTTTGCCATTGAAAAATGTCCAGAAATGTTTGAAGCTACTGACTGAATGAAAGGAGCTGGCATCTCACTCTCTTTGAATATTCTTTATCATGCTAAGAGGAGCAGGAAAAAGCAAAAAATTTCAGAATTGCACCTTGCAATGCGGAGAAATTACTGTTTGTGCATTTACAATATTCATTGATTTTTGCCATTGAAAAACATCATGTTATTCATATACAGGAAATGTTTGAAGCTACTGACTGAATGGAAAGAGCTGGCATCTCACTCTCTTTGAATCTTCTTTATCATGCTAAGAGGAGCAGGAAAAAGCAAAAAATTTCAGAATTGCACCTTGCAATGTGGAGAAATTACTGTTTGTGCATTTACAATATTCATTGATTTTTGCCATTGAAAAACGTCCAGAAATGTTTGAAGCTACTGACTGAATGAAAGGAGCTGGCATCTCACTCTCTTTGAATCTTCTTTATCATGCTAAGAGGAGCAGGAAAAAGCAAAAAATTTCAGAATTGCACCTTGCAATGTGGAGAAATTACTGTTTGTGCATTTACAATATTCATTGATTTTTGCCATTGAAAAACATCATGTTATTCATATACCAGAAATGTTTGAAGCTACTGACTGAATGAAAAGAGCTGGCATCTCACTCTCTTTGAATCTTCTTTATCATGCTAAGAGGAGCAGGAAAAAGCAAAAAATTTCAGAATTGCACCTTGCAATGTGGAGAAATTACTGTTTGTGCATTTACAATATTCATTGATTTTTGCCATTGAAAAACGTCCAGAAATGTTTGAAGCTACTGACTAAATGAAAGGAGCTGGCATCTCACTCTCCTTGAATCTTCTTTATCATGCTAAGAGGAGCAGGAAAAAGCAAAAAATTTCAGAATTGCACCTTGCAATGCGGAGAAATTACTGTTTGTGCATTTACAATATTCATTGATTTTTGCAATTGAAAAACATCATGTTATTCATATACCAGAAATGTTTGAAGCTACTGACTGAATGAAAAGAGCTGGCATCTCACTCTCTTTGAATCTTCTTTATCATGCTAAGAGGAGCAGGAAAAAGCAAAAAATTTCAGAATTGCACCTTGCAATGTGGAGAAATTACTGTTTGTGCATTTACAATATTCATTGATTTTTGCCATTGAAAAATGTCCAGAAATGTTTGAAGCTACTGACTGAATGAAAGCAGCTGGCATCTCACTCTCTTTGAATCTTCTTTATCATGCTAAGAGGAGCAGGAAAAAGCAAAAAATTTCAGAATTGCACCTTGCAATGTGGAGAAATTACTGTTTGTGCATTTACAATATTCATTGATTTTTGCCATTGAAAAACATCATGTTATTCATATACCAGAAATGTTTGAAGCTACTGACTGAATGAAAAGAGCTGGCATCTCACTCTCTTTGAATCTTCTTTATCATGCTAAGAGGAGCAGGAAAAAGCAAAAAATTTCAGAATTGCACCTTGCAATGTGGAGAAATGACTGTTTGTGCATTTACAATATTCATTGATTTTTGCCATTGAAAAACGTCCAGAAATGTTTGAAGCTACTGACTGAATGAAAGGAGCTGGCATCTCACTCTCTTTGAATCTTCTTTATCATGCTAAGAGGAGCAGGAAAAAGCAAAAAATTTCAGAATTGCACCTTGCAATGCGGAGAAATTACTGTTTGTGAATTTACAATATTCATTGATTTTTGCCATTGAAAAACATCATGTTATTCATATACCAGAAATGTTTGAAGCTACTGACTGAATGAAAAGAGCTGGCATCTCACTCTCTTTGAATCTTCTTTATCATGCTAAGAGGAGCAGGAAAAAGCAAAAAATTTCAGAATTGCACCTTGCAATGTGGAGAAATTACTGTTTGTGCATTTACAATATTCATTGATTTTTGCCATTGAAAAACGTCCAGAAATGTTTGAAGCTACTGACTGAATGAAAGGAGCTGGCATCTCACTCTCTTTGAATCTTCTTTATCATGCTAAGAGGGGCAGGAAAAAGCAAAAAATTTCAGAATTGCACCTTGCAATGTGGAGAAATTACTGTTTGTGCATTTACAATATTCATTGATTTTTGCCATTGAAAAACATCATGTTATTCATATACCAGAAATGTTTGAAGCTACTGACTGAATGAAAAGAGCTGGCATCTCACTCTCTTTGAATCTTCTTTATCATGCTAAGAGGAGCAGGAAAAAGCAAAAAATTTCAGAATTGCACCTTGCAATGTGGAGAAATGACTGTTTGTGCATTTACAATATTCATTGATTTTTGCCATTGAAAAACGTCCAGAAATGTTTGAAGCTACTGACTGAATGAAAGGAGCTAGCATCTCCCTCTCTTTGAATCTTCTTTATCATGCTAAGAGGAGCAGGAAAAAGCAAAAAATTTCAGAATTGCACCTTGCAATGCGGAGAAATTACTGTTTGTGCATTTACAATATTCATTGATTTTTGCCATTGAAAAACATCATGTTATTCATATACCAGAAATGTTTGAAGCTACTGACTGAATGAAAAGAGCTGGCATCTCACTCTCTTTGAATCTTCTTTATCATGCTAAGAGGAGCAGGAAAAAGCAAAAAATTTCAGAATTGCACCTTGCAATGTGGAGAAATTACTGTTTGTGCATTTACAATATTCATTGATTTTTGCCATTGAAAAACGTCCAGAAATGTTTGAAGCTACTGACTGAATGAAAGAAGCTGGCATCTCACTCTCTTTGAATCTTCTTTATCATGCTAAGAGGAGCAGGAAAAAGCAAAAAATTTCAGAATTGCACCTTGCAATGCGGAGAAATTACTGTTTCTGCATTTACAATATTCATTGATTTTTGCCATTGAAAAACATCATGTTATTCATATACCAGAAATGTTTGAAGCTACTGACGGAATGAAAAGAGCTGGCATCTCACTCTCTTTGAATCTTCTTTATCATGCTAAGAGGAGCAGGAAAAAGCAAAAAAAATCAGAATTGCACCTTGCAATGTGGAGAAATTACTGTTTGTGCATTTACAATATTCATTGATTTTTGCCATTGAAAAACGTCCAGAAATGTTTGAAGCTACTGACTGAATGAAAGGAGCTGGCATCTCACTCTCTTTGAATCTTCTTTATCATGCTAAGAGGAGCAGGAAAAAGCAAAAAATTTCAGAATTGCACCTTGCAATGCGGAGAAATTACTGTTTGTGCATTTACAATATTCATTGATTTTTGCAATTGAAAAACATCATGTTATTCATATACCAGAAATGTTTGAAGCTACTGACTGAATGAAAAGAGCTGGCATCTCACTCTCTTTGAATCTTCTTTATCATGCTAAGAGGAGCAGGAAAAAGCAAAAAATTTCAGAATTGCACCTTGCAATGTCGAGAAATTACTGTTTGTGCATTTACAATATTCATTGATTTTTGCCATTGAAAAACGTCCAGAAATGTTTGAAGCTACTGACTGAATGAAAGGAGCTGGCATCTCACTCTCTTTGAATCTTCTTTATCATGCTAAGAGGAGCAGGAAAAAGCAAAAAATTTCAGAATTGCACCTTGCAATGCGGAGAAATTACTGTTTGTGCATTTACAATATTCATTGATTTTTGCCATTGAAAAACATCATGTTATTCATATACCAGAAATGTTTGAAGCTACTGACTGAATGAAAAGAGCTGGCATCTCACTCTCTTTGAATCTTCTTTATCATGCTAAGAGGAGCAGGAAAAAGCAAAAAATTTCAGAATTGCACCTTGCAATGTGGAGAAATTACTGTTTGTGCATTTACAATATTCATTGATTTTTGCCATTGAAAAACGTCCAGAAATGTTTGAAGCTACTGACTGAATGAAAGGAGCTGGCATCTCACTCTCTTTGAATGTTCTTTATCATGCTAAGAGGAGCAGGAAAAAGCAAAAAATTTCAGAATTGCACCTTGCAATGCGGAGAAATTACTGTTTGTGCATTTACAATATTCATTGATTTTTGCCATTGAAAAACATCATGTTATTCATATACCAGAAATGTTTGAAACTACTGACTGAATGAAAAGAGCTGGCATCTCACTCTCTTTGAATCTTGTTTATCATGCTAAGAGGAGCAGGAAAAAGCAAAAAATTTCAGAATTACACCTTGCAATGTGGAGAAATTACTGTTTGTGCATTTACAATATTCATTGATTTTTGCCATTGAAAAACGTCCAGAAATGTTTGAAGCTACTGACTGAATGAAAGGAGCTGGCATCTCACTCTCTTTGAATCTTCTTTATCATGCTAAGAGGAGCAGGAAAAAGCAAAAAATTTCAGAATTGCACCTTGCAATGCGGAGAAATTACTGTTTGTGCATTTACAATATTCATTGATTTTTGCAATTGAAAAACATCATGTTATTCATATACCAGAAATGTTTGAAGCTACTGACTGAATGAAAAGAGCTGGCATCTCACTCTCTTTGAATCTTCTTTATCATGCTAAGAGGAGCAGGAAAAAACAAAAAATTTCAGAATTGCACCTTGCAATGTCGAGAAATTACTGTTTGTGCATTTACAATATTCATTGATTTTTGCCATTGAAAAACGTCCAGAAATGTTTGAAGCTACTGACTGAATGAAAGGAGCTGGCATCTCACTCTCTTTGAATCTTCTTTATCATGCTAAGAGGAGCAGGAAAAAGCAAAAAATTTCAGAATTGCACCTTGCAATGCGGAGAAATTACTGTTTGTGCATTTACAATATTCATTGATTTTTGCCATTGAAAAACATCATGTTATTCATATACCAGAAATGTTTGAAGCTACTGACTGAATGAAAAGAGCTGGCATCTCACTCTCTTTGAATCTTCTTTATCATGCTAAGAGGAGCAGGAAAAAGCAAAAAATTTCAGAATTGCACCTTGCAATGCGGAGAAATTACTGTTTGTGCATTTACAATATTCATTGATTTTTGCCATTGAAAAACATCATGTTATTCATATACCAGAAATGTTTGAAGCTACTGACTGAATGAAAAGAGCTGGCATCTCACTCTCTTTGAATCTTCTTTATCATGCTAAGAGGAGCAGGAAAAAGCAAAAAATTTCAGAATTGCACCTTGCAATGTGGAGAAATTACTGTTTGTGCATTTACAATATTCATTGATTTTTGCCATTGAAAAACGTCCAGAAATGTTTGAAGCTACTGACTGAATGAAAGGAGCTGGCATCTCACTCTCTTTGAATGTTCTTTATCATGCTAAGAGGAGCAGGAAAAAGCAAAAAATTTCAGAATTGCACCTTGCAATGCGGAGAAATTACTGTTTGTGCATTTACAATATTCATTGATTTTTGCCATTGAAAAACATCATGTTATTCATATACCAGAAATGTTTGAAACTACTGACTGAATGAAAAGAGCTGGCATCTCACTCTCTTTGAATCTTGTTTATCATGCTAAGAGGAGCAGGAAAAAGCAAAAAATTTCAGAATTACACCTTGCAATGTGGAGAAATTACTGTTTGTGCATTTACAATATTCATTGATTTTTGCCATTGAAAAACGTCCAGAAATGTTTGAAGCTACTGACTGAATGAAAGGAGCTGGCATCTCACTCTCTTTGAATCTTCTTTATCATGCTAAGAGGAGCAGGAAAAAGCAAAAAATTTCAGAATTGCACCTTGCAATGCGGAGAAATTACTGTTTGTGCATTTACAATATTCATTGATTTTTGCAATTGAAAAACATCATGTTATTCATATACCAGAAATGTTTGAAGCTACTGACTGAATGAAAAGAGCTGGCATCTCACTCTCTTTGAATCTTCTTTATCATGCTAAGAGGAGCAGGAAAAAACAAAAAATTTCAGAATTGCACCTTGCAATGTCGAGAAATTACTGTTTGTGCATTTACAATATTCATTGATTTTTGCCATTGAAAAACGTCCAGAAATGTTTGAAGCTACTGACTGAATGAAAGGAGCTGGCATCTCACTCTCTTTGAATCTTCTTTATCATGCTAAGAGGAGCAGGAAAAAGCAAAAAATTTCAGAATTGCACCTTGCAATGCGGAGAAATTACTGTTTGTGCATTTACAATATTCATTGATTTTTGCCATTGAAAAACATCATGTTATTCATATACCAGAAATGTTTGAAGCTACTGACTGAATGAAAAGAGCTGGCATCTCACTCTCTTTGAATCTTCTTTATCATGCTAAGAGGAGCAGGAAAAAGCAAAAAATTTCAGAATTGCACCTTGCAATGTGGAGAAATTACTGTTTGTGCATTTACAATATTCATTGATTTTTGCCATTGAAAAACGTCCAGAAATGTTTGAAGCTACTGACTGAATGAAAGGAGCTGGCATCTCACTCTCTTTGAATGTTCTTTATCATGCTAAGAGGAGCAGGAAAAAGCAAAAAATTTCAGAATTGCACCTTGCAATGCGGAGAAATTACTGTTTGTGCATTTACAATATTCATTGATTTTTGCCATTGAAAAACATCATGTTATTCATATACCAGAAATGTTTGAAACTACTGACTGAATGAAAAGAGCTGGCATCTCACTCTCTTTGAATCTTGTTTATCATGCTAAGAGGAGCAGGAAAAAGCAAAAAAATTCAGAATTACACCTTGCAATGTGGAGAAATTACTGTTTGTGCATTTACAATATTCATTGATTTTTGCCATTGAAAAACGTCCAGAAATGTTTGAAGTTACTGACTGAATGAAAGGAGCTGGCATCTCACTCTCTTTGAATATTCTTTATCATGCTAAGAGGAGCAGGAAAAAGCAAAAAATTTCAGAATTGCACCTTGCAATGCGGAGAAATTACTGTTTGTGCATTTACAATATTCATTGATTTTTGCCATTGAAAAACATCATGTTATTCATATACCAGAAATGTTTGAAGCTACTGACTGAATGAAAAGAGCTGGCATCTCACTCTCTTTGAATCTTCTTTATCATGCTAAGAGGAGCAGGAAAAAGCAAAAAATTTCAGAATTGCACCTTGCAATGTGGAGAAATTACTGTTTGTGCATTTACAATATTCATTGATTTTTGCCATTGAAAAACGTCCAGAAATGTTTGAAGCTACTGACTGAATGAAAGGAGCTGGCATCTCACTCTCTTTGAATCTTCTTTATCATGCTAAGAGGAGCAGGAAAAAGCAAAAAATTTCAGAATTGCACCTTGCAATGCGGAGAAATTACTGTTTGTGCATTTACAATATTCATTGATTTTTGCCATTGAAAAACATCATGTTATTCATTTACCAGAAATGTTTGAAGCTACTGACTGAATGAAAAGAGCTGGCATCTCACTCTCTTTGAATCTTCTTTATCATGCTAAGAGGAGCAGAAAAAGCAAAAAATTTCAGAATTGCACTTTGCAATGTGGAGAAATTACTGTTTGTGCATTTACAAAATCATTGATTTTTGCCATTGAAAAACGTCCAGAAATGTTTGAAGCTACTGACTGAATGAAAGGAGCTGGCATTTCACTCTCTTTGAATCTTCTTTATCATGCTAAGAAGAGCAGGAAAAAGCAAAAAATTTCAGAATTGCACCTTGCAATGTGGAGAAATTACTGTTTGTGCATTTACAATATTCATTGATTTTTGCCATTGAAAAACGTCCAGAAATGTTTGAAGCTACTGACTGAATGAAAGGAGCTGGCATCTCACTCTCTTTGAATCTTCTTTATCATGCTAAGAGGAGCAGGAAAAAGCAAAAAATATCAGAATTGCACCTTGCAATGTGGAGAAATTACTGTTTGTGCATTTACAATATTCATTGATTTTTGCCATTGAAAAACATCATGTTATTCATATACCAGAAATGTTTGAAGCTACTGACTGAATGAAAAGAGCTGGCATCTCACTCTCTTTGAATCTTCTTTATCATGCTAAGAGGAGCAGGAAAAAGCAAAAAATTTCAGAATTGCACCTTGCAATGTGGAGAAATTACTGTTTGTGCATTTACAATATTCATTGATTTTTGCCATTGAAAAACGTCCAGAAGTGTTTGAAGCTACTGACTGAATGAAAGGAGCTGGCATCTCACTCTCTTTGAATCTTCTTTATCATGCTAAGAGGAGCAGGAAAAAGCAAAAAATTTCAGAATTGCACCTTGCAATGCCGAGAAATTACTGTTTGTGCATTTACAATATTCATTGATTTTTGCCATTGAAAAACATCATGTTATTCATATACCAGAAATGTTTGAAGCTACTGACTGAATGAAAAGAGCTGGCATCTCACTCTCTTTGAATTTTCTTTAACATGCTAAGAGGAGCAGGAAAAAGCAAAAAATTTCAGAATTGCACCTTGCAATGTGGAGAAATTACTGTTTGTGCATTTACAATATTCATTGATTTTTGCCATTGAAAAACGTCCAGAAATGTTTGAAGCTACTGACTGAATGAAAGGAGCTGGCATCTCACTCTCTTTGAATCTTGTTTAACATGCTATGAGGAGCAGGAAAAAGCAAAAATTTTCAGAATTGCACCTTGCAATGCGGAGAAATTACTGTTTGTGCATTTACAATTTCATTGATTTTTGCCATTGAAAAACATCATGTTATTCATATACCAGAAATGTTTGAAGCTACTGACTGAATGAAAAGAGCTGGCATCTCACTCTCTTTGAATCTTCTTTATCATGCTAAGAGGAGCAGGAAAAAGCAAAAAATTTCAGAATTGCACCTTGCAATGTGGAGAAATTACTGTTTGTGCATTTACAATATTCATTGATTTTTGCCATTGAAAAACATCCAGAAATGTTTGAAGCTACTGACTGAATGAAAGGAGCTGGCATCTCGCTCTCTTTGAATCTTCTTTATCATGCTAAGAGGAGCAGGAAAAACCAAAAAATTTCAGAATTGCACCTTGCAATGCGGAGAAATTACTGTTTGTGCATTTACAATATTCATTGATTTTTGCCATTGAAAAACATCATGTTATTCATATACCAGAAATGTTTGAAGATACTGACTGAATGAAAAGAGCTGGCATCTCACTCTCTTTGAATCTTCTTTATCATGCTAAGAGGAGCAGGAAAAAGCAAAAAAATTCAGAATTGCACCTTGCAATGTGGAGAAATTACTGTTTGTGCATTTACAATATTCATTGATTTTTGCCATTGAAAAACGTCCAGAAATGTTTGAAGCTACTGACTGAATGAAAGGAGCTGGCATCTCACTCTCTTTGAATCATCTTTATCATGCTAAGAGGAGCAGGAAAAAGCAAAAAATTTCAGAATTGCACCTTGCAATGCGGAGAAATTACTGTTTGTGCATTTACAATATTCATTGATTTTTGCCATTGAAAAACATCATGTTATTCATATACCAGAAATGTTTGAAGCTACTGACTGAATGAAAAGAGCTGGCATCTCACTCTCTTTGAATCTTCTTTATCATGCTAAGAGGAGCAGGAAAAAGCAAAAAATTTCAGAATTGCACCTTGCAATGTGGAGAAATTACTGTTTGTGCATTTACAATATTCATTGATTTTTGCCATTGAAAAACATCATGTTATTCATATACCAGAAATGTTTGAAGCTACTGACTGAATGAAAAGAGCTGGCTTCTCACTCTCTTTGAATCTTCTTTATCATGCTAAGAGGAGCAGGAAAAAGCAAAAAATTTCAGAATTGCACCTTGCAATGTGGAGAAATTACTGTTTGTGCATTTACAATATTCATTGATTTTTGCCATTGAAAAACGTCCAGAAATGTTTGAAGCTACTGACTGAATGAAAGGAGCTGGCATCTCACTCTCTTTGATTCTTCTTTATCATGCTAAGAGGAGCAGGAAAAAGCAAAAAATTTCAGAATTGCACCTTGCAATGCCGAGAAATTACTGTTTGTGCATTTACAATATTCATTGATTTTTGCCATTGAAAAACATCATGTTATTCATATACCAGAAATGTTTGAAGCTACTGACTGAATGAAAAGAGCTGGCATCTCACTCTCTTTGAATTTTCTTTAACATGCTAAGAGGAGCAGGAAAAAGCAAAAAATTTCAGAATTGCACCTTGCAATGTGGAGAAATTACTGTTTGTGCATTTACAATATTCATTGATTTTTGCCATTGAAAAACGTCCAGAAATGTTTGAAGCTACTGACTGAATGAAAGGAGCTGGCATCTCACTCTCTTTGAATCTTGTTTATCATGCTATGAGGAGCAGGAAAAAGCAAAAATTTTCAGAATTGCACCTTGCAATGCGGAGAAATTACTGTTTGTGCATTTACAATTTCATTGATTTTTGCCATTGAAAAACATCATGTTATTCATATACCAGAAATGTTTGAAGCTACTGACTGAATGAAAAGAGCTGGCATCTCACTCTCTTTGAATCTTCTTTATCATGCTAAGAGGAGCAGGAAAAAGCAAAAAATTTCAGAATTGCACCTTGCAATGTGGAGAAATTACTGTTTGTGCATTTACAATATTCATTGATTTTTGCCATTGAAAAACGTCCAGAAATGTTTGAAGCTACTGACTGAATGAAAGGAGCTGGCATCTCACTCTCTTTGAATCTTCTTTATCATGCTAAGAGGAGCAGGAAAAAGCAAAAAATTTCAGAATTGCACCTTGCAATGCGGAGAAATTACTGTTTGTGCATTTACAATATTCATTGATTTTTGCCATTGAAAAACATCATGTTATTCATATACCAGAAATGTTTGAAACTACTGACTGAATGAAAAGAGCTGGCATCTCACTCTCTTTGAATCTTGTTTATCATGCTAAGAGGAGCAGGAAAAAGCAAAAAAATTCAGAATTACACCTTGCAATGTGGAGAAATTACTGTTTGTGCATTTACAATATTCATTGATTTTTGCCATTGAAAAACGTCCAGAAATGTTTGAAGTTACTGACTGAATGAAAGGAGCTGGCATCTCACTCTCTTTGAATATTCTTTATCATGCTAAGAGGAGCAGGAAAAAGCAAAAAATTTCAGAATTGCACCTTGCAATGCGGAGAAATTACTGTTTGTGCATTTACAATATTCATTGATTTTTGCCATTGAAAAACATCATGTTATTCATATACCAGAAATGTTTGAAGCTACTGACTGAATGAAAAGAGCTGGCATCTCACTCTCTTTGAATCTTCTTTATCATGCTAAGAGGAGCAGGAAAAAGCAAAAAATTTCAGAATTGCACCTTGCAATGTGGAGAAATTACTGTTTGTGCATTTACAATATTCATTGATTTTTGCCATTGAAAAACGTCCAGAAATGTTTGAAGCTACTGACTGAATGAAAGGAGCTGGCATCTCACTCTCTTTGAATCTTCTTTATCATGCTAAGAGGAGCAGGAAAAAGCAAAAAATTTCAGAATTGCACCTTGCAATGCGGAGAAATTACTGTTTGTGCATTTACAATATTCATTGATTTTTGCCATTGAAAAACATCATGTTATTCATTTACCAGAAATGTTTGAAGCTACTGACTGAATGAAAAGAGCTGGCATCTCACTCTCTTTGAATCTTCTTTATCATGCTAAGAGGAGCAGAAAAAGCAAAAAATTTCAGAATTGCACTTTGCAATGTGGAGAAATTACTGTTTGTGCATTTACAAAATCATTGATTTTTGCCATTGAAAAACGTCCAGAAATGTTTGAAGCTACTGACTGAATGAAAGGAGCTGGCATTTCACTCTCTTTGAATCTTCTTTATCATGCTAAGAAGAGCAGGAAAAAGCAAAAAATTTCAGAATTGCACCTTGCAATGTGGAGAAATTACTGTTTGTGCATTTACAATATTCATTGATTTTTGCCATTGAAAAACGTCCAGAAATGTTTGAAGCTACTGACTGAATGAAAGGAGCTGGCATCTCACTCTCTTTGAATCTTCTTTATCATGCTAAGAGGAGCAGGAAAAAGCAAAAAATATCAGAATTGCACCTTGCAATGTGGAGAAATTACTGTTTGTGCATTTACAATATTCATTGATTTTTGCCATTGAAAAACATCATGTTATTCATATACCAGAAATGTTTGAAGCTACTGACTGAATGAAAAGAGCTGGCATCTCACTCTCTTTGAATCTTCTTTATCATGCTAAGAGGAGCAGGAAAAAGCAAAAAATTTCAGAATTGCACCTTGCAATGTGGAGAAATTACTGTTTGTGCATTTACAATATTCATTGATTTTTGCCATTGAAAAACGTCCAGAAGTGTTTGAAGCTACTGACTGAATGAAAGGAGCTGGCATCTCACTCTCTTTGAATCTTCTTTATCATGCTAAGAGGAGCAGGAAAAAGCAAAAAATTTCAGAATTGCACCTTGCAATGCCGAGAAATTACTGTTTGTGCATTTACAATATTCATTGATTTTTGCCATTGAAAAACATCATGTTATTCATATACCAGAAATGTTTGAAGCTACTGACTGAATGAAAAGAGCTGGCATCTCACTCTCTTTGAATTTTCTTTAACATGCTAAGAGGAGCAGGAAAAAGCAAAAAATTTCAGAATTGCACCTTGCAATGTGGAGAAATTACTGTTTGTGCATTTACAATATTCATTGATTTTTGCCATTGAAAAACGTCCAGAAATGTTTGAAGCTACTGACTGAATGAAAGGAGCTGGCATCTCACTCTCTTTGAATCTTGTTTAACATGCTATGAGGAGCAGGAAAAAGCAAAAATTTTCAGAATTGCACCTTGCAATGCGGAGAAATTACTGTTTGTGCATTTACAATTTCATTGATTTTTGCCATTGAAAAACATCATGTTATTCATATACCAGAAATGTTTGAAGCTACTGACTGAATGAAAAGAGCTGGCATCTCACTCTCTTTGAATCTTCTTTATCATGCTAAGAGGAGCAGGAAAAAGCAAAAAATTTCAGAATTGCACCTTGCAATGTGGAGAAATTACTGTTTGTGCATTTACAATATTCATTGATTTTTGCCATTGAAAAACATCCAGAAATGTTTGAAGCTACTGACTGAATGAAAGGAGCTGGCATCTCGCTCTCTTTGAATCTTCTTTATCATGCTAAGAGGAGCAGGAAAAACCAAAAAATTTCAGAATTGCACCTTGCAATGCGGAGAAATTACTGTTTGTGCATTTACAATATTCATTGATTTTTGCCATTGAAAAACATCATGTTATTCATATACCAGAAATGTTTGAAGATACTGACTGAATGAAAAGAGCTGGCATCTCACTCTCTTTGAATCTTCTTTATCATGCTAAGAGGAGCAGGAAAAAGCAAAAAAATTCAGAATTGCACCTTGCAATGTGGAGAAATTACTGTTTGTGCATTTACAATATTCATTGATTTTTGCCATTGAAAAACGTCCAGAAATGTTTGAAGCTACTGACTGAATGAAAGGAGCTGGCATCTCACTCTCTTTGAATCATCTTTATCATGCTAAGAGGAGCAGGAAAAAGCAAAAAATTTCAGAATTGCACCTTGCAATGCGGAGAAATTACTGTTTGTGCATTTACAATATTCATTGATTTTTGCCATTGAAAAACATCATGTTATTCATATACCAGAAATGTTTGAAGCTACTGACTGAATGAAAAGAGCTGGCATCTCACTCTCTTTGAATCTTCTTTATCATGCTAAGAGGAGCAGGAAAAAGCAAAAAATTTCAGAATTGCACCTTGCAATGTGGAGAAATTACTGTTTGTGCATTTACAATATTCATTGATTTTTGCCATTGAAAAACATCATGTTATTCATATACCAGAAATGTTTGAAGCTACTGACTGAATGAAAAGAGCTGGCTTCTCACTCTCTTTGAATCTTCTTTATCATGCTAAGAGGAGCAGGAAAAAGCAAAAAATTTCAGAATTGCACCTTGCAATGTGGAGAAATTACTGTTTGTGCATTTACAATATTCATTGATTTTTGCCATTGAAAAACGTCCAGAAATGTTTGAAGCTACTGACTGAATGAAAGGAGCTGGCATCTCACTCTCTTTGATTCTTCTTTATCATGCTAAGAGGAGCAGGAAAAAGCAAAAAATTTCAGAATTGCACCTTGCAATGCCGAGAAATTACTGTTTGTGCATTTACAATATTCATTGATTTTTGCCATTGAAAAACATCATGTTATTCATATACCAGAAATGTTTGAAGCTACTGACTGAATGAAAAGAGCTGGCATCTCACTCTCTTTGAATTTTCTTTAACATGCTAAGAGGAGCAGGAAAAAGCAAAAAATTTCAGAATTGCACCTTGCAATGTGGAGAAATTACTGTTTGTGCATTTACAATATTCATTGATTTTTGCCATTGAAAAACGTCCAGAAATGTTTGAAGCTACTGACTGAATGAAAGGAGCTGGCATCTCACTCTCTTTGAATCTTGTTTATCATGCTATGAGGAGCAGGAAAAAGCAAAAATTTTCAGAATTGCACCTTGCAATGCGGAGAAATTACTGTTTGTGCATTTACAATTTCATTGATTTTTGCCATTGAAAAACATCATGTTATTCATATACCAGAAATGTTTGAAGCTACTGACTGAATGAAAAGAGCTGGCATCTCACTCTCTTTGAATCTTCTTTATCATGCTAAGAGGAGCAGGAAAAAGCAAAAAATTTCAGAATTGCACCTTGCAATGTGGAGAAATTACTGTTTGTGCATTTACAATATTCATTGATTTTTGCCATTGAAAAACATCCAGAAATGTTTGAAGCTACTGACTGAATGAAAGGAGCTGGCATCTCACTCTCTTTGAATCTTCTTTATCATGCTAAGAGGAGCAGGAAAAAGCAAAAAATTTCAGAATTGCACCTTGCAATGCGGAGAAATTACTGTTTGTGCATTTACAATATTCATTGATTTTTGCCATTGAAAAACATCATGTTATTCATATACCAGAAATGTTTGAAGCTACTGACTGAATGAAAAGAGCTGGCATCTCACTCTCTTTGAATCTTCTTTATCATGCTAAGAGGAGCAGGAAAAAGCAAAAAATTTCAGAATTGCACCTTGCAATGTGGAGAAATTACTGTTTGTGCATTTACAATATTCATTGATTTTTGCCATTGAAAAACGTCCAGAAATGTTTGAAGCTACTGACTGAATGAAAGGAGCTGGCATCTCACTCTCTTTGAATCTTCTTTATCATGCTAAGAGGAGCAGGAAAAAGCAAACAATTTCAGAATTGCATCTTGCAATGCGGAGAAATTACTGTTTGTGCATTTACAATATTCATTGATTTTTGCCATTGAAAAACATCATGTTATTCATATACCAGAAATGTTTGAAGCTACTGACTGAATGAAAAGAGCTGGCATCTCACTCTCTTTGAATCTTCTTTATCATGCTAAGAGGAGCAGGAAAAAGCAAAAAATTTCAGAATTGCACCTTGCAATGTGGAGAAATTACTGTTTGTGCATTTACAATATTCATTGATTTTTGCCATTGAAAAACGTCCAGAAATGTTTGAAGCTACTGACTGAATGAAAGGAGCTGGCATCTCACTCTCTTTGAATCTTCTTTATCATGCTAAGAGGAGCAGGAAAAAGCAAAAAATTTCAGCATTGCACCTTGCAATGCGGAGAAATTACTGTTTGTGCATTTACAATATTCATTGATTTTTGCCATTGAAAAACATCATGTTATTCATATACCAGAAATGTTTGAAGCTACTGACTGAATGAAAAGAGCTGGCATCTCACTCTCTTTGAATCTTCTTTATCATGCTAAGAGGAGCAGGAAAAAGCAAAAAATTTCAGAATTGCACCTTGCAATGTGGAGAAATTACTGTTTGTGCATTTACAATATTCATTGATTTTTGCCATTGAAAAACGTCCAGAAATGTTTGAAGCTACTGACTGAATGAAAGGAGCTGGCATCTCACTCTCTTTGAATCTTCTTTATCATGCTAAGAGGAGCAGGAAAGAGCAAAAAATTTCAGAATTGCACCTTGCAATGCGGAGAAATTACTGTTTGTGCATTTACAATATTCATTGATTTTTGCCATTGAAAAACATCATGTTATTCATATACCAGAAATGTTTGAAGCTACTGACTGAATGAAAAGAGCTGGCATCTCACTCTCTTTGAATCTTCTTTATCATGCCAAGAGGAGCAGGAAAAAGCAAAAAATTTCAGAATTGCACATTGCAATGTGGAGAAATTACTGTTTGTGCATTTACAATATTCATTGATTTTTGCCATTGAAAAACGTCCAGAAATGTTTGAAGCTACTGACTGAATGAAAGGAGCTGGCATCTCACTCTCTTTGAATCTTCTTTATCATGCTAAGAGGAGCAGGAAAAAGCAAAAAATTTCAGAATTGCACCTTGCAATGCGGAGAAATTACTGTTTGTGCATTTACAACATTCATTGATTTTTGCCATTGAAAAACATCATGTTATTCATATACCAGAAAAGTTTGAAGCTACTGACTGAATGAAAAGAGCTGGCATCTGACTCTCTTTGAATCTTCTTTACCATGCTAAGAGGAGCAGGAAAAAGCAAAAAATATCAGAATTGCACCTTGCAATGTGGAGAAATTACTGTTTGCGCATTTACAATATTCATTGATTTTTGCCATTGAAAAACGTCCAGAAATGTTTGAAGCTACTGACTGAATGAAAGGAGCTGGCATCTCACTCTCTTTGAATCTTCTTTATCATGCTAAGAGGAGCAGGAAAAAGCAAAAAATTTCAGAATTGCACCTTGCAATGCGGAGAAATTACTGTTTGTGCATTTACAATATTCATTGATTTTTGCCATTGAAAAACATCATGTTATTCATATACCAGAAATGTTTGAAGCTACTGACTGAATGAAAAGAGCTGGCATCTCACTCTCTTTGAATCTTCTTTATCATGCTAAGAGGAGCAGGAAAAAGCAAAAAATTTCAGAATTGCACCTTGCAATGTGGAGAAATTACTGTTTGTGCATTTACAATATTCATTGATTTTTGCCATTGAAAAACGTCCAGAAATGTTTGAAGCTACTGACTGAATGAAAGGAGCTGGCATCTCACTCTCTTTGAATCTTCTTTATCATGCTAAGAGGATCAGGAAAAAGCAAAAAATTTCAGAATTGCACCTTGCAATGTGGAGAAATTACTGTTTGTGCATTTACAATATTCATTGATTTTTGCCATTGAAAAACATCATGTTATTCATATACCAGAAATGTTTGAAGCTACTGACTGAATGAAAAGAGCTGGCATCTCACTCTCTTTGAATCTTCTTTATCATGCTAAGAGGAGCAGGAAAAAGCAAAAAATTTCAGAATTGCACCTTGCAATGTGGAGAAATTACTGTTTGTGCATTTACAATATTCATTGATTTTTGCCATTGAAAAACGTCCAGAAATGTTTGAAGCTACTGACTGAATGAAAGGAGCTGGCATCTCACTCTCTTTGAATCTTCTTTATCATGCTAAGAGGAGCAGGAAAAAGCAAAAAATTTCAGAATTGCACCTTGCAATGCGGAGAAATTACTGTTTGTGCATTTACAATATTCATTGATTTTTGCCATTGAAAAACATCATGTTATTCATATACCAGAAATGTTTGAAGCTACTGACTGAATGAAAAGAGCTGGCATCTCACTCTCTTTGAATCTTCTTTATCATGCTAAGAGGAGCTGGAAAAAGCAAAAAATTTCAGAATTGCACCTTGCAATGTGGAGAAATTACTGTTTGTGCATTTACAATATTCATTGATTTTTGCCATTGAAAAACGTCCAGAAATGTTTGAAGCTACTGACTGAATGAAAGGAGCTGGCATCTCACTCTCTTTGAATCTTCTTTATCATGCTAAGAGGAGCAGGAAAAAGCAAAAAATTTCAGAATTGCACCTTGCAATGCTGAGAAATTACTGTTTGTGCATTTACAATATTCATTGATTTTTGCCATTGAAAAACATCATGTTATTCATATACCAGAAAAGTTTGAAGCTACTGACTGAATGAAAAGAGCTGGCATCTGACTCTCTTTGAATCTTCTTTATCATGCTAAGAGGAGCAGGAAAAAGCAAAAAATTTCAGAATTGCACCTTGCAATGTGGAGAAATTACTGTTTGTGCATTTACAATATTCATTGATTTTTGCCATTGAAAAACGTCCAGAAATGTTTGAAGCTACTGACTGAATGAAAGGAGCTGGCATCTCACTGTCTTTAAATCTTCTTTATCATGCTAAGAGGAGCAGGAAAAAGCAAAAAATTTCAGAATTGCACCTTGCAATGCGGAGAAATTACTGTTTGTGCATTAACAATATTCATTGATTTCTGCCATTGAAAAGCGTCCAGAAATGTTTGAAGCTACTGACTGAATGAAAGGAGCTGGCATCTCACTCTCTTTGAATCTTCTTTATCATGCTAAGAGGAGCAGGAAAAAGCAAAAAATTTCAGAATTGCACCTTGCAATGCGGAGAAATTACTGTTTGTGCATTTACAATATTCATTGATTTTTGCCATTGAAAAACATCATGTTATTCATATACCAGAAATGTTTGAAGCTACTGACTGAATGAAAAGAGCTGGCATCTCACTCTCTTTGAATCTTCTTTATCATGCTAAGAGGAGCAGGAAAAAGCAAAAAATTTCAGAATTGCACCTTGCAATGTGGAGACATTACTGTTTGTGCATTTACAATATTCATTGATTTTTGCCATTGAAAAACGTCCAGAAATGTTTGAAGCTACTGACTGAATGAAAGGAGCTGGCATCTCACTCTCTTTGAATCTTCTTTATCATGCTAAGAGGAGCAGGAAAAAGCAAAAAATTTCAGAATTGCACCTTGCAATGCGGAGAAATTACTGTTTGTGCATTTACAATATTCATTGATTTTTGCCATTGAAAAACATCATGTTATTGATATACCAGAAAAGTTTGAAGCTACTGACTGAATGAAAAGAGCTGGCATCTCACTCTCTTTGAATCTTCTTTATCATGCTAAGAGGAGCAGGAAAAAGCAAAAAATTTCAGAATTGCACCTTGCAATGTGGAGAAATTACTGTTTGTGCATTTACAATATTCATTGATTTTTGCCATTGAAAAACGTCCAGAAATGTTTGAAGCTACTGACTGAATGAAAGGAGCTGGCATCTCACTCTCTTTGAATCTTCTTTATCATGCTAAGAGGAGCAGGAAAAAGCAAAAAATTTCAGAATTGCACCTTGCAATGCGGAGAAATTGCTGTTTGTGCATTTACAATATTCATTGATTTTTGCCATTGAAAAACATCATGTTATTCATATACCAGAAAAGTTTGAAGCTACTGACTGAATGAAAAGAGCTGGCATCTGACTCTCTTTGAATCTTCTTTATCATGCTAAGAGGAGCAGGAAAAAGCAAAAAATTTCAGAATTGCACCTTGCAATGTGGAGAAATTACTGTTTGTGCATTTACAATATTCATTGATTTTTGCCATTGAAAAACGTCCAGACATGTTTGAAGCTACTGACTGAATCAAAGAAGCTGGCATCTCACTCTCTTTGAATCTTCTTTATCATGCTAAGAGGAGCAGGAAAAAGCAAAAAATTTCAGAATTGCACCTTGCAATGCGGAGAAATTACTGTTTGTGCATTTACAATATTCATTGATTTTTGCCATTGAAAAACATCATGTTATTCATATACCAGAAATGTTTGAAGCTACTGACTGAATGAAAAGAGCTGGCATCTCACTCTCTTTGAATCTTCTTTATCATGCTAAGAGGAGCAGGAAAAAGCAAAAAATTTCAGAATTGCACCTTGCAATGTGGAGAAATTACTGTTTGTGCATTTACAATATTCATTGATTTTTGCCATTGAAAAACGTCCAGAAATGTTTGAAGCTACTGACTGAATGAAAGGAGCTGGCATCTCACTCTCTTTGAATCTTCTTTATCATGCTAAGAGGAGCAGGAAAAAGCAAAAAATTTCAGAATTGCACCTTGCAATGTGGAGAAATTACTGTTTGTGCATTTACAATATTCATTGATTTTTGCCATTGAAAAACATCATGTTATTCATATACCAGAAATGTTTGAAGCTACTGACTGAATGAAAAGAGCTGGCATCTCACTCTCTTTTAATCTTCTTTATCATGCTAAGAGGAGCAGGAAAAAGCAAAAAATTTCAGAATTGCACCTTGCAATTTGGAGAAATAACTGTTTGTGCATTTACAATATTCATTGATTTTTGCCATTGAAAAACGTCCAGAAATGTTTGAAGCTACTGACTGAATGAAAGGAGCTGGCATCTCACTCTCTTTGAATCTTCTTTATCATGCTAAGAGGAGCAGGAAAAAGCAAAAAATTTCAGAATTGCACCTTGCAATGCGGAGAAATTACTGTTTGTGCATTTACAATATTCATTGATTTTTGCCATTGAAAAACGTCCAGAAATGTTTGAAGCTACTGACTGAATGAAAGGAGCTGGCATCTCACTCTCTTTGAATCTTCTTTATCATGCTAAGAGGAGGAGGAAAAAGCAAAAAATTTCAGAATTGCACCTTGCAATGCGGAGAAATTACTGTTTGTGCATTTACAATATTCATTGATTTTTGCCATTGAAAAACATCATGTTATTCATATACCAGAAAAGTTTGAAGCTACTGACTGAATGAAAAGAGCTGGCACCTGACTCTCTTTCAATCTTCTTTATCATGCTAAGAGGAGCAGGAAAAAGTAAAAAATTTCAGAATTGCACCTTGCAATGTGGAGAAATTACTGTTTGCGCATTTACAATATTCATTGATTTTTGCCATTGAAAAACGTCCAGAAATGTTTGAAGCTACTGACTGAGTGAAAGGAGCTGGCATCTCACTCTCTTTGAATCTTCTTTATCATGCTAAGAGGAGCAGGAAAAAGCAAAAAATTTCAGAATTGCACCTTGCAATGCGGAGAAATTACTGTTTGTGCATTTACAATATTCATTGATTTTTGCCATTGAAAAACATCATGTTATTGATATACCAGAAAAGTTTGAAGCTACTGACTGAATGAAAAGAGCTGTCATCTCACTCTCTTTGAATCTTCTTTATCATGCTAAGAGGAGCAGGAAAAAGCAAAAAATTTCAGAATTGCACCTTGCAATGTGGAGAAATTACTGTTTGTGCATTTACAATATTCATTGATTTTTGCCATTGAAAAACGTCCAGAAATGTTTGAAGCTACTGACTGAATGAAAGGAGCTGGCATCTCACTCTCTTTGAATCTTCTTTATCATGCTAAGAGGAGCAGGAAAAAGCAAAAAATTTCAGAATTGCACCTTGCAATGCGGAGAAATTACTGTTTGTGCATTTACAATATTCATTGATTTTTGCCATTGAAAAACATCATGTTATTCATATACCAGAAAAGTTTGAAGCTACTGACTGAATGAAAAGAGCTGGCACCTGACTCTCTTTGAATCTTCTTTATCATGCTAAGAGGAGCAGGAAAAAGCAAAAAATTTCAGAATTGCACCTTGCAATGTGGAGAAATTACTGTTTGCGCATTTACAATATTCATTGATTTTTGCCATTGAAAAACGTCCAGAAATGTTTGAAGCTACTGACTGAGTGAAAGGAGCTGGCATCTCACTCTCTTTGAATCTTCTTTATCATGCTAAGAGGAGCAGAAAAAAGCAAAAAATTTCAGAATTGCACCTTGCAATGCGGAGAAATTACTGTTTGTGCATTTACAATATTCATTGATTTTTGCCATTGAAAAACATCATGTTATTGATATACCAGAAAAGTTTGAAGCTACTGACTGAATGAAAAGAGCTGTCATCTCACTCTCTTTGAATCTTCTTTATCATGCTAAGAGGAGCAGGAAAAAGCAAAAAATTTCAGAATTGCACCTTGCAATGTGGAGAAATTACTGTTTGTGCATTTACAATATTCATTGATTTTTGCCATTGAAAAACGTCCAGAAATGTTTGAAGCTACTGACTGAATGAAAGGAGCTGGCATCTCACTCTCTTTGAATCTTCTTTATCATGCTAAGAGGAGCAGGAAAAAGCAAAAAATTTCAGAATTGCACCTTGCAATGCGGAGAAATTACTGTTTGTGCATTTACAATATTCATTGATTTTTGCCATTGAAAAACATCATGTTATTCATATACCAGAAAAGTTTGAAGCTACTGACTGAATGAAAAGAGCTGGCATCTGACTCTCTTTGAATCTTCTTTATCATGCTAAGAGGTGCAGGAAAAAGCAAAAAATTTCAGAATTGCACCTTGCAATGTGGAGAAATTACTGTTTGTGCATTTACAATATTCATTGATTTTTGCCATTGAAAAACGTCCAGAAATGTTTGAAGCTACTGACTGAATGAAAGGAGCTGGCATCTCACTCTCTTTGAATCTTCTTTATCATGCTAAGAGGAGCAGGAAAAAGCAAAAAATTTCAGAATTGCACCTTGCAATGCGGAGAAATTACTGTTTGTGCATTTACAATTTTCATTGATTTTTGCCATTGAAAAACATCATGTTATTCATATACCAGAAATGTTTGAAGCTACTGACTGAATGAAAAGAGCTGGCATCTCACTCTCTTTGAATCTTCTTTATTATGCTAAGAGGAGCAGGAAAAAGCAAAAAATTTCAGAATTGCACCTTGCAATGTGGAGAAATTACTGTTTGTGCATTTACAATATTCATTGATTTTTGCCATTGAAAAACGTCCAGAAATGTTTGAAGCTACTGACTGAATGAAAGGAGCTGGCATCTCACTCTCTTTGAATCTTCTTTATCATGCTAAGAGGAGCAAGAAAAAGCAAAAAATTTCAGAATTGCACCTTGCAATGCGGAGAAATTACTGTTTGTGCATTTACAATATTCATTGATTTTTGCCATTGAAAAACATCATGTTATTCATATACCAGAAATGTTTGAAGCTACTGACTGAATGAAAAGAGCTGGCATCTCACTTTCTTTGAATCTTCTTTATCATGCTAAGAGGAGCAGGAAAAAGCAAAAAATTTCAGAATTGCACCTTGCAATGTGGAGAAATTACTGTTTGTGCATTTACAATATTCATTGATTTTTGCCATTGAAAAACGTCCAGAAATGTTTGAAGCTACTGACTGAATGAGAGGAGCTGGCATCTCACTCTCTTTGAATCTTCTTTATCATGCTAAGAGGAGCAGGAAAAAGCAAAAAATTTAAGAATTGCACCTTGCAATGCGGAGAAATTACTGTTTGTGCATTTACAATATTCATTGATTTTTGCCATTGAAAAACATCATGTTATTCATATACCAGAAATGTTTGAAGCTACTGACTGAATGAAAAGAGCTGGCATCTCACTTTCTTTGAATCTTCTTTATCATGCTAAGAGGAGCAGGAAAAAGCAAAAAATTTCAGAATTGCACCTTGCAATGTGGAGAAATTACTGTTTGTGCATTTACAATATTCATTGATTTTTGCCATTGAAAAACGTCCAGAAATGTTTGAAGCTACTGACTGAATGAAAGGAGCTGGCATCTCACTCTCTTTGAATCTTCTTTATCATGCTAAGAGGAGCAGGAAAAAGCAAAAAATTTCAGAATTGCACCTTGCAATGCGGAGAAATTACTGTTTGTGCATTTACAATATTCATTGATTTTTGCCATTGAAAAACATCATGTTATTGATATACCAGAAAAGTTTGAAGCTACTGACTGAATGAAAAGAGCTGTCATCTCACTCTCTTTGAATCTTCTTTATCATGCTAAGAGGAGCAGGAAAAAGCAAAAAATTTCAGAATTGCACCTTGCAATGTGGAGAAATTACTGTTTGTGTATTTACAATATTCATTGATTTTTGCCATTGAAAAACGTCCAGAAATGTTTGAAGCTACTGACTGAATGAAAGGAGCTGGCATCTCACTCTCTTTGAATCTTCTTTATCATGCTAAGAGGAGCAGGAAAAAGCAAAAAATTTCAGAATTGCACCTTGCAATGTGGAGAAATTACTGTTTGTGCATTTACAATATTCATTGATTTTTGCCATTGAAAAACGTCCAGAAATGTTTGAAGCTACTGACTGAATGAAAGGAGCTGGCATCTCACTCTCTTTGAATCTTCTTTATCATGCTAAGAGGAGCAGGAAAAAGCAAAAAATTTCAGAATTGCACCTTGCAATGCGGAGAAATTACTGTTTGTGCATTTACAATATTCATTGATTTTTGCCATTGAAAAACATCATGTTATTCATATACCAGAAAAGTTTGAAGCTACTGACTGAATGAAAAGAGCTGGCATCTGACTCTCTTTGAATCTTCTTTATCATGCTAAGAGGAGCAGGAAAAAGCAAAAAATTTCAGAATTGCACCTTGCAATGTGGAGAAATTACTGTTTGTGCATTTACAATATTCATTGATTTTTGCCATTGAAAAACGTCCAGAAATGTTTGAAGCTACTGACTGAATGAAAGGAGCTGGCATCTCACTCTCTTTGAATCTTCTTTATCATGCTAAGAGGAGCAGGAAAAAGCAAAAAATTTCAGAATTGCACCTTGCAATGCGGAGAAATTACTGTTTGTGCATTTACAATATTCATTGATTTTTGCCATTGAAAAGCATCATGTTATTCATATACCAGAAATGTTTGAAGCTACTGACTGAATGAAAAGAGCTGGCATCTCAATTTCTTTGAATCTTCTTTATCATGCTAAGAGGAGCAGGAAAAAGCAAAAAATTTCAGAATTGCACCTTGCAATGTGGAGAAATTACTGTTTGTGCATTTACAATATTGATTGATTTTTGCCATTGAAAAACGTCCAGAAATGTTTGAAGCTACTGACTGAATGAAAGGAGCTGGCATCTCACTCTCTTTGAATCTTCTTTATCATGCTAAGAGGAGCAGGAAAAACAAAAAATTTCAGAATTGCACGTTGCAATGTGGAGAAATTACTGTTTGTGCATTTACAATATTCATTGATTTTTGCCATTGAAAAACATCATGTTATTCATATACCAGAAATGTTTGAAGCTACTGACTGAATGAAAAGAGCTGGCATCTCACTCTCTTTGAATCTTCTTTATTATGCTAAGAGGAGCAGGAAAAAGCAAAAAATTTCAGAATTGCACCTTGCAATGTGGAGAAATTACTGTTTGTGCATTTACAATATTCATTGATTTTTGCCATTGAAAAACGTCCAGAAATGTTTGAAGCTACTGACTGAATGAAAGGAGCTGGCATCTCACTCTCTTTGAATCTTCTTTATCATGCTAAGAGGAGCAGGAAAAAGCAAAAATTTTCAGAATTGCACCTTGCAATGCGGAGAAATTACTGTTTGTGCATTTACAATATTCATTGATTTTTGCCATTGAAAAACATCATGTTATTCATATACCAGAAATGTTTGAAGCTACTGACTGAATGAAAAGAGCTGGCATCTCACTTTCTTTGAATCTTCTTTATCATGCTAAGAGGAGCAGGAAAAAGCAAAAAAATTTCAGAATTGCACCTTGCAATGTGGAGAAATTACTGTTTGTGCATTTACAATATTCATTGATTTTTGCCATTGAAAAACGTCCAGAAATGTTTGAAGCTACTGACTGAATGAAAGGAGCTGGCATCTCACTCTCTTTGAATTTTCTTTATCATGCTAAGAGGAGCAGGAAAAAGCAAAAAATTTCAGAATTGCACCTTGCAATGCGGAGAAATTACTGTTTGTGCATTTACAATATTCATTGATTTTTGCCATTGAAAAACATCATGTTATTGATATACCAGAAAAGTTTGAAGCTACTGACTGAATGAAAAGAGCTGGCATCTCACTCTCTTTGAATCTTCTTTATCATGCTAAGAGGAGCAGGAAAAAGCAAAAAATTTCAGAATTGCACCTTGCAATGTGGAGAAATTACTGTTTGTGCATTTACAATATTCATTGATTTTTGCCATTGAAAAACGTCCAGAAATGTTTGAAGCTACTGACTGAATGAAAGGAGCTGGCATCTCACTCTCTTTGAATCTTCTTTATCATGCTAAGAGGAGCAGGAAAAAGCAAAAAATTTCAGAATTGCACCTTGCAATGCGGAGAAATTACTGTTTGTGCATTTACAATATTCATTGATTTTTGCCATTGAAAAACATCATGTTATTCATATACCAGAAATGTTTGAAGCTACTGACTGAATGAAAAGAGCTGGCATCTCACTCTCTTTGAATCTTCTTTATCATGCTAAGAGGAGCAGGAAAAAGCAAAAAATTTCAGAATTGCACCTTGCAATGTGGAGAAATTACTGTTTGTGCATTTACAATATTCATTGATTTTTGCCATTGAAAAACGTCCAGAAATGTTTGAAGCTACTGACTGAATGAAAGGAGCTGGCATCTCACTCTCTTTGAATCTTCTTTATCATGCTAAGAGGAGCAGGAAAAAGCAAAAAATTTCAGAATTGCACCTTGCAATGCGGAGAAATTACTGTTTGTGCATTTACAATATTCATTGATTTTTGCCATTGATAAACATCATGTTATTCATATACCAGAAATGTTTGAAGCTACTGACTGAATGAAAAGAGCTGGCATCTCACTCTCTTTGAATCTTCTTTATCATGCTAAGAGGAGCAGGAAAAAGCAAAAAATTTCAGAATTGCACCTTGCATTGTGGAGAAATTACTGTTTGTGCATTTACAAAATCATTGATTTTTGCCATTGAAAAACGTCCAGAAATGTTTGAAGCTACTGACTGAATGAAAGGAGCTGGCATCTCACTCTCTTTGAATCTTCTTTATCATGCTAAGAGGAGCAGGAAAAAGCAAAAAATTTCAGAATTACACCTTGCAATGCGGAGAAATTACTGTTTGTGCATTTACAATATTCATTGATTTTTGCCATTGAAAAACATCATGTTATTCATATACCAGAAATGTTTGAAGCTACTGACTGAATGAAAAGAGCTGGCATCTCACTCTCTTTGAATCTTCTTTATCATGCTAAGAGGAGCAGGAAAAAGCAAAAAATTTCAGAATTGCACCTTGCAATGTGGAGAAATTACTGTTTGTGCATTTACAAAATCATTGATTTTTGCCATTGAAAAACGTCCAGAAATGTTTGAAGCTACTGACTGAATGAAAGGAGCTGGCATCTCACTCTCTTTGAATCTTCTTTATCATGCTAAGAGGAGCAGGAAAAAGCAAAAAATTTCAGAATTTCTCCTTGCAATGCGGAGGAATTACTGTTTGTGCATTTACAATATTCATTGATTTTTGCCATTGAAAAACATCATGTTATTCATGTACCAGAAATGTTTGAAGCTACTGACTGAATGAAAAGAGCTGGCATCTCACTCTCTTTGAATCTTCTTTATCATGCTAAGAGGAGCAGGAAAAAGCAAAAAAATTCAGAATTGCACCTTGCAATGTGGAGAAATTACTGTTTGTGCATTTACAATATTCATTGATTTTTGCCATTGAAAAACGTCCAGAAATGTTTGAAGCTACTGACTGAATGAAAGGAGCTGGCATCTCACTCTCTTTGAATCTTCTTTATCATGCTAAGAGGAGCAGGAAAAAGCAAAAAATTTCAGAATTGCACCTTGCAATGCGGAGAAATTACTGTTTGTGCATTTACAATATTCATTGATTTTTGCCATTGAAAAACATCATGTTATTCATATACCAGAAATGTTTAAAGCTACTGACTGAATGAAAAGAGCTGGCATCTCACTCTCTTTGAATCTTCTTTATCATGCTAAGAGGAGCAGGAAAAAGCAAAAAATTTCAGAATTGCACCTTGCAATGTGGAGAAATTACTGTTTGTGCATTTACAAAATCATTGATTTTTGCCATTGAAAAACGTCCAGAAATGTTTGAAGCTACTGACTGAATGAAAGGAGCTGGCATCTCACTCTCTTTGAATCTTCTTTATCATGCTAAGAGGAGCAGGAAAAAGCAAAAAATTTCAGAATTTCTCCTTGCAATGCGGAGAAATTACTGTTTGTGCATTTACAATATTCATTGATTTTTGCCATTGAAAAACATCATGTTATTCATGTACCAGAAATGTTTGAAGCTACTGACTGAATGAAAAGAGCTGGCATCTCACTCTCTTTGAATCTTCTTTATCATGCTAAGAGGAGCTGGAAAAAGCAAAAAATTTCAGAATTGCACCTTGCAATGTGGAGAAATTACTGTTTGTGCCTTTACAATATTCATTGATTTTTGCCATTGAAAAACGTCCAGAAATGTTTGAAGCTACTGACTGAATGAAAGGAGCTGGCATCTCACTCTCTTTGAATCTTCTTTATCATGCTAAGAGGAGCAGGAAAAAGCAAAAAAATTCAGAATTGCACCTTGCAATGCGGAGAAATTACTGTTTGTGCATTTACAATATTCATTGGTTTTTGCCATTGAAAAACATCATGTTATTCATATACCAGAAATATTTGAAGCTACTGACTGAATGAAAAGGGCTGGCATCTCACTCTCTTTGAATCTTCCTTATCATGCTAAGAGGAGCAGGAAAAAGCAAAAAATTTCAGAATTGCACCTTGCAATGTGGAGAAATTACTGTTTGTGCATTTACAATATTCATTGATTTTTGCCAATGAAAAACGTCCAGAAATGTTTGAAGCTACTGACTGAATGAAAGGAGCTGGCATCTCACTCTCTTTGAATTTTCTTTATCATGCTAAGAGGAGCAGGAAAAAGGAAAAATTTCAGAATTGCACCTTGCAATGCGGAGAAATTACTGTTTGTGCATTTACAATATTCATTGATTTTTGCCATTGAAAAACATCATGTTATTCATATACCAGAAATGTTTGAAGCTATTGACTGAATGAAAAGAGCTGGCATCTCACTCTCTTTGAATCTTCTTTATCATGCTAAGAGGAGCAGGAAAAAGCAAAAAATTTCAGAATTGCACCTTGCAATGTGGAGAAATTACTGTTTGTGCATTTACAATATTCATTGATTTTTGCCATTGAAAAACATCCAGAAATGTTTGAAGCTACTAACTGAATGAAAGGAGCTGGCATCTCACTCTCTTTGAATCTTCTTTATCATGCTAAGAGGAGCAGGAAAAAGCAAAAAACTTCAGAATTGCACCTTGCATTGCGGAGAAATTACTGTTTGTGCATTTACAATATTCATTGATTTTTGCCATTGAAAAACATCATGTTATTCATATACCAGAAATGTTTGAAGCTACTGACTGAATGAAAAGAGCTGGCATCTCACTCTCTTTGAATCTTCTTTATCATGCTAAGAGGAGCAGGAAAAAGCCAAAAATTTCAGAATTGCACCTTGCAATGTGGAGAAATTACTGTTTGTGCATTTACAATATTCATTGATTTTTGCCATTGAAAATCGTCCAGAAATGTTTGAAGCAACTGACCGAATGAAAGGAGCTGGCATCTCACTCTCTTTGAATCTTCTTTATCATGCTAAGAGGAGCAGGAAAAAGCAAAAAATTTCAGAATTGCACCTTGCAATGTGGAGAAATTACTGTTTGTGCATTTACAATATTCATTGATTTTTGCCATTGAAAAACATCATGTTATTCATATACCAGAAATGTTTGAAGCTACTGACTGAATGAAAAGAGCTGGCATCTCACTCTCTTTGAATCTTCTTTATCATACTAAGAGGAGCAGGAAAAAGCAAAACATTTCAGAATTGCACCTTGCTATGTGGAGAAATTACTGTTTGTGCATTTACAATATTCATTGATTTTTGCCATTGAAAAACGTCCAGAAATGTTTGAAGCTACTGACCGAATGAAAGGAGCTGGCATCTCACTCTCTTTGAATCTTCTTTATCATGTTAAGAGGAGCAGGAAAAAGCAAAAAATTTCAGAATTGCACCTTGCAATGCGGAGAAATTACTGTTTGTGCATTTACAACATTCATTGATTTTTGCCATTGAAAATCGTCCAGAAATGTTTGAAGCAACTGACTGAATGAAAGGAGCTGGCATCTCACTCTCTTTGAATCTTCTTTATCATGCTAAGAGGAGCAGGAAAAAGCAAAAAATTTCAGAATTGCACCTTGCAATGCGGAGAAATTACTGTTTGTGCATTTACAATATTCATTGATTTTTGCCATTGAAAAACATCATGTTATTCATATACCAGAAATGTTTGAAGCTACTGACTGAATGAAAAGAGCTGGCATCTCACTCTCTTTGAATCTTCTTTATCATGCTAAGAGGAGCAGGAAAAAGCAAAAAACTTCAGAATTGCACCTTGCAATGTGGAGAAATTACTGTTTGTGAATTTACAATATTCATTGATTTTTGACATTGAAAAACGTCCAGAAATGTTTGAAGCTACTGACTGAATGAAAGGAGCTGGCATCTCACTCTCTTTGAATCTTCTTTATCATGTTAAGAGGAGCAGGAAAAAGCAAAAAATTTCAGAATAGCACCTTGCAATGCGGAGAAATTACTGTTTGTGCATTTACAATATTCATTGATTTTTGCCATTGAAAAACATCATGTTATTCGTATACCAGAAATGTTTGAAGCTAGTGACTGAATGAAAAGAGCTGGCATTTCACTCTCTTTGAATCTTCTTTATCATGCTAAGAGGAGCAGGAAAAAGCAAAAAATTTCAGAATTGCACCTTGCAATGTGGAGAAATTACTGTTTGTGCATTTACAATATTCATTGATTTTTGCCTTTGAAAAACGTCCAGAAATGTTTGAAGCTACTGACTGAATGAAAGGAGCTGGCATCTCACTCTCTTTGAATCTTCTTTATCATGTTAAGAGGAGCAGGAAAAAGCAAAAAATTTCAGAATAGCACCTTGCAATGCGGAGAAATTACTATTTGTGCATTTACAATATTCATTGATTTTTGCCATTGAAAAACATCATGTTATTCATATACCAGAAATGTTTGAAGCTACTGACTGAATGAAAAGAGCTGGCATCTCACTCTCTTTGAATCTTCTTTATCATGCTAAGAGGAGCAGGAAAAAGCAAAAAATTTCAGAATTGCACCTTGCAATGTGGAGAAATTACAGTTTGTGCATTTACAATATTCATTGATTTTTGCCATTTAAAAACGTCCAGAAATGTTTGAAGCTACTGACTGAATGAAAGGAGCTGGCATCTCACTCTCTTTGAATCTTCTTTATCATGCTAAGAGGAGCAGGAAAAAGCAAAAAATTTCAGAATTGCACCTTGCAATGTGGAGAAATTACTGTTTGTGCATTTACAATATTCATTGATTTTTGCCATTGAAAAACGTCCAGAAATGTTTGAAGCTACTGACTGAATGAAAGGAGCTGGCATCTCACTCTCTTTGAATCTTCTTTATCATGTTAAGAGGAGCAGGAAAAAGCAAAAAATTTTAGAATTGCACCTTGCAATGCGGAGAAATTACTGTTTGTGCATTTACAATATTCATTGATTTTTGCCATTGAAAAACATCATGTTATTCATGTACCAGAAATGTTTGAAGCTACTGACTGAATGAAAAGAGCTGGCATCTCACTCTCTTTGAATCTTCTTTATCATGCTAAGAGGAGCAGGAAAAAGCAAAAAATTTCAGAATTGCACCTTGCAATGTGGAGAAATTACAGTTTGTGCATTTACAATATTCATTGATTTTTGCCATTGAAAAACGTCCAGAAATGTTTGAAGCTACTGACTGAATGAAAGGAGCTGGCATCTCACTCTCTTTGAATCTTCTTTATCATGCTAAGAGGAGCGGGAAAAAGCAAAAAATTTCAGAATTGCACCTTGCAATGCGGAGAAATTACTGTTTGTGCATTTACAATATTCATTGATTTTTGCCATTGAAAAACATCATGTTATTGATATACTAGAAAAGTTTGAAGCTACTGACTGAATGAAAAGAGCTGGCATCTCACTCTCTTTGAATCTTCTTTATCATGCTAAGAGGAGCAGGAAAAAGCAAAAAATTTCAGAATTGCACCTTGCAATGTGGAGAAATTACTGTTTGTGCATTTACAATATTCATTGATTTTTGCCATTGAAAAACGTCGAGAAATTTTTGAAGCTACTGACTGAATGAAAGGAGCTGGCATCTCACTCTCTTTGAATCTTCTTTATCATGCTAAGAGGAGCAGGAAAAAGCAAAAAAATTCAGAATTGCACCTTGCAATGCGGAGAAATTACTGTTTGTGCATTTACAATATTCATTGATTTTTTCCATTGAAAAACATCAGGTTATTCATATACCAGAAATGTTTGAAGCTACTGACTGAATGAAAAGAGCTGGCATCTCACTCTCTTTGAATCTTCTTTATCATGCTAAGAGGAGCAGGAAAAAGCAAAAAATTTCAGAATTGCACCTTGCAATGTGGAGAAATTACTGTTTGTGCATTTACAATATTCATTGATTTTTGCCATTGAAAAACATCCAGAAATTTTTGAAGCTACTGACTGAATGAAAGGAGCTGGCATCTCACTCTCTTTGAATCTTCTTTATCATGTTAAGAGGAGCAGGAAAAAGCAAAAAATTTCAGAATAGCACCTTGCAATGCGGAGAAATTACTGTTTGTGCATTTACAATATTCATTGATTTTTGCCATTGAAAAACATCATGTTATTCATATACCAGAAATGTTTGAAGCTACTGACTGAATGAAAAGAGCTGGCATCTCACTCTCTTTGAATCTTCTTTATCATGCTAAGAGGAGCAGGAAAAAGCAAAAAATTTCAGAATTGCACCTTGCAATGCGGAGAAATTACAGTTTGTGCATTTACAATATTCATTGATTTTTGCCATTTAAAAACGTCCAGAAATGTTTGAAGCTACTGACTGAATGAAAGGAGCTGGCATCTCACTCTCTTTGAATCTTCTTTATCATGCTAAGAGGAGCAGGAAAAAGCAAAAAATTTCAGAATTGCACCTTGCAATGTGGAGAAATTACTGTTTGTGCATTTACAATATTCATTGATTTTTGCCATTGAAAAACGTCCAGAAATGTTTGAAGCTACTGACTGAATGAAAGGAGCTGGCATCTCACTCTCTTTGAATCTTCTTTATCATGTTAAGAGGAGCAGGAAAAAGCAAAAAATTTTAGAATTGCACCTTGCAATGCGGAGAAATTACTGTTTGTGCATTTACAATATTCATTGATTTTTGCCATTGAAAAACATCATGTTATTCATGTACCAGAAATGTTTGAAGCTACTGACTGAATGAAAAGAGCTGGCATCTCACTCTCTTTGAATCTTCTTTATCATGCTAAGAGGAGCAGGAAAAAGCAAAAAATTTCAGAATTGCACCTTGCAATGTGGAGAAATTACAGTTTGTGCATTTACAATATTCATTGATTTTTGCCATTGAAAAACGTCCAGAAATGTTTGAAGCTACTGACTGAATGAAAGGAGCTGGCATCTCACTCTCTTTGAATCTTCTTTATCATGCTAAGAGGAGCGGGAAAAAGCAAAAAATTTCAGAATTGCACCTTGCAATGCGGAGAAATTACTGTTTGTGCATTTACAATATTCATTGATTTTTGCCATTGAAAAACATCATGTTATTGATATACTAGAAAAGTTTGAAGCTACTGACTGAATGAAAAGAGCTGGCATCTCACTCTCTTTGAATCTTCTTTATCATGCTAAGAGGAGCAGGAAAAAGCAAAAAATTTCAGAATTGCACCTTGCAATGTGGAGAAATTACTGTTTGTGCATTTACAATATTCATTGATTTTTGCCATTGAAAAACGTCGAGAAATTTTTGAAGCTACTGACTGAATGAAAGGAGCTGGCATCTCACTCTCTTTGAATCTTCTTTATCATGCTAAGAGGAGCAGGAAAAAGCAAAAAAATTCAGAATTGCACCTTGCAATGCGGAGAAATTACTGTTTGTGCATTTACAATATTCATTGATTTTTTCCATTGAAAAACATCATGTTATTCATATACCAGAAATGTTTGAAGCTACTGACTGAATGAAAAGAGCTGGCATCTCACTCTCTTTGAATCTTCTTTATCATGCTAAGAGGAGCAGGAAAAAGCAAAAAATTTCAGAATTGCACCTTGCAATGTGGAGAAATTACTGTTTGTGCATTTACAATATTCATTGATTTTTGCCATTGAAAAACATCCAGAAATGTTTGAAGCTACTGACTGAATGAAAGGAGCTGGCATCTCACTCTCTTTGAATCTTCTTTATCATGCTAAGAGGAGCAGGAAAAAGCAAAAAAATTTAGAATTGCACCTTGCAATGCGGAGAAATTACTGTTTGTGCATTTACAATATTCATTGATTTTTGCCATTGAAAAACATCATGTTATTCATATACCAGAAATGTTTGAAGCTACTGACTGAATGAAAAGAGCTGGCATCTCACTCTCTTTGAATCTTCTTTATCATGCTAAGAGGAGCAGGAAAAAGCAAAAAATTTCAGAATTGCACCTTGCTATGTGGAGAAATTACTGTTTGTGCATTTACAATATTCATTGATTTTTGCCATTGAAAAACGTCCAGAAATGTTTGAAGCTACTGACTGAATGAAAGGAGCTGGCATCTCACTCTCTTTGAATCTTCTTTATCATGCTAAGAGGAGCAGGAAAAAGCAAAAAATTTCAGAATTGCACCTTGCAATGCGGAGAAATTCCTGTTAGTGCATTTACAATATTCATTGATTTTTGCCATTGAAAAACATCATGTTATTCGTATACCAGAAATGTTTGAAGCTAGTGACTGAATGAAAAGAGCTGGCATCTCACTCTCTTTGAATCTTCTTTATCATGCTAAGAGGAGCAGGAAAAAGCAAAAAATTTCAGAATTGCACCTTGCAATGTGGAGAAATTACTGTTTCTGCATTTACAATATTCATTGATTTTTGCTATTGAAAAACGTCCAGAAATGTTTGAAGCTACTGACTGAATGAAAGGAGCTGGCATCTCACTCTCTTTGAATCTTCTTTATCATGTTAAGAGGAGCAGGAAAAAGCAAAAAATTTCAGAATTGCACCTTGCAATGCGGAGAAATTACTGTTTGTGCATTTACAATATTCATTGATTTTTGCCATTGAAAAACATCATGTTATTCATATACCAGAAATGTTTGAAGCTACTGACTGAATGAAAAGAGCTGGCATCTCACTCTCTTTGAATCTTCTTTATCATGCTAAGAGGAGCAGGAAAAAGCAAAAAATTTCAGAATTGCACCTTGCAATGTGGAGAAATTACAGTTTGTGCATTTACAATATTCATTGATTTTTGCCATTGAAAAACGTCCAGAAATGTTTGAAGCTACTGACTGAATGAAAGGAGCTGGCATCTCACTCTCTTTGAATCTTCTTTATCATGCTAAGAGGAGGAGGAAAAAGCAAAAAATTTCAGAATTGCACCTTGCAATGCGGAGAAATTACTGTTTGTGCATTTACAATATTCATTGATTTTTGCCATTGAAAAACATCATGTTATTGATATACCAGAAAACTTTGATGCTACTGACTGAATGAAAAGAGCTGGCATCTCACTCTCTTTGAATCTTCTTTATCATGCTAAGAGGAGCAGGAAAAAGCAAAAAATTTCAGAATTGCACCTTGCAATGTGGAGAAATTACTGTTTGTGCATTTACAATATTCATTGATTTTTGCCATTGAAAAACGTACAGAAATGTTTGAAGCTACTGACTGAATGAAAGGAGCTGGCATCTCACTCTCTTTGAATCTTCTTTATCATGCTAAGAGGAGCAGGAAAAAGCAAAAAATTTCAGAATTACACCTTGCAATGCGGAGAAATTACTGTTTGTGCATTTACAATATTCATTGATTTTTGCCATTGAAAAACATCATGTTATTCATATACCAGAAATGTTTGAAGTTACTGACTGAATGAAAAGAGCTGGCATCTCACTCTCTTTGAATCTTCTTTATCATGCTAAGAGGAGCAGGAAAAAGCAAAAAATTTCAGAATTGCACCTTGCAATGTGGAGAAATTACTGTTTGTGCATTTACAATATTCATTGATTTTTGCCATTGAAAAACATCCAGAAATGTTTGAAGCTACTGACTGAATGAAAGGAGCTGGCATCTCACTCTCTTTGAATCTTCTTTATCATGCTAAGAGGAGCAGGAAAAAGCAAAAAAATTCAGAATTGCACCTTGCAATGCGGAGAAATTACTGTTTGTGCATTTACAATATTCATTGATTTTTGCCATTGAAAAACATCATGTTATTCATATACCAGAAATGTTTGAAGCTACTGACTGAATGAAAAGAGCTGGCATCTCACTCTCTTTGAATCTTCTTTATCATGCTAAGAGAAGCAGGAAAAAGCAAAAAATTTCAGAATTGCACCTTGCTATGTGGAGAAATTACTGTTTGTGCATTTACAATATTCATTGATTTTTGCCATTGAAAAACGTCCAGAAATGTTTGAAGCTACTGACTGAATGAAAGGAGCTGGCATCTCACTCTCTTTGAATCTTCTTTATCATGTTAAGAGGAGGAGGAAAAAGCAAAAAATTTCAGAATTGCACCTTGCAATGCGGAGAAATTACTGTTTGTGCATTTACAATATTCATTGATTTTTGCCATTGAAAAAGATCATGTTATTCATATACCAGAAATGTTTGAAGCTACTGACTGAATGAAAAGAGCTGGCATCTCACTCTCTTTGAATCTTCTTTATCATGCTAAGAGGAGCAGGAAAAAGCAAAAAATTTCAGAATTGCACCTTGCAATGTGGAGAAATTACTGTTTGTGCATTTATAATAGTCATTGATTTTTGCCATTGAAAATCATCCAGAAATGTTTGAAGCAACTGACTGAATGAAAGGAGCTGGCATCTCACTCTCTTTGAATCTTCTTTATCATGCTAAGAGGAGCAGGAAAAAGCAAAAAATTTCAGAATTGCACCTTGAAATGCGGAGAAATTACTGTTTGTGCATTTACAATATTCATTGATTTTTGCCATTGAAAAACATCATGTTATTCATATACCAGAAATGATTGAAGCTACTGACTGAATGAAAAGAGCTGGCATCTCACTCTCTTTGAATCTTCTTTATCATGCTAAGAGGAGCAGGAAAAAGCAAAACATTTCAGAATTGCACCTTGCTATGTGGAGAAATTACTGTTTGTGCATTTACAATATTCATTGATTTTTGCCATTGAAAAACGTCCAGAAATGTCTGAAGCTACTGACCGAATGAAAGGAGCTGGCATCTCACTCTCTTTGAATCTTCTTTACCATGTTAAGAGGAGCAGGAAAAAGCAAAAAATTTCAGAATTGCACCTTGCAATGCGGAGAAATTACTGTTTGTGCATTTACAATATTCATTGATTTTTGCCATTGAAAAACATCATGTTATTCATATACCAGAAATGTTTGAAGCTACTGACTGAATGAAAAGAGCTGGCATCTCACTCTCTTTGAATCTTCTTTATCATGCTAAGAGGAGCAGGAAAAAGCAAAAAATTTCAGAATTGCACCTTGCAATGTGGAGAAATTACTGTTTGTGCATTTACAATATTCATTGATTTTTGCCATTGAAAAACGTCCAGAAATGTTTGATGCTACAGACTGAATGAAAGGAGCTGGCATCTCACTCTCTTTGAATCTTCTTTATCATGCTAAGAGGAGCAGGAAAAAGCAAAAAATTTCAGAATTGCACCTTGCAAGGCGGAGAAATTACTGTTTGTGCATTTACAATATTCATTGATTTTTGCCATTGAAAAACATCATGTTATTCGTATACCAGAAATGTTTGAAGCTAGTGACTGAATGAAAAGAGCTGGCATCTCACTCTCTTTGAATCTTCTTTATCATGCTAAGAGGAGCAGGAAAAAGCAAAAAATTTCAGAATTGCACCTTGCAATGTGGAGAAATTACTGTTTGTGCATTTACAATATTCATTGATTTTTGCCATTGAAAAACGTCCAGAAACGTTTGAAGCTACTGACTGAATGAAAGGAGCTGGCATCTCACTCTCTTTGAATCTTCTTTATCATGCGAAGAGGAGCAGGAAAAAGCAAAAAATTTCAGAATTGCACCTTGCAATGCGGAGAAATTACTGTTTGTGCATTTACAATATTCATTGATTTTTGCCATTGAAAAACATCATGTTATTCATATACCAGAAATGTTTGAAGCTACTGACTGAATGAAAAGAGCTGGCATCTCACTCTCTTTGAATCTTCTTTATCATGCTAAGAGGAGCAGGAAAAAGCAAAAAATTTCAGAATTGCACCTTGCAATGTGGAGAAATTACTGTTTGTGCATTTACAATATTCATTGATTTTTGCCATTGAAAAACGTCCAGAAATGTTTGAAGCTACTGACTGAATGAAAGGAGCTGGCATCTCACTCTCTTTGAATCTTCTTTATCATGCTAAGAGGAGCAGGAAAAAGCAAAAAATTTCAGAATTGCACCTTGCAATGCGGAGAAATTACTGTTTGTGCATTTACAATATTCATTGATTTTTGCCATTGAAAAACATCATGTTATTCATATACCAGAAATGTTTGAAGCTACTGACTGAATGAAAAGAGCTGGCATCTCACTCTCTTTGAATCTTCTTTATCATGCTAAGAGGAGCAGGAAAAAGCAAAAAGTTTCAGAATTGCACCTTGCAATGTGGAGAAATTATTGTTTGTGCATTTACAATATTCATTGATTTTTGCCATTGAAAAACGTCCAGAAATGTTTGAAGCTACTGACTGAATGAAAGGAGCTGGCATCTCACTCTCTGAATCTTCTTTATCATGCTAAGAGGAGCAGGAAAAAGCAAAAAAGTTCAGAATTGCACCTTGCAATGCGGAGAAATTACTGTTTGTGCATTTACAATATTCATTGATTTTTGCCATTGAAACACATCATGTTATTCATATACCAGAAATGTTTGAAGCTACTGACTGAATGAAAAGAGCTGGCATCTCACTCTCTTTGAATCTTCTTTATCATGCTAAGAGGAGCAGGAAAAAGCAAAACATTTCAGAATTGCACCTTGCTATGTGGAGAAATTACTGTTTGTGCATTTACAATATTCATTGATTTTTGCCATTGAAAAACGTCCAGAAATGTTTGAAGCTACTGACCGAATGAAAGGAGCTGGCATCTCACTCTCTTTGAATCTTCTTTATCATGTTAAGAGGAGCAGGAAAAAGCAAAAAAATTCAGAATTGCACCTTGCAATGCGGAGAAATTACTGTTTGTGCATTTACAATATTCATTGATTTTTGCCATTGAAAAACATCATGTTATTCATATACCAGAAATGTTTGAAGCTACTGACTGAATGAAAAGAGCTGGCATCTCACTCTCTTTGAATCTTCTTTATCATGCTAAGAGGAGCAGGAAAAAGCAAAAAATTTCAGAATTGCACCTTGCAATGTGGAGAAATTACTGTTTGTGCATTTACAATATTCATTGATTTTTGCCATTGAAAAACGTCCAGAAATGTTTGAAGCTACAGACTGAATGAAAGGAGCTGGCATCTCACTCTCTTTGAATCTTCTTTATCATGCTAAGAGGAGCAGGAAAAAGCAAAAAATTTCAGAATTGCACCTTGCAATGCGGAGAAATTACTGTTTGTGCATTTACAATATTCATTCATTTTTGCCATTGAAAAACATCATGTTATTCGTATACCAGAAATGTTTGAAGCTAGTGACTGAATGAAAAGAGCTGGCATCTCACTCGCTTTGAATCTTCTTTATCATGCTAAGAGGAGCAGGAAAAAGCAAAAAATTTCAGAATTGCACCTTGCAATGTGGAGAAATTACTGTTTGTGCATTTACAATATTCATTGATTTTTGCCATTGAAAAACATCCAGAAATGTTTGAAGCTACTGACTGAATGAAAGGAGATGGCATCTCACTCTCTTTGAATCTTCTTTATCATGCTAAGAGGAGCAGGAAAAAGCAAAAAATTTCAGAATTGCACCTTGCAATGCGGAGAAATTACTGTTTGTGCATTTACAATATTCATTGATTTTTGCCATTGAAAAACATCATGTTATTCATATACCAGAAATGTTTGAAGCTACTGACTGAATGAAAAGAGCTTGCATCTCACTCTCTTTGAATCTTCTTTATCATGCTAAGAGGAGCAGGAAAAAGCAAAAAATTTCAGAATTGCACCTTGCAATGTGGAGAAATTACTGTTTGTGCATTTACAATATTCATTGATTTTTGCCATTGAAAAACGTCCAGAAATGTTTGAAGCTACTGACTGAATGAAAGGAGCTGGCATCTCACTCTCTTTGAATCTTCTTTATCATGCTAAGAGGAGCAGGAAAAAGCAAAAAATTTCAGAATTGCACCTTGCAATGTGGAGAAATTACTGTTTGTGCATTTACAATATTCATTGATTTTTGCCATTGAAAAACGTCCAGAAACGTTTGAAGCTACTGACTGAATGAAAGGAGCTGGCATCTCACTCTCTTTGAATCTTCTTTATCATGCGAAGAGGAGCAGGAAAAAGCAAAAAATTTAAGAATTGCACCTTGCAATGCGGAGAAATTACTGTTTGTGCATTTACAATATTCATTGATTTTTGCCATTGAAAAACATCATGTTATTCATATACCAGAAATGTTTGAAGCTACTGACTGAATGAAAAGAGCTGGCATCTCACTCTCTTTGAATCTTCTTTATCATGCTAAGAGGAGCAGGAAAAAGCAAAAAATTTCAGAATTGCACCTTGCAATGTGGAGAAATTACTGTTTGTGCATTTACAATATTCATTGATTTTTGCCATTGAAAAACGTCCAGAAATGTTTGAAGCTACTGACTGAATGAAAGGAGCTGGCATCTCACTCTCTTTGAATCTTCTTTATCATGCTAAGAGGAGCAGGAAAAAGCAAAAAATTTCAGAATTGCACCTTGCAATGCGGAGAAATTACTGTTTGTGCATTTACAATATTCATTGATTTTTGCCATTGAAAAACATCATGTTATTCATATACCAGAAATGTTTGAAGCTACTGACTGAATGAAAAGAGCTGGCATCTCACTCTCTTTGAATCTTCTTTATCATGCTAAGAGGAGCAGGAAAAAGCAAAAAGTTTCAGAATTGCACCTTGCAATGTGGAGAAATTATTGTTTGTGCATTTACAATATTCATTGATTTTTGCCATTGAAAAACGTCCAGAAATGTTTGAAGCTACTGACTGAATGAAAGGAGCTGGCATCTCACTCTCTGAATCTTCTTTATCATGCTAAGAGGAGCAGGAAAAAGCAAAAAAGTTCAGAATTGCACCTTGCAATGCGGAGAAATTACTGTTTGTGCATTTACAATATTCATTGATTTTTGCCATTGAAACACATCATGTTATTCATATACCAGAAATGTTTGAAGCTACTGACTGAATGAAAAGAGCTGGCATCTCACTCTCTTTTAATCTTCTTTATCATGCTAAGAGGAGCAGGAAAAAGCAAAACATTTCAGAATTGCACCTTGCTATGTGGAGAAATTACTGTTTGTGCATTTACAATATTCATTGATTTTTGCCATTGAAAAACGTCCAGAAATGTTTGAAGCTACTGACCGAATGAAAGGAGCTGGCATCTCACTCTCTTTGAATCTTCTTTATCATGTTAAGAGGAGCAGGAAAAAGCAAAAAAATTCAGAATTGCACCTTGCAATGCGGAGAAATTACTGTTTGTGCATTTACAATATTCATTGATTTTTGCCATTGAAAAACATCATGTTATTCATATACCAGAAATGTTTGAAGCTACTGACTGAATGAAAAGAGCTGGCATCTCACTCTCTTTGAATCTTCTTTATCATGCTAAGAGGAGCAGGAAAAAGCAAAAAATTTCAGAATTGCACCTTGCAATGTGGAGAAATTACTGTTTGTGCATTTACAATATTCATTGATTTTTGCCATTGAAAAACGTCCAGAAATGTTTGAAGCTACAGACTGAATGAAAGGAGCTGGCATCTCACTCTCTTTGAATCTTCTTTATCATGCTAAGAGGAGCAGGAAAAAGCAAAAAATTTCAGAATTGCACCTTGCAATGCGGAGAAATTACTGTTTGTGCATTTACAATATTCATTGATTTTTGCCATTGAAAAACATCATGTTATTCGTATACCAGAAATGTTTGAAGCTAGTGACTGAATGAAAAGAGCTGGCATCTCACTCGCTTTGAATCTTCTTTATCATGCTAAGAGGAGCAGGAAAAAGCAAAAAATTTCAGAATTGCACCTTGCAATGTGGAGAAATTACTGTTTGTGCATTTACAATATTCATTGATTTTTGCCATTGAAAAACGTCCAGAAATGTTTGAAGCTACTGACTGAATGAAAGGAGCTGGCATCTCACTCTCTTTGAATCTTCTTTATCATGCTAAGAGGAGCAGGAAAAAGCAAAAAATTTCAGAATTGCACCTTGCAATGCGGAGAAATTACTGTTTGTGCATTTGCAATATTCATTGATTTTTGCCATTGAAAAACATCATGTTATTCATATACCAGAAATGTTTGAAGCTACTGACTGAATGAAAAGAGCTCGCATCTCACTCTCTTTGAATCTTCTTTATCATGCTAAGAGGAGCAGGAAAAAGCAAAAAGTTTCAGAATTGCACCTTGCAATGTGGAGAAATTATTGTTTGTGCATTTACAATATTCATTGATTTTTGCCATTGAAAAACGTCCAGAAATGTTTGAAGCTACTGACTGAATGAAAGGAGCTGGCATCTCACTCTCTGAATCTTCTTTATCATGCTAAGAGGAGCAGGAAAAAGCAAAAAAGTTCAGAATTGCACCTTGCAATGCGGAGAAATTACTGTTTGTGCATTTACAATATTCATTGATTTTTGCCTTTGAAAAACATCATGTTATTCATATACCAGAAATGTTTGAAGCTACTGACTGAATGAAAAGAGCTGGCATCTCACTCTCTTTGAATCTTCTTTATCATGCTAAGAGGAGCAGGAAAAAGCAAAAAGTTTCAGAATTGCACCTTGCAATGTGGAGAAATTATTGTTTGTGCATTTACAATATTCATTGATTTTTGCCATTGAAAAACGTCCAGAAATGTTTGAAGCTACTGACTGAATGAAAGGAGCTGGCATCTCACTCTCTGAATCTTCTTTATCATGCTAAGAGGAGCAGGAAAAAGCAAAAAAGTTCAGAATTGCACCTTGCAATGCGGAGAAATTACTGTTTGTGCATTTACAATATTCATTGATTTTTGCCTTTGAAAAACATCATGTTATTCATATACCAGAAATGTTTGAAGCTACTGACTGAATGAAAAGAGCTGGCATCTCACTCTCTTTGAATCTTCTTTATCATGCTAAGAGGAGCAGGAAAAAGCAAAAAATTTCAGAATTGCACCTTGCAATGTGGAGAAATTACTGTTTGTGCATTTACAATATTCATTGATTTTTGCCATTGAAAAACGTCCAGAAATGTTTGAAGCTACTGACTGAATGAAAGGAGCTGGCATCTCACTCTCTTTGAATCTTCTTTATCATGCTAAGAGGAGCAGGAAAAAGCAAAAAATTTCAGAATTGCACCTTGCAATGCGGAGAAATTACTGTTTGTGCATTTACAATATTCATTGATTTTTGCCATTGAAAAACATCATGTTATTCGTATACCAGAAAAGTTTGAAGTTAGTGACTGAATGAAAAGAGCTGGCATCTCACTCTCTTTGAATCTTCTTTATCATGCTAAGAGGAGCAGGAAAAAGCAAAAAATTTCAGAATTGCACCTTGCAATGTGGAGAAATTACTGTTTGTGCATTTACAATATTCATTGATTTTTGCCATTGAAAAATGTCCAGAAATGTTTGAAGCTACTGACTGAATGAAAGGAGCTGGCATCTCACTCTCTTTGAATCTTCTTTATCATGCTAAGAGGAGCAGGAAAAAGCAAAAAATTTCAGAATTGCACCTTGCAATGCGGAGAAATTACTGTTTGTGCATTTACAATATTCATTGATTTTTGCCATTGAAAAACATCATGTTATTCATATACCAGAAATGTTTGAAGCTACTGACTGAATGAAAAGAGCTGGCATCTCACTCTCTTTGAATCTTCTTTATCATGCTAAGAGGAGCAGGAAAAAGCAAAAAATTTCAGAATTGCACCTTGCAATGTGGAGAAATTACTGTTTGTGCATTTACAATATTCATTGATTTTTGCCATTGAAAAACGTCCAGAAATGTTTGAAGCTACTGACTGAATGAAAGGAGCTGGCTTCTCACTCTCTTTGAATCTTCTTTATCATGCTAAGAGGAGCAGGAAAAAGCAAAAAATTTCAGAATTGCAGCTTGCAATGCGGAGAAATTACTGTTTGTACATTTACAATATTCATTGATTTTTGCCATTGAAAAACATCATGTTATTCGTAAACCAGAAATGTTTGAAGCTACTGACTGAATGAAAAGAGCTGGCATCTCACTCTCTTTGAATCTTCTTTATCATGCTAAGAGGAGCAGGAAAAAGCAAAAAATTTCAGAATTGCACCTTGCAATGTGGAGAAATTACTGTTTGTGCATTTACAATATTCATTGATTTTTGCCATTGAAAAACGTCCAGAAATGTTTGAAGCTACTGACTGATTGAAAGGAGTTGGCATCTCACTCTCTTTGAATCTTCGTTATCATGCTAAGAGGAGCAGGAAAAAGCAAAAAATTTCAGAATTGCACCTTGCAATGCGGAGAAATTACTATTTGTGCATTTACAATATTCATTGATTTTTGCCATTGAAAAACATCATGTTATTCATATACCAGAAATGTTTGAAGCTACTGACTGAATGAAAAGAGCTGGCATCTCACTCTCTTTGAATCTTCTTTATCATGCTAAGAGGAGCAGGAAAAAGCAAAAAATTTCAGAATTGCACCTTGCAATGTGGAGAAATTACTGTTTGTGCATTTACAATATTCATTGATTTTTGCCATTGAAAAACGTCCAGAAATGTTTGAAGCTACTGACTGAATGAAAGGAGCTGGCATCTCACTCTCTTTGAATCTTCTTTATCATGCTAAGAGGAGCAGGAAAAAGCAAAAAATTTCAGAATTGCACCTTGCAATGCGGAGAAATTACTGTTTGTGCATTTACAATATTCATTGATTTTTGCCATTGAAAAACATCATGTTATTCATATACCAGAAATGGTTGAAGCTACTGACTGAATGAAAAGAGCTGGCATCTCACTCTCTTTGAATCTTCTTTATCATGCTAAGAGGAGCAGGAAAAAGCAAAAAATTTCAGAATTGCACTTTGCAATGTGGAGAAATTACTGTTTGTGCATTTACAATATTCATTGATTTTTGCCATTGAAAAACGTCCAGAAATGTTTGAAGCTACTGACTGAATGAAAGGAGCTGGCATCTCACTCTCTTTGAATCTTCTTTATCATGCTAAGAGGAGCAGGAAAAAGCAAAAAAATTCAGAATTGCACCTTGCAATGCGGAGAAATTACTGTTTGTGCATTTACAATATTCATTGATTTTTGCCCTTGAAAAACATCATGTTATTCATATACCAGAAATGTTTGAAGCTACTGACTGAATGAAAAGAGCTGGCATCTCACTCTCTTTGAATCTTCTTTATCATGCTAAGAGGAGCAGGAAAAAGCAAAAAATTTCAGAATTGCACCTTGCAATGTGGAGAAATTACTGTTTGTGCATTTACAATATTCATTGATTTTTGCCATTGAAAAACGTCCAGAAATGTTTGAAGCTACTGACTGAATGAAAGGAGCTGGCTTCTCACTCTCTTTGAATCTTCTTTATCATGCTAAGAGGAGCAGGAAAAAGCAAAAAATTTCAGAATTGCACCTTGCAATGCGGAGAAATTACTGTTTGTACATTTACAATATTCATTGATTTTTGCCATTGAAAAACATCATGTTATTCGTATACCAGAAATGTTTGAAGCTACTGACTGAATGAAAAGAGCTGGCATCTCACTCTCTTTGAATCTTCTTTATCATGCTAAGAGGAGCAGGAAAAAGCAAAAAATTTCAGAATTGCACCTTGCAATGTGGAGAAATTACTGTTTGTGCATTTACAATATTCATTGATTTTTGCCATTGAAAAACGTCCAGAAATGTTTGAAGCTACTGACTGATTGAAAGGAGCTGGCATCTCACTCTCTTTGAATCTTCTTTATCATGCTAAGAGGAGCAGGAAAAAGCAAAAAATTTCAGAATTGCACCTTGCAATGCGGAGAAATTACTATTTGTGCATTTACAATATTCATTGATTTTTGCCATTGAAAAACATCATGTTATTCATATACCAGAAATGTTTGAAGCTACTGACTGAATGAAAAGAGCTGGCATCTCACTCTCTTTGAATCTTCTTTATCATGCTATGAGGAGCAGGAAAAAGCAAAAAAATTCAGAATTGCACCTTGCAATGCGGAGAAATTACTGTTTGTGCATTTACAATATTCATTGATTTTTGCCATTGAAAAAAGTCCAGAAATGTTTGAAGCTACTAACTGAATGAAAGGAGCTGGCATCTCACTCTCTTTGAATCTTCTTTATCATGCTAAGAGGAGCAGGAAATAGCAAAAAATTTCAGAATTGCACGTTGTAATGCGGAGAAATTACTGTTTGTGCATTTACAATATTCATTGATTTTTGCCATTGAAAAACATCATGTTATTCATATACCAGAAATGTTTGAAGCTACTGACTGAATGAAAAGAGCTGGCATCTCACTCTCTTTGAATCTTCTTTATCATGCTAAGAGGAGCAGGAAAAAGCAAAAAATTTCAGAATTGCACCTTGCAATGTGGAGAAATTACTGTTTGTGCATTTACAATATTCATTGATTTTTGCCATTGAAAAACATCATGTTATTCATATACCAGAAATGTTTGAAGCTACTGACTGAATGAAAAGAGCTGGCATCTCACTCTCTTTGAATCTTCTTTATCATGCTAAGAGGAGCAGGAAAAAGCAAAAAATTTCAGAATTGCACCTTGCAATGCGGAGAAATTACTGTTTGTGCATTTACAATATTCATTGATTTTTGCCATTGAAAAACGTCCAGAAATGTTTGAAGCTACTGACTGAATGAAAGGAGCTGGCATCTCACTCTCTGAATCTTCTTTATCATGCTAAGAGGAGCAGGAAAAAGCAAAAAAGTTCAGAATTGCACCTTGCAATGCGGAGAAATTACTGTTTGTGCATTTACAATATTCATTGATTTTTGCCATTGAAAAACATCATGTTATTCATATACCAGAAATGTTTGAAGCTACTGACTGAATGAAAAGAGCTGGCATCTCACTCTCTTTGAATCTTCTTTATCATGCTAAGAGGAGCAGGAAAAAGCAAAAAATTTCAGAATTGCACCTTGCAATGTGGAGAAATTACTGTTTGTGCATCTACAATATTCATTGATTTTTGCCATTGAAAAACTTCCAGAAATGTTTGAAGCTACTGACTGAATGAAAGGAGCTGGCATCTCACTCTCTGAATCTTCTTTATCATGCTAAGAGGAGCAGGAAAAAGCAAAAAATTTCAGAATTGCACCTTGCAATGCGGAGAAATTACTGTTTGTGCATTTACAATATTCATTGATTTTTGCCCTTGAAAAACATCATGTTATTCATATACCAGAAATGTTTGAAGCTACTGACTGAATGAAAAGAGCTGGCATCTCACTCTCTTTGAATCTTCTTTATCATGCTAAGAGGAGCAGGAAAAAGCAAAAAATTTCAGAATTGCACCTTGCAATGTGGAGAAATTACTGTTTGTGCATTTACAATATTCATTGATTTTTGCCATTGAAAAACGTCCAGAAATGTTTGAAGCTACTGACTGAATGAAAGGAGCTGGCTTCTCACTCTCTTTGAATCTTCTTTATCATGCTAAGAGGAGCAGGAAAAAGCAAAAAATTTCAGAATTGCACCTTGCAATGCGGAGAAATTACTGTTTGTACATTTACAATATTCATTGATTTTTGCCATTGAAAAACATCATGTTATTCGTATACCAGAAATGTTTGAAGCTACTGACTGAATGAAAAGAGCTGGCATCTCACTCTCTTTGAATCTTCTTTATCATGCTAAGAGGAGCAGGAAAAAGCAAAAAATTTCAGAATTGCACCTTGCAATGTGGAGAAATTACTGTTTGTGCATTTACAATATTCATTGATTTTTGCCTTTGAAAAACGTCCAGAAATGTTTGAAGCTACTGACTGATTGAAAGGAGCTGGCATCTCACTCTCTTTGAATCTTCTTTATCATGCTAAGAGGAGCAGGAAAAAGCAAAAAATTTCAGAATTGCACCTTGCAATGCGGAGAAATTACTATTTGTGCATTTACAATATTCATTGATTTTTGCCATTGAAAAACATCATGTTATTCATATACCAGAAATGTTTGAAGCTACTGACTGAATGAAAAGAGCTGGCATCTCACTCTCTTTGAATCTTCTTTATCATGCTATGAGGAGCAGGAAAAAGCAAAAAAATTCAGAATTGCACCTTGCAATGTGGAGAAATTACTGTTTGTGCATTTACAATATTCATTGATTTTTGCCATTGAAAAAAGTCCAGAAATGTTTGAAGCTACTAACTGAATGAAAGGAGCTGGCATCTCACTCTCTTTGAATCTTCTTTATCATGCTAAGAGGAGCAGGAAAAAGCAAAAAATTTCAGAATTGCACGTTGTAATGCGGAGAAATTACTGTTTGTGCATTTACAATATTCATTGATTTTTGCCATTGAAAAACATCATGTTATTCATATACCAGAAATGTTTGAAGCTACTGACTGAATGAAAAGAGCTGGCATCTCACTCTCTTTGAATCTTCTTTATCATGCTAAGAGGAGCAGGAAAAAGCAAAAAATTTCAGAATTGCACCTTGCAATGTGGAGAAATTACTGTTTGTGCATTTACAATATTCATTGATTTTTGCCATTGAAAATCATCATGTTATTCATATACCAGAAATGTTTGAAGCTACTGACTGAATGAAAAGAGCTGGCATCTCACTCTCTTTGAATCTTCTTTATCATGCTAAGAGGAGCAGGAAAAAGCAAAAAATTTCAGAATTGCACCTTGCAATGCGGAGAAATTACTGTTTGTGCATTTACAATATTCATTGATTTTTGCCATTGAAAAACGTCCAGAAATGTTTGAAGCTACTGACTGAATGAAAGGAGCTGGCATCTCACTCTCTGAATCTTCTTTATCATGCTAAGAGGAGCAGGAAAAAGCAAAAAATTTCAGAATTGCACCTTGCAATGCGGAGAAATTACTGTTTGTGCATTTACAAAATTCATTGATTTTTGCCCTTGAAAAACATCATGTTATTCATATACCAGAAATGTTTGAAGCTACTGACTGAATGAAAAGAGCTGGCATCTCACTCTCTTTGAATTTTCTTTATCATGCTAAGAGGAGCAGGAAAAAGCAAAAAATTTCAGAATTGCACCTTGCAATGTGGAGAAATTACTGTTTGTGCATTTACAATATTCATTGATTTTTGCCATTGAAAAAAGTCCAGAAATGATTGTAGCTACTGACTGAATGAAAGGAGCTGGCATCTCACTCTCTTTGAATCTTCTTTATCATGCTAAGAGGAGCAGGAAAAAGCAAAAAATTATAGAATTGCACATTGCAATGCGGAGAAATTACTGTTTGTGAATTTACAATATTCATTGATTCTTGCCATTGAAAAACATCATGTTATTCATATACCAGAAATGTTTGAAGCTACTGACTGAATGAAAAGAGCTGGCATCTCACTCTCTTTGAATCTTCTTTATCATGCTAAGAGGAGCAGGAAAAAGCAAAAAATTTCAGAATTGCACCTTGCAATGTGGAGAAATTACTGTTTGTGCATTTACAATATTCATTGATTTTTGCCATTGAAAAACGTCCAGAAATGTTTGAAGCTACTGACTGAATGAAAGGAGCTGGCATCTCACTCTCTTTGAATCTTCTTTATCATGCTAAGAGGAGCAGGAAAAAGCAAAAAATTTCAGAATTGCACCTTGCAATGCGGAGAAATTACTGTTTGTGCATTTACAATATTCATTGATTTTTGCCATTGAAAAACATCATGTTATTCGTATACCAGAAATGTTTGAAGCTAGTGACTGAATGAAAAGGGCTGGCATCTCACTCTCTTTGAATCTTCTTTATCATGCTAAGAGGAGCAGGAAAAAGCAAAAAATTTCAGAATTGCACCTTGCAATGTGGAGAAATTACTGTTTGTGCATTTACAATATTCATTGATTTTTGCCATTGAAAAACGTCCAGAAATGTTTGAAGCTACTGACTGAATGAAAGGAGCTGGCATCTCACTCTCTTTGAATCTTCTTTATCATGCTAAGAGGAGCAGGAAAAAGCAAAAAATTTCAGAATTGCACCTTGCAATGCGGAGAAATTACTGTTTGTGCATTTACAATATTCATTGATTTTTGCCATTGAAAAACATCATGTTATTCATATACCAGAAATGTTTGAAGCTACTGACTGAATGAAAAGAGCTGGCATCTCACTCTCTTTGAATCTTCTTTATCATGCTAAGAGGAGCAGGAAAAAGCAAAAAAATTCAGAATTGCACCTTGCAATGTGGAGAAATTATTGTTTTTGCATTTACAATATTCATTGATTTTTGCCATTGAAAAACGTCCAGAAATGTTTGAAGCTACTGACTGAATGAAAGGAGCTGGCATCTCACTCTCTGAATCTTCTTTATCATGCTAAGAGGAGCAGGAAAAAGCAAAAAATTTCAGAATTGCACCTTGCAATGCGGAGAAATTACTGTTTGTGCATTTACAATATTCATTGATTTTTGCCCTTGAAAAACATCATGTTATTCATATACCAGAAATGTTTGAAGCTACTGACTGAATGAAAGGAGCTGGCATCTCACTCTCTTTGAATCTTCTTTATCATGCTAAGAGGAGCAGGAAAAAGCAAAAAATTTCAGAATTGCACCTTGCAATGTGGAGAAATCACTGTTTGTGCATTTACAATATTCATTGATTTTTGCCATTGAAAAACGTCCAGAAATGTTTGAAGCTACTGACTGAATGAAAGGAGCTGGCTTCTCACTCTCTTTGAATCTTCTTTATCATGCTAAGAGGAGCAGGAAAAAGCAAAAAATTTCAGAATTGCACCTTGCAATGCGGAGAAATTACTGTTTGTACATTTACAATATTCATTGATTTTTGCCATTGAAAAACATCATGTTATACGTATACCAGAAATGTTTGAAGCTACTGACTGAATGAAAGGAGCTGGCATCTCACTCTCTTTGAATATTCTTTATCATGCTAAGAGGAGCAGGAAAAAGCAAAAAATTTCAGAATTGCACGTTGCAATGCGGAGAAATTACTGTTTGTGCATTTACAATATTCATTGATTTTTGCCATTGAAAAACATCATGTTATTCATATACCAGAAATGTTTGAAGCTACTGACTGAATGAAAAGAGCTGGCATCTCACTCTCTTTGAATCTTCTTTATCATGCTAAGAGGAGCAGGAAAAAGCAAAAAATTTCAGAATTGCACCTTGCAATGTGGAGAAATTACTGTTTGTGCATTTACAATATTCATTGATTTTTGCCATTGAAAAACGTCCAGAAATGTTTGAAGCTACTGACTGAATGAAAGGAGCTGGCATCTCACTCTCTTTGAATCTTCTTTATCATGCTAATAGGAGCAGGAAAAAGCAAAAAATTTCAGAATTGCACCTTGCAATGCGGAGAAATTACTGTTTGTGCATTTACAATATTCATTGATTTTTGCCATTGAAAAACATCATGTTATTCGTATACCAGAAATGTTTGAAGCTAGTGACTGAATGAAAAGGGCTGGCATCTCACTCTCTTTGAATCTTCTTTATCATGCTAAGAGGAGCAGGAAAAAGCAAAAAATTTCAGAATTGCACCTTGCAATGTGGAGAAATTACTGTTTGTGCATTTACAATATTCATTGATTTTTGCCATTGAAAAACGTCCAGAAATGTTTGAAGCTACTGACTGAATGAAAGGAGCTGGCTTCTCACTCTCTTTGAATCTTCTTTACCATGCTAAGAGGAGCAGGAAAAAGCAAAAAATTTCAGAATTGCACCTTGCAATGCGGAGAAATTACTGTTTGTACATTTACAATATTCATTGATTTTTGCCATTGAAAAACATCATGTTATTCGTATACCAGAAATGTTTGAAGCTACTGACTGAATGAAAAGAGCTGGCATCTCACTCTCTTTGAATCTTCTTTATCATGCTAAGAGGAGCAGGAAAAAGCAAAAAACTTCAGAATTGCACCTTGCAATGTGGAGAAATCACTGTTTGTGCATTTACAATATTCATTGATTTTTGCCATTGAAAAACGTCCAGAAATGTTTGAAGCTACTGACTGAATGAAAGGAGCTGGCATCTCACTCTCTGAATCTTCTTTATAATGCTAAGAGGAGCAGGAAAAAGCAAAAAATTTCAGAATTGCACCTTGCAATGCGGAGAAATTACTGTTTGTGCATTTACAATATTCATTGATTTTTGCCCTTGAAAAACATCATGTTATTCATATACCAGAAATGTTTGAAGCTACTGACTGAATGAAAGGAGCTGGCTTCTCACTCTCTTTGAATCTTCTTTATCATGCTAAGAGGAGCAGGAAAAAGCAAAAAATTTCAGAATTGCACCTTGCAATGCGGAGAAATTACTGTTTGTACATTTACAATATTCATTGATTTTTGCCATTGAAAAACATCATGTTATACGTATACCAGAAATATTTGAAGCTACTGACTGAATAAAAAGAGCTGGCTTCTCACTCTCTTTGAATCTTCTTTATCATGCTAAGAGGAGCAGGAAAAAGCAAAAAATTTCAGAATTGCACCTTGCAATGTGGAGAAATTACTGTTTGTGCATTTACAATATTCATTGATTTTTGCCATTGAAAAAAGTCCAGAAATGTTTGAAGCTACTGACTGAATGAAAGGAGCTGGCATCTCACTCTCTTTGAATCTTCTTTATCATGCTAAGAGGAGCAGGAAAAAGCAAAAAATTTCAGAATTGCACGTTGCAATGCGGAGAAATTACTGTTTGTGCATTTACAATATTCATTGATTTTTGCCATTGAAAAACATCATGTTATTCATATACCAGAAATGTTTGAAGCTACTGACTGAATGAAAAGAGCTGGCATCTCACTCTCTTTGAATCTTCTTTATCATGCTAAGAGGAGCAGGAAAAAGCAAAAAATTTCAGAATTGCACCTTGCAATGTGGAGAAATTACTGTTTGTGCATTTACAATATTCATTGATTTTTGCCATTGAAAAACGTCCAGAAATGTTTGAAGCTACTGACTGAATGAAAGGAGCTGGCATCTCACTCTCTTTGAATCTTCTTTATCATGCTAAGAGGAGCAGGAAAAAGCAAAAAATTTCAGAATTGCACCTTGCAATGCGGAGAAATTACTGTTTGTGCATTTACAATATTCATTGATTTTTGCCATTGAAAAACATCATGTTATTCATATACCAGAAATGTTTGAAGCTACTGACTGAATGAAAAGAGCTGGCATCTCACTCTCTTTGAATCTTCTTTATCATGCTAAGAGGAGCAGGAAAAAGCAAAAAATTTCAGAATTGCACTTTGCAATGTGGAGAAATTACTGTTTGTGCATTTACAATATTCATTGATTTTTGCCATTGAAAAACGTCCAGAAATGTTTGAAGCTACTGACTGAATGAAAGGAGCTGGCATCTCACTCTCTTTGAATCTTCTTTATCATGCTAAGAGGAGCAGGAAAAAGCAAAAAATTTCAGAATTGCACCTTGCAATGCGGAGAAATTACTGTTTGTGCATTTACAATATTCATTGATTTTTGCCATTGAAAAACATCATGTTATTCATATACCAGAAATGTTTGAAGCTATTGACTGAATGAAAAGAGCTGACATCTCACTCTCTTTGAATCTTCTTTATCATGCTAAGAGGAGCAGGAAAAAGCAAAAAATTTCAGAATTGCACCTTGCAATGTGGAGAAATTATTGTTTGTGCATTTACAATATTCATTGATTTTTGCCATTGAAAAACGTCCAGAAATGTTTGAAGCTACTGACTGAATGAAAGGAGCTGGCATCTCACTCTCTGAATCTTCTTTATCATGCTAAGAGGAGCAGGAAAAAGCAAAAAATTTCAGAATTGCACCTTGCAATGCGGAGAAATTACTGTTTGTGCATTTACAATATTCATTGATTTTTGCCCTTGAAAAACATCATGTTATTCATATACCAGAAATGTTTGAAGCTACTGACTGAATGAAAAGAGCTGGCATCTCACTCTCTTTGAATCTTCTTTATCATGCTAAGAGGAGCAGGAAAAAGCAAAAAATTTCAGAATTGCACCTTGCAATGTGGAGAAATCACTGTTTGTGCATTTACAATATTCATTGATTTTTGCCATTGAAAAACGTCCAGAAATGTTTGAAGCTACTGACTGAATGAAAGGAGCTGGCTTCTCACTCTCTTTGAATCTTCTTTATCATGCTAAGAGGAGCAGGAAAAAGCAAAAAATTTCAGAATTGCACCTTGCAATGCGGAGAAATTACTGTTTGTACATTTACAATATTCATTGATTTTTGCCATTGAAAAACATCATGTTATTCGTATACCAGAAATGTTTGAAGCTACTGACTGAATGAAAAGAGCTGGCATCTCACTCTCTTTGAATCTTCTTTATCATGCTAAGAGGAGCAGGAAAAAGCAAAAAATTTCAGAATTGCACCTTGCAATGTGGAGAAATTACTGTTTGTGCATTTACAATATTCATTGATTTTTGCCATTGAAAAAAGTCCAGAAATGTTTGAAGCTACTGACTGAATGAAAGGAGCTGGCATCTCACTCTCTTTGAATCTTCTTTATCATGCTAAGAGGAGCAGGAAAAAGCAAAAAATTTCAGAATTGCACGTTGCAATGCGGAGAAATTACTGTTTGTGCATTTACAATATTCATTGATTTTTGCCATTGAAAAACATCATGTTATTCATATACCAGAAATGTTTGAAGCTACTGACTGAATGAAAAGAGCTGGCATCTCACTCTCTTTGAATCTTCTTTATCATGCTAAGAGGAGCAGGAAAAAGCAAAAAATTTCAGAATTGCACCTTGCAATGTGGAGAAATTACTGTTTGTGCATTTACAATATTCATTGATTTTTGCCATTGAAAAACGTCCAGAAATGTTTGAAGCTACTGACTGAATGAAAGGAGCTGGCATCTCACTCTCTTTGAATCTTCTTTATCATGCTAAGAGGAGCAGGAAAAAGCAAAAAATTTCAGAATTGCTCCTTGCAATGCGGAGAAATTACTGTTTGTGCATTTACAATATTCATTGATTTTTGCCATTGAAAAACATCATGTTATTCATATACCAGAAATGTTTGAAGCTACTGACTGAATGAAAAGAGCTGGCATCTCACTCTCTTTGAATCTTCTTTATCATGCTAAGAGGAGCAGGAAAAAGCAAAAAATTTCAGAATTGCACTTTGCAATGAGGAGAAATTACTGTTTGTGCATTTACAATATTCAATGATTTTTGCCATTGAAAAACGTCCAGAAATGTTTGAAGCTACTGACTGAATGAAAGGAGCTGGCATCTCACTCTCTTTGAATCTTCTTTATCATGCTAAGAGGAGCAGGAAAAAGCAAAAAATTTCAGAATTGCACCTTGCAATGCGGAGAAATTACTGTTTGTGCATTTACAATATTCATTGATTTTTGCCATTGAAAAACATCATGTTATTCATATACCAGAAATGTTTGAAGCTACTGACTGAATGAAAAGAGCTGGCATCTCACTCTCTTTGAATCTTCTTTATCATGCTAAGAGGAGCAGGAAAAAGCAAAAAATTTCAGAATTGCACCTTGCAATGTGGAGAAAACACTGTTTGTGCATTTACAATATTCATTGATTTTTGCCATTGAAAAACGTCCAGAAATGTTTGAAGCTACTGACTGAATGAAAGGAGCTGGCTTCTCACTCTCTTTGAATCTTCTTTATCATGCTAAGAGGAGCAGGAAAAAGCAAAAAATTTCAGAATTGCACCTTGCAATGCGGAGAAATTACTGTTTGTACATTTACAATATTCATTGATTTTTGCCATTGAAAAACATCATGTTATTCGTATACCAGAAATGTTTGAAGCTACTGACTGAATGAAAAGAGCTGGCATCTCACTCTCTTTGAATCTTCTTTATCATGCTAAGAGGAGCAGGAAAAAGCAAAAAACTTCAGAATTGCACCTTGCAATGTGGAGAAATCACTGTTTGTGCATTTACAATATTCATTGATTTTTGCCATTGAAAAACGTCCAGAAATGTTTGAAGCTACTGACTGAATGAAAGGAGCTGGCTTCTCACTCTCTTTGAATCTTCTTTATCATGCTAAGAGGAACAGGAAAAAGCAAAAAATTTCAGAATTGCACCTTGCAATGCGGAGAAATTACTGTTTGTACATTTACAATATTCATTGATTTTTGCCATTGAAAAACATCATGTTATTCGTATACCAGAAATGTTTGAAGCTACTGACTGAATGAAAAGAGCTGGCATCTCACTCTCTTTGAATCTTCTTTATCATGCTATGAGGAGCAGGAAAAAGCAAAAAATTTCAGAATTGCACCTTGCAATGTGGAGAAATTACTGTTTGTGCATTTACAATATTCATTGATTTTTGCCATTGAAAAAAGTCCAGAAATGTTTGAAGCTACTGACTGAATGAAAGGAGCTGGCATCTCACTCTCTTTGAATCTTCTTTATCATGCTAAGAGGAGCAGGAAAAAGCAAAAAATTTCAGAATTGCACCTTGCAATGCGGAGAAATTACTGTTTGTGCATTTACAATATTCATTGATTTTTGCCATTGAAAAACATCATGTTATTCATATACCAGAAATGTTTGAAGCTACTGACTGAATGAAAAGAGCTGGCATCTCACTCTCTTTGAATCTTCTTTATCATGCTAAGAGGAGCAGGAAAAAGCAAAAAATTTCAGAATTGCACTTTGCAATGTGGAGAAATTACTGTTTGTGCATTTACAATATTCATTGATTTTTGCCATTGAAAAACGTCCAGAAATGTTTGAAGCTACTGACTGAATGAAAGGAGCTGGCATCTCACTCTCTTTGAATCTTCTTTATCATGCTAAGAGGAGCAGGAAAAAGCAAAAAATTTCAGAATTGCACCTTGCAATGCGGAGAAATTACTGTTTGTGCATTTACAATATTCATTGATTTTTGCCATTGAAAAACATCATGTTATTCATATACCAGAAATGTTTGAAGCTACTGACTGAATGAAAAGAGCTGGCATCTCACTCTCTTTGAATCTTCTTTATCATGCTAAGAGGAGCAGGAAAAAGCAAAAAAATTCAGAATTGCACCTTGCAATGTGGAGAAATTACTGTTTGTGCATTTACAATATTCATTGATTTTTGCCTTTGAAAAACGTCCAGAAATGTCTGAAGCTACTGACTGAATGAAAGGAGCTGGCATCTCACTCTCTTTGAATCTTCTTTATCATGCTAAGAGGAGCAGGAAAAAGCAAAAAATTTCAGAATTGCACCTTGCAATGCGGAGAAATTACTGTTTGTGCATTTACAATATTCATTGATTTTTGCCATTGAAAAACATCATGTTATTCATATACCAGAAATGTTTGAAGCTACTGACTGAATGAAAAGAGCTGGCATCTCACTCTCTTTGAATCTTCTTTATCATGCTAAGAGGAGCAGGAAAAAGCAAAAAATTTCAGAATTGCACCTTGCAATGTGGAGAAATTACTGTTTGTGCATTTACAATATTCATTGATTTTTGCCATTGAAAAACGTCCAGAAATGTTTGAAGCTACTGACTGAATGAAAGGAGCTGGCATCTCACTCTCTTTGAATCTTCTTTATCATGCTAAGAGGAGCAGGAAAAAGCAAAAAATTTCAGAATTGCACCTTGCAATGTGGAGAAATTACTGTTTGTGCATTTACAATATTCATTGATTTTTGCCATTGAAAAACGTCCAGAAATGTTTGAAGCTACTGACTGAATGAAAAGAGCTGGCATCTCACTCTCTTTGAATCTTCTTTATCATGCTAAGAGGAGCAGGAAAAAGCAAAAAATTTCAGAATTGCACCTTGCAATGCGGAGAAATTACTGTTTGTGCATTTACAATATTCATTGATTTTTGCCATTGAAAAACATCATGTTATTCATATACCAGAAATGTTTGAAGCTACTGACTGAATGAAAAGAGCTGGCATCTCACTCTCTTTGAATCTTCTTTATCATGCTAAGAGGAGCAGGAAAAAGCAAAAAATTTCAGAATTGCACCTTGCAATGTGGAGAAATCACTGTTTGTGCATTTACAATATTCATTGATTTTTGCCATTGAAAAACGTCCAGAAATGTTTGAAGCTACTGACTGAATGAAAGGAGCTGGCTTCTCACTCTCTTTGAATCTTCTTTATCATGCTAAGAGGAGCAGGAAAAAGCAAAAAATTTCAGAATTGCACCTTGCAATGTGGAGAAATTACTGTTTGTGCATTTACAATATTCATTGATTTTTGCCATTGAAAAAAGTCCAGAAATGTTTGAAGCTACTGACTGAATGAAAGGAGCTGGCATCTCACTCTCTTTGAATCTTCTTTATCATGCTAAGAGGAGCAGGAAAAAGCAAAAAATTTCAGAATTGCACGTTGCAATGCGGAGAAATTACTGTTTGTGCATTTACTATATTCATTGATTTTTGCCATTGAAAAACATCATGTTATTCATATACCAGAAATGTTTGAAGCTACTGACTGAATGAAAAGAGCTGGCATCTCACTCTCTTTGAATCTTCTTTATCATGCTAAGAGGAGCAGGAAAAAGCAAAAAATTTCAGAATTGCACCTTGCAATGTGGAGAAATTACTGTTTGTGCATTTACAATATTCATTGATTTTTGCCATTGAAAAATGTCCAGAAATGTTTGAAGCTACTGACTGAATGAAAGGAGCTGGAATCTCACTCTCTTTGAATCTTCTTTATCATGCTAAGAGGAGCAGGAAAAAGCAAAAAATTTCAGAATTGCACCTTGCAATGCGGAGAAATTACTGTTTGTGCATTTACAATATTCATTGATTTTTGCCATTGAAAAACATCATGTTATTCATATACCAGAAATGTTTGAAGCTACTGACTGAATGAAAAGAGCTGGCATCTCACTCTCTTTGAATCTTCTTTATCATGCTAAGAGGAGCAGGAAAAAGCAAAAAAATTCAGAATTGCACCTTGCAATGTGGAGAAATTACTGTTTGTGCATTTACAATATTCATTGATTTTTGCCTTTGAAAAACGTCCAGAAATGTCTGAAGCTACTGACTGAATGAAAGGAGCTGGCATCTCACTCTCTTTGAATCTTCTTTATCATGCTAAGAGGAGCAGGAAAAAGCAAAAAATTTCAGAATTGCACCTTGCAATGCGGAGAAATTACTGTTTGTGCATTTACAATATTCATTGATTTTTGCCATTGAAAAACATCATGTTATTCATATACCAGAAATGTTTGAAGCTACTGACTGAATGAAAAGAGCTGGCATCTCACTCTCTTTGAATCTTCTTTATCATGCTAAGAGGAGCAGGAAAAAGCAAAAAATTTCAGAATTGCACCTTGCAATGTGGAGAAATTAATGTTTGTGCATTTACAATATTCATTGATTTTTGCCATTGAAAAACGTCCAGAAATGTTTGAAGCTACTGACTGAATGAAAGGAGCTGGCATCTCACTCTCTTTGAATCTTCTTTATCATGCTAAGAGGAGCAGGAAAAAGCAAAAAATTTCAGAATTGCACCTTGCAATGTGGAGAAATTACTGTTTGTGCATTTACAATATTCATTGATTTTTGCCATTGAAAAACGTCCAGAAATGTTTGAAGCTACTGACTGAATGAAAAGAGCTGGCATCTCACTCTCTTTGAATCTTCTTTATCATGCTAAGAGGAGCAGGAAAAAGCAAAAAATTTCAGAATTGCACCTTGCAATGCGGAGAAATTACTGTTTGTGCATTTACAATATTCATTGATTTTTGCCATTGAAAAACATCATGTTATTCATATACCAGAAATGTTTGAAGCTACTGACTGAATGAAAAGAGCTGGCATCTCACTCTCTTTGAATCTTCTTTATCATGCTAAGAGGAGCAGGAAAAAGCAAAAAATTTCAGAATTGCACCTTGCAATGCGGAGAAATTACTGTTTGTGCATTTACAATATTCATTGATTTTTGCCATTGAAAAACGTCCAGAAATGTTTGAAGCTACTGACTGAATGAAAGGAGCTGGCTTCTCACTCTCTTTGAATCTTCTTTATCATGCTAAGAGGAGCAGGAAAAAGCAAAAAATTTCAGAATTGCACCTTGCAATGTGGAGAAATTACTGTTTGTGCATTTAAAATATTCATTGATTTTTGCCATTGAAAAAAGTCCAGAAATGTTTGAAGCTACTGACTGAATGAAAGGAGCTGGCATCTCACTCTCTTTGAATCTTCTTTATCATGCTAAGAGGAGCAGGAAAAAGCAAAAAATTTCAGAATTGCACGTTGCAATGCGGAGAAATTACTGTTTGTGCATTTACTATATTCATTGATTTTTGCAATTGAAAAACATCATGTTATTCATATACCAGAAATGTTTGAAGCTACTGACTGAATGAAAAGAGCTGGCATCTCACTCTCTTTGAATCTTCTTTATCATGCTAAGAGAAGCAGGAAAAAGCAAAAAATTTCAGAATTGCACCTTGCAATGTGGAGAAATTACTGTTTGTGCATTTACAATATTCATTGATTTTTGCCATTGAAAAATGTCCAGAAATGTTTGAAGCTACTGACTGAATGAAAGGAGCTGGAATCTCACTCTCTTTGAATCTTCTTTATCATGCTAAGAGGAGCAGGAAAAAGCAAAAAATTTCAGAATTGCACCTTGCAATGCGGAGAAATTACTGTTTGTGCATTTACAATATTCATTGATTTTTGCCATTGAAAAACATCATGTTATTCATATACCAGAAATGTTTGAAGCTACTGACTGAATGAAAAGAGCTGGCATCTCACTCTCTTTGAATCTTCTTTATCATGCTAAGAGGAGCAGGAAAAAGCAAAAAAATTCAGAATTGCACCTTGCAATGCGGAGAAATTACTGTTTGTGCATTTACAATATTCATTAATTTTTGCCATTGAAAAACATCATGTTATTCATATACCAGAAATGTTTGAAGCTACTGACTGAATGAAAAGAGCTGGCATCTCACTCTCTTTGAATCTTCTTTATCATGATAAGAGGAGCAGGAAAAAGCAAAAAATTTCAGAATTGCACCTTGCAATGTGTAGAAATCACTGTTTGTGCATTTACAATATTCATTGATTTTTGCCATTGAAAAACGTCCAGAAATGTTTGAAGCTACTGACTGAATGAAAGGAGCTGGCTTCTCACTCTCTTTGAATCTTCTTTACCATGCTAAGAGGAGCAGGAAAAAGCAAAAAATTTCAGAATTGCACCTTGCAATGTGGAGAAATTACTGTTTGTGCATTTACAATATTCATTGATTTTTGCCATTGAAAAAAGTCCAGAAATGTTTGAAGCTACTGACTGAATGAAAGGAGCTGGCATCTCACTCTCTTTGAATCTTCTTTATCATGCTAAGAGGAGCAGGAAAAAGCAAAAAATTTCAGAATTGCACGTTGCAATGCGGAGAAATTACTGTTTGTGCATTTACAATATTCATTGATTTTTGCCATTGAAAAACATCATGTTATTCATATACCAGAAATGTTTGAAGCTACTGACTGAATGAAAAGAGCTGGCATCTCACTCTCTTTGAATCTTCTTTATCATGCTAAGAGGAGCAGGAAAAAGCAAAAAATTTCAGAATTGCACCTTGCAATGTGGAGAAATTACTGTTTGTGCATTTACAATATTCATTGATTTTTGCCATTGAAAAACGTCCAGAAATGTTTGAAGCTACTGACTGAATGAAAGGAGCTGGCATCTCACTCTCTTTGAATCTTCTTTATCATGCTAAGAGGAGCAGGAAAAAGCAAAAAATTTCAGAATTGCACCTTGCAATGCGGAGAAATTACTGTTTGTGCATTTACAATATTCATTGATTTTTGCCATTGAAAAACATCATGTTATTCATATACCAGAAATGTTTGAAGCTACTGACTGAATGAAAAGAGCTGGCATCTCACTCTCTTTGAATCTTCTTTATCATGCTAAGAGGAGCAGGAAAAAGCAAAAAAATTCAGAATTGCACCTTGCAATGTGGAGAAATTACTGTTTGTGCATTTACAATATTCATTGATTTTTGCCATTGAAAAACGTCCAGAAATGTCTGAAGCTACTGACTGAATGAAAGGAGCTGGCATCTCACTCTCTTTGAATCTTCTTTACCATGCTAAGAGGAGCAGGAAAAAGCAAAAAATTTCAGAATTGCACCTTGCAATGCGGAGAAATTACTGTTTGTGCATTTACAATATTCATTGATTTTTGCCATTGAAAAACATCATGTTATTCATATACCAGAAATGTTTGAAGCTACTGACTGAATGAAAAGAGCTGGCATCTCACTCTCTTTGAATCTTCTTTATCATGCTAAGAGGAGCAGGAAAAAGCAAAAAATTTCAGAATTGCACCTTGCAATGTGGAGAAATTAATGTTTGTGCATTTACAATATTCATTGATTTTTGCCATTGAAAAACGTCCAGAAATGTTTGAAGCTACTGACTGAATGAAAGGAGCTGGCATCTCACTCTCTTTGAATCTTCTTTATCATGCTAAGAGGAGCAGGAAAAAGCAAAAAATTTCAGAATTGCACCTTGCAATGTGGAGAAATTACTGTTTGTGCATTTACAATATTCATTGATTTTTGCCATTGAAAAACGTCCAGAAATGTTTGAAGCTACTGACTGAATGAAAAGAGCTGGCATCTCACTCTCTTTGAATCTTCTTTATCATGCTAAGAGGAGCAGGAAAAAGCAAAAAAATTCAGAATTGCACCTTGCAATGCGGAGAAATTACTGTTTGTGCATTTACAATATTCATTGATTTTTGCCATTGAAAAACATCATGTTATTCATATACCAGAAATGTTTGAAGCTACTGACTGAATGAAAAGAGCTGGCATCTCACTCTCTTTGAATCTTCTTTATCATGCTAAGAGGAGCAGGAAAAAGCAAAAAATTTCAGAATTGCACCTTGCAATGTGGAGAAATTACTGTTTGTGCATTTACAATATTCATTGATTTTTGCCATTGAAAAACGTCCAGAAATGTTTGAAGCTACTGACTGAATGAAAGGAGCTGGCATCTCACTCTCTTTGAATCTTCTTTATCATGCTAAGAGGAGCAGGAAAAAGCAAAAAATTTCAGAATTGCACCTTGCAATGCGGAGAAATTACTGTTTTTGCATTTACAATATTCATTGATTTTTGCCATTGAAAAACATCATGTTATTCATATACCAGAAATGTTTGAAGCTACTGACTGAATGAAAAGAGCTGGCATCTCACTCTCTTTGAATCTTCTTTATCATGCTAAGAGGAGCAGGAAAAAGCAAAAAATTTCAGAATTGCACCTTGCAATGTGTAGAAATTACTGTTTGTGCATTTACAATATTCATTGATTTTTGCCATTGAAAAACGTCCAGAAATGTTTGAAGCTACTGACAGAATGAAAGGAGCTGGCATCTCACTCTCTGAATCTTCTTTATCATGCTAAGAGGAGCAGGAAAAAGCAAAAAAATTCAGAATTGCACCTTGCAATGCGGAGAAATTACTGTTTGTGCATTTACAATATTCATTGATTTTTGCCATTGAAAAACGTCCAGAAATGTTTGAAGCTACTGACTGAATGAAAGGAGCTGGCATCTCACTCTCTTTGAATCTTCTTTATCATGCTAAGAGGAGCAGGAAAAAGCAAAAAATTTCAGAATTGCACCTTGCAATGCGGAGAAATTACTGTTTGTGCATTTACAATATTCATTGATTTTTGCCATTGAAAAACGTCCAGAAATGTTTGAAGCTACTGACTGAATGAAAGGAGCTGGCATCTCACTCTCTTTGAATCTTCTTTATCATGCTAAGAGGAGCAGGAAAAAGCAAAAAATTTCAGAATTGCACCTTGCAATGTGGAGAAATTACTGTTTGTGCATTTACAATATTCATTGATTTTTGCCATTGAAAAACGTCCAGAAATGTTTGAAGCTACTGACTGAATGAAAAGAGCTGGCATCTCACTCTCTTTGAATCTTCTTTATCATGCTAAGAGGAGCAGGAAAAAGCAAAAAAATTCAGAATTGCACCTTGCAATGCGGAGAAATTACTGTTTGTGCATTTACAATATTCATTGATTTTTGCCATTGAAAAACATCATGTTATTCATATACCAGAAATGTTTGAAGCTACTGACTGAATGAAAAGAGCTGGAATCTCACTCTCTTTGAATCTTCTTTATCATGCTAAGAGGAGCAGGAAAAAGCAAAAAATTTCAGAATTGCACCTTGCAATGTGGAGAAATTACTGTTTGTGCATTTACAATATTCATTGATTTTTGCCATTGAAAAACGTCCAGAAATGTTTGAAGCAACTGACTGAATGAAAGGAGCTGGCATCTCACTCTCTTTGAATCTTCTTTATCATGCTAAGAGGAGCAGGAAAAAGCAAAAAATTTCAGAATTGCACCTTGCAATGCGGAGAAATTTCTGTTTGTGCATTTACAATATTCATTGATTTTTGCCATTGAAAAACATCATGTTATTCATATACCAGAAATGTTTGAAGCTACTGACTGAATGAAAAGAGCTGGCATCTCACTCTCTTTGAATCTTCTTTATCATGCTAAGAGGAGCAGGAAAAAGCAAAAAATTTCAGAATTGCACCTTGCAATGGGGAGAAATTACTGTTTGTGCATTTACAATATTCATTGATTTTTGCCATTGAAAATCGTCCAGAAATGTTTGAAGCAACTGACTAAATGAAAGGAGCTGGCATCTCACTCTCTTTGAATCTTCTTTATCATGCTAAGAGGAGCAGGAAAAAGCAAAAAATTTCAGAATTGCACCTTGCAATGCGGAGAAATTACTGTTTGTGCATTTACAATATTCATTGATTTTTGCCATTGAAAAACATCATGTTATTCATATACCAGAAATGTTTGAAGCTACTGACTGAATGAAAAGAGCTGGCATCTCACTCTCTTTGAATCTTCTTTATCATGCTAAGAGGAGCAGGAAAAAGCAAAAAATTTCAGAATTGCACCTTGCAATGTGGAGAAATTACTGTTTGTGCATTTGCAATATTCATTGATTTTTGCCATTGAAAAACGTCCAGAAATGTTTGAAGCTACTGACTGAATGAAAGGAGCTGGCATCTCACTCTCTGAATCTTCTTTATCATGCTAAGAGGAGCAGGAAAAAGCAAAAAAATTCAGAATTGCACCTTGCAATGCGGAGAAATTACTGTTTGTGCATTTACAATATTCATTGATTTTTGCCTTTGAAAAACATCATGTTATTCATATACCAGAAATGTTTGAAGCTACTGACTGAATGAAAGGAGCTGGCATCTCACTCTCTTTGAATCTTCTTTATCATGCTAAGAGGAGCAGGAAAAAGCAAAAAATTTCAGAATTGCACCTTGCAATGTGGAGAAATTACTGTTTGTGCATTTACAATATTCATTGATTTTTGCCATTGAAAAACGTCCAGAAATGTTTGAAGCTACTGACTGAATGAAAAGAGCTGGCATCTCACTCTCTTTGAATCTTCTTTATCATGCTAAGAGGAGCAGGAAAAAGCAAAAAAATTCAGAATTGCACCTTGCAATGCGGAGAAATTACTGTTTGTGCATTTACAATATTCATTGATTTTTGCCATTGAAAAACATCATGTTATTCATATACCAGAAATGTTTGAAGCTACTGACTGAATGAAAAGAGCTGGCATCTCACTCTCTTTGAATCTTCTTTATCATGATAAGAGGAGCAGGAAAAAGCAAAAAATTTCAGAATTGCACCTTGCAATGTGTAGAAATCACTGTTTGTGCATTTACAATATTCATTGATTTTTGCCATTGAAAAACGTCCAGAAATGTTTGAAGCTACTGACTGAATGAAAGGAGCTGGCTTCTCACTCTCTTTGAATCTTCTTTACCATGCTAAGAGGAGCAGGAAAAAGCAAAAAATTTCAGAATTGCACCTTGCAATGTGGAGAAATTACTGTTTGTGCATTTACAATATTCATTGATTTTTGCCATTGAAAAAAGTCCAGAAATGTTTGAAGCTACTGACTGAATGAAAGGAGCTGGCATCTCACTCTCTTTGAATCTTCTTTATCATGCTAAGAGGAGCAGGAAAAAGCAAAAAATTTCAGAATTGCACGTTGCAATGCGGAGAAATTACTGTTTGTGCATTTACAATATTCATTGATTTTTGCCATTGAAAAACATCATGTTATTCATATACCAGAAATGTTTGAAGCTACTGACTGAATGAAAAGAGCTGGCATCTCACTCTCTTTGAATCTTCTTTATCATGCTAAGAGGAGCAGGAAAAAGCAAAAAATTTCAGAATTGCACCTTGCAATGTGGAGAAATTACTGTTTGTGCATTTACAATATTCATTGATTTTTGCCATTGAAAAACGTCCAGAAATGTTTGAAGCTACTGACTGAATGAAAGGAGCTGGCATCTCACTCTCTTTGAATCTTCTTTATCATGCTAAGAGGAGCAGGAAAAAGCAAAAAATTTCAGAATTGCACCTTGCAATGCGGAGAAATTACTGTTTGTGCATTTACAATATTCATTGATTTTTGCCATTGAAAAACATCATGTTATTCATATACCAGAAATGTTTGAAGCTACTGACTGAATGAAAAGAGCTGGCATCTCACTCTCTTTGAATCTTCTTTATCATGCTAAGAGGAGCAGGAAAAAGCAAAAAAATTCAGAATTGCACCTTGCAATGTGGAGAAATTACTGTTTGTGCATTTACAATATTCATTGATTTTTGCCATTGAAAAACGTCCAGAAATGTCTGAAGCTACTGACTGAATGAAAGGAGCTGGCATCTCACTCTCTTTGAATCTTCTTTACCATGCTAAGAGGAGCAGGAAAAAGCAAAAAATTTCAGAATTGCACCTTGCAATGCGGAGAAATTACTGTTTGTGCATTTACAATATTCATTGATTTTTGCCATTGAAAAACATCATGTTATTCATATACCAGAAATGTTTGAAGCTACTGACTGAATGAAAAGAGCTGGCATCTCACTCTCTTTGAATCTTCTTTATCATGCTAAGAGGAGCAGGAAAAAGCAAAAAATTTCAGAATTGCACCTTGCAATGTGGAGAAATTAATGTTTGTGCATTTACAATATTCATTGATTTTTGCCATTGAAAAACGTGCAGAAATGTTTGAAGCTACTGACTGAATGAAAGGAGCTGGCATCTCACTCTCTTTGAATCTTCTTTATCATGCTAAGAGGAGCAGGAAAAAGCAAAAAATTTCAGAATTGCACCTTGCAATGTGGAGAAATTACTGTTTGTGCATTTACAATATTCATTGATTTTTGCCATTGAAAAACGTCCAGAAATGTTTGAAGCTACTGACTGAATGAAAAGAGCTGGCATCTCACTCTCTTTGAATCTTCTTTATCATGCTAAGAGGAGCAGGAAAAAGCAAAAAAATTCAGAATTTCACCTTGCAATGCGGAGAAATTACTGTTTGTGCATTTACAATATTCATTGATTTTTGCCATTGAAAAACATCATGTTATTCATATACCAGAAATGTTTGAAGCTACTGACTGAATGAAAAGAGCTGGCATCTCACTCTCTTTGAATCTTCTTTATCATGCTAAGAGGAGCAGGAAAAAGCAAAAAATTTCAGAATTGCACCTTGCAATGTGGAGAAATTACTGTTTGTGCATTTACAATATTCATTGATTTTTGCCATTGAAAAACGTCCAGAAATGTTTGAAGCTACTGACTGAATGAAAGGAGCTGGCATCTCACTCTCTTTGAATCTTCTTTATCATGCTAAGAGGAGCAGGAAAAAGCAAAAAATTTCAGAATTGCACCTTGCAATGCGGAGAAATTACTGTTTTTGCATTTACAATATTCATTGATTTTTGCCATTGAAAAACATCATGTTATTCATATACCAGAAATGTTTGAAGCTACTGACTGAATGAAAAGAGCTGGCATCTCACTCTCTTTGAATCTTCTTTATCATGCTAAGAGGAGCAGGAAAAAGCAAAAAATTTCAGAATTGCACCTTGCAATGTGGAGAAATTACTGTTTGTGCATTTACAATATTCATTGATTTTTGCCATTGAAAATCGTCCCGAAATGTTTGAAGCAACTGACTGAATGAAAGGAGCTGGCATCTCACTCTCTTTGAATCTTCTTTATCATGCTAAGAGGAGCAGGAAAAAGCAAAAAATTTCAGAATTGCACCTTGCAATGCGGAGAAATTACTGTTTGTGCATTTACAATATTCATTGATTTTTGCCATTGAAAAACATCATGTTATTCATATACCAGAAATGTTTGAAGCTACTGACTGAATGAAAAGAGCTGGCATCTCACTCTCTTTGAATCTTCTTTATCATGCTAAGAGGAGCAGGAAAAAGCAAAAAATTTCAGAATTGCACCTTGCAATGTGGAGAAATTACTGTTTGTGCATTTACAATATTCATTGATTTTTGCCATTGAAAAACGTCCAGAAATGTTTGAAGCTACTGACAGAATGAAAGGAGCTGGCATCTCACTCTCTGAATCTTCTTTATCATGCTAAGAGGAGCAGGAAAAAGCAAAAAAATTCAGAATTGCACCTTGCAATGCGGAGAAATTACTGTTTGTGCATTTACAATATTCATTGATTTTTGCCATTGAAAAACGTCCAGAAATGTTTGAAGCTACTGACTGAATGAAAGGAGCTGGCATCTCACTCTCTTTGAATCTTCTTTATCATGCTAAGAGGAGCAGGAAAAAGCAAAAAATTTCAGAATTGCACCTTGCAATGCGGAGAAATTACTGTTTGTGCATTTACAATATTCATTGATTTTTGCCATTGAAAAACGTCCAGAAATGTTTGAAGCTACTGACTGAATGAAAGGAGCTGGCATCTCACTCTCTTTGAATCTTCTTTATCATGCTAAGAGGAGCAGGAAAAAGCAAAAAATTTCAGAATTGCACCTTGCAATGTGGAGAAATTACTGTTTGTGCATTTACAATATTCATTGATTTTTGCCATTGAAAAACGTCCAGAAATGTTTGAAGCTACTGACTGAATGAAAAGAGCTGGCATCTCACTCTCTTTGAATCTTCTTTATCATGCTAAGAGGAGCAGGAAAAAGCAAAAAAATTCAGAATTGCACCTTGCAATGCGGAGAAATTACTGTTTGTGCATTTACAATATTCATTGATTTTTGCCATTGAAAAACATCATGTTATTCATATACCAGAAATGTTTGAAGCTACTGACTGAATGAAAAGAGCTGGAATCTCACTCTCTTTGAATCTTCTTTATAATGCTAAGAGGAGCAGGAAAAAGCAAAAAATTTCAGAATTGCACCTTGCAATGTGGAGAAATTACTGTTTGTGCATTTACAATATTCATTGATTTTTGCCATTGAAAAACGTCCAGAAATGTTTGAAGCAACTGACTGAATGAAAGGAGCTGGCATCTCACTCTCTTTGAATCTTCTTTATCATGCTAAGAGGAGCAGGAAAAAGCAAAAAATTTCAGAATTGCACCTTGCAATGCGGAGAAATTTCTGTTTGTGCATTTACAATATTCATTGATTTTTGCCATTGAAAAACATCATGTTATTCATATACCAGAAATGTTTGAAGCTACTGACTGAATGAAAAGAGCTGGCATCTCACTCTCTTTGAATCTTCTTTATCATGCTAAGAGGAGCAGGAAAAAGCAAAAAATTTCAGAATTGCACCTTGCAATGTGGAGAAATTACTGTTTGTGCATTTACAATATTCATTGATTTTTGCCATTGAAAATCGTCCAGAAATGTTTGAAGCAACTGACTAAATGAAAGGAGCTGGCATCTCACTCTCTTTGAATCTTCTTTATCATGCTAAGAGGAGCAGGAAAAAGCAAAAAATTTCAGAATTGCACCTTGCAATGGGGAGAAATTACTGTTTGTGCATTTACAATATTCATTGATTTTTGCCATTGAAAAACATCATGTTATTCATATACCAGAAATGTTTGAAGCTACTGACTGAATGAAAAGAGCTGGCATCTCACTCTCTTTGAATCTTCTTTATCATGCTAAGAGGAGCAGGAAAAAGCAAAAAATTTCAGAATTGCACCTTGCAATGTGGAGAAATTACTGTTTGTGCATTTGCAATATTCATTGATTTTTGCCATTGAAAAACGTCCAGAAATGTTTGAAGCTACTGACTGAATGAAAGGAGCTGGCATCTCACTCTCTGAATCTTCTTTATCATGCTAAGAGGAGCAGGAAAAAGAAAAAAAATTCAGAATTGCACCTTGCAATGCGGAGAAATTACTGTTTGTGCATTTACAATATTCATTGATTTTTGCCTTTGAAAAACATCATGTTATTCATATACCAGAAATGTTTGAAGCTACTGACTGAATGAAAGGAGCTGGCATCTAACTCTCTTTGAATCTTCTTTATCATGCTAAGAGGAGCAGGAAAAAGCAAAAAATTTCAGAATTGCACCTTGCAATGTGGAGAAATTACTGTTTGTGCATTTACAATATTCATTGATTTTTGCCATTGAAAAACGTCCAGAAATGTTTGAAGCTACTGACTGAATGAAAAGAGCTGGCATCTCACTCTCTTTGAATCTTCTTTATCATGCTAAGAGGAGCAGGAAAAAGCAAAAAAATTCAGAATTGCACCTTGCAATGCGGAGAAATTACTGTTTGTGCATTTACAATATTCATTGATTTTTGCCATTGAAAAACATCATGTTATTCATATACCAGAAATGTTTGAAGCTACTGACTGAATGAAAAGAGCTGGCATCTCACTCTCTTTGAATCTTCTTTATCATGCTAAGAGGAGCAGGAAAAAGCAAAAAATTTCAGAATTGCACCTTGAATGTGGAGAAATTACTGTTTGTGCATTTACAATATTCATTGATTTTTGCCATTGAAAAACGTCCAGAAATGTTTGAAGCTACTGACTGAATGAAAGGAGCTGGCATCTCACTCTCTTTGAATCTTCTTTATCATGCTAAGAGGAGCAGGAAAAAGCAAAAAATTTCAGAATTGCACCTTGCAATGCGGAGAAATTACTGTTTGTGCATTTACAATATTCATTGATTTTTGCCATTGAAAAACATCATGTTATTCATATACCAGAAATGTTTGAAGCTACTGACTGAATGAAAAGATCTGGCATCTCACTCTCTTTGAATCTTCTTTATCATGCTAAGAGGAGCAGGAAAAAGCAAAAAATTTCAGAATTGCACCTTGCAATGTGGAGAAATTACTGTTTGTGCATTTACAATATTCATTGATTTTTGCCATTGAAAATCATCCAGAAATGTTTGAAGCAACTGACTGAATGAAAGGAGCTGGCATCTCACTCTCTTTGAATCTTCTTTATCATGCTAAGAGGAGCAGGAAAAAGCAAAAAATTTCAGAATTGCAGCTTGCAATGCGGAGAAATTACTGTTTGTGCATTTACAATATTCATTGATTTTTGCCATTGAAAAACATCATGTTATTCATATACCAGAAATGTTTGAAGCTACTGACTGAATGAAAAGAGATGACATCTCACTCTCTTTGAATCTTCTTTATCATGCTAAGAGGAGCAGGAAAAGCAAAAAATTTCAGAATTGCACCTTGCAATGTGGAGAAATTACTGTTTGTGCATTTGCAATATTCATTGATTTTTGCCATTGAAAAACGTCCAGAAATGTTTGAAGCTACTGACTGAATGAAAGGAGCTGGCATCTCACTCTCTGAATCTTCTTTATCATGCTAAGAGGAGCAGGAAAAAGCAAAAAAATTCAGAATTGCACCTTGCAATGCGGAGAAATTACTGTTTGTGCATTTACAATATTCATTGATTTTTGCCATTGAAAAACATCATGTTATTCATATACCAGAAATGTTTGAAGCTACTGACTGAATGAAATGAGCTGGCATCTCACTCTCTTTGAATCTTCTTTATCATGCTAAGAGGAGCAGGAAAAAGCAAAAAATTTCCGAATTGCACCTTGCAATGTGGAGAAATTACTGTTTGTGCATTTACAATATTCATTGATTTTTGCCATTGAAAAACGTCCAGAAATGTTTGAAACTACTGACTGAATGAAAGGAGCTGGCATCTCACTCTCTTTGAATATTCTTTATCATGCCAGGAGGAGCAGGAAAAAGCAAAAAATTTCAGAATTGCACCTTGCAATGCGGAGAAATTACTGTTTGTGCATTTACAATATTCATTGATTTTTGCCATTGAAAAACATCATGTTATTCATATACCAGAAATGTTTGAAGCTACTGACTGAATGAAAAGAGCTAGCATCTCACTCTCTTTGAATCTTCTTTATCATGCTAAGAGGAGCAGGAAAAAGCAAAAAATTTCAGAATTGCACCTTGCAATGTGGAGAAATTACTGTTTGTGCATTTACAATATTCATTGATTTTTGCCATTGAAAATCGTCCAGAAATGTTTGAAGCAACTGACTGAATGAAAGGAGCTGGCATCTCACTCTCTTTGAATCTTCTTTATCATGCTAAGAGGAGCAGGAAAAAGCAAAAAATTTCAGAATTGCACCTTGCAATGCGGAGAAATTACTGTTTGTGCATTTACAATATTCATTGATTTTTGCCATTGAAAAACATCATGTTATTCATATACCAGAAATGTTTGAAGCTACTGACTGAATGAAAAGAGCTGGCATCTCACTCTCTTTGAATCTTCTTTATCATGCTAAGAGGAGCAGGAAAAAGCAAAAAATTTCAGAATTGCACCTTGCAATGTGGAGAAATTACTGTTTGTGCATTTGCAATATTCATTGATTTTTGCCATTGAAAAACGTCCAGAAATGTTTGAAGCTACTGACTGAATGAAAGGAGCTGGCATCTCACTCTCTGAATCTTCTTTATCATGCTAAGAGGAGCAGGAAAAAGCAAAAAAATTCAGAATTGCACCTTGCAATGCGGAGAAATTACTGTTTGTGCATTTACAATATTCATTGATTTTTGCCATTGAAAAACATCATGTTATTCATATACCAGAAATGTTTGAAGCTACTGACTGAATGAAAGGAGCTGGCATCTCACTCTCTTTGAATCTTCTTTATCATGCTAAGAGGAGCAGGAAAAAGCAAAAAATTTCAGAATTGCACCTTGCAATGTGGAGAAATTACTGTTTGTGCATTTACAATATTCATTGATTTTTGCCATTGAAAAACGTCCAGAAATGTTTGAAGCTACTGACTGAATGAAAGGAGCTGGCATCTCACTCTCTTTGAATCTTCTTTATCATGCTAAGAGGAGCAGGAAAAAGCAAAATATTTCAGAATTGCACCTTGCAATGCGGAGAAATTACTGTTTGTGCATTTACAATATTCATTGATTTTTGCCATTGAAAAACATCATGTTATTCATATACCAGAAATGTTTGAAGCTACTGACTGAATGAAAAGATCTGGCATCTCACTCTCTTTGAATCTTCTTTATCATGCTAAGAGGAGCAGGAAAAAGCAAAAAATTTCAGAATTGCACCTTGCAATGTGGAGAAATTACTGTTTGTGCATTTACAATATTCATTGATTTTTGCCATTGAAAATCGTCCAGAAATGTTTGAAGCAACTGACTGAATGAAAGGAGCTGGCATCTCACTCTCTTTGAATCTTCTTTATCATGCTAAGAGGAGAAGGAAAAAGCAAAAAATTTCAGAATTGCACCTTGCAATGCGGAGAAATTTCTGTTTGTGCATTTACAATATTCATTGATTTTTGCCATTGAAAAACATCATGTTATTCATATACCAGAAATGTTTGAAGCTACTGACTGAATGAAAAGAGCTGGCATCTCACTCTCTTTGAATCTTCTTTATCATGCTAAGAGGAGCAGGAAAAAGCAAAAAATTTCAGAATTGCACCTTGCAATGTGGAGAAATTACTGTTTGTGCATTTACAATATTCATTGATTTTTGCCATTGAAAATCGTCCAGAAATGTTTGAAGCAACTGACTGAATGAAAGGAGCTGGCATCTCACTCTCTGAATCTTCTTTATCATGCTAAGAGGAGCAGGAAAAAGCAAAAAAATTCAGAATTGCACCTTGCAATGCGGAGAAATTACTGTTTGTGCATTTACAATATTCATTGATTTTTGCCATTGAAAAACATCATGTTATTCATATACCAGAAATGTTTGAAGCTACTGACTGAATGAAATGAGCTGGCATCTCACTCTCTTTGAATCTTCTTTATCATGCTAAGAGGAGCAGGAAAAAGCAAAAAATTTCCGAATTGCACCTTGCAATGTGGAGAAATTACTGTTTGTGCATTTACAATATTCATTGATTTTTGCCATTGAAAAACGTCCAGAAATGTTTGAAGCTACTGACTGAATGAAAGGAGCTGGCATCTCACTCTCTTTGAATCTTCTTTATCATGCTAAGAGGAGCAGGAAAAAGCAAAAAATTTCAGAATTGCACCTTGCAATGCGGAGAAATTACTGTTTGTGCATTTACAATATTCATTGATTTTTGCCATTGAAAAACATCATGTTATTCGTATAGAAGAAATGTTTGAAGCTACTGACTGAATGAAAAGAGCTGGCATCTCACTCTCTTTGAATCTTCTTTATCATGCTAAGAGGAGCAGGAAAAAGCAAAAAATTTCAGAATTGCACCTTGCAATGTGGAGAAATTACTGTTTGTGCATTTACAATATTCATTGATTTTTGCCATTGAAAAACGTCCAGAAATGTTTGAAGCTACTGACTGAATGAAAGGAGCTGGCATCTCACTCTCTTTGAATCTTCTTTATCATGCTAAGAGGAGCAGGAAAAAGCAAAAAATTTCAGAATTGCACCTTGCAATGCGGAGAAATTACTGTTTGTGCATTTACAATATTCATTGATTTTTGCCATTGAAAAACATCATGTTATTCATATACCAGAAATGTTTGAAGCTACTGACTGAATGAAAAGATCTGGCATCTCACTCTCTTTGAATATTCTTTATCATGCTAAGAGGAGCAGGAAAAAGCAAAAAATTTCAGAATTGCACCTTGCAATGTGGAGAAATTACTGTTTGTGCATTTACAATATTCATTGATTTTTGCCATTGAAAATCGTCCAGAAATGTTTGAAGCAACTGACTGAATGAAAGGAGCTGGCATCTCACTCTCTTTGAATCTTCTTTATCATGCTAAGAGGAGCAGGAAAAAGCAAAAAATTTCAGAATTGCACCTTGCAATGCGGAGAAATTTCTGTTTGTGCATTTACAATATTCATTGATTTTTGCCATTGAAAAACATCATGTTATTCATATACCAGAAATGTTTGAAGCTACTGACTGAATGAAAAGAGCTGGCATCTCACTCTCTTTGAATCTTCTTTATCATGCTAAGAGGAGCAGGAAAAAGCAAAAAATTTCAGAATTGCACCTTGCAATGTGGAGAAACTACTGTTTGTGCATTTACAATATTCATTGATTTTTGCCATTGAAAATCGTCCAGAAATGTTTGAAGCAATTGACTGAATGAAAGGAGCTGGCATCTCACTCTCTTTGAATCTTCTTTATCATGCTAAGAGGAGCAGGAAAAAGCAAAAAAATTCAGAATTGCACCTTGCAATGCGGAGAAATTACTGTTTGTGCATTTACAATATTCATTGATTTTTGCCATTGAAAAACATCATGTTATTCATATACCAGAAATGTTTGAAGCTACTGACTGAATGAAAAGAGCTGGCATCTCACTCTCTTTGAATCTTCTTTATCATGCTAAGAGGAGCAGGAAAAAGCAAAAAATTTCAGAATTGCACCTTGAATGTGGAGAAATTACTGTTTGTGCATTTACAATATTCATTGATTTTTGCCATTGAAAAACGTCCAGAAATGTTTGAAGCTACTGACTGAATGAAAGGAGCTGGCATCTCACTCTCTTTGAATCTTCTTTATCATGCTAAGAGGAGCAGGAAAAAGCAAAAAATTTCAGAATTGCACCTTGCAATGCGGAGAAATTACTGTTTGTGCATTTACAATATTCATTGATTTTTGCCATTGAAAAACATCATGTTATTCATATACCAGAAATGTTTGAAGCTACTGACTGAATGAAAAGATCTGGCATCTCACTCTCTTTGAATCTTCTTTATCATGCTAAGAGGAGCAGGAAAAAGCAAAAAATTTCAGAATTGCACCTTGCAATGTGGAGAAATTACTGTTTGTGCATTTACAATATTCATTGATTTTTGCCATTGAAAATCATCCAGAAATGTTTGAAGCAACTGACTGAATGAAAGGAGCTGGCATCTCACTCTCTTTGAATCTTCTTTATCATGCTAAGAGGAGCAGGAAAAAGCAAAAAATTTCAGAATTGCAGCTTGCAATGCGGAGAAATTACTGTTTGTGCATTTACAATATTCATTGATTTTTGCCATTGAAAAACATCATGTTATTCATATACCAGAAATGTTTGAAGCTACTGACTGAATGAAAAGAGATGACATCTCACTCTCTTTGAATCTTCTTTATCATGCTAAGAGGAGCAGGAAAAGCAAAAAATTTCAGAATTGCACCTTGCAATGTGGAGAAATTACTGTTTGTGCATTTGCAATATTCATTGATTTTTGCCATTGAAAAACGTCCAGAAATGTTTGAAGCTACTGACTGAATGAAAGGAGCTGGCATCTCACTCTCTGAATCTTCTTTATCATGCTAAGAGGAGCAGGAAAAAGCAAAAAAATTCAGAATTGCACCTTGCAATGCGGAGAAATTACTGTTTGTGCATTTACAATATTCATTGATTTTTGCCATTGAAAAACATCATGTTATTCATATACCAGAAATGTTTGAAGCTACTGACTGAATGAAATGAGCTGGCATCTCACTCTCTTTGAATCTTCTTTATCATGCTAAGAGGAGCAGGAAAAAGCAAAAAATTTCCGAATTGCACCTTGCAATGTGGAGAAATTACTGTTTGTGCATTTACAATATTCATTGATTTTTGCCATTGAAAAACGTCCAGAAATGTTTGAAACTACTGACTGAATGAAAGGAGCTGGCATCTCACTCTCTTTGAATATTCTTTATCATGCCAGGAGGAGCAGGAAAAAGCAAAAAATTTCAGAATTGCACCTTGCAATGCGGAGAAATTACTGTTTGTGCATTTACAATATTCATTGATTTTTGCCATTGAAAAACATCATGTTATTCATATACCAGAAATGTTTGAAGCTACTGACTGAATGAAAAGAGCTAGCATCTCACTCTCTTTGAATCTTCTTTATCATGCTAAGAGGAGCAGGAAAAAGCAAAAAATTTCAGAATTGCACCTTGCAATGTGGAGAAATTACTGTTTGTGCATTTACAATATTCATTGATTTTTGCCATTGAAAATCGTCCAGAAATGTTTGAAGCAACTGACTGAATGAAAGGAGCTGGCATCTCACTCTCTTTGAATCTTCTTTATCATGCTAAGAGGAGCAGGAAAAAGCAAAAAATTTCAGAATTGCACCTTGCAATGCGGAGAAATTACTGTTTGTGCATTTACAATATTCATTGATTTTTGCCATTGAAAAACATCATGTTATTCATATACCAGAAATGTTTGAAGCTACTGACTGAATGAAAAGAGCTGGCATCTCACTCTCTTTGAATCTTCTTTATCATGCTAAGAGGAGCAGGAAAAAGCAAAAAATTTCAGAATTGCACCTTGCAATGTGGAGAAATTACTGTTTGTGCATTTGCAATATTCATTGATTTTTGCCATTGAAAAACGTCCAGAAATGTTTGAAGCTACTGACTGAATGAAAGGAGCTGGCATCTCACTCTCTGAATCTTCTTTATCATGCTAAGAGGAGCAGGAAAAAGCAAAAAAATTCAGAATTGCACCTTGCAATGCGGAGAAATTACTGTTTGTGCATTTACAATATTCATTGATTTTTGCCATTGAAAAACATCATGTTATTCATATACCAGAAATGTTTGAAGCTACTGACTGAATGAAAGGAGCTGGCATCTCACTCTCTTTGAATCTTCTTTATCATGCTAAGAGGAGCAGGAAAAAGCAAAAAATTTCAGAATTGCACCTTGCAATGTGGAGAAATTACTGTTTGTGCATTTACAATATTCATTGATTTTTGCCATTGAAAAACGTCCAGAAATGTTTGAAGCTACTGACTGAATGAAAGGAGCTGGCATCTCACTCTCTTTGAATCTTCTTTATCATGCTAAGAGGAGCAGGAAAAAGCAAAATATTTCAGAATTGCACCTTGCAATGCGGAGAAATTACTGTTTGTGCATTTACAATATTCATTGATTTTTGCCATTGAAAAACATCATGTTATTCATATACCAGAAATGTTTGAAGCTACTGACTGAATGAAAAGATCTGGCATCTCACTCTCTTTGAATCTTCTTTATCATGCTAAGAGGAGCAGGAAAAAGCAAAAAATTTCAGAATTGCACCTTGCAATGTGGAGAAATTACTGTTTGTGCATTTACAATATTCATTGATTTTTGCCATTGAAAATTGTCCAGAAATGTTTGAAGCAACTGACTGAATGAAAGGAGCTGGCATCTCACTCTCTTTGAATCTTCTTTATCATGCTAAGAGGAGAAGGAAAAAGCAAAAAATTTCAGAATTGCACCTTGCAATGCGGAGAAATTTCTGTTTGTGCATTTACAATATTCATTGATTTTTGCCATTGAAAAACATCATGTTATTCATATACCAGAAATGTTTGAAGCTACTGACTGAATGAAAAGAGCTGGCATCTCACTCTCTTTGAATCTTCTTTATCATGCTAAGAGGAGCAGGAAAAAGCAAAAAATTTCAGAATTGCACCTTGCAATGTGGAGAAATTACTGTTTGTGCATTTACAATATTCATTGATTTTTGCCATTGAAAATCGTCCAGAAATGTTTGAAGCAACTGACTGAATGAAAGGAGCTGGCATCTCACTCTCTGAATCTTCTTTATCATGCTAAGAGGAGCAGGAAAAAGCAAAAAAATTCAGAATTGCACCTTGCAATGCTGAGAAATTACTGTTTGTGCATTTACAATATTCATTGATTTTTGCCATTGAAAAACATCATGTTATTCATATACCAGAAATGTTTGAAGCTACTGACTGAATGAAATGAGCTGGCATCTCACTCTCTTTGAATCTTCTTTATCATGCTAAGAGGAGCAGGAAAAAGCAAAAAATTTCCGAATTGCACCTTGCAATGTGGAGAAATTACTGTTTGTGCATTTACAATATTCATTGATTTTTGCCATTGAAAAACGTCCAGAAATGTTTGAAGCTACTGACTGAATGAAAGGAGCTGGCATCTCACTCTCTTTGAATCTTCTTTATCATGCTAAGAGGAGCAGGAAAAAGCAAAAAATTTCAGAATTGCACCTTGCAATGCGGAGAAATTACTGTTTGTGCATTTACAATATTCATTGATTTTTGCCATTGAAAAACATCATGTTATTCGTATAGAAGAAATGTTTGAAGCTACTGACTGAATGAAAAGAGCTGGCATCTCACTCTCTTTGAATCTTCTTTATCATGCTAAGAGGAGCAGGAAAAAGCAAAAAAATTCAGAATTGCACCTTGCAATGCGGAGAAATTACTGTTTGTGCATTTACAATATTCATTGATTTTTGCCATTGAAAAACATGATGTTATTCATATACCAGAAATGTTTGAAGCTACTGACTGAATGAAAAGAGCTGGCATCTCACTCTCTTTGAATCTTCTTTATCATGCTAAGAGGAGCAGGAAAAAGCAAAAAATTTCAGAATTGCACCTTGCAATGTGGAGAAATTACTGTTTGTGCATTTACAATATTCATTGATTTTTGCCATTGAAAAACGTCCAGAAATGTTTGAAGCTACTGACTGAATGAAAGGAGCTGGCATCTCACTCTCTTTGAATCTTCTTTATCATGCTAAGAGGAGCAGGAAAAAGCAAAAAATTTCAGAATTGCACCTTGCAATGCGGAGAAATTACTGTTTGTGCATTTACAATATTCATTGATTTTTGCCATTGAAAAACATCATGTTATTCATATACCAGAAATGTTTGAAGCTACTGACTGAATGAAAAGATCTGGCATCTCACTCTCTTTGAATATTCTTTATCATGCTAAGAGGAGCAGGAAAAAGCAAAAAATTTCAGAATTGCACCTTGCAATGTGGAGAAATTACTGTTTGTGCATTTACAATATTCATTGATTTTTGCCATTGAAAATCGTCCAGAAATGTTTGAAGCAACTGACTGAATGAAAGGAGCTGGCATCTCACTCTCTTTGAATCTTCTTTATCATGCTAAGAGGAGCAGGAAAAAGCAAAAAATTTCAGAATTGCACCTTGCAATGCGGAGAAATTTCTGTTTGTGCATTTACAATATTCATTGATTTTTGCCATTGAAAAACATCATGTTATTCATATACCAGAAATGTTTGAAGCTACTGACTGAATGAAAAGAGCTGGCATCTCACTCTCTTTGAATCTTCTTTATCATGCTAAGAGGAGCAGGAAAAAGCAAAAAATTTCAGAATTGCACCTTGCAATGTGGAGAAACTACTGTTTGTGCATTTACAATATTCATTGATTTTTGCCATTGAAAATCGTCCAGAAATGTTTGAAGCAATTGACTGAATGAAAGGAGCTGGCATCTCACTCTCTTTGAATCTTCTTTATCATGCTAAGAGGAGCCGCAAAAAGCAAAAAATTTCAGAATTGCACCTTGCAATGCGGAGAAATTACTGTTTGTGCATTTACAATATTCATTGATTTTTGCCATTGAAAAACATCATGTTATTCATATACCAGAAATGTTTGAAGCTACTGACTGAATGAAAAGAGATGGCATCTCACTCTCTTTGAATCTTCTTTATCATGCTAAGAGGAGCAGGAAAAAGCAAAAAATTTCAGAATTGCACCTTGCAATGTGGAGAAATTACTGTTTGTGCATTTGCAATATTCATTGATTTTTGCCTTTGAAAAACGTCCAGAAATGTTTGAAGCTACTGACTGAATGAAAGGAGCTGGCATCTCACTCTCTGAATCTTCTTTATCATGCTAAGAGGAGCAGGAAAAAGCAAAAAAATTCAGAATTGCACCTTGCAATGCGGAGAAATTACTGTTTGTGCATTTACAATATTCATTGATTTTTGCCATTGAAAAACATCATGTTATTCATATACCAGAAATGTTTGAAGCTACTGACTGAATGAAATGAGCTGGCATCTCACTCTCTTTGAATCTTCTTTATCATGCTAAGAGGAGCAGGAAAAAGCAAAAAATTTCCGAATTGCACCTTGCAATGTGGAGAAATTACTGTTTGTGCATTTACAATATTCATTGATTTTTGCCATTGAAAAACGTCCAGAAATGTTTGAAGCTACTGACTGAATGAAAGGAGCTGGCATCTCACTCTCTTTGAATCTTCTTTATCATGCTAAGAGGAGCAGGAAAAAGCAAAAAATTTCAGAATTGCACCTTGCAATGCGGAGAAATTACTGTTTGTGCATTTACAATATTCATTGATTTTTGCCATTGAAAAACATCATGTTATTCGTATAGAAGAAATGTTTGAAGCTACCGACTGAATGAAAAGAGCTGGCATCTCACTCTCTTTGAATCTTCTTTATCATGCTAAGAGGAGCAGGAAAAAGCAAAAAATTTCAGAATTGCACCTTGCAATGTGGAGAAATTACTGTTTGTGCATTTACAATATTCATTGATTTTTGCCATTGAAAAACGTCCAGAAATGTTTGAAACTACTGACTGAATGAAAGGAGCTGGCATCTCACTCTCTTTGAATATTCTTTATCATGCTAGGAGGAGCAGGAAAAATCAAAAAAATTCAGAATTGCACCTTGCAATGCGGAGAAATTACTGTTTGTGCATTTACAATATTCATTGATTTTTGCCATTGAAAAACATCATGTTATTCATATACCAGAAATGTTTGAAGCTACTGACTGAATGAAAAGAGCTAGCATCTCACTCTCTTTGAATCTTCTTTATCATGCTAAGAGGAGCAGGAAAAAGCAAAAAAATTCAGAATTGCACCTTGCAATGTGGAGAAATTACTGTTTGTGCATTTACAATATTCATTGATTTTTGCCATTGAAAATCATCCAGAAATGTTTGAAGCAACTGACTGAATGAAAGGAGCTGGCATCTCACTCTCTTTGAATCTTCTTTATCATGCTAAGAGGAGCAGGAAAAAGCAAAAAATTTCAGAATTGCACCTTGCAATGCGGAGAAATTTCTGTTTGTGCATTTACAATATTCATTGATTTTTGCCATTGAAAAACATCATGTTATTCATATACCAGAAATGTTTGAAGCTACTGACTGAATGAAAAGAGCTGGCATCTCACTCTCTTTGAATCTTCTTTATCATGCTAAGAGGAGCAGGAAAAAGCAAAAAATTTCAGAATTGCACCTTGCAATGTGGAGAAATTACTGTTTGTGCATTTACAATATTCATTGATTTTTGCCATTGAAAATCGTCCAGAAATGTTTGAAGCAACTGACTGAATGAAAAGAGCTGGCATCTCACTCTCTTTGAATCTTCTTTATCATGCTAAGAGGAGCAGGAAAAAGCAAAAAATTTCAGAATTGCACCTTGCAATGCGGAGAAATTACTGTTTGTGCATTTACAATATTCATTGATTTTTGCCATTGAAAAACATCATGTTATTCATATACCAGAAATGTTTGAAGCTACTGACTGAATGAAATGAGCTGGCATCTCACTCTCTTTGAATCTTCTTTATCATGCTAAGAGGAGCAGGAAAAAGCAAAAAATTTCCGAATTGCACCTTGCAATGTGGAGAAATTACTGTTTGTGCATTTACAATATTCATTGATTTTTGCCATTGAAAAACGTCCAGAAATGTTTGAAGCTACTGACTGAATGAAAGGAGCTGGCATCTCACTCTCTTTGAATCTTCTTTATCATGCTAAGAGGAGCAGGAAAAAGCAAAAAATTTCAGAATTGCACCTTGCAATGCGGAGAAATTACTGTTTGTGCATTTACAATATTCATTGATTTTTGCCATTGAAAAACGTCCAGAAATGTTTGAAACTACTGACTGAATGAAAGGAGCTGGCATCTCACTCTCTTTGAATATTCTTTATCATGCTAGGAGGAGCAGGAAAAAGCAAAAAATTTCAGAATTGCACCTTGCAATGCGGAGAAATTACTGTTTGTGCATTTACAATATTCATTGATTTTTGCCATTGAAAAACATCATGTTATTCATATACCAGAAATGTTTGAAGCTACTGACTGAATGAAATGAGCTGGCATCTCACTCTCTTTGAATCTTCTTTATCATGCTAAGAGGAGCAGGAAAAAGCAAAAAATTTCCGAATTGCACCTTGCAATGTGGAGAAATTACTGTTTGTGCATTTACAATATTCATTGATTTTTGCCATTGAAAAACGTCCAGAAATGTTTGAAGCTACTGACTGAATGAAAGGAGCTGGCATCTCACTCTCTTTGAATATTCTTTATCATGCTAGGAGGAGCAGGAAAAAGCAAAAAATTTCAGAATTGCACCTTGCAATGTGGAGAAATTACTGTTTGTGCATTTACAATATTCATTGATTTTTGCCATTGAAAATCGTCCAGAAATGTTTGAAGCAACTGACTGAATGAAAGGAGCTGGCATCTCACTCTCTTTGAATCTTCTTTATCATGCTAAGAGGAGCAGGAAAAAGCAAAAAATTTCAGAATTGCACCTTGCAATGCGGAGAAATTACTGTTTGTGCATTTACAATATTCATTGATTTTTGCCATTGAAAAACATCATGTTATTCATATACCAGAAATGTTTGAAGCTACTGACTGAATGAAAAGAGCTGGCATCTCACTCTCTTTGAATCTTCTTTATCATGCTAAGAGGAGCAGGAAAAAGCAAAAAATTTCAGAATTGCACCTTGCAATGTGGAGAAATTACTGTTTGTGCATTTGCAATATTCATTGATTTTTGCCATTGAAAAACGTCCAGAAATGTTTGAAGCTACTGACTGAATGAAAGGAGCTGGCATCTCACTCTCTGAATCTTCTTTATCATGCTAAGAGGAGCAGGAAAAAGCAAAAAAATTCAGAATTGCACCTTGCAATGCGGAGAAATTACTGTTTGTGCATTTACAATATTCATTGATTTTTGCCATTGAAAAACATCATGTTATTCATATACCAGAAATGTTTGAAGCTACTGACTGAATGAAAGGAGCTGGCATCTCACTCTCTTTGAATCTTCTTTATCATGCTAAGAGGAGCAGGAAAAAGCAAAAAATTTCAGAATTGCACCTTGCAATGTGGAGAAATTACTGTTTGTGCATTTACAATATTCATTGATTTTTGCCATTGAAAAACGTCCAGAAATGTTTGAAGCTACTGACTGAATGAAAAGAGCTGGCATCTCACTCTCTTTGAATCTTCTTTATCATGCTAAGAGGAGCAGGAAAAAGCAAAAAAATTCAGAATTGCACCTTGCAATGCGGAGAAATTACTGTTTGTGCATTTACAATATTCATTGATTTTTGCCATTGAAAAACATGATGTTATTCATATACCAGAAATGTTTGAAGCTACTGACTGAATGAAAAGAGCTGGCATCTCACTCTCTTTGAATCTTCTTTATCATGCTAAGAGGAGCAGGAAAAAGCAAAAAATTTCAGGATTGCACCTTGCAATGTGGAGAAATTACTGTTTGTGCATTTACAATATTCATTGATTTTTGCCATTGAAAAACGTCCAGAAATGTTTGAAGCTACTGACTGAATGAAAGGAGCTGGCATCTCACTCTCTTTGAATCTTCTTTATCATGCTAAGAGGAGCAGGAAAAAGCAAAAAATTTCAGAATTGCACCTTGCAATGCGGAGAAATTTCTGTTTGTGCATTTACAATATTCATTGATTTTTGCCATTGAAAAACATCATGTTATTCATATACCAGAAATGTTTGAAGCTACTGACTGAATGAAAAGAGCTGGCATCTCACTCTCTTTGAATCTTCTTTATCATGCTAAGAGGAGCAGGAAAAAGCAAAAAATTTCAGAATTGCACCTTGCAATGTGGAGAAATTACTGTTTGTGCATTTACAATATTCATTGATTTTTGCCATTGAAAATCGTCCAGAAATGTTTGAAGCAACTGACTGAATGAAAGGAGCTGGCATCTCACTCTCTTTGAATCTTCTTTATCATGCTAAGAGGAGCAGGAAAAAGCAAAAAATTTCAGAATTGCACCTTGCAATGTGGAGAAATTACTGTTTGTGCATTTACAATATTCATTGATTTTTGCCATTGAAAAACGTCCAGAAATGTTTGAAACTACTGACTGAATGAAAGGAGCTGGCATCTCACTCTCTTTGAATATTCTTTATCATGCTAGGAGGAGCAGGAAAAATCAAAAAATTTCAGAATTGCACCTTGCAATGCGGAGAAATTACTGTTTGTGCAAATACAATATTCATTGATTTTTGCCATTGAAAAACATCATGTTATTCATATACCAGAAATGTTTGAAGCTACTGACTGAATGAAAGGAGCTGGCATCTCACTCTCTTTGAATCTTCTTTATCATGCTAAGAGGAGCAGGAAAAAGCAAAAAATTTCAGAATTGCACCTTGCAATGTGGAGAAATTACTGTTTGTGCATTTACAATATTCATTGATTTTTGCCATTGAAAAACGTCCAGAAATGTTTGAAGCTACTGACTGAATGAAAAGAGCTGGCATCTCACTCTCTTTGAATCTTCTTTATCATGCTAAGAGGAGCAGGAAAAAGCAAAAAAATTCAGAATTGCACCTTGCAATGCGGAGAAATTACTGTTTGTGCATTTACAATATTCATTGATTTTTGCCATTGAAAAACATGATGTTATTCATATACCAGAAATGTTTGAAGCTACTGACTGAATGAAAAGAGCTGGCATCTCACTCTCTTTGAATCTTCTTTATCATGCTAAGAGGAGCAGGAAAAAGCAAAAAATTTCAGAATTGCACCTTGCAATGTGGAGAAATTACTGTTTGTGCATTTACAATATTCATTGATTTTTGCCATTGAAAAACGTCCAGAAATGTTTGAAGCTACTGACTGAATGAAAGGAGCTGGCATCTCACTCTCTTTGAATCTTTTTTATCATGCTAAGAGGAGCAGGAAAAAGCAAAAAATTTCAGAATTGCACCTTGCAATGCGGAGAAATTACTGTTTGTGCATTTACAATATTCATTGATTTTTGCCATTGAAAAACATCATGTTATTCATATACCAGAAATGTTTGAAGCTACTGACTGAAGATAAAGATCTGGCATCTCACTCTCTTTGAATCTTCTTTATCATGCTAAGAGGAGAAGGAAAAAGCAAAAAATTTCAGAATTGCACCTTGCAATGTGGAGAAATTACTGTTTGTGCATTTACAATATTCATTGATTTTTGCCATTGAAAATCGTCCAGAAATGTTTGAAGCAACTGACTGAATGAAAGGAGCTGGCATCTCACTCTCTTTGAATATTCTTTATCATGCTAGGAGGAGCAGGAAAAATAAAAAAATTTCAGAATTGCACCTTGCAATGCGGAGAAATTACTGTTTGTGCATTTACAATATTCATTGATTTTTGCCATTGAAAAACATCATGTTATTCATATACCAGAAATGTTTGAAGCTACTGACTGAATGAAAAGAGCTAGCATCTCACTCTCTTTGAATCTTCTTTATCATGCAAAGAGGAGCAGGAAAAAGCAAAAAATTTCAGAATTGCACCTTGCAATGTGGAGAAATTACTGTTTGTGCATTTACAATATTCATTGATTTTTGCCATTGAAAATCGTCCAGAAATGTTTGAAGCAACTGACTGAATGAAAGGAGCTGGCATCTCACTCTCTTTGAATCTTCTTTATCATGCTAAGAGGAGCAGGAAAAAGCAAAAAATTTCAGAATTGCACCTTGCAATGCGGAGAAATTAATGTTTGTGCAAATACAATATTCATTGATTTTTGCCATTGAAAAACATCATGTTATTCATATACCAGAAATGTTTGAAGCTACTGACTGAATGAAAAGAGCTAGCATCCAACTCTCTTTGAATCTTCTTTATCATGCTAAGAGGAGCAGGAAAAAGCAAAAAATTTCAGAATTGCACCTTGCAATGTGGAGAAATTACTGTTTGTGCATTTACATTATTCATTGATTTTTGCCATTGAAAAACGTCCAGAAATGTTTGAAGCTACTGACTGAATGAAAGGAGCTGGCATCTCACTCTCTGAATCTTCTTTATCATGCTAAGAGGAGCAGGAAAAAGCAAAAAAATTCAGAATTGCACCTTGCAATGCGGAGAAATTACTGTTTGTGCATTTACAATATTCATTGATTTTTGCCTTTGAAAAACATCATGTTATTCATATACCAGAAATGTTTGAAGCTACTGACTGAATGAAAGGAGCTGGCATCTCACTCTCTTTGAATCTTCTTTATCATGCTAAGAGGAGCAGGAAAAAGCAAAAAATTTCAGAATTGCACCTTGCAATGTGGAGAAATTACTGTTTGTGCATTTACAATATTCATTGATTTTTGCCATTGAAAAACGTCCAGAAATGTTTGAAGCTACTGACTGAATGAAAAGAGCTGGCATCTCACTCTCTTTGAATCTTCTTTATCATGCTAAGAGGAGCAGGAAAAAGCAAAAAAATTCAGAATTGCACCTTGCAATGCGGAGAAATTACTGTTTGTGCATTTACAATATTCATTGATTTTTGCCATTGAAAAACATGATGTTATTCATATACCAGAAATGTTTGAAGCTACTGACTGAATGAAAAGAGCTGGCATCTCACTCTCTTTGAATCTTCTTTATCATGCTAAGAGGAGCAGGAAAAAGCAAAAAATTTCAGAATTGCACCTTGCAATGTGGAGAAATTACTGTTTGTGCATTTACAATATTCATTGATTTTTGCCATTGAAAAACGTCCAGAAATGTTTGAAGCTACTGACTGAATGAAAGGAGCTGGCATCTCACTCTCTTTGAATCTTTTTTATCATGCTAAGAGGAGCAGGAAAAAGCAAAAAATTTCAGAATTGCACCTTGCAATGCGGAGAAATTACTGTTTGTGCATTTACAATATTCATTGATTTTTGCCATTGAAAAACATCATGTTATTCATATACCAGAAATGTTTGAAGCTACTGACTGAAGGTAAAGATCTGGCATCTCACTCTCTTTGAATCTTCTTTATCATGCTAAGAGGAGAAGGAAAAAGCAAAAAATTTCAGAATTGCACCTTGCAATGTGGAGAAATTACTGTTTGTGCATTTACAATATTCATTGATTTTTGCCATTGAAAATCGTCCAGAAATGTTTGAAGCAACTGACTGAATGAAAGGAGCTGGCATCTCACTCTCTTTGAATATTCTTTATCATGCTAGGAGGAGCAGGAAAAATAAAAAAATTTCAGAATTGCACCTTGCAATGCGGAGAAATTACTGTTTGTGCATTTACAATATTCATTGATTTTTGCCATTGAAAAACATCATGTTATTCATATACCAGAAATGTTTGAAGCTACTGACTGAATGAAAAGAGCTAGCATCTCACTCTCTTTGAATCTTCTTTATCATGCTAAGAGGAGCAGGAAAAAGCAAAAAATTTCAGAATTGCACCTTGCAATGTGGAGAAATTACTGTTTGTGCATTTACAATATTCATTGATTTTTGCCATTGAAAATCGTCCAGAAATGTTTGAAGCAACTGACTGAATGAAAGGAGCTGGCATCTCACTCTCTTTGAATCTTCTTTATCATGCTAAGAGGAGCAGGAAAAAGCAAAAAATTTCAGAATTGCACCTTGCAATGCTGAGAAATTTCTGTTTGTGCATTTACAATATTCATTGATTTTTGCCATTGAAAAACATCATGTTATTCATATACCAGAAATGTTTGAAGCTACTGACTGAATGAAAAGAGCTGGCATCTCACTCTCTTTGAATCTTCTTTATCATGCTAAGAGGAGCAGGAAAAAGCAAAAAATTTCAGAATTGCACCTTGCAATGTGGAGAAATTACTGTTTGTGCATTTACAATATTCATTGATTTTTGCCATTGAAAATCGTCCAGAAATGTTTGAAGCAACTGACTGAATGAAAGGAGCTGGCATCTCACTCTCTTTGAATCTTCTTTATCATGCTAAGAGGAGCAGGAAAAAGCAAAAAATTTCAGAATTGCACCTTGCAATGTGGAGAAATTACTGTTTGTGCATTTACAATATTCATTGATTTTTGCCATTGAAAAACGTCCAGAAATGTTTGAAACTACTGACTGAATGAAAGGAGCTGGCATCTCACTCTCTTTGAATATTCTTTATCATGCTAGGAGGAGCAGGAAAAATCAAAAAATTTCAGAATTGCACCTTGCAATGCGGAGAAATTACTGTTTGTGCAAATACAATATTCATTGATTTTTGCCATTGAAAAACATCATGTTATTCATATACCAGAAATGTTTGAAGCTACTGACTGAATGAAAAGAGCTAGCATCCAACTCTCTTTGAATCTTCTTTATCATGCTAAGAGGAGCAGGAAAAAGCAAAAAATTTCAGAATTGCACCTTGCAATGTGGAGAAATTACTGTTTGTGCATTTACATTATTCATTGATTTTTGCCATTGAAAAACGTCCAGAAATGTTTGAAGCTACTGACTGAATGAAAGGAGCTGGCATCTCACTCTCTTTGAATCTTCTTTATCATGCTAAGAGGAGCAGGAAAAAGCAAAAAATTTCAGAATTGCACCTTGCAATGCGGAGAAATTACTGTTTGTGCATTTACAATATTCATTGATTTTTGCCATTGAAAAACATCATGTTATTCATATACCAGAAATGTTTGAAGCTACTGACTGAATGAAAAGATCTGGCATCTCACTCTCTTTGAATCTTCTTTATCATGCTAAGAGGAGCAGGAAAAAGCAAAAAATTTCAGAATTGCACCTTGCAATGTGGAGAAATTACTGTTTGTGCATTTACAATATTCATTGATTTTTGCCATTGAAAATCATCCAGAAATGTTTGAAGCAACTGACTGAATGAAAGGAGCTGGCATCTCACTCTCTGAATCTTCTTTATCATGCTAAGAGGAGCAGGAAAAAGCAAAAAAAATCAGAATTGCACCTTGCAATGCGGAGAAATTACTGTTTGTGCATTTACAATATTCATTGATTTTTGCCATTGAAAAACATCATGTTATTCATATACCAGAAATGTTTGAAGCTACTGACTGAATGAAATGAGCTGGCATCTCACTCTCTTTGAATCTTCTTTATCTTGCTAAGAGGAGCAGGAAAAAGCAAAAAATTTCCGAATTGCACCTTGCAATGTGGAGAAATTACTGTTTGTGCATTTACAATATTCATTGATTTTTGCCATTGAAAAACGTCCAGAAATGTTTGAAGCTACTGACTGAATGAAAGGAGCTGGCATCTCACTCTCTTTGAATCTTCTTTATCATGCTAAGAGGAGCAGGAAAAAGCAAAAAATTTCAGAATTGCACCTTGCAATGCGGAGAAATTACTGTTTGTGCATTTACAATATTCATTGATTTTTGCCATTGAAAAACATCATGTTATTCGTATAGAAGAAATGTTTGAAGCTACTGACTGAATGAAAAGAGCTGGCATCTCACTCTCTTTGAATCTTCTTTATCATGCTAAGAGGAGCAGGAAAAAGCAAAAAATTTCCGAATTGCACCTTGCAATGTGGAGAAATTACTGTTTGTGCATTTACAATATTCATTGATTTTTGCCATTGAAAAACGTCCAGAAATGTTTGAAGCTACTGACTGAATGAAAGGAGCTGGCATCTCACTCTCTTTGAATCTTCTTTATCATGCTAAGAGGAGCAGGAAAAAGCAAAAAATTTCAGAATTGCACCTTGCAATGCGGAGAAATTACTGTTTGTGCATTTACAATATTCATTGATTTTTGCCATTGAAAAACATCATGTTATTCGTATAGAAGAAATGTTTGAAGCTACTGACTGAATGAAAAGAGCTGGCATCTCACTCTCTTTGAATCTTCTTTATCATGCTAAGAGGAGCAGGAAAAAGCAAAAAATTTCAGAATTGCACCTTGCAATGTGGAGAAATTACTGTTTGTGCATTTACAATATTCATTGATTTTTGCCATTGAAAAACGTCCAGAAATGTTTGAAACTACTGACTGAATGAAAGGAGCTGGCATCTCACTCTCTTTGAATATTCTTTATCATGCTAGGAGGAGCAGGCAAAATCAAAAAATTTCAGAATTGCACCTTGCAATGCGGAGAAATTACTTTTTGTGCATTTACAATATTCATTGATTTTTGCCATTGAAAAACATCATGTTATTCATATACCAGAAATGTTTGAAGCTACTGACTGAATGAAAAGAGCTAGCATCTCACTCTCTTTGAATCTTCTTTATCATGCTAAGAGGAGCAGGAAAAAGCAAAAAATTTCAGAATTGCACCTTGATATGTGGAGAAATTACTGTTTGTGCATTTACAATATTCATTGATTTTTGCCATTGAAAATCGTCCAGAAATGTTTGAAGCAACTGACTGAATGAAAGGAGCTGGCATCTCACTCTCTTTGAATCTTCTTTATCATGCTAAGAGGAGCAGGAAAAAGCAAAAAATTTCAGAATTGCACCTTGCAATGCGGAGAAATTTCTGTTTGTGCATTTACAATATTCATTGATTTTTGCCATTGAAAAACATCATGTTATTCATATACCAGAAATGTTTGAAGCTACTGACTGAATGAAAAGAGCTAGCATCCAACTATCTTTGAATCTTCTTTATCATGCTAAGAGGAGCAGGAAAAAGCAAAAAATTTCAGAATTGCACCTTGCAATGTGGAGAAATTACTGTTTGTGCATTTACATTATTCATTGATTTTTGCCATTGAAAAACGTCCAGAAATGTTTGAAGCTACTGACTGAATGAAAGGAGCTGGCATCTCACTCTCTTTGAATCTTCTTTATGATGCTAAGAGGAGCAGGAAAAAGCAAAAAATTTCAGAATTGCACCTTGCAATGCGGAGAAATTACTGTTTGTGCATTTACAATATTCATTGATTTTTGCCATTGAAAAACATCATGTTATTCATATACCAGAAATGTTTGAAGCTACTGACTGAATGAAAAGATCTGGCATCTCACTCTCTTTGAATCTTCTTTATCATGCTAAGAGGAGCAGGAAAAAGCAAAAAATTTCAGAATTGCACCTTGCAATGTGGAGAAATTACTGTTTGTGCATTTACAATATTCATTGATTTTTGCCATTGAAAAACGTCCAGAAATGTTTGAAGCTACTGACTGAATGAAAGGAGCTGGCATCTCACTCTCTTTGAATCTTCTTTATCATGCTAAGAGGAGCAGGAAAAAGCAAAAAATTTCAGAATTGCACCTTGCAATGTGGAGAAATTACTGTTTGTGCATTTACAATATTCATTGATTTTTGCCATTGAAAAACATCATGTTATTCGTATAGAAGAAATGTTTGAAGCTACTGACTGAATGAAAAGAGCTGGCATCTCACTCTCTTTGAATCTTCTTTATCATGCTAAGAGGAGCAGGAAAAAGCAAAAAAATTCAGAATTGCACCTTGCAATGTGGAGAAATTACTGTTTGTGCATTTACAATATTCATTGATTTTTGCCATTGAAAAACGTCCAGAAATGTTTGAAACTACTGACTGAATGAAAGGAGCTGGCATCTCACTCTCTTTGAATATTCTTTATCATGCTAGGAGGAGCAGGAAAAATCAAAAAATTTCAGAATTGCACCTTGCAATGCGGAGAAATTACTGTTTGTGCAAATACAATATTCATTGATTTTTGCCATTGAAAAACATCATGTTATTCATATACCAGATATGTTTGAAGCTACTGACTGAATGAAAAGAGCTAGCATCCAACTCTCTTTGAATCTTCTTTATCATGCTAAGAGGAGCAGGAAAAAGCAAAAAATTTCAGAATTGCACCTTGCAATGTGGAGAAATTACTGTTTGTGCATTTACATTATTCATTGATTTTTGCCATTGAAAAACGTCCAGAAATGTTTGAAGCTACTGACTGAATGAAAGGAGCTGGCATCTCACTCTCTTTGAATCTTCTTTATCATGCTAAGAGGAGCAGGAAAAAGCAAAAAATTTCAGAATTGCACCTTGCAATGCGGAGAAATTACTGTTTGTGCATTTACAATATTCATTGATTTTTGCCATTGAAAAACATCATGTTATTCATATACCAGAAATGTTTGAAGCTACTGACTGAATGAAAAGATCTGGCATCTCACTCTCTTTGAATCTTCTTTATCATGCTAAGAGGAGCAGGAAAAAGCAAAAAATTTCAGAATTGCACCTTGCAATGTGGAGAAATTACTGTTTGTGCATTTACAATATTCATTGATTTTTGCCATTGAAAATCATCCAGAAATGTTTGAAGCAACTGACTGAATGAAAGGAGCTGGCATCTCACTCTCTTTGAATCTTCTTTATCATGCTAAGAGGAGCAGGAAAAAGCAAAAAATTTCAGAATTGCACCTTGCAATGCGGAGAAATTACTGTTTGTGCATTTACAATATTCATTGATTTTTGCCATTGAAAAACATCATGTTATTCATATACCAGAAATGTTTGAAGCTACTGACTGAATGAAAAGAGCTGGCATCTCACTCTCTTTGAATCTTCTTTTCTCATGCTAAGAGGAGCAGGAAAAAGCAAAAAATTTCAGAATTGCACCTTGCAATGTGGAGAAATTACTGTTTGTGCATTTACAATATTCATTGATTTTTGCCATTGAAAAACGTCCAGAAATGTTTGAAGCTACTGACTGAATGAAAGGAGCTGGCATCTCACTCTCTGAATCTTCTTTATCATGCTAAGAGGAGCAGGAAAAAGCAAAAAAAATCAGAATTGCACCTTGCAATGCGGAGAAATTACTGTTTGTGCATTTACAATATTCATTGATTTTTGCCATTGAAAAACGTCCAGAAATGTTTGAAGCTACTGACTGAATGAAAGGAGCTGGCATCTCACTCTCTTTGAATCTTCTTTATCATGCTAAGAGGAGCAGGAAAAAGCAAAAAATTTCAGAATTGCACCTTGCAATGCGGAGAAATTACTGTTTGTGCATTTACAATATTCATTGATTTTTGCCATTGAAAAACATCATGTTATTCGTATAGAAGAAATGTTTGAAGCTACTGACTGAATGAAAAGAGCTGGCATCTCACTCTCTTTGAATCTTCTTTATCATGCTAAGAGGAGCAGGAAAAAGCAAAAAATTTCAGAATTGCACCTTGCAATGTGGAGAAATTACTGTTTGTGCATTTACAATATTCATTGATTTTTGCCATTGAAAAACGTCCAGAAATGTTTGAAACTACTGACTGAATGAAAGGAGCTGGCATCTCACTCTCTTTGAATATTCTTTATCATGCTAGGAGGAGCAGGAAAAAGCAAAAAATTTCAGAATTGCACCTTGCAATGCGGAGAAATTACTGTTTGTGCATTTACAATATTCATTGATTTTTGCCATTGAAAAACATCATGTTATTCATATACCAGAAATGTTTGAAGCTACTGACTGAATGAAAAGAGCTAGCATCTCACTCTCTTTGAATCTTCTTTATCATGCTAAGAGGAGCAGTAAAAAGCAAAAAATTTCAGAATTGCACCTTGCAATGTGGAGAAATTACTGTTTGTGCATTTACAATATTCATTGATTTTTGCCATTGAAAAACGTCCAGAAATGTTTGAAGCTACTGACTGAATGAAAGGAGCTGGCATCTCACTCTCTTTGAATCTTCTTTATCATGCTAAGAGGAGCAGGAAAAAGCAAAAAAATTCAGAATTGCACCTTGCAATGCGGAGAAATTACTGTTTCTGCATTTACAATATTCATTGATTTTTGCCATTGAAAAACATCATGTTATTCATATACCAGAAATGTTTGAAGCTACTGACTGAATGAAATGAGCTGGCATCTCACTCTCTTTGAATCTTCTTTATCATGCTAAGAGGAGCAGGAAAAAGCAAAAAATTTCCGACTTGCACCTTGCAATGTGGAGAAATTACTGTTTGTGCATTTACAATATTCATTGATTTTTGCCATTGAAAAACGTCCAGAAATGTTTGAAGCTACTGACTGAATGAAAGGAGCTGGCATCTCACTCTCTTTGAATCTTCTTTATCATGCTAAGAGGAGCAGGAAAAAGCAAAAAATTTCAGAATTGCACCTTGCAATGCGGAGAAATTACTGTTTGTGCATTTACAATATTCATTGATTTTTGCCATTGAAAAACATCATGTTATTCGTATAGAAGAAATGTTTGAAGCTACTGACTGAATGAAAAGAGCTGGCATCTCACTCTCTTTGAATCTTCTTTATCATGCTAAGAGGAGCAGGAAAAAGCAAAAAAATTCAGAATTGCACCTTGCAATGTGGAGAAATTACTGTTTGTGCATTTACAATATTCATTGATTTTTGCCATTGAAAAACGTCCAGAAATGTTTGAAACTACTGACTGAATGAAAGGAGCTGGCATCTCACTTTCTTTGAATATTCTTTATCATGCTAGGAGGAGCAGGAAAAAGCAAAAAATTTCAGAATTGCACCTTGCAATGCGGAGAAATTACTGTTTGTGCATTTACAATATTCATTGATTTTTGCCATTGAAAAACATCATGTTATTCATATACCAGAAATGTTTGAAGCTACTGACTGAATGAAAAGAGCTGGCATCTCACTCTCTTTGAATCTTCTTTATCATGCTAAGAGGAGCAGTAAAAAGCAAAAAATTTCAGAATTGCACCTTGCAATGTGGAGAAATTACTGTTTGTGCATTTACAATATTCATTGATTTTTGCCATTGAAAAACGTCCAGAAATGTTTGAAGCTACTGACTGAATGAAAGGAGCTGGCATCTCACTCTCTTTGAATCTTCTTTATCATGCTAAGAGGAGCAGGAAAAAGCAAAAAAATTCAGAATTGCACCTTGCAATGCGGAGAAATTACTGTTTGTGCATTTACAATATTCATTGATTTTTGCCATTAAAAAACATCATGTTATTCATATACCAGAAATGTTTGAAGCTACTGACTGAATGAAAAGAGCTGGCATCTCACTCTCTTTGAATCTTCTTTATCATGCTAAGAGGAGCAGGAAAAAGCAAAAAATTTCAGAATTGCACCTTGCAATGTGGAGAAATTACTGTTTGTGCATTTACAATATTCATTGATTTTTGCCATTGAAAAACGTCCAGAAATGTTTGAAGCTACTGACTGAATGAAAGGAGCTGGCATCTCACTCTCTTTGAATCTTCTTTATCATGCTAAGAGGAGCAGGAAAAAGCAAAAAATTTCAGAATTGCACCTTGCAATGCGGAGAAATTACTGTTTGTACATTTACAATATTCATTGATTTTTGCCATTGAAAAACGTCCAGAAATGTTTGAAGCTACTGACTGAATGAAAGGAGCTGGCATCTCACTCTCTGAATCTTCTTTATCATGCTAAGAGGAGCAGGAAATAGCAAAAAATTTCAGAATTGCACCTTGCAATGCGGAGAAATTACTGTTTGTGCATTTACAATATTCATTGATTTTTGCCATTGAAAAACATCATGTTATTCATATACCAGAAATGTTTGAACCTACTGACTGAATGAAAAGAGCTGGCATCTCACTCTCTTTGAATATTCTTTATCATGCTAAGAGGAGCAGGAAAAAGCAAATAATTTCAGAATTGCACCTTGCAATGTGGAGAAATTACTGTTTGTGCATTTACAATATTCATTGATTTTTGCCATTGAAAAACATCCAGAAATGTTTGAAGCAACTGACTGAATGAAAGGAGCTGGCATCTCACTCTCTTTGAATCTTCTTTATCATGCTAAGAGGAGCAGGAAAAAGCAAAAAATTTCAGAATTGCACCTTGCAATGCGGAGAAATTACTGTTTGTACATTTACAATATTCATTGATTTTTGCCATTGAAAAACGTCCAGAAATGTTTGAAGCTACTGACTGAATGAAAGGAGCTGGCATCTCACTCTCCTTGAATCTTCTTTATCATGCTAAGAGGAGCAGGAAAAAGCAAAAAATTTCAGAATTGCACCTTGCAATGTGGAGAAATTACTGTTTGTGCATTTACAATATTCATTGATTTTTGCCATTGAAAACGTCCAGAAATGTTTGAAACTACTGACTGAATGAAAGGAGCTGGCATCTCACTCTCTTTGAATCTTCTTTATCATGCTAAGAGGAGCAGGAAAAAGCAAAAAATTTCAGAATTGCACCTTGCAATGTGGAGAAATTACTGTTTGTGCATTTACAATATTCATTGATTTTTGCCATTGAAAACGTCCAGAAATGTTTGAAACTACTGACTGAATGAAAGGAGCTGGCATCTCACTCTCTTTGAACATTCTTTATCATGCTAGGAGGAGCAGGAAAAAGCAAAAAATTTCAGAATTGCACCTTGCAATGCGGAGAAATTACTGTTTGTGCATTTACAATATTCATTGATTTTTGCCATTGAAAAACATCATGTTACTCATATACCAGAAATGTTTGAAGCTACTGACTGAATGAAAAGAGCTAGCATCTCACTCTCTTTGCATCTTCTTTATCATGCTAAGAGGAGCAGGAAAAAGCAAAACATTTCAGAATTGCACCTTGCAATGTGGAGAAATTACTGTTTGTGCATTTACAATATTCATTGATTTTTGCCATTGAAAAACGTCCAGAAATGTTTGAAGCTACTGACTGAATGAAAGGAGCTGGCATCTCACTCTCTTTGAACATTCTTTATCATGCTAGGAGGAGCAGGAAAAAGCAAAAAATTTCAGAATTGCACCTTGCAATGCGGAGAAATTACTGTTTGTGCATTTACAATATTCATTGATTTTTGCCATTGAAAAACATCATGTTACTCATATACCAGAAATGTTTGAAGCTACTGACTGAATGAAAAGAGCTAGCATCTCATTCTCTTTGCATCTTCTTTATCATGCTAAGAGGAGCAGGAAAAAGCAAAAAATTTCAGAATTGCACCTTGCAATGTGGAGAAATTACTGTTTGTGCATTTACAATATTCATTGATTTTTGCCATTGAAAAACGTCCAGAAATGTTTGAAGCTACTGACTGAATGAAAGGAGCTGGCATCTCACTCTCTTTGAATCTTCTTTATCATGCTAAGAGGAGCAGGAAAAAGCAAAAAAATTCAGAATTGCACCTTGCAATGCGGAGAAATTACTGTTTGTGCATTTACAATATTCATTGATTTTTGCCATTGAAAAACATCATGTTATTCATATACCAGAAATGTTTGAAGCTACTGACTGAATGAAAAGAGCTGGCATCTCACTCTCTTTGAATCTTCTTTATCATGCTAAGAGGAGCAGGAAAAAGCAAAAAATTTCAGAATTGCACCTTGCAATGTGGAGAAATTACTGTTTGTGCATTTACAATATTCATTGATTTTTGCCATTGAAAAACGTCCAGAAATGTTTGAAGCTACTGACTGAATGAAAGGAGCTGGCATCTCACTCTCTGAATCTTCTTTACCATGCTAAGAGGAGCAGGAAAAAGCAAAAAATTTCAGAATTGCACCTTGCAATGTGGAGAAATTACTGTTTGTGCATTTACATTATTCATTGATTTTTGCCATTGAAAAACGTCCAGAAATGTTTGAAGCTACTGACTGAATGAAAGGAGCTGGCATCTCACTCTCTTTGAATCTTCTTTATCATGCTAAGAGGAGCAGGAAAAAGCAAAAAATTTCAGAATTGCACCTTGCAATGCGGAGAAATTACTGTTTGTGCATTTACAATATTCATTGATTTTTGCCATTGAAAAACATCATGTTATTCATATACCAGAAATGTTTGAAGCTACTGACTGAATGAAAAGATCTGGCATCTCACTCTCTTTGAATCTTCTTTATCATGCTAAGAGGAGCAGGAAAAAGCAAAAAATTTCAGAATTGCACCTTGCAATGTGGAGAAATTACTGTTTGTGCATTTACAATATTCATTGATTTTTGCCATTGAAAATCGTCCAGAAATGTTTGAAGCAACTGACTGAATGAAAGGAGCTGGCATCTCACTCTCTTTGAATCTTCTTTATCATGCTAAGAGGAGCAGGAAAAAGCAAAAAATTTCAGAATTGCACCTTGCAATGCGGAGAAATTACTGTTTGTGCATTTACAATATTCATTGATTTTTGCCATTGAAAAACATCATGTTATTCATATACCAGAAATGTTTGAAGCTACTGACTGAATGAAAAGAGCTGGCATCTCACTCTCTTTGAATCTTCTTTATCATGCTAAGAGGAGCAGGAAAAAGCAAAAAATTTCAGAATTGCACCTTGCAATGTGGAGAAATTACTCTTTGTGCATTTACAATATTCATTGATTTTTGCCATTGAAAAACGTCCAGAAATGTTTGAAGCTACTGACTGAATGAAAGGAGCTGGCATCTCACTCTCTGAATCTTCTTTATCATGCTAAGAGGAGCAGGAAAAAGCAAAAAATTTCAGAATTGCACCTTGCAATGCGGAGAAATTACTGTTTGTGCATTTACAATATTCATTGATTTTTGCCATTGAAAAACATCATGTTATTCGTATAGAAGAAATGTTTGAAGCTACTGACTGAATGAAAAGAGCTGGCATCTCACTCTCTTTGAATCTTCTTTATCATGCTAAGAGGAGCAGGAAAAAGCAAAAAATTTCAGAATTGCACCTTGCAATGTGGAGAAATTACTGTTTGTGCATTTACAATATTCATTGATTTTTGCCATTGAAAACGTCCAGAAATGTTTGAAACTACTGACTGAATGAAAGGAGCTGGCATCTCACTCTCTTTGAACATTCTTTATCATGCTAGGAGGAGCAGGAAAAAGCAAAAAATTTCAGAATTGCACCTTGCAATGCGGAGAAATTACTGTTTGTGCATTTACAATATTCATTGATTTTTGCCATTGAAAAACATCATGTTACTCATATACCAGAAATGTTTGAAGCTACTGACTGAATGAAAAGAGCTAGCATCTCACTCTCTTTGCATCTTCTTTATCATGCTAAGAGGAGCAGGAAAAAGCAAAAAATTTCAGAATTGCACCTTGCAATGTGGAGAAATTACTGTTTGTGCATTTACAATATTCATTGATTTTTGCCATTGAAAAACGTCCAGAAATGTTTGAAGCTACTGACTGAATGAAAGGAGCTGGCATCTCACTCTCTTTGGACATTCTTTATCATGCTAGGAGGAGCAGGAAAAAGCAAAAAATTTCAGAATTGCACCTTGCAATGCGGAGAAATTACTGTTTGTGCATTTACAATATTCATTGATTTTTGCCATTGAAAAACATCATGTTACTCATATACCAGAAATGTTTGAAGCTACTGACTGAATGAAAAGAGCTAGCATCTCACTCTCTTTGCATCTTCTTTATCATGCTAAGAGGAGCAGGAAAAAGCAAAAAATTTCAGAATTGCTCCTTGCAATGTGGAGAAATTACTGTTTGTGCATTTACAATATTCATTGATTTTTGCCATTGAAAAACGTCCAGAAATATTTGAAGCTACTGACTGAATGAAAGGAGCTGGCATCTCACTCTCTTTGAATCTTCTTTATCATGCTAAGAGGAGCAGGAAAAAGCAAAAAAATTCAGAATTGCACCTTGCAATGCGGAGAAATTACTGTTTGTGCATTTACAATATTCATTGATTTTTGCCATTGAAAAAAATCATGTTATTCATATACCAGAAATGTTTGAAGCTACTGACTGAATGAAAAGAGCTGGCATCTCACTCTCTTTGAATCTTCTTTATCATGCTAAGAGGAGCAGGAAAAAGCAAAAAATTTCAGAATTGCACCTTGCAATGTGGAGAAATTACTGTTTGTGCATTTACAATATTCATTGATTTTTGCCATTGAAAAACGTCCAGAAATGTTTGAAGCTACTGACTGAATGAAAGGAGCTGGCATCTCACTCTCTGAATCTTCTTTACCATGCTAAGAGGAGCAGGAAAAAGCAAAAAATTTCAGAATTGCACCTTGCAATGTGGAGAAATTACTGTTTGTGCATTTACATTATTCATTGATTTTTGCCATTGAAAAACGTCCAGAAATGTTTGAAGCTACTGACTGAATGAAAGGAGCTGGCATCTCACTCTCTTTGAATCTTCTTTATCATGCTAAGAGGAGCAGGAAAAAGCAAAAAATTTCAGAATTGCACCTTGCAATGCGGAGAAATTACTGTTTGTGCATTTACAATATTCATTGATTTTTGCCATTGAAAAACATCATGTTATTCATATACCAGAAATGTTTGAAGCTACTGACTGAATGAAAAGATCTGGCATCTCACTCTCTTTGAATCTTCTTTATCATGCTAAGAGGAGCAGGAAAAAGCAAAAAATTTCAGAATTGCACCTTGCAATGTGGAGAAAATACTGTTTGTGCATTTACAATATTCATTGATTTTTGCCATTGAAAATCGTCCAGAAATGTTTGAAGCAACTGACTGAATGAAAGGAGCTGGCATCTCACTCTCTTTGAATCTTCTTTATCATGCTAAGAGGAGCAGGAAAAAGCAAAAAATTTCAGAATTGCACCTTGCAATGCGGAGAAATTACTGTTTGTGCATTTACAATATTCATTGATTTTTGCCATTGAAAAACATCATGTTATTCATATACCAGAAATGTTTGAAGCTACTGACTGAATGAAATGAGCTGGCATCTCACTCTCTTTGAATCTTCTTTATCATGCTAAGAGGAGCAGGAAAAAGCAAAAAATTTCAGAATTGCACCTTGCAATGCGGAGAAATTACTGTTTGTGCATTTACAATATTCATTGATTTTTGCCATTGAAAAACATCATGTTATTCGTATAGAAGAAATGTTTGAAGCTACTGACTGAATGAAAAGAGCTGGCATCTCACTCTCTTTGAATCTTCTTTATCATGCTAAGAGGAGCAGGAAAAAGCAAAAAATTTCAGAATTGCACCTTGCAATGTGGAGAAATTACTGTTTGTGCATTTACAATATTCATTGATTTTTGCCATTGAAAAACATCATGTTATTCATATACCAGAAATGTTTGAAGCTACTGACTGAATGAAAAGAGCTGGCATCTCACTCTCTTTGAATCTTCTTTATCATGCTAAGAGGAGCAGGAAAAAGCAAAAAATTTCAGAATTGCACCTTGCAATGTGGAGAAATTACTGTTTGTGCATTTACAATATTCATTGATTTTTGCCATTGAAAAACGTCCAGAAATGTTTGAAGCTACTGACTGAATGAAAGGAGCTGGCATCTCACTCTCTGAATCTTCTTTATCATGCTAAGAGGAGCAGGAAAAAGCAAAAAAAATCAGAATTGCACCTTGCAATGCGGAGAAATTACTGTTTGTGCATTTACAATATTCATTGATTTTTGCCATTGAAAAACATCATGTTATTCATATACCAGAAATGTTTGAAGCTACTGACTGAATGAAATGAGCTGGCATCTCACTCTCTTTGAATCTTCTTTATCATGCTAAGAGGAGCAGGAAAAAGCAAAAAATTTCCGAATTGCACCTTGCAATGTGGAGAAATTACTGTTTGTGCATTTACAATATTCATTGATTTTTGCCATTGAAAAACGTCCAGAAATGTTTGAAGCTACTGACTGAATGAAAGGAGCTGGCATCTCACTCTCTTTGAATCTTCTTTATCATGCTAAGAGGAGCAGGAAAAAGCAAAAAATTTCAGAATTGCACCTTGCAATGCGGAGAAATTACTGTTTGTGCATTTACAATATTCATTGATTTTTGCCATTGAAAAACATCATGTTATTCGTATAGAAGAAATGTTTGAAGCTACTGACTGAATGAAAAGAGCTGGCATCTCACTCTCTTTGAATCTTCTTTATCATGCTAAGAGGAGCAGGAAAAAGCAAAAAATTTCAGAATTGCACCTTGCAATGTGGAGAAATTACTGTTTGTGCATTTACAATATTCATTGATTTTTGCCATTGAAAAACGTCCAGAAATGTGTGAAGCTACTGACTGAATGAAAGGAGCTGGCATCTCACTCTCTTTGAATCTTCTTTATCATGCTAAGAGGAGCAGGAAAAAGCAAAAAATTTCAGAATTGCACCTTGCAATGCGGAGAAATTACTGTTTGTGCATTTACAATATTCATTGATTTTTGCCATTGAAAAACATCATGTTATTCGTATAGAAGAAATGTTTGAAGCTACTGACTGAATGAAAAGAGCTGACATCTCACTCTCTTTGAATCTTCTTTATCATGCTAAGAGGAGCAGGAAAAAGCAAAAAATTTCAGAATTGCACCTTGCAATGTGGAGAAATTACTGTTTGTGCATTTACAATATTCATTGATTTTTGCCATTGAAAAACGTCCAGAAATGTTTGAAGCTACTGACTGAATGAAAGGAGCTGGCATCTCACTCTCTTTGAATCTTCTTTATCATGCTAAGAGGAGCAGGAAAAAGCAAAAAATTTCAGAATTGCACCTTGCAATGCGGAGAAATTACTGTTTGTGCATTTACAATATTCATTGATTTTTGCCATTGAAAAACATCATGTTATTCATATACCAGAAATGTTTGAAGCTACTGACTGAATGAAAAGATCTGGCATCTCACTCTCTTTGAATCTTCTTTATCATGCTAAGAGGAGCAGGAAAAAGCAAAAAATTTCAGAATTGCACCTTGCAATGTGGAGAAAATACTGTTTGTGCATTTACAATATTCATTGATTTTTGCCATTGAAAATCGTCCAGAAATGTTTGAAGCAACTGAGTGAATTAAAGGAGCTGGCATCTCACTCTCTTTGAATCTTCTTTATCATGCTAAGAGGAGCAGGAAAAAGCAAAAAATTTCAGAATTGCACCTTGCAATGCGGAGAAATTACTGTTTGTGCATTTACAATATTCATTGATTTTTGCCATTGAAAAACATCATGTTATTCATATACCAGAAATGTTTGAAGCTACTGACTGAATGAAATGAGCTGGCATCTCACTCTCTTTGAATCTTCTTTATCATGCTAAGAGGAGCAGGAAAAAGCAAAAAATTTCAGAATTGCACCTTGCAATGCGGAGAAATTACTGTTTGTGCATTTACAATATTCATTGATTTTTGCCATTGAAAAACATCATGTTATTCGTATAGAAGAAATGTTTGAAGCTACTGACTGAATGAAAAGAGCTGGCATCTCACTCTCTTTGAATCTTCTTTATCATGCTAAGAGGAGCAGGAAAAAGCAAAAAATTTCAGAATTGCACCTTGCAATGTGGAGAAATTACTGTTTGTGCATTTACAATATTCATTGATTTTTGCCATTGAAAAACATCATGTTATTCATATACCAGAAATGTTTGAAGCTACTGACTGAATGAAAAGAGCTGGCATCTCACTCTCTTTGAATCTTCTTTATCATGCTAAGAGGAGCAGGAAAAAGCAAAAAATTTCAGAATTGCACCTTGCAATGTGGAGAAATTACTGTTTGTGCATTTACAATATTCATTGATTTTTGCCATTGAAAAACGTCCAGAAATGTTTGAAGCTACTGACTGAATGAAAGGAGCTGGCATCTCACTCTCTGAATCTTCTTTATCATGCTAAGAGGAGCAGGAAAAAGCAAAAAAAATCAGAATTGCACCTTGCAATGCGGAGAAATTACTGTTTGTGCATTTACAATATTCATTGATTTTTGCCATTGAAAAACATCATGTTATTCATATACCAGAAATGTTTGAAGCTACTGACTGAATGAAATGAGCTGGCATCTCACTCTCTTTGAATCTTCTTTATCATGCTAAAAGGAGCAGGAAAAAGCAAAAAATTTCCGAATTGCACCTTGCAATGTGGAGAAATTACTGTTTGTGCATTTACAATATTCATTGATTTTTGCCATTGAAAAACGTCCAGAAATGTTTGAAGCTACTGACTGAATGAAAGGAGCTGGCATCTCACTCTCTTTTAATCTTCTTTATCATGCTAAGAGGAGCAGGAAAAAGCAAAAAATTTCAGAATTGCACCTTGCAATGCGGAGAAATTACTGTTTGTGCATTTACAATATTCATTGATTTTTGCCATTGAAAAACATCATGTTATTCGTATAGAAGAAATGTTTGAAGCTACTGACTGAATGAAAAGAGCTGGCATCTCACTCTCTTTGAATCTTCTTTATCATGCTAAGAGGAGCAGGAAAAAGCAAAAAATTTCAGAATTGCACCTTGCAATGTGGAGAAATTACTGTTTGTGCATTTACAATATTCATTGATTTTTGCCATTGAAAAACGTCCAGAAATGTTTGAAACTACTGACTGAATGAAAGGAGCTGGCATCTCACTCTCTTTGAATATTCTTTATCATGCTAGGAGGAGCAGGAAAAAGCAAAAAATTTCAGAATTGCACCTTGCAATGCGGAGAAATTACTGTTTGTGCATTTACAATATTCATTGATTTTTGCCATTGAAAAACATCATGTTATTCATATACCAGAAATGTTTGAAGCTACTGACTGAATGAAAAGAGCTAGCATCTCACTCTCTTTGAATCTTCTTTATCATGCTAAGAGGAGCAGTAAAAAGCAAAAAATTTCCGAATTGCACCTTGCAATGTGGAGAAATTACTGTTTGTGCATTTACAATATTCATTGATTTTTGCCATTGAAAAACGTCCAGAAATGTTTGAAGCTACTGACTGAATGAAAGGAGCTGGCATCTCACTCTCTTTGAATCTTCTTTATCATGCTAAGAGGAGCAGGAAAAAGCAAAAAATTTCAGAATTGCACCTTGCAATGCGGAGAAATTACTGTTTGTGCATTTACAATATTCATTGATTTTTGCCATTGAAAAACATCATGTTATTCGTATAGAAGAAATGTTTGAAGCTACTGACTGAATGAAAAGAGCTGGCATCTCACTCTCTTTGAATCTTCTTTATCATGCTAAGAGGAGCAGGAAAAAGCAAAAAATTTCAGAATTGCACCTTGCAATGTGGAGAAATTACTGTTTGTGCATTTACAATATTCATTGATTTTTGCCATTGAAAATCGTCCAGAAATGTTTGAAGCAACTGACTGAATGAAAGGAGCTGGCATCTCACTCTCTTTGAATCTTCTTTATCATGCTAAGAGGAGCAGGAAAAAGCAAAAAATTTCAGAATTGCACCTTGGAATGCGGAGAAATTTCTGTTTGTGCATTTACAATATTCATTGATTTTTGCCATTGAAAAACATCATGTTATTCATATACCAGAAATGTTTGAAGCTACTGACTGAATGAAAAGAGCTGGCATCTCACTCTCTTTGAATCTTCTTTATCATGCTAAGAGGAGCAGGAAAAAGCAAAAAATTTCAGAATTGCACCTTGCAATGTGGAGAAATTACTGTTTGTGCATTTACAATATTCATTGATTTTTGCCATTGAAAATCGTCCAGAAATGTTTGAAGCAACTGACTGAATGAAAGGAGCTGGCATCTCACTCTCTTTGAATCTTCTTTATCATGCTAAGAGGAGCAGGAAAAAGCAAAAAATTTCAGAATTGCACCTTGCAATGTGGAGAAATTACTGTTTGTGCATTTACAATATTCATTGATTTTTGCCATTGAAAAACGTCCAGAAATGTTTGAAACTACTGACTGAATGAAAGGAGCTGGCATCTCACTCTCTTTGAATATTCTTTATCATGCTAGGAGGAGCAGGAAAAATCAAAAAATTTCAGAATTGCACCTTGCAATGCAGAGAAATTACTGTTTGTGCATTTACAATATTCATTGATTTTTGCCATTGAAAAAATCAGGAAAAAGCAAAAAATTTCAGAATTGCACCTTGCAATGTGGAGAAATTACTGTTTGTGCATTTACAATATTCATTGATTTTTGCCATTGAAAAACGTCCAGAAATGTTTGAAACTACTGACTGAATGAAAGGAGCTGGCATCTCACTCTCTTTGAATATTCTTTATCATGCTAGGAGGAGCAGGAAAAATCAAAAAATTTCAGAATTGCACCTTGCAATGCAGAGAAATTAATGTTTGTGCATTTACAATATTCATTGATTTTTGCCATTGAAAAACATCATGTTATTCATATACCAGAAATGTTTGAAGCTACTGACTGAATGAAAAGAGCTAGCATCCAACTCTCTTTGAATCTTCTTTATCATGCTAAGAGGAGCAGGAAAAAGGAAAAAATTTCAAAATTGCACCTTGCAATGTGGAGAAATTACTGTTTGTGCATTTACATTATTCATTGATTTTTGCCATTGAAAAACGTCCAGAAATGTTTGAAGCTACTGACTGAATGAAAGGAGCTGGCATCTCACTCTCTTTGAATCTTCTTTATCATGCTAAGAGGAGCAGGAAAAAGCAAAAAATTTCAGAATTGCACCTTGCAATGCGGAGAAATTACTGTTTGTGCATTTACAATATTCATTGATTTTTGCCATTGAAAAACATCATGTTATTCATATACCAGAAATGTTTGAAGCTACTGACTGAATGAAAAGATCTGGCATCTCACTCTCTTTGAATCTTCTTTATCATGCTAAGAGGAGCAGGAAAAAGCAAAAAATTTCAGAATTGCACCTTGCAATGTGGAGAAATTACTGTTTGTGCATTTACAATATTCATTGATTTTTGCCATTGAAAATCGTCCAGAAATGTTTGAAGCAACTGACTGAATGAAAGGAGCTGGCATCTCACTCTCTTTGAATCTTCTTTATCATGCTAAGAGGAGCAGGAAAAAGCAAAAAATTTCAGAATTTCACCTTGCAATGCGGAGAAATTACTGTTTGTGCATTTACAATATTCATTGATTTTTGCCATTGAAAAACATCATGTTATTCATATACCAGAAATGTTTGAAGCTACTGACTGAATGAAAAGAGCTGGCATCTCACTCTCTTTGAATCTTCTTTATCATGCTAAGAGGAGCAGGAAAAAGCAAAAAATTTCAGAATTGCACCTTGCAATGTGGAGAAATTACTGTTTGTGCATTTACAATATTCATTGATTTTTGCCATTGAAAAATGTCCAGAAATGTTTGAAGCTACTGACTGAATGAAAGGAGCTGGCATCTCACTCTCTGAATCTTCTTTATCATGCTAAGAGGAGCAGGAAAAAGCAAAAAAAATCAGAATTGCACCTTGCAATGCGGAGAAATTACTGTTTGTGCATTTACAATATTCATTGATTTTTGCCATTGAAAAACATCATGTTATTCATATACCAGAAATGTTTGAAGCTACTGACTGAATGAAATGAGCTGGCATCTCACTCTCTTTGAATCATCTTTATCATGCTAAGAGGAGCAGGAAAAAGCAAAAAATTTCCGAATTGCACCTTGCAATGTGGAGAAATTACTGTTTGTGCATTTACAATATTCATTGATTTTTGCCATTGAAAAACGTCCAGAAATGTTTGAAGCTACTGACTGAATGAAAGGAGCTGGCATCTCACTCTCTTTGAATCTTCTTTATCATGCTAAGAGGAGCAGGAAAAAGCAAAAAATTTCAGAATTGCACCTTGCAATGCGGAGAAATTACTGTTTGTGCATTTACAATATTCATTGATTTTTGCCATTGAAAAATATCATGTTATTCGTATAGAAGAAATGTTTGAAGCTACTGACTGAATGAAAAGAGCTGGCATCTCACTCTCTTTGAATCTTCTTTATCATGCTAAGAGGAGCAGGAAAAAGCAAAACATTTCAGAATTGCACCTTGCAATGTGGAGAAATTACTGTTTGTGCATTTACAATATTCATTGATTTTTGCCATTGAAAAACATCATGTTATTCATATACCAGAAATGTTTGAAGCTACTGACTGAATGAAAAGAGCTGGCATCTCACTCTCTTTGAATCTTCTTTATCATGCTAAGAGGAGCAGGAAAAAGCAAAAAATTTCAGAATTGCACCTTGCAATGTGGAGAAATTACTGTTTGTGCATTTACAATATTCATTGATTTTTGCCATTGAAAAACGTCCAGAAATGTTTGAAGCTACTGACTGAATGAAAGGAGCTGGCATCTCACTCTCTGAATCTTCTTTATCATGCTAAGAGGAGCAGGAAAAAGCAAAAAAAATCAGAATTGCACCTTGCAATGCGGAGAAATTACTGTTTGTGCATTTACAATATTCATTGATTTTTGCCATTGAAAAACATCATGTTATTCATATACCAGAAATGTTTGAAGCTACTGACTGAATGAAATGAGCTGGCATCTCACTCTCTTTGAATCTTCTTTATCATGCTAAGAGGAGCAGGAAAAAGCAAAAAATTTCCGAATTGCACCTTGCAATGTGGAGAAATTACTGTTTGTGCATTTACAATATTCATTGATTTTTGCCATTGAAAAACGTCCAGAAATGTTTGAAGCTACTGACTGAATGAAAGGAGCTGGCATCTCACTCTCTTTGAATCTTCTTTATCATGCTAAGAGGAGCAGGAAAAAGCAAAAAATTTCAGAATTGCACCTTGCAATGCGGAGAAATTACTGTTTGTGCATTTACAATATTCATTGATTTTTGCCATTGAAAAACATCATGTTATTCGTATAGAAGAAATGTTTGAAGCTACTGACTGAATGAAAAGAGCTGGCATCTCACTCTCTTTGAATCTTCTTTATCATGCTAAGAGGAGCAGGAAAAAGCAAAAAATTTCAGAATTGCACCTTGCAATGTGGAGAAATTACTGTTTGTGCATTTACAATATTCATTGATTTTTGCCATTGAAAAACGTCCAGAAATGTTTGAAGCTACTGACTGAATGAAAGGAGCTGGCATCTCACTCTCTTTGAATCTTCTTTATCATGCTAAGAGGAGCAGGAAAAAGCAAAAAATTTCAGAATTGCACCTTGCAATGCGGAGAAATTACTGTTTGTGCATTTACAATATTCATTGATTTTTGCCATTGAAAAACATCATGTTATTCGTATAGAAGAAATGTTTGAAGCTACTGACTGAATGAAAAGAGCTGACATCTCACTCTCTTTGAATCTTCTTTATCATGCTAAGAGGAGCAGGAAAAAGCAAAAAATTTCAGAATTGCACCTTGCAATGTGGAGAAATTACTGTTTGTGCATTTACAATATTCATTGATTTTTGCCATTGAAAAACGTCCAGAAATGTTTGAAGCTACTGACTGAATGAAAGGAGCTGGCATCTCACTCTCTTTGAATCTTCTTTATCATGCTAAGAGGAGCAGGAAAAAGCAAAAAATTTCAGAATTGCACCTTGCAATGCGGAGAAATTACTGTTTGTGCATTTACAATATTCATTGATTTTTGCCATTGAAAAACATCATGTTATTCATATACCAGAAATGTTTGAAGCTACTGACTGAATGAAAAGATCTGGCATCTCACTCTCTTTGAATCTTCTTTATCATGCTAAGAGGAGCAGGAAAAAGCAAAAAATTTCAGAATTGCACCTTGCAATGTGGAGAAAATACTGTTTGTGCATTTACAATATTCATTGATTTTTGCCATTGAAAATCGTCCAGAAATGTTTGAAGCAACTGAGTGAATTAAAGGAGCTGGCATCTCACTCTCTTTGAATCTTCTTTATCATGCTAAGAGGAGCAGGAAAAAGCAAAAAATTTCAGAATTGCACCTTGCAATGCGGAGAAATTACTGTTTGTGCATTTACAATATTCATTGATTTTTGCCATTGAAAAACATCATGTTATTCATATACCAGAAATGTTTGAAGCTACTGACTGAATGAAATGAGCTGGCATCTCACTCTCTTTGAATCTTCTTTATCATGCTAAGAGGAGCAGGAAAAAGCAAAAAATTTCAGAATTGCACCGTGCAATGCGGAGAAATTACTGTTTGTGCATTTACAATATTCATTGATTTTTGCCATTGAAAAACATCATGTTATTCGTATAGAAGAAATGTTTGAAGCTACTGACTGAATGAAAAGAGCTGGCATCTCACTCTCTTTGAATCTTCTTTATCATGCTAAGAGGAGCAGGAAAAAGCAAAAAATTTCAGAATTGCACCTTGCAATGTGGAGAAATTACTGTTTGTGCATTTACAATATTCATTGATTTTTGCCATTGAAAAACATCATGTTATTCATATACCAGAAATGTTTGAAGCTACTGACTGAATGAAAAGAGCTGGCATCTCACTCTCTTTGAATCTTCTTTATCATGCTAAGAGGAGCAGGAAAAAGCAAAAAATTTCAGAATTGCACCTTGCAATGTGGAGAAATTACTGTTTGTGCATTTACAATATTCATTGATTTTTGCCATTGAAAAACGTCCAGAAATGTTTGAAGCTACTGACTGAATGAAAGGAGCTGGCATCTCACTCTCTGAATCTTCTTTATCATGCTAAGAGGAGCAGGAAAAAGCAAAAAAAATCAGAATTGCACCTTGCAATGCGGAGAAATTACTGTTTGTGCATTTACAATATTCATTGATTTTTGCCATTGAAAAACATCATGTTATTCATATACCAGAAATGTTTGAAGCTACTGACTGAATGAAATGAGCTGGCATCTCACTCTCTTTGAATCTTCTTTATCATGCTAAAAGGAGCAGGAAAAAGCAAAAAATTTCCGAATTGCACCTTGCAATGTGGAGAAATTACTGTTTGTGCATTTACAATATTCATTGATTTTTGCCATTGAAAAACGTCCAGAAATGTTTGAAGCTACTGACTGAATGAAAGGAGCTGGCATCTCACTCTCTTTTAATCTTCTTTATCATGCTAAGAGGAGCAGGAAAAAGCAAAAAATTTCAGAATTGCACCTTGCAATGCGGAGAAATTACTGTTTGTGCATTTACAATATTCATTGATTTTTGCCATTGAAAAACATCATGTTATTCGTATAGAAGAAATGTTTGAAGCTACTGACTGAATGAAAAGAGCTGGCATCTCACTCTCTTTGAATCTTCTTTATCATGCTAAGAGGAGCAGGAAAAAGCAAAAAATTTCAGAATTGCACCTTGCAATGTGGAGAAATTACTGTTTGTGCATTTACAATATTCATTGATTTTTGCCATTGAAAAACGTCCAGAAATGTTTGAAACTACTGACTGAATGAAAGGAGCTGGCATCTCACTCTCTTTGAATATTCTTTATCATGCTAGGAGGAGCAGGAAAAAGCAAAAAATTTCAGAATTGCACCTTGCAATGCGGAGAAATTACTGTTTGTGCATTTACAATATTCATTGATTTTTGCCATTGAAAAACATCATGTTATTCATATACCAGAAATGTTTGAAGCTACTGACTGAATGAAAAGAGCTAGCATCTCACTCTCTTTGAATCTTCTTTATCATGCTAAGAGGAGCAGTAAAAAGCAAAAAATTTCCGAATTGCACCTTGCAATGTGGAGAAATTACTGTTTGTGCATTTACAATATTCATTGATTTTTGCCATTGAAAAACGTCCAGAAATGTTTGAAGCTACTGACTGAATGAAAGGAGCTGGCATCTCACTCTCTTTGAATCTTCTTTATCATGCTAAGAGGAGCAGGAAAAAGCAAAAAATTTCAGAATTGCACCTTGCAATGCGGAGAAATTACTGTTTGTGCATTTACAATATTCATTGATTTTTGCCATTGAAAAACATCATGTTATTCGTATAGAAGAAATGTTTGAAGCTACTGACTGAATGAAAAGAGCTGGCATCTCACTCTCTTTGAATCTTCTTTATCATGCTAAGAGGAGCAGGAAAAAGCAAAAAATTTCAGAATTGCACCTTGCAATGTGGAGAAATTACTGTTTGTGCATTTACAATATTCATTGATTTTTGCCATTGAAAATCGTCCAGAAATGTTTGAAGCAACTGACTGAATGAAAGGAGCTGGCATCTCACTCTCTTTGAATCTTCTTTATCATGCTAAGAGGAGCAGGAAAAAGCAAAAAATTTCAGAATTGCACCTTGGAATGCGGAGAAATTTCTGTTTGTGCATTTACAATATTCATTGATTTTTGCCATTGAAAAACATCATGTTATTCATATACCAGAAATGTTTGAAGCTACTGACTGAATGAAAAGAGCTGGCATCTCACTCTCTTTGAATCTTCTTTATCATGCTAAGAGGAGCAGGAAAAAGCAAAAAATTTCAGAATTGCACCTTGCAATGTGGAGAAATTACTGTTTGTGCATTTACAATATTCATTGATTTTTGCCATTGAAAATCGTCCAGAAATGTTTGAAGCAACTGACTGAATGAAAGGAGCTGGCATCTCACTCTCTTTGAATCTTCTTTATCATGCTAAGAGGAGCAGGAAAAAGCAAAAAATTTCAGAATTGCACCTTGCAATGTGGAGAAATTACTGTTTGTGCATTTACAATATTCATTGATTTTTGCCATTGAAAAACGTCCAGAAATGTTTGAAACTACTGACTGAATGAAAGGAGCTGGCATCTCACTCTCTTTGAATATTCTTTATCATGCTAGGAGGAGCAGGAAAAATCAAAAAATTTCAGAATTGCACCTTGCAATGCAGAGAAATTACTGTTTGTGCATTTACAATATTCATTGATTTTTGCCATTGAAAAAATCAGGAAAAAGCAAAAAATTTCAGAATTGCACCTTGCAATGTGGAGAAATTACTGTTTGTGCATTTACAATATTCATTGATTTTTGCCATTGAAAAACGTCCAGAAATGTTTGAAACTACTGACTGAATGAAAGGAGCTGGCATCTCACTCTCTTTGAATATTCTTTATCATGCTAGGAGGAGCAGGAAAAATCAAAAAATTTCAGAATTGCACCTTGCAATGCAGAGAAATTAATGTTTGTGCATTTACAATATTCATTGATTTTTGCCATTGAAAAACATCATGTTATTCATATACCAGAAATGTTTGAAGCTACTGACTGAATGAAAAGAGCTAGCATCCAACTCTCTTTGAATCTTCTTTATCATGCTAAGAGGAGCAGGAAAAAGGAAAAAATTTCAAAATTGCACCTTGCAATGTGGAGAAATTACTGTTTGTGCATTTACATTATTCATTGATTTTTGCCATTGAAAAACGTCCAGAAATGTTTGAAGCTACTGACTGAATGAAAGGAGCTGGCATCTCACTCTCTTTGAATCTTCTTTATCATGCTAAGAGGAGCAGGAAAAAGCAAAAAATTTCAGAATTGCACCTTGCAATGCGGAGAAATTACTGTTTGTGCATTTACAATATTCATTGATTTTTGCCATTGAAAAACATCATGTTATTCATATACCAGAAATGTTTGAAGCTACTGACTGAATGAAAAGATCTGGCATCTCACTCTCTTTGAATCTTCTTTATCATGCTAAGAGGAGCAGGAAAAAGCAAAAAATTTCAGAATTGCACCTTGCAATGTGGAGAAATTACTGTTTGTGCATTTACAATATTCATTGATTTTTGCCATTGAAAATCGTCCAGAAATGTTTGAAGCAACTGACTGAATGAAAGGAGCTGGCATCTCACTCTCTTTGAATCTTCTTTATCATGCTAAGAGGAGCAGGAAAAAGCAAAAAATTTCAGAATTTCACCTTGCAATGCGGAGAAATTACTGTTTGTGCATTTACAATATTCATTGATTTTTGCCATTGAAAAACATCATGTTATTCATATACCAGAAATGTTTGAAGCTACTGACTGAATGAAAAGAGCTGGCATCTCACTCTCTTTGAATCTTCTTTATCATGCTAAGAGGAGCAGGAAAAAGCAAAAAATTTCAGAATTGCACCTTGCAATGTGGAGAAATTACTGTTTGTGCATTTACAATATTCATTGATTTTTGCCATTGAAAAATGTCCAGAAATGTTTGAAGCTACTGACTGAATGAAAGGAGCTGGCATCTCACTCTCTGAATCTTCTTTATCATGCTAAGAGGAGCAGGAAAAAGCAAAAAAAATCAGAATTGCACCTTGCAATGCGGAGAAATTACTGTTTGTGCATTTACAATATTCATTGATTTTTGCCATTGAAAAACATCATGTTATTCATATACCAGAAATGTTTGAAGCTACTGACTGAATGAAATGAGCTGGCATCTCACTCTCTTTGAATCATCTTTATCATGCTAAGAGGAGCAGGAAAAAGCAAAAAATTTCCGAATTGCACCTTGCAATGTGGAGAAATTACTGTTTGTGCATTTACAATATTCATTGATTTTTGCCATTGAAAAACGTCCAGAAATGTTTGAAGCTACTGACTGAATGAAAGGAGCTGGCATCTCACTCTCTTTGAATCTTCTTTATCATGCTAAGAGGAGCAGGAAAAAGCAAAAAATTTCAGAATTGCACCTTGCAATGCGGAGAAATTACTGTTTGTGCATTTACAATATTCATTGATTTTTGCCATTGAAAAATATCATGTTATTCGTATAGAAGAAATGTTTGAAGCTACTGACTGAATGAAAAGAGCTGGCATCTCACTCTCTTTGAATCTTCTTTATCATGCTAAGAGGAGCAGGAAAAAGCAAAACATTTCAGAATTGCACCTTGCAATGTGGAGAAATTACTGTTTGTGCATTTACAATATTCATTGATTTTTGCCATTGAAAAACGTCCAGAAATGTTTGAAACTACTGACTGAATGAAAGGAGCTGGCATCTCACTCTCTTTGAATATTCTTTATCATGCTAGGAGGAGCAGGAAAAAGCAAAAAATTTCAGAATTGCACCTTGCAATGCGGAGAAATTACTGTTTGTGCATTTACAATATTCTTTGATTTTTGCCATTGAAAAACATCATGTTATTCATATACCAGAAATGTTTGAAGCTACTGACTGAATGAAAAGAGCTAGCATCTCACTCTCTTTGAATCTTCTTTATCATGCTAAGAGGAGCAGTAAAAAGCAAAAAATTTCAGAATTGCACCTTGCAATGTGGAGAAATTACTGTTTGTGCATTTACAATATTCATTGATTTTTGCCATTGAAAAACGTCCAGAAATGTTTGAAGCTACTGACTGAATGAAAGGAGCTGGCATCTCACTCTCTCTGAATCTTCTTTATCATGCTAAGAGGAGCAGGAAAAAGCAAAAAAATTCAGAATTGCACCTTGCAATGCGGAGAAATTACTGTTTGTGCATTTACAATATTCATTGATTTTTGCCATTAAAAAACATCATGTTATTCATATACCAGAAATGTTTGAAGCTACTGACTGAATGAAAAGAGCTGGCATCTCACTCTCTTTGAATCTTCTTTATCATGCTAAGAGGAGCAGGAAAAAGCAAAAAATTTCAGAATTGCACCCTGCAATGTGGAGAAATTACTGTTTGTGCATTTACAATATTCATTGATTTTTGCCATTGAAAAACGTCCAGAAATGTTTGAAGCTACTGACTGAATGAAAGGAGCTGGCATCTCACTCTCTTTGAATCTTCTTTATCATGCTAAGAGGAGCAGGAAAAAGCAAAAAATTTCAGAATTGCACCTTGCAATGCGGAGAAATTACTGTTTGTACATTTACAATATTCATTGATTTTTGCCATTGAAAAACGTCCAGAAATGTTTGAAGCTACTGACTGAATGAAAGGAGCTGGCATCTCACTCTCTGAATTTCTTTATCATGCTAAGAGGAGCAGGAAATAGCAAAAAATTTCAGAATTGCACCTTGCAATGCGGAGAAATTACTGTTTGTGCATTTACAATATTCATTGATTTTTGCCATTGAAAAACATCATGTTATTCATATACCAGAAATGTTTGAACCTACTGACTGAATGAAAAGAGCTGGCATCTCACTCTCTTTGAATCTTCTTTATCATGCTAAGAGGAGCAGGAAAAAGCAAAAAATTTCAGAATTGCACCTTGCAATGTGGAGAAATTACTGTTTGTGCATTTACAATATTCATTGATTTTTGCCATTGAAAAACATCCAGAAATGTTTGAAGCAACTGACTGAATGAAAGGAGCTGGCATCTCACTCTCTTTGAATCTTCTTTATCATGCTAAGCGGAGCAGGAAAAAGCAAAAAATTTCAGAATTGCACCTTGCAATGCGGAGAAATTACTGTTTGTACATTTACAATATTCATTGATTTTTGCCATTGAAAAACATCATGTTATTCATATACCAGAAATGTTTGAAGCTACTGACTGAATGAAATGAGCTGGCATCTCACTCTCTTTGAATCTTCTTTATCATGCTAAGAGGAGCAGGAAAAAGCAAAAAATTTCCGAATTGCACCTTGCAATGTGGAGAAATTACTGTTTGTGCATTTACAATATTCATTGATTTTTGCCATTGAAAAACGTCCAGAAATGTTTGAAGCTACTGACTGAATGAAAGGAGCTGGCATCTCACTCTCTTTGAATCTTCTTTATCATGCTAAGAGGAGCAGGAAAAAGCAAAAAATTTCAAAATTGCACCTTGCAATGCGGAGAAATTACTGTTTGTGCATTTACAATATTCATTGATTTTTGCCATTGAAAAACATCATGTTATTCGTATAGAAGAAATGTTTGAAGCTACTGACTGAATGAAAAGAGCTGGCATCTCACTCTCTTTGAATCTTCTTTATCATGCTAAGAGGAGCAGGAAAAAGCAAAAAATTTCAGAATTGCACCTTGCAATGTGGAGAAATTACTGTTTGTGCATTTACAATATTCATTGATTTTTGCCATTGAAAACGTCCAGAAATGTTTGAAACTACTGACTGAATGAAAGGAGCTGGCATCTCACTCTCTTTGAACATTCTTTATCATGCTAGGAGGAGCAGGAAAAAGCAAAAAATTTCAGAATTGCACCTTGCAATGCGGAGAAATTACTGTTTGTGCATTTACAATATTCATTGATTTTTGCCATTGAAAAACATCATGTTACTCATATACCAGAAATGTTTGAAGCTACTGACTGAATGAAAAGAGCTAGCATCTCACTCTCTTTGCATCTTCTTTATCATGCTAAGTGGAGCAGGAAAAAGCAAAAAATTTCAGAATTGCACCTTGCAATGTGGAGAAATTACTGTTTGTGCATTTACAATATTCATTGATTTTTGCCATTGAAAAACGTCCAGAAATGTTTGAAGCTACTGACTGAATGAAAGGAGCTGGCATCTCACTCTCTTTGAATCTTCTTTATCATGCTAAGAGGAGCAGGAAAAAGCAAAAAAATTCAGAATTGCACCTTGCAATGCGGAGAAATTACTGTTTGTGCATTTACAATATTCATTGATTTTTGCCATTGAAAAACATCATGTTATTCATATACCAGAAATGTTTGAAGCTACTGACTGAATGAAAAGAGCTGGCATCTCACTCTCTTTGAATCTTCTTTATCATGCTAAGAGGAGCAGGAAAAAGCAAAAAATTTCAGAATTGCACCTTGCAATGTGGAGAAATTACTCTTTGTGCATTTACAATATTCATTGATTTTTGCCATTGAAAAACGTCCAGAAATGTTTGAAGCTACTGACTGAATGAAAGGAGCTGGCATCTCACTCTCTGAATCTTCTTTACCATGCTAAGAGGAGCAGGAAAAAGCAAAAAATTTCAGAATTGCACCTTGCAATGTGGAGAAATTACTGTTTGTGCATTTACAATATTCATTGATTTTTGCCATTAAAAAACATCATGTTATTCATATACCAGAAATGTTTGAAGCTACTGACTGAATGAAAAGAGCTGGCATCTCACTCTCTTTGAATCTTCTTTATCATGCTAAGAGGAGCAGGAAAAAGCAAAAAATTTCAGAATTGCACCTTGCAATGTGGAGAAATTACTGTTTGTGCATTTACAATATTCATTGATTTTTGCCATTGAAAAACGTCCAGAAATGTTTGAAGCTACTGACTGAATGAAAGGAGCTGGCATCTCACTCTCTTTGAATCTTCTTTATCATGCTAAGAGGAGCAGGAAAAAGCAAAAAATTTCAGAATTGCACCTTGCAATGCGGAGAAATTACTGTTTGTACATTTACAATATTCATTGATTTTTGCCATTGAAAAACATCCAGAAATGTTTGAAGCTACTGACTGAATGAAAGGAGCTGGCATCTCACTCTCTGAATCTTCTTTATCATGCTAAGTGGAGCAGGAAATAGCAAAAAATTTCAGAATTGCACCTTGCAATGCGGAGAAATTACTGTTTGTGCATTTACAATATTCATTGATTTTTGCCATTGAAAAACATCATGTTATTCATATACCAGAAATGTTTGAACCTACTGACTGAATGAAAAGAGCTGGCATCTCACTCTCTTTGAATCTTCTTTATCATGCTAAGAGGAGCAGGAAAAAGCAAAAAATTTCAGAATTGCACCTTGCAATGTGGAGAAATTACTGTTTGTGCATTTACAATATTCATTGATTTTTGCCATTGAAAAACATCCAGAAATGTTTGAAGCAACTGACTGAATGAAAGGAGCTGGCATCTCACTCTCTTTGAATCTTCATTATCATGCTAAGAGGAGCAGGAAAAAGCAAAAAATTTCAGAATTGCACCTTGCAATGCGGAGAAATTACTGTTTGTACATTTACAATATTCATTGATTTTTGCCATTGAAAAACATCATGTTATTCGTATACCAGAAATGTTTGAAGCTACTGACTGAATGTAAAGAGCTGGCATCTCACTCTCTTTGAATCTTGTTTATCATGCTAAGAGGAGCAGGAAAAAGCAAAAAATTTCAGAATTGCACCTTGCAATGTGGAGAAATTACTGTTTGTGCATTTACAATATTCATTGATTTTTGCCATTGAAAAACGTCTAGAAATGTTTGAAGCTACTGACTGAATGAAAGGAGCTGGCATCTCACTCTCTTTGAATCTTCTTTATCATGCCAAGAGGAGCAGGAAAAAGCAAAAAATTTCAGAATTGCACCTTGTAATGCGGAGAAATTACTGTTTGTGCATTTACAATATTCATTGATTTTTGCCATTGAAAAACATCATGTTATTCATATACCAGAAATGTTTGAAGCTACTGACTGAATGAAAAGAGCTGGCATCTCACTCTCTTTGAATCTTCTTTATCATGCTAAGAGCAGGAGGAAAAAGCAAAAAATTTCAGAATTGCACCTTGCAATGTGGAGAAATTACTGTTTGTGCATTTACAATATTCATTGATTTTTGCCATTGAAAAACGTCCAGAAATATTTGAAGCTACTGACTGAATGAAAGGAGCTGGCATCTCACTCTCTTTGAATCTTCTTTATCATGCTAAGAGGAGCACGAAAAAGCAAAAAATTTCAGAATTGCACCTTGCAATGCGGAGAAATTACTGTTTGTGCATTTACAATATTCATTGATTTTTGCCATTGAAAAACATCATGTTATTCATATACCATAAATGTTTGAAGCTACTGACTGAATGAAAAGAGCTGGCATCTCACTCTCTTTGAATCTTATTTATCATGTTAAGAGGAGCAGGAAAAAGCAAAAAATTTCAGAATTGCACCTTGCAATGTGGAGAAATTACTGTTTGTGCATTTACAATATTCATTGATTTTTGCCATTGAAAAACGTCCAGAAATGTTTGAAGCTACTGACTGAATGAAAGGAGCTGGCATCTCACTCTCTTTGAATCTTCTTTATCATGCTAAGAGGAGCAGGAAAAAGCAAAAAATTTCAGAATTGCACCTTGCAATGCGGAGAAATTACTGTTTGTACATTTACAATATTCATTGATTTTTGCCATTGAAAAACATCCAGAAATGTTTGAAGCTACTGACTGAATGAAAGGAGCTGGCATCTCACTCTCTGAATCTTCTTTATCATGCTAAGTGGAGCAGGAAATAGCAAAAAATTTCAGAATTGCACCTTGCAATGCGGAGAAATTACTGTTTGTGCATTTACAATATTCATTGATTTTTGCCATTGAAAAACATCATGTTATTCATATACCAGAAATGTTTGAACCTACTGACTGAATGAAAAGAGCTGGCATCTCACTCTCTTTGAATCTTCTTTATCATGCTAAGAGGAGCAGGAAAAAGCAAAAAATTTCAGAATTGCACCTTGCAATGTGGAGAAATTACTGTTTGTGCATTTACAATATTCATTGATTTTTGCCATTGAAAAACATCCAGAAATGTTTGAAGCAACTGACTGAATGAAAGGAGCTCTCATCTCACTCTCTTTGAATCTTCATTATCATGCTAAGAGGAGCAGGAAAAAGCAAAAAATTTCAGAATTGCAACTTGCAATGCGGAGAAATTACTGTTTGTACATTTACAATATTCATTGATTTTTGCCATTGAAAAACATCATGTTATTCGTATACCAGAAATGTTTGAAGCTACTGACTGAATGTAAAGAGCTGGCATCTCACTCTCTTTGAATCTTGTTTATCATGCTAAGAGGAGCAGGAAAAAGCAAAAAATTTCAGAATTGCACCTTGCAATGTGGAGAAATTACTGTTTGTGCATTTACAATATTCATTGATTTTTGCCATTGAAAAACGTCTAGAAATGTTTGAAGCTACTGACTGAATGAAAGGAGCTGGCATCTCACTCTCTTTGAATCTTCTTTATCATGCCAAGAGGAGCAGGAAAAAGCAAAAAATTTCAGAATTGCACCTTGTAATGCGGAGAAATTACTGTTTGTGCATTTACAATATTCATTGATTTTTGCCATTGAAAAACATCATGTTATTCATATACCAGAAATGTTTGAAGCTACTGACTGAATGAAAAGAGCTGGCATCTCACTCTCTTTGAATCTTCTTTATCATGCTAAGAGCAGGAGGAAAAAGCAAAAAATTTCAGAATTGCACCTTGCAATGTGGAGAAATTACTGTTTGTGCATTTACAATATTCATTGATTTTTGCCATTGAAAAACGTCCAGAAATATTTGAAGCTACTGACTGAATGAAAGGAGCTGGCATCTCACTCTCTTTGAATCTTCTTTATCATGCTAAGAGGAGCACGAAAAAGCAAAAAATTTCAGAATTGCACCTTGCAATGCGGAGAAATTACTGTTTGTGCATTTACAATATTCATTGATTTTTGCCATTGAAAAACATCATGTTATTCATATACCATAAATGTTTGAAGCTACTGACTGAATGAAAAGAGCTGGCATCTCACTCTCTTTGAATCTTATTTATCATGTTAAGAGGAGCAGGAAAAAGCAAAAAATTTCAGAATTGCACCTTGCAATGTGGAGAAATTACTGTTTGTGCATTTACAATATTCATTGATTTTTGCCATTGAAAAACGTCCAGAAATGTTTGAAGCTACTGACTGAATGAAAGGAGCTGGCATCTCACTCTCTTTGAATCTTCTTTATCATGCTAAGAGGAGCAGGAAAAAGCAAAAAATTTCAGAATTGCACCTTGCAATGCGGAGAAATTACTGTTTGTACATTTACAATATTCATTGATTTTTGCCATTGAAAAACATCCAGAAATGTTTGAAGCTACTGACTGAATGAAAGGAGCTGGCATCTCACTCTCTGAATCTTCTTTATCATGCTAAGTGGAGCAGGAAATAGCAAAAAATTTCAGAATTGCACCTTGCAATGCGGAGAAATTACTGTTTGTGCATTTACAATATTCATTGATTTTTGCCATTGAAAAACATCATGTTATTCATATACCAGAAATGTTTGAACCTACTGACTGAATGAAAAGAGCTGGCATCTCACTCTCTTTGAATCTTCTTTATCATGCTAAGAGGAGCAGGAAAAAGCAAAAAATTTCAGAATTGCACCTTGCAATGTGGAGAAATTACTGTTTGTGCATTTACAATATTCATTGATTTTTGCCATTGAAAAACATCCAGAAATGTTTGAAGCAACTGACTGAATGAAAGGAGCTCTCATCTCACTCTCTTTGAATCTTCATTATCATGCTAAGAGGAGCAGGAAAAAGCAAAAAATTTCAGAATTGCAACTTGCAATGCGGAGAAATTACTGTTTGTACATTTACAATATTCATTGATTTTTGCCATTGAAAAACATCATGTTATTCGTATACCAGAAATGTTTGAAGCTACTGACTGAATGTAAAGAGCTGGCATCTCACTCTCTTTGAATCTTGTTTATCATGCTAAGAGGAGCAGGAAAAAGCAAAAAATTTCAGAATTGCACCTTGCAATGTGGAGAAATTACTGTTTGTGCATTTACAATATTCATTGATTTTTGCCATTGAAAAACGTCTAGAAATGTTTGAAGCTACTGACTGAATGAAAGGAGCTGGCATCTCACTCTCTTTGAATCTTCTTTATCATGCCAAGAGGAGCAGGAAAAAGCAAAAAATTTCAGAATTGCACCTTGTAATGCGGAGAAATTACTGTTTGTGCATTTACAATATTCATTGATTTTTGCAATTGAAAAACATCATGTTATTCATATACCAGAAATGTTTGAAGCTACTGACTGAATGAAAAGAGCTGGCATCTCACTCTCTTTGAATCTTCTTTATCATGCTAAGAGCAGGAGGAAAAAGCAAAAAATTTCAGAATTGCACCTTGCAATGTGGAGAAATTACTGTTTGTGCATTTACAATATTCATTGATTTTTGCCATTGAAAAACGTCCAGAAATATTTGAAGCTACTGACTGAATGAAAGGAGCTGGCATCTCACTCTCTTTGAATCTTCTTTATCATGCTAAGAGGAGCACGAAAAAGCAAAAAATTTCAGAATTGCACCTTGCAATGCGGAGAAATTACTGTTTGTGCATTTACAATATTCATTGATTTTTGCCATTGAAAAACATCATGTTATTCATATACCATAAATGTTTGAAGCTACTGACTGAATGAAAAGAGCTGGCATCTCACTCTCTTTGAATGTTATTTATCATGTTAAGAGGAGCAGGAAAAAGCAAAAAAATTCAGAATTGCACCTTGCAATGTGGAGAAATTACTGTTTGTGCATTTACAATATTCATTGATTTTTGCCATTGAAAAACGTCCAGAAATGTTTGAAGCTACTGACTGAATGAAAGGAGCTGGCATCTCACTCTCTTTGAATCTTCTTTATCATGCTAAGAGGAGCAGGAAAAAGCAAAAAATTTCAGAATTGCACCTTGCAATGCGGAGGAATTACTGTTTGTGCATTTACAATATTCATTGATTTTTGCCTTTGAAAAACATCATGTTATTCATATACCAGAAATGTTTGAAGCTACTGACTGAATGAAAAGAGCTGGCATCTCACTCTCTTTGAATCTTCTTTATCATGCTAAGAGGAGCAGGAAAAAGCAAAAAATTTCAGAATTGCACCTTGCAATGTGGAGAAAATACTGTTTGTGCATTTACAATATTCATTGATTTTTGCCATTGAAAAACGTCCAGAAATGTTTGAAGCTACTGACTGAATGAAAGGAGCTGGCAACTCACTCTCTTTGAATCTTCTTTATCATGCTAAGAGGAGCAGGAAAAAGCAAAAAATTTCAGAATTGCACCTTGCAATGCGGAGAAATTACTGTTTGTGCATTTACAATATTCATTGATTTTTGCCATTGAAAAACATCATGTTATTCATATACCAGAAATGTTTGAAGCTACTGACTGAATGAAAAGAGCTGGCATCTCACTCTATTTGAATCTTCTTTATCATGCTAAGAGGAGCAGGAAAAAGCAAAAAATTTCAGAATTGCACCTTGCAATGTGGAGGAATTACTGTTTGTGCATTTACAATATTCATTGATTTTTGCCATTGAAAAACATCCAGAAATGTTTGAAGCTACTGACTGAATAAAAGAAGCTGGCATCTCACTCTCTTTGAATCTTCTTTATCATGCTAAGAGGAGCAGGAAAAAGCAAAAAATTTCAGAATTTCACCTTGCAATGCGGAGAAATTACTGTTTGTGCATTTACAATATTCATTGATTTTTGCCATTGAAAAACATCATGTTATTCATATACCAGAAATGATTGAAGCTACTGACTGAATGAAAAGAGCTGGCATCTCACTCTCTTTGAATCTTCTTTATCATGCTAAGAGGAGGAGGAAAAAGCAAAAAATTTCAGAATTGCACCTTGCAATGTGGAGAAATTACTGTTTGTGCATTTACAATATTCATTGATTTTTGCCATTGAAAAACGTCCAGAAATGTTTGAAGCTACTGAATGAATGAAAGGAGCTGGCATCTCACTCTCTTTGAATCTTCTTTATCATGCTAAGAGGAGCAGGACAAAGCAAAAAATTTCAGAACTGCACCTTGCAATGCGGAGAAATTACTGTTTGTGCATTTACAATATTCATTGATTTTTGCCATTGAAAAACATCATGTTATTCATATACCAGAAATGTTTGAAGCTACTGACTGAATGAAAAGAGCTGGCATCTCACTCTCTTTGAATCTTCTTTATCATGCTAAGAGGATCAGGAAAAAGCAAAAAAATTCAGAATTGCACCTTGCAATGTGGAGAAATTACTGTTTGTGCATTTACAATATTCATTGATTTTTGCCATTGAAAAACGTCCAGAAATGTTTGAAGCTACTGACCTAATGAAAGAAGCTGGCATCTCACTCTCTTTGAATCTTCTTTATCATGCTAAGAGGAGCAGGAAAAAGCAAAAAATTTCAGAATTGCACCTTGCAATGCGGAGAAATTACTGTTTGTGCATTTACAATATTCATTGATTTTTGCCATTGAAAAACATCATGTTATTCATATACCAGAAATGTTTGAAGCTACTGACTGAATGAAAAGAGCTGGCATCTCACTCTCTTTGAATCTTCTTTATCATGCTAAGAGGAGCAGGAAAAAGCAAAAAATTTCAGAATTGCACCTTGCAATGTGGAGAAATTACTGTTTGTGCATTTACAATATTCATTGATTTTTGCCATTGAAAAACGTCCAGAAATATTTGAAGCTACTGAATGAATGAAAGGAGCTGGCATCTCACTCTCTTTGAATCTTCTTTATCATGCTAAGAGGAGCAGGAAAAAGCAAAAAATTTCAGAATTGCACCTTGCAATGCGGAGAAATTACTGTTTGTGCATTTACAATATTCATTGATTTTTGCCATTGAAAAACATCATGTTATTCATATACCAGAAATGATTGAAGCTACTGACTGAATGAAAAGAGCTGGCATCTCACTCTCTTTGAATCTTCTTTATCATGCTAAGAGGAGCAGGAAAAAGCAAAAAATTTCAGAATTGCACCTTGCAATGTGGAGAAATTACTGTTTGTGCATTTACAATATTCATTGATTTTTGCCATTGAAAAACGTCCAGAAATGTTTGAAGCTACTGACTGAATGAAAGGAGCTGGCATCTCACTCTCTTTGAATCTTCTTTATCATGCTAAGAGGAGCAGGAAAAAGCAAAAAATTTCAGAATTGCACCTTGCAATGCGGAGAAATTACTGTTTGTGCATTTACAATATTCATTGTTTTTTGCCATTGAAAAACATCATGTTATTCATATATCAGAAATGTTTTAAGCTACTGACTGAATGAAAAGAGCTGGCATGTCACTCTCTTTGAATCTTCTTTATCATGATAAGAGGAGCAGGAAAAAGCAAAAAATTTCAGAATTGCACCTTGCAATGTGGAGAGATTACTGTTTGTGCATTTACAATATTCATTGATTTTTGCCATTGAAAAACGTCCAGAAATGTTTGAAGCTACTGACTGAATGAAAGGAGCTGGCATCTCACTCTCTTTGAATCTTCTTTATCATGCTAAGAGGAGCAGGAAAAAGCAAAAAATTTCAGAATTGCACCTTGCAATGTGGAGAAATTACTGTTTGTGCATTTACAATATTCATTGATTTTTGCCATTGAAAAACGTCCAGAAATGTTTGAAGCTACTGACTGAATGAAAGGAGCTGGCATCTCACTCTCTTTGAATCTTCTTTATCATGCTAAGAGGAGCAGGAAAAAGCAAAAAATTTCAGAATTGCACCTTGCAATGCGGAGAAATTACTGCTTGTGCATTTACAATATTCATTGTTTTTTGCCTTTGAAAAACATCATGTTATTCATATACCAGAAATGTTTGAAGCTACTGACTGAATGAAAAGAGCTGGCATCTCACTCTCTTTGAATCTTCTTTATCATGCTAAGAGGAGCAGGAAAAAGCAAAAAATTTCAGAATTGCACCTTGCAATGTGGAGAAATTACTGTTTGTGCATTTACAATATTCATTGATTTTTGCCATTGAAAAACGTCCAGAAATGTTTGAAGCTACTGACTGAATGAAAGGAGCTGGCATCTCACTCTCTTTGAATCTTCTTTATCATGCTAAGAGGAGCAGGACAAAGCAAAAAATTTCAGAACTGCACCTTGCAATGCGGAGAAATTACTGTTTGTGCATTTACAATATTCATTGATTTTTGCCATTGAAAAACATCATGTTATTCATATACCAGAAATGTTTGAAGCTACTGACTGAATGAAAACAGCTGGCATCTCACTCTCTTTGAATCTTCTTTATCATGTTAAGAGGATCAGGAAAAAGCAAAAAAATTCAGAATTGCACCTTGCAATGTGGAGAAATTACTGTTTGTGCATTTACAATATTCATTGATTTTTGCCATTGAAAAACGTCCAGAAATGTTTGAAGCTACTGACCTAATGAAAGGAGCTGGCATCTCACTCTCTTTGAATCTTCTTTATCATGCTAAGAGGAGCAGGAAAAAGCAAAAAATTTCAGAATTGCACCTTGCAATGCGGAGAAATTACTGTTTGTGCATTTACAATATTCATTGATTTTTGCCATTGAAAAACATCATGTTATTCATATACCAGAAATGTTTGAAGCTACTGACTGAATGAAAAGAGCTGGCATCTCACTCTCTTTGAATCTTCTTTATCATGCTAAGAGGAGCAGGAAAAAGCAAAAAATTTCAGAATTGCACCTTGCAATGTGGAGAAATTACTGTTTGTGCATTTACAATATTCATTGATTTTTGCCATTGAAAAACGTCCAGAAATATTTGAAGCTACTGACTGAATGAAAGGAGCTGGCATCTCACTCTCTTTGAATCTTCTTTATCATGCTAAGAGGAGCAGGAAAAAGCAAAAAATTTCAGAATTGCACCTTGCAATGCGGAGAAATTACTGTTTGTGCATTTACAATATTCATTGATTTTTGCCATTGAAAAACATCATGTTATTCATATACCATAAATGTTTGAAGCTACTGACTGAATGAAAAGAGCTGGCATCTCACTCTCTTTGAATCTTCTTTATCATGCTAAGAGGAGCAGGAAAAAGCAAAAAAATTCAGAATTGCACCTTGCAATGTGGAGAAATTACTGTTTGTGCATTTACAATATTCATTGATTTTTGCCATTGAAAAACGTCCAGAAATGTTTGAAGCTACTGACTGAATGAAAAGAGCTGGCATCTCACTCTCTTTGAATCTTCTTTATCATGCTAAGAGGAGCAGGAAAAAGCAAAAAATTTCAGAATTGCACCTTGCAATGTGGAGAAATTACTGTTTGTGCATTTACAATATTCATTGATTTTTGCCATTGAAAAACGTCCAGAAATGTTTGAAGCTACTGACTGAATGAAAGGAGCTGGCAACTCACTCTCTTTGAATCTTCTTTATCATGCTAAGAGGAGCAGGAAAAAGCAAAAAATTTCAGAATTGCACCTTGCAATGTGGAGAAATTACTGTTTGTGCATTTACAATATTCATTGATTTTTGCCATTGAAAAACATCATGTTATTCATATACCATAAATGTTTGAAGCTACTGACTGAATGAAAAGAGCTGGCATCTCACTCTCTTTGAATCTTCTTTATCATGCTAAGAGGAGCAGGAAAAAGCAAAAAAATTCAGAATTGCACCTTGCAATGTGGAGAAATTACTGTTTGTGCATTTACAATATTCATTGATTTTTGCCATTGAAAAACGTCCAGAAATGTTTGAAGCTACTGACTGAATGAAAAGAGCTGGCATCTCACTCTCTTTGAATCTTCTTTATCATGCTAAGAGGAGCAGGAAAAAGCAAAAAATTTCAGAATTGCACCTTGCAATGTGGAGAAATTACTGTTTGTGCATTTACAATATTCATTGATTTTTGCCATTGAAAAACGTCCAGAAATGTTTGAAGCTACTGACTGAATGAAAGGAGCTGGCAACTCACTCTCTTTGAATCTTCTTTATCATGCTAAGAGGAGCAGGAAAAAGCAAAAAATTTCAGAATTGCACCTTGCAATGTGGAGAAATTACTGTTTGTGCATTTACAATATTCATTGATTTTTGCCATTGAAAAACATCATGTTATTCATTTACCAGAAATGTTTGAAGCTACTGACTGAATGAAAAGAGCTGGCATCTCACTCTCTTTGAATCTTCTTTATCATGCTAAGAGGAGCAGGAAAAAGCAAAAAATTTCAGAATTGCACCTTGCAATGTGGAGAAATTACTGTTTGTGCATTTACAATATTCATTGATTTTTGAAATTGAAAAACATCCAGAAATGTTTGAAGCTACTGACTGAATGAAAGGAGCTGGCATCTCACTCTCTTTGAATCTTCTTTATCATGCTAAGAGGAGCAGGAAAAAGCAAAAAATTTCAGAATTGCACCTTGCAATGCGGAGAAATTACTGTTTGTGCATTTACAATATTCATTGATTTTTGCCATTGAAAAACATCATGTTATACATATACCAGAAATGATTGAAGCTACTGACTGAATGAAAAGAGCTGGCATCTCACTCTCTTTGAATCTTCTTTATCATGCTAAGAGGAGCAGGAAAAAGCAAAAAATTTCAGAATTGCACCTTGCAATGTGGAGAAATTACTGTTTGTGCATTTACAATATTCATTGATTTTTGCCATTGAAAAACGTCCAGAAATGTTTGAAGCTACTGACTGAATGAAAGGAGCTGGCATCTCACTCTCTTTGAATCTTCTTTATCATGCTAAGAGGAGCAGGAAAAAGCAAAAAATTTCAGAATTGCACCTTGCAATGCGGAGAAATTACTGTTTGTGCATTTACAATATTCATTGTTTTTTGCCATTGAAAAACATCATGTTATTCATATATCAGAAATGTTTGAAGCTACTGACTGAATGAAAAGAGCTGGCATCTCACTCTCTTTGAATCTTCTTTATCATGCTAAGAGGAGCAGGAAAAAGCAAAAAATTTCAGAATTGCACCTTGCAATGTGGAGAAATTACTGTTTGTGCATTTACAATATTCATTGATTTTTGCCATTGAAAAACGTCCAGAAATGTTTGAAGCTACTGACTGAATGAAAGGAGCTGGCATCTCACTCTCTTTGAATCTTCTTTATCATGCTAAGAGGAGCAGGAAAAAGCAAAAAATTTCAGAATTGCACCTTGCAATGTGGAGAAATTACTGTTTGTGCATTTACAATATTCATTGATTTTTGCCATTGAAAAACGTCCAGAAATGTTTGAAGCTACTGACTGAATGAAAGGAGCTGGCATCTCACTCTCTTTGAATCTTCTTTATCATGCTAAGAGGAGCAGGACAAAGCAAAAAATTTCAGAATTGCACCTTGCAATGCGGAGAAATTACTGGTTGTGCATTTACAATATTCATTGATTTTTGCCATTGAAAAACATCATGTTATTCATATACCAGAAATGTTTGAAGCTACTGACTGAATGAAAAGAGCTGGCATCTCACTCTCTTTGAATCTTCTTTATCATGCTAAGAGGAGCAGGAAAAAGCAAAAAATTTCAGAATTGCACCTTGCAATGTGGAGAAATTACTGTTTGTGCATTTACAATATTCATTGATTTTTGCCATTGAAAAACGTCTAGAAATGTTTGAAGCTACTGACTGAATGAAAGGAGCTGGCATCTCACTCTCTTTGAATCTTCTTTATCATGCTAAGAGGAGCAGGAAAAAGCAAAAAATTTCAGAATTGCACCTTGCAATGCGGAGAAATTACTGTTTGTGCATTTACAATATTCATTGATTTTTGTCATTGAAAAACATCATGTTATTCATGTACCAGAAATGTTTGAAGCTACTGACTGAATGAAAAGAGCTGGCATCTCACTCTCTTTGACTTCTTTATCATGCTAAGAGGAGCAGGAAAAAGCAAAAAATTTCAGAATTGCACCTTGCAATGTGGAGAAATTACTGTTTGTGAATTTACAATATTCATTGATTTTTGCCATTGAAAAACGTCCAGAAATGTTTGAAGCTACTGACTGAATGAAAGGAGCTGGCATCTCACTTTCTTTGAATCTTCTTTATCATGCTAAGAGGAGCAGGAAAAAGCAAAAAATTTCAGAATTGCACCTTGCAATGCGGAGAAATTACTGTTTGTGCATTTACAATATTCATTGATTTTTGCCATTGAAAAACATCATGTTATTCATATACCAGAAATGTTTGAAGCTACTGACTGAATGAAAAGAGCTGGCATCTCACTCTCTTTGAATCTTCTTTATCATGCTAAGAGGAGCAGGAGAAAGCAAAAAATTTCAGAATTGCACCTTGCAATGTGGAGAAATTACTGTTTGTGCATTTACAATATTCATTGATTTTTGCCATTGAAAAACGTCCAGAAATGTTTGAAGCTACTGACTGAATGAAAGGAGCTGGCATCTCACTCTCTTTGAATCTTCTTTATCATGCTAAGAGGAGCAGGAAAAAGCAAAAAATTTCAGAATTGCACCTTGCAATGCGGAGAAATTACTGGTTGTGCATTTACAATATTCATTGATTTTTGCCATTGAAAAACATCATGTTATTCATATACCAGAAATGTTTGAAGCTACTGACTGAATGAAAAGAGCTGGCATCTCACTCTCTTTGAATCTTCTTTATCATGCTAAGAGGAGCAGGAAAAAGCAAAAAATTTCAGAATTGTACCTTGCAATGTGGAGAAATTACTGTTTGTGCATTTACAATATTCATTGATTTTTGCCATTGAAAAACGTCCAGAAATGTTTGAAGCTACTGACTGAATGAAAGGAGCTGGCATCTCACTCTCTTTGAATCTTCTTTATCATATTAAGAGGAGCAGGAAAAAGCAAAAAATTTCAGAATTGTACCTTGCAATGCGGAGAAATTACTGTTTGTGCATTTACAATATTCATTGATTTTTGCCATTGAAAAACATCATGTTATTCATATACCAGAAATGTTTGAAGCTACTGACTGAATGAAAAGAGCTGCCATCTCACTCTCTTTGAATCTTCTTTATCATGCTAAGAGGAGCAGGAAAAAGCAAAAAATTTCAGAATTGCACCTTGCAATGCGGAGAAATTACTGTTTGTGCATTTACAATATTCATTGATTTTTGCTATTGAAAAACATCATGTTATTCATATACCAGAAATGTTTGAAGCTACTGACTGAATGAAAAGAGCTGGCATCTCACTCTCTTTGAATCTTCTTTATCATGCTAAGAGGAGCAGGAAAAAGCAAAAAATTTCAGAATTGCACCTTGCAATGTGGAGAAATTACTGTTTGTGCATTTACAATATTCATTGATTTTTGCCATTGAAAAATGTCCAGAAATGTTTGAAGCTACTGACTGAATGAAAGGAGTTGGCATCTCACTCTCTTCGAAACTTCTTTATCATGCTAAGAGGAGCAGGAAAAAGCAAAAAATTTCAGAATTGCACCTTGCAATGCGGAGAAATTACTGTTTGTGCATTTACAATATTCATTGATTTTTGCAATTGAAAAACATCATGTTATTCATATACCAGAAATGTTTGAAGCTACTGACTGAATGAAAAGAGCTGGCATCTCACGCTCTTTGAATCTTCTTTATCATGCTAAGAGGAGCAGGAAAAAGCAAAAAATGTCAGAATTGCACCTTGCAATGTGGAGAAATTACTGTTTGTGCATTTACAATATTCATTGATTTTTGCCATTGAAAAACGTCCAGAAATGTTTGAAGCTACTGACTGAATGAAAGGAGCTGGCATCTCACTCTCTTTGAATCTTCTTTATCATGCTAAGAGGAGCAGGAAAAAGCAAAAAATTTCAGAATTGTACCTTGCAATGCGGAGAAATTACTGTTTGTGCATTTACAATATTCATTGATTTTTGCCATTGAAAAACATCATGTTATTCATATACCAGAAATGTTTGAAGCTACTGACTGATTGAAAATAGCTGGCATCTCACTCTCTTTGAATCTTCTTTATCATGCTAAGAGGAGCAGGAAAAAGCAAAAAAATTCAGAATTGCACCTTGCAATGTGGAGAAATTACTGTTTGTGCATTTACAATATTCATTGATTTTTGCCATTGAAAAACGTCCAGAAATGTTTGAAGCTACTGACTGAATGAAAGGAGCTGGCATCTCACTCTCTTCGAAACTTGTTTATCATGCTAAGAGGAGCAGGAAAAAGCAAAAAATTTCAGAATTGCACCTTGCAATGCGGAGAAATTACTGTTTGTGCATTTACAATATTCATCGATTTTTGCCATTGAAAAACATCATGTTATTCATATACCAGAAATGTTTGAAGCTACTGACTGAATGAAGAGAGCTGGCATCTCACGCTCTTTGAATCTTCTTTATCATGCTAAGAGGAGCAGGAAAAAGCAAAAAATTTCAGAATTGCACCTTGCAATATGGAGAAATTACTGTTTGTGCATTTACAATATTCATTGATTTTTGCCATTGAAAAACGTCCAGAAATGTTTGAAGCTAATGACTGAATGAAAGGAGCTGGCATGTCACTCTCTTTGAATCTTCTTTATCATGCTAAGAGGAGCAGGAAAAAGCAAAAAATTTCAGAATTGCACCTTGCAATGCGGAGAAGTTACTGTTTGTGCATTTACAATATTCATTGATTTTTGCCATTGAAAAACATCATGTTATTCATATACCAGAAATGTTTGAAGCTACTGACTGAATGAAAAGAGCTGGCATATCACTCTCTTTGAATCTTCTTTATCATGCTAAGAGGAGCAGGAAAAAGCAAAAAATTTCAGAATTGCACCTTGCAATGTGGATAAATTACTGTTTGTGCATTTACAATATTCATTGATTTTTGCCATTGAAAAACGTCCAGAAATGTTTGAAGCTACTGACTGAATGAAAGGAGCTGGCATCTCACTCTCTTTGAATCTTCTTTATCATGCTAAGAGGAGCAGGAAAAAGCAAAAAAATTCAGAATAGCACCTTGCAATGCGGAGATATTAATGTTTGTGCATTTACAATATTCATTGATTTTTGCCATTGAAAAACATTATGTTATTCATACACAAGAAATGTTTGAAGCTACTGACTGAATGAAAGGAGCTGGCATCTCACTCTCTTTGAATCTTCTTTATCATGCTAAGAGGAGCAGGAAAAAGCAAAAAATTTCAGAATTGCACCTTGCAATGCGGAGAAATTACTGTTTGTGCATTTACAATATTCATTGATTTTTGCCATTGAAAAACATCATGTTATTCATATACCAGAAATGTTTGAAGCTACTGACTGAATGAAAAGAGCTGGCATCTCACTCTCTTTGAATATTCTTTATCATGCTAAGAGGAGCAGGAAAAAGCAAAAAATTTCAGAATTGCACCTTGCAATGTGGAGAAATTACTGTTTGTGCATTTACAATATTCATTGATTTTTGCCATTGAAAAACGTCCAGAAATGTTTGAAGCTACTGACTGAATGAAAGGAGCTGGCATCTCACTCTCTTTGAATCTTCTTTATCATGCTAAGAGGAGCAGGAAAAAGCAAAAAATTTCAGAATTGCACCTTGCAATGCGGAGAAATTACTGTTTGTGCATTTACAATATTCATTGATTTTTGCCATTGACAAACATCATGTTATTCATATACCAGAAATGTTTGAAGCTACTGACTGAATGAAAAGAGCTGGCATCTCACTCTCTTTGAATCTTCTTTATCATGCTAAGAGGAGCAGGAAAAAGCAAAAAATTTCAGTATTGCACCTTGCAATGCGGAGAAATTACTGTTTGTGCATTTACAATATTCATTGATTTTTGCCATTGAAAAACATCATGTTATTCATTTACCAGAAATGTTTGAAGCTACTGACTGAATGAAAAGAGATGGCATCTCACTCTCTTTGAATCTTCTTTATCATGCTAAGAGGAGCAGGAAAAAGCAAAAAATTTCAGAATTGCACCTTGCAATGTGGAGAAATTACTGTTTGTGCACTTACAATATTCATTGATTTTTGCCATTGAAAAATGTCCAGAAATGTTTGAAGCTACTGACTGAATGAAATGAGCTGGCATCTCACTCTCTTCGAAACTTCTTTATTATGCTAAGAGGAGCAGGAAAAAGCAAAAAATTTCAGAATTGCACCTTGCAATGCGGAGAAATTACTGTTTGTGCATTTACAATATTCATCGATTTTTGCCATTGAAAAACATCATGTTATTCATATACCAGAAATGTTTGAAGCTACTGACTGAATGAAAAGAGCTGGCATCTCACGCTCTTTGAATCTTCTTTATCATGCTAAGAGGAGCAGGAAAACGCAAAAAATTTCAGAATTGCACCTTGTAATATGGAGAAATTACTGTTTGTGCATTTACAATATTCATTGATTTTTGCCATTGAAAAACGTCCAGAAATGTTTGAAGCTACTGACTGAATGAAAGGAGCTGGCATGTCACTCTCTTTGAATCTTCTTTATCATGCTAAGAGGAGCAGGAAAAAGCAAAAAATTTCAGAATTGCACCTTGCAATGCGGAGAAATTACTGTTTGTGCATTTACAATATTCATTGATTTTTGCCATTGAAAAACATCATGTTATTGATATACCAGAAAAGTTTGAAGCTACTGACTGAATGAAAAGAGCTGTCATCTCACTCTCTTTGAATCTTCTTTATCATGCTAAGAGGAGCAGGAAAAAGCAAAAAATTTCAGAATTGCACCTTGCAATGTGGAGAAATTACTGTTTGTGCATTTACAATATTCATTGATTTTTGCCATTGAAAAACGTCCAGAAATGTTTGAAGCTACTGACTGAATGAAAGGAGCTGGCATCTCACTCTCTTTGAATCTTCTTTATCATGCTAAGCGGAGCAGGAAAAAGCAAAAAATTTCAGAATTGCACCTTGCAATGCGGAGAAATTACTGTTTGTGCATTTACAATATTCATTGATTTTTGCCATTGAAAAACATCATGTTATTCATATACCAGAAATGTTTGAAGCTACTGACTGAATGAAAAGAGCTGGCATCTCACTCTATTTGAATCTTCTTTATCATGCTAAGAGGAGCAGGAAAAAGCAAAAAATTTCAGAATTGCACCTTGCAATGCGGAGAAATTACTGTTTGTGCATTTACAATATTCATTGATTTTTGCCATTGAAAAATGTCCAGAAATGTTTAAAGCTACTGACTGAATGAAAGGAGCTGGCATCTCACTCTCTTCGAAACTTCTTTATCATGCTAAGAGGTGCAGGAAAAAGCAAAAAATTTCAGAATTGCACCTTGCAATGCGGAGAAATTACTGTTTGTGCATTTACAATATTCATCGATTTTTGCCATTGAAAAACATCATGTTATTCATATACCAGAAATGTTTGAAGCTACTGACTGAATGAAAAGAGCTGGCATCTCACGCTCTTTGAATCTTCTTTATCATGCTAAGAGGAGCAGGAAAAAGCAAAAAATTTCAGAATTGCACCTTGCAATATGGAGAAATTACTGTTTGTGCATTTACAATATTCATTGATTTTTGCCATTTAAAAACGTCCAGAAATGTTTGAAGCTACTGACTGAATGAAAGGAGCTGGCATGTCACTCTCCTTGAATCTTCTTTATCATGCTAAGAGGAGCAGGAAAAAGCAAAAAATTTCAGAATTGCACCTTGCAATGCGGAGAAATTACTGTTTGTGCATTTACAATATTCATTGATTTTTGCCATTGAAAAACATCATGTTATTCATATACCAGAAATATTTGAAGCTACTGACTGAATGAAAAGAGCTGGCATCTCACTCTCTTTGAATATTCTTTATCATGCTAAGAGGATCAGGAAAAAGCAAAAAAAATCAGAATTGCACCTTGCAATGTGGAGAAATTACTGTTTGTGCATTTACAATATTCATTGATTTTTGCCATTGAAAAGCGTCCAGAAATGTTTGAAGCTACTGACTGAATGAAAGGAGCTGGCATCTCACTCTCTTTGAATCTTCTTTATCATGCTAAGAGGAGCAGGAAAAAGCAAAAAATTTCAGAATTGCACCTTGCAATGCGGAGAAATTACTATTTGTGCATTTACAATTTTCATTGATTTTTGCCATTGACAAACATCATGTTATTCATATACCAAAAATGTTTGAAGCTACTGACTGAATGAAAAGAGCTGGCATCTCACTCTCTTTGAATCTTCTTTATCATGCTAAGAGGAGCAGGAAAAAGCAAAAAATTTCAGTATTGCACCTTGCAATGCGGAGAAATTACTGTTTGTGCATTTACAATATTCATTGATTTTTGCCATTGAAAAACATCATGTTATTCATTTACCAGAAATGTTTGAAGCTACTGACTGAATGAAAAGAGCTGGCATCTCACTCTCTTTGAATCTTCTTTATCATGCTAAGAGGAGCAGGAAAAAGCAAAAAATTTCAGAATTGCACCTTGCAATGTGGAGAAATTACTGTTTGTGCATTTACAATATTCATTGATTTTTGCCATTGAAAAATGTCCAGAAATGTTTGAAGCTACTGACTGAATGAAAGGAGCTGGCATCTCACTCTCTTCGAAACTTCTTTATTATGCTAAGAGGAGCAGGAAAAAGCAAAAAATTTCAGAATTGCACCTTGCAATGCGGAGAAATTACTGTTTGTGCATTTACAATATTCATCGATTTTTGCCATTGAAAAACATCATGTTATTCATATACCAGAAATGTTTGAAGCTACTGACTGAATGAAAAGAGCTGGCATCTCACGCTCTTTGAATGTTCTTTATCATGCTAAGAGGAGCAGGAAAACGCAAAAAATTTCAGAATTGCACCTTGTAATATGGAGAAATTACTGTTTGTGCATTTACAATATTCATTGATTTTTGCCATTGAAAAACGTCCAGAAATGTTTGAAGCTACTGACTGAATGAAAGGAGCTGGCATGTAACTCTCTTTGAATCTTCTTTATCATGCTAAGAGGAGCAGGAAAAAGCAAAAAATTTCAGAATTGCACCTTGCAATGCGGAGAAATTACTGTTTGTGCATTTACAATATTCATTGATTTTTGCCATTGAAAAACATCATGTTATTGATATACCAGAAAAGTTTGACGCTACTGACTGAATGAAAAGAGCTGTCATCTCACTCTCTTTGAATCTTCTTTATCATGCTAAGAGGAGCAGGAAAAAGCAAAAAATTTCAGAATTGCACCTTGTAATGTGGAGAAATTACTGTTTGTGCATTTACAATATTCATTGATTTTTGCCATTGAAAAACGTCCAGAAATGTTTGAAGCTACTGACTGAATGAAAGGAGCTGGCATCTGACTCTCTTTGAATCTTCTTTATCATGCTAAGAGGAGCAGGAAAAAGCAAAAAATTTCAGAATTGCACCTTGCAATGCGGAGAAATTACTGTTTGTGCACTTACAATATTCATTGATTTTTGCCATTGAAAAACATCATGTTATTCATATACCAGAAATGTTTGAAGCTACTGACTGAATGAAAAGAGCTGGCATCTCACTCTCTTTGAATCTTCTTTATCATGCTAAGAGGAGCAGGAAAAAGCAAAAAATTTCAGAATTGCACCTTGCAATGCGGAGAAATTACTGTTTGTGCATTTACAATATTCATTGATTTTTGCCATTGAAAAATGTCCAGAAATGTTTGAAGCTACTGACTGAATGAAAGGAGCTGGCATCTCACTCTCTTCGAAACTTCTTTATCATGCTAAGAGGAGCAGGAAAAAGTAAAAAATTTCAGAATTGCACCTTGCAATGCGGAGAAATTACTGTTTGTGCATTTACAATATTCATCGATTTTTGCCATTGAAAAACATCATGTTATTCATAAACCAGAAATGTTTGAAGCTACTGACTGAATGAAAAGAGCTGGCATCTCACGCTCTTTGAATCTTCTTTATCATGCTAAGAGGAGCAGGAAAAAGCAAAAAATTTCAGAATTGCACCTTGCAATATGGAGAAATTACTGTTTGTGCATTTACAATATTCATTGATTTTTGCCATTTAAAAACGTCCAGAAATGTTTGAAGCTACTGACTGAATGAAAGGAGCTGGCATGTCACTCTCTTTGAATCTTCTTTATCATGCTAAGAGGAGCAGGAAAAAGCAAAAAATTTCAGAATTGCACCTTGCAATGCGGAGATATTAATGTTTGTGCATTTACAATATTCATTGATTTTTGCCTTTGAAAAACATTATGTTATTCATACACAAGAAATGTTTGAAGCTACTGACTGAATGAAGGGACCTGGCATCTCACTCTCTTTGAATCTTCTTTATCATGCTAAGAGGAGCAGGAAAAAGCAAAAAATTTCAGAATTGCACCTTGCAATGCGGAGAAATTACTGTTTGTGCATTTACAATATTCATTGATTTTTGACATTGAAAAACATCATGTTATTCATATACCAGAAATATTTGAAGCTACTGACTGAATGAAAAGAGCTGGCATCTCACTCTCTTTGAATCTTCTTTATCATGCTAAGAGGATCAGGAAAAAGCAAAAAAAATCAGAATTGCACCTTGCAATGTGGAGAAATTACTGTTTGCGCATTTACAATATTCATTGATTTTTGCCATTGAAAAGCGTCCAGAAATGTTTGAAGCTACTGACTGAATGAAAGGAGCTGGCATCTCACTCTCTTTGAATCTTCTTTATCATGCTAAGAGGAGCAGGAAAAAGCAAAAAATTTCAGAATTGCACCTTGCAATGCGGAGAAATTACTGTTTGTGCATTTACAATATTCATTGATTTTTGCCATTGACAAACATCATGTTATTCATATACCAGAAATGTTTGAAGCTACTGACTGAATGAAAAGAGCTGGCATCTCACTCTCTTTGAATCTTCTTTATCATGCTAAGAGGAGCAGGAAAAAGCAAAAAATTTCAGTATTGCACCTTGCAATGCGAAGAAATTACTGTTTGTGCATTTACAATATTCATTGATTTTTGCCATTGAAAAACATCATGTTATTCATTTACCAGAAATGTTTGAAGCTACTGACTGAATGAAAAGAGCTGGCATCTCACTCTCTTTGAATCTTCTTTATCATGCTAAGAGGAGCAGGAAAAAGCAAAAAATTTCAGAATTGCACCTTGCAATGTGGAGAAATTACTGTTTGTGCATTTACAATATTCATTGATTTTTGCCATTGAAAAATGTCCAGAAATGTTTGAAGCTACTGACTGAATGAAAGGAGCTGGCATCTCACTCTCTTCGAAACTTCTTTATTATGCTAAGAGGAGCAGGAAAAAGCAAAAAATTTCAGAATTGCACCTTGCAATGCGGAGAAATTACTGTTTGTGCATTTACAATATTCATCGATTTTTGCCATTGAAAAACATCATGTTATTCATATACCAGAAATGTTTGAAGCTACTGACTGAATGAAAAGAGCTGGCATCTCACGCTCTTTGCATCTTCTTTATCATGCTAAGAGGAGCAGGAAAACGCAAAAAATTTCAGAATTGCACCTTGTAATATGGAGAAATTACTGTTTGTGCATTTACAATATTCATTGATTTTTGCCATTGAAAAACATCATGTTATTGATATACCAGAAAAGTTTGAAGCTACTGACTGAATGAAAAGAGCTGTCATCTCACTCTCTTTGAATCTTCTTTATCATGCTAAGAGGAGCAGGAAAAAGCAAAAAATTTCAGAATTGCACCTTGCAATGCGGAGAAATTACTGTTTGTGCATTTACAATATTCATTGATTTTTGCCATTGAAAAACATCATGTTATTGATATACCAGAAAAGTTTGAAGCTACTGACTGAATGAAAAGAGCTGTCATCTCACTCTCTTTGAATCTTCTTTATCATGCTAAGAGGAGCAGGAAAAAGCAAAAAATTTCAGAATTGCACCTTGCAATGTGGAGAAATTACTGTTTGTGCATTTACAATATTCATTGATTTTTGCCATTGAAAAACGTCCAGAAATGTTTGAAGCTACTGACTGAACGAAAGGAGCTGGCATCTCACTCTCTTTGAATCTTCTTTATCATGCTAAGAGGAGCAGGAAAAAGCAAAAAATTTCAGAATTGCACCTTGCAATGCGGAGAAATTACTGTTTGTGCATTTACAATATTCATTGATTTTTGCCATTGAAAAACATCATGTTATTCATATACCAGAAATGTTTGAAGCTACTGACTGAATGAAAAGAGCTGGCATCTCACTCTCTTTGAATCTTCTTTATCATGCTAAGAGGAGCAGGAAAAAGCAAAAAATTTCAGAATTGCACCTTGCAATGCGGAGAAATTACTGTTTGTGCATTTACAATATTCATTGATTTTTGCCATTGAAAAATGTCCAGAAATGTTTGAAGCTACTGACTGAATGAAAGGAGCTGGCATCTCACTCTCTTCGAAACTTCTTTATCATGCTAAGATGAGCAGGAAAAAGCAAAAAAAATCAGAATTGCACCTTGCAATGCGGAGAAATTACTGTTTGTGCATTTACAATATTCATTGATTTTTGCCATTGAAAAACATCATGTTATTCATTTACCAGAAATGTTTGAAGCTACTGACTGAATGAAAAGAGCTGGCATCTCACTCTCTTTGAATCTTCTTTATCATGCTAAGAGGAGCAGGAAAAAGCAAAAAATTTCAGAATTGCACCTTGCAATGTGGAGAAATTACTGTTTGTGCATTTACAATATTCATTGATTTTTGCCATTGAAAAATGTCCAGAAATGTTTGAAGCTACTGACTGAATGAAAGGAGCTGGCATCTCACTCTCTTCGAAACTTCTTTATTATGCTAAGAGGAGCAGGAAAAAGCAAAAAATTTCAGAATTGAACCTTGCAATGCGGAGAAATTACTGTTTGTGCATTTACAATATTCATCGATTTTTGCCATTGAAAAACATCATGTTATTCATATACCAGAAATGTTTGAAGCTACTGACTGAATGAAAAGAGCTGGCATCTCACGCTCTTTGAATCTTCTTTATCATGCTAAGAGGAGCAGGAAAATGCAAAAAATTTCAGAATTGCACCTTGCAATATGGAGAAATTACTGTTTGTGCATTTACAATATTCATTGATTTTTGCCATTGAAAAACGTCGAGAAATGTTTGAAGCTACTGACTGAATGAAAGGAGCTGGCATGTCACTCTCTTTGAATCTTCTTTATCATGCTAAGAGGAGCAGGAAAAAGCAAAAAATTTCAGAATTGCACCTTGCAATGCGGAGAAATTACTGTTTGTGCATTTACAATATTCATTGATTTTTGCCATTGAAAAACATCATGTTATTGATATACCAGAAAAGTTTGAAGCTACTGACTGAATGAAAAGAGCTGTCATCTCACTCTCTTTGAATCTTCTTTATCATGCTAAGAGGAGCAGGAAAAAGCAAAAAATTTCAGAATTGCACCTTGCAATGTGGAGAAATTACTGTTTGTGCATTTACAATATTCATTGATTTTTGCCATTGAAAAAAGTCCAGAAATGTTTGAAGCTACTGACTGAATGAAAGGAGCTGGCATCTCACTCTCTTTGAATCTTCTTTATCATGCTAAGAGGAGCAGGAAAAAGCAAAAAATTTCAGAATAGCACCTTGCAATGCGGAGATATTAATGTTTGTGCATTTACAATATTCATTGATTTTTGCCATTGAAAAACATTTTGTTATTCATACACAAGAAATGTTTGAAGCTACTGACTGAATGAAAGGAGCTGGCATCTCACTCTCTTTGAATCTTCTTTATCATGCTAAGAGGAGCAGGAAAAAGCAAAAAATTTCAGAATTGCACCTTGCAATGCGGAGAAATTACTGTTTGTGCATTTACAATATTCATTGATTTTTGCCATTGAAAAACATCATGTTATTCATATACCAGAAATGTTTGAAGCTACTGACTGAATGAAAAGAGCTGGCATCTCACTCTCTTTGAATCTTCTTTATCATGCTAAGAGGAGCAGGAAAAAGCAAAAAATTTCAGAATTGCACCTTGCAATGTGGAGAAATTACTGTTTGTGCATTTACAATATTCATTGATTTTTGCCATTGAAAAATGTCCAGAAATGTTTGAAGCTACTGACTGAATGAAAGGAGCTGGCATCTCACTCTCTTCGAAACTTCTTTATTATGCTAAGAGGAGCAGGAAAAAGCAAAAAATTTCAGAATTGAACCTTGCAATGCGGAGAAATTACTGTTTGTGCATTTACAATATTCATCGATTTTTGCCATTGAAAAACATCATGTTATTCATATACCAGAAATGTTTGAAGCTACTGACTGAATGAAAAGAGCTGGCATCTCACGCTCTTTGAATCTTCTTTATCATGCTAAGAGGAGCAGGAAAATGCAAAAAATTTCAGAATTGCACCTTGCAATATGGAGAAATTACTGTTTGTGCATTTACAATATTCATTGATTTTTGCCATTGAAAAACGTCCAGAAATGTTTGAAGCTACTGACTGAATGAAAGGAGCTGGCATGTCACTCTCTTTGAATCTTCTTTATCATGCTAAGAGGAGCAGGAAAAAGCAAAAAATTTCAGAATTGCACCTTGCAATGCGGAGAAATTACTGTTTGTGCATTTACAATATTCATTGATTTTTGCCATTGAAAAACATCATGTTATTGATATACCAGAAAAGTTTGAAGCTACTGACTGAATGAAAAGAGCTGTCATCTCACTCTCTTTGAATCTTCTTTATCATGCTAAGAGGAGCAGGAAAAAGCAAAAAATTTCAGAATTGCACCTTGCAATGTGGAGAAATTACTGTTTGTGCATTTACAATATTCATTGATTTTTGCCATTGAAAAAAGTCCAGAAATGTTTGAAGCTACTGACTGAATGAAAGGAGCTGGCATCTCACTCTCTTTGAATCTTCTTTATCATGCTAAGAGGAGCAGGAAAAAGCAAAAAATTTCAGAATAGCACCTTGCAATGCGGAGATATTAATGTTTGTGCATTTACAATATTCATTGATTTTTGCCATTGAAAAACATTTTGTTATTCATACACAAGAAATGTTTGAAGCTACTGACTGAATGAAAGGAGCTGGCATCTCACTCTCTTTGAATCTTCTTTATCATGCTAAGAGGAGCAGGAAAAAGCAAAAAATTTCAGAATTGCACCTTGCAATGCGGAGAAATTACTGTTTGTGCATTTACAATATTCATTGATTTTTGCCATTGAAAAACATCATGTTATTCATATACCAGAAATGTTTGAAGCTACTGACTGACTGAAAAGAGATGGCATCTCACTCTCTTTGAATCTTCTTTATCATGCTAAGAGGAGCAGGAAAAAGCAAAAAATTTCAGAATTGCACCTTGCAATGTGGAGAAATTACTGTTTGTGCATTTACAATATTCATTGATATTTGCCATTGAAAAACGTCCAGAAATGTTTGAAGCTACTGACTGAATGAAAGGAGCTGGCATCTCACTCTCTTTGAATCTTCTTTATCATGCTAAGAGGAGCAGGAAAAAGCAAAAAATTTCAGAATTGCACCTTGCAATGCGGAGAAATTACTGTTTGTGCATTTACAATATTCATTGATTTTTGCCATTGAAAAACATCTTGTTATTCATAAACCAGAAATATTTGAAGCTACTGACTGAATGAAAAGAGCTGGCATCTCACTCTCTTTGAATCTTCTTTATCATGCTAAGAGGATCAGGAAAAAGCAAAAAAAATCAGAATTGCACCTTGCAATGTGGAGAAATTACTGTTTGTGCATTTACAATATTCATTGATTTTTGCCATTGAAAAGCGTCCAGAAATGTTTGAAGCTACTGACTGAATGAAAATAGCTGGCATCTCACTCTCTTTGAATCTTCTTTATCATGCTAAGAGGAGCAGGAAAAAGCAAAAAATTTCAGAATTGCACCTTGCAATGTGGAGAAATTACTGTTTGTGCATTTACAATATTCATTGATTTTTGCCATTGAAAAACGTCCAGAAATGTTTGAAGCTACTGACTGAATGAAAGAAGCTGGCATCTCACTCTCTTTGAATCTTCTTTATCATGCTAAGAGGAGCGGGAAAAAGCAAAAAATTTCAGAATTGCACCTTGCAATGGGGAGAAATTACTGTTTGTGCATTTACAATATTCATTGATTTTTGCCATTGAAAAACATCATGTTATTCATATACCAGAAATGTTTGAAGCTACTGACTGAATGAAAAGAGCTGGCATCTCACTCTCTTTGAATCTTCTTTATCATGCTAAGAGGAGCAGAAAAAGCAAAAAATTTCAGAATTGCACCTTGCAATGTGGAGAAATTACTGTTTGTGCATTGACAATATTCATTGATTTTTGCCATTGAAAAACGTCCAGAAATGTTTGAAGCTACTGACTGAATGAAAGGAGCTGGCATCTCACTCTCTTTGAATCTTCTTTATCATGCTAAGAGGAGCAGGAAAAAGCAAAAAATTTCAGAATTGCACCTTGCAATGCGGAGAAATTACTGTTTGTGCATTTACAATATTCATTGTTTTTTGCCATTGAAAAACATCATGTTATTCATATTCCAGAAATGTTTGAAGCTACTGACTGAATGAAAAGAGCTGGCATCTCACTCTCTTTGAATCTTCTTTATCATGCTAAGAGGAGCAGGAAAAAGCAAAAAATTTCAGAATTGCACCTTGCAATGTGGAGAAATTACTGTTTGTGCGTTTACAATATTTATTGATTTTTGCCATTGAAAAACGTCCAGAAATGTTTGAAGCTACTGACTGAATGAAAGGAGCTGGCATCTCACTCTCTTTGAATCTTCTTTATCATGCTAAGAGGAGCAGGAAAAAGCAAAAAATTTCAGAACTGCACCTTGCAATGCGGAGAAATTACTGTTTGTGCATTTACAATATTCATTGATTTTTGCCATTGAAAAACATCATGTTATTCATCTACTAGAAATGTTTGAAGCTACTGACTGAATGAAAAGAGCTGGCATCTCACTCTCTTTGAATCTTCTTTATCATGCTAAGAGGAGCAGGAAAAAGCAAAAAAATTTCAGAATTGCACCTTGCAATGTGGAGAAATTACTGTTTGTGCATTTACAATATTCATTGATTTTTGCCATTGAAAAACGTCCAGAAATGTTTGAAGCTACTGACTGAATGAAAGGAGCTGGCATCTCACTCTCTTTGAATCTTCTTTATCATGCTAAGAGGAGCAGGAAAAAGCAAAAAATTTCAGAATTGCACCTTGCAATGCGGAGAAATTACTGTTTGTGCATTTACAATATTCATTGATTTTTGCCATTGAAAAACGTCCAGAAATGTTTGAAGCTACTGACTGAATGAAAGGAGCTGGCATCTCACTCTCTTTGAATCTTCTTTATCATGCTAAGAGGAGCAGGAAAAAGCAAAAAATTTCAGAATTGCACCTTGCAATGCGGAGAAATTACTGTTTGTGCATTTACAATATTCATTGATTTTTGCCATTGAAAAACATCATGTTATTCATATACCAGAAATGTTTGAAGCTACTGACTGAATGAAAAGAGCTGGCATCTCACTCTCTTTGAATCTTCTTTATCATGCTAAGAGGAGCAGGAAAAAGCAAAAAATTTCAGAATTGCACCTTGCAATGTGGAGAAATTACCGGCTGTGCATTTACAATATTCACTGATTTTTGCCATTGAAAAATGTCCAGAAATGTTTGAAGCTACTGACTGAATGAAAGGAGCTGGCATCTCACTCTCTTTGAATCTTCTTTATCATGCTAAGAGGAGCAGGAAAAAGCAAAAAATTTCAGAATTGCACCTTGCAATGCGGAGAAATTACTGTTTGTGCATTTACAATATTCATTGATTTTTGCCATTGAAAAACATCATGTTATTCATATACCAGAAATGTTTGAAGCTACTGACTGAATGAAAACAGCTGGCATCTCACTCTCTTTGAATCTTCTTTATCATGCTAAGAGGAGCAGGAAAAAGCAAACAATTTCAGAATTGCACCTTGCAATGCGGAGAAATTACTGTTTGTGCATTTACAATATTCATTGATTTTTGCCATTGAAAAACATCATGTTATTCATATACCAGAAATGTTTGAAGCTACTGACTGAATGAAAACAGCTGGCATCTCACTCTCTTTGAATCTTCTTTATCATGCTAAGAGGAGCAGGAAAAAGCAAAAAATTTCAGAATTGCACCTTGCAATGTGGAGAAATTACTGTTTGTGCATTTACAATATTCATTGATATTTGCCATTGAAAAACGTCAAGAAATGTTTGAAGATACTGACTGAATGAAAGGAGCTGGCATCTCACTCTCTTTGAATCTTCTTTACCATGCTAAGAGGAGCAGGAAAAAGCAAAAAATTTCAGAATTGCACCTTGCAATGCGGAGAAATTACTGTTTGTGCATTTACAATATTCATTGATTTTTGCCATTGAAAAACATCATGTTATTCATATACCAGAAATGTTTGAAGCTACTGACTGAATGAAAAGAGCTGGCATCTCACTCTCTTTGAATCTTCTTTATCATGCTAAGAGGAGCAGGAAAAAGCAAAAAATTTCAGAATTGCACCTTGCAATGTGGAGAAATTACTGTTTGTGCATTTACAATATTCATTGATTTTTGCCGTTGAAAAACGTCCAGAAATGTTTGAAGCTACTGACTGAATGAAAGGAGCTGGCATCTCACTCTCTTTGAATCTTCTTTATCATGCTAAGAGGAGCAGGAAAAAGCAAAAAATTTCAGAATTGCACCTTGCAATGCGGAGAAATTACTGTTTGTGCATTTACAATATTCATTGATTTTTGCCATTGAAAAACATCATGTTATTCATATACCAGAAATGTTTGAAGCTACTGACTGAATGAAAAGAGCTGGCATCTCACTCTCTATGAATCTTCTTTATCATGCTAAGAGGAGCAGGAAAAAGCAAAAAATTTCAGAATTGCACCTTGCAATGTGGAGAAATTACTAACTGTGCATTTACAATATTCACTGATTTTTGCCATTGAAAAATGTCCAGAAATGTTTGAAGCTACTGACTGAATGAAAGGAGCTGGCATCTCACTCTCTATGAATCTTCTTTATCATGCTAAGAGGAGCAGGAAAAAGCAAAAAAATTCAGAATTGCACCTTGCAATGCGGAGAAATTACTGTTTGTGCATTTACAATATTCATTGATTTTTGCCATTGAAAAACATCATGTTATTCATATACCAGAAATGTTTGAAGCTACTGACTGAATGAAAAGAGCTGGCATCTCACTCTCTTTGAATCTTCTTTATCATGCTAAGAGGAGCAGGAAAAAGCAAAAAATTTCAGAATTGCACCTTGCAATGTGGAGAAATTACTGTTTGTGCATTTACAATATTCATTGATTTTTGCCATTGAAAAACGTCCAGAAATGTTTGAAGCTACTGACTGAATTAAAGGAGCTGGCATCTCACTCTCTTTGAATCTTCTTTATCATGCTAGGTGGAGCAGGAAAAAGCAAAAAATTTCAGAATTGCACCTTGCAATGCGGAGAAATTACTGTTTGTGCATTTACAATATTCATTGATTTTTGCCATTGAAAAACATCATGTTATTCATATACCAGAAATGTTTGAAGCTACTGACTGAATGAAAAGAGCTGGCTTCTCACTCTCTTTGAATCTTCTTTATCATGCTAAGAGGAGCAGGAAAAAGCAAAAAATTTCAGAATTGCACCTTGCAATGTGGAGAAATTACTGTTTGTGCATTTACAATATTCATTGATTTTTGCCATTGAAAAACGTCCAGAAATGTTTGAATCTACTGACTGAATGAAAGGAGCTGGCATCTCACTCTCTTTGAATCTTCTTTATCATGCTAAGAGTTGCAGGAAAAAGCAAAAAATTTCAGAATTGCACCTTGCAATGCGGAGAAATTACTGTTTGTGCATTTACAATATTCATTGATTTTTGCCATTGAAAAACATCATGTTATTCATATACCAGAAATGTTTGAAGCTACTGACTGATTGAAAAGAGCTGGCATCTCACTCTCTTTGAATTTTCTTTATCATGCTAAGAGGAGCAGGAAAAAGCAAAAAATTTCAGAATTGCACTTTGCAATGTGGAGAAATTACTGTTTGTGCATTTACAATATTCATTGATTTTTGCCATTGAAAAACGTCCAGAAATGTTTGAAGCTACTGACTGAATGAAAGGAGCTGGCATCTCACTCTCTTTGAATCTTCTTTATCATGCTAAGAGGAGCAGGAAAAAGTAAAAAATTTCAGAAATGCACCTTGCAATGCGGAGAAATTACTGTTTGTGCATTTACAATATTCATTGATTTTTGCCATTGAAAAACATCATGTTATTCATATACCAGAAATGTTTGAAGCTACTGACTGAATGAAAAGAGCTGGCATCTCACTCTCTTTGAATCTTCTTTATCATGCTAAGAGGAGCAGGAAAAAGCAAAAAATTTCAGAATTGCACATTGCAATGTGGAGAAATTACTGTCTGTGCATTTCCAATATTCATTGATTTTTGCCATTGAAAAACGTCCAGAAATGTTTGAAGCTACTGACTGAATGAAAGGAGCTGGCATCTCACTCTCTTTGAATCTTCTTTATCATGCTAAGAGGAGCAGGAAAAAGCAAAAAATTTCAGAATTGCACCTTGCAATGCGGAGAAATTACTGTTTGTGCATTTACAATATTCATTGATTTTTGCCATTGAAAAACATCATGTTATTCATATACCAGAAATGTTTGAAGCTACTGACTGAATGAAAAGAGCTGGCATCTCACTCTCTTTGAATCTTCTTTATCATGCTAAGAGGAGCAGGAAAAGCAAAAAATTTCAGAATTGCACCTTGCAATGTGGAGAAATTACTGTTTGTGCATTTACAATATTCATTGATTTTTGCCATTGAGAAACGTCCAGAAATGTTTGAAGCTACTGACTGAATGAAAGGAGCTGGCATCTCACTCTCTTTGAATCTTCTTTATCATGCTAAGATGAGCAGGAAAAAGCAAAAAATTTCAGAATTGCACCTTGCAATGCGGAGAAATTACTGTTTGTGCATTTACAATATTCATTGATTTTTGCCATTGAAAAACATAATGTTATTCATATACCAGAAATGTTTGAAGCTACTGACTGAATGAAAAGAGCTGGCATCTCACTCTCTTTGAATCTTCTTTATCGTGCTAAGAGGAGCAGGAAAAAGCAAAAAATTTCAGAATTGCACCTTGCAATGTGGAGAAATTACTGTTTGTGCATTTACAATATTCATTGATTTTTGCCATTGAAAAACGTCCAGAAATGTTTGAAGCTACTGACTGAATGAAAGGAGCTGGCATCTCACTCTCTTTGAATCTGCTTTATCATGCTAAGAGGAGCAGGAAAAAGCAAAAAATTTCAGAATTGCACCTTGCAATGCGGAGAAATTACTGTTTGTGCATTTACAATATTCATTGATTTTTGCCATTGAAAAACATCATGTTATTCATATACCAGAAATGTTTGAAGCTACTGACTGATTGAAAAGAGCTGGCATCTCACTCTCTTTGAATCTTCTTTATCATGCTAAGAGGAGCAGGAAAAAGCAAAAAATTTCAGAATTGCACTTTGCAATGTGGAGAAATTACTGTTTGTGCATTTACAATATTCATTGATTTTTGCCATTGAAAAACGTCCAGAAATGTTTGAAGCTACTGACTGAATGAAAGGAGCTGGCATCTCACTCTCTTTGAATCTTCTTTATCATGCTAAGAGGAGCAGGAAAAAGCAAAAAATTTCAGAAATGCACCTTGCAATGCGGAGAAATTACTGTTTGTGCATTTACAATATTCATTGATTTTTGCCATTGAAAAACATCATGTTATTCATATACCAGAAATGTTTGAAGCTACTGACTGAATGAAAAGAGCTGGCATCTCACTCTCTTTGAATCTTCTTTATCATGCTAAGAGGAGGAGGAAAAAGCAAAAAATTTCAGAATTGCACATTGCAATGTGGAGAAATTACTGTCTGTGCATTTACAATATTCATTGATTTTTGCAATTGAAAAACGTCCAGAAATGTTTGAAGCTACTGACTGAATGAAAGGAGCTGGCATCTCACTCTCTTTGAATCTTCTTTATCATGCTAAGAGGAGCAGGAAAAAGCAAAAAATTTCAGAATTGCACCTTGCAATGCGGAGAAATTACTGTTTGTGCATTTACAATATTCATTGATTTTTGCCATTGAAAGACATCATGTTATTCATATACCAGAAATGTTTGAAGCTACTGACTGAATGAAAAGAGCTGGCATCTCACTCTCTTTGAATCTTCTTTATCATGCTAAGAGGAGCAGGAAAAGCAAAAAATTTCAGAATTGCACCTTGCAATGTGGAGAAATTACTGTTTGTGCATTTACAATATTCATTGATTTTTGCCATTGAAAAACGTCCAGAAATGTTTGAAGCTACTGACTGAATGAAAGGAGCTGGCATCTCACTCTCTTTGAATCTTCTTTATCATGCTAAGATGAGCAGGAAAAAGCAAAAAATTTCAGAATTGCACCTTGCAATGCGGAGAAATTACTGTTTGTGCATTTACAATATTCATTGATTTTTGCCATTGAAAAACATAATGTTATTCATATACCAGAAATGTTTGAAGCTACTGACTGAATGAAAAGAGCTGGCATCTCACTCTCTTTGAATCTTCTTTATCATGCTAAGAGGAGCAGGAAAAAGCAAAAAATTTCAGAATTGCACCTTGCAATGTGGAGAAATTACTGTTTGTGCATTTACAATATTCATTGATTTTTGCCATTGAAAAACGTCCAGAAATGTTTGAAGCTACTGACTGAATGAAAGGAGCTGGCATCTCACTCTCTTTGAATCTTCTTTATCATGCTAAGAGGAGCAGGAAAAAGCAAAAAATTTCAGAATTGCACCTTGCAATGCGGAGAAATTACTGTTTGTGCATTTACAATATTCATTGATTTTTGCCATTGAAAAACATCATGTTATTCATATACCAGAAATGTTTGAAGCTACTGACTGAATGAAAAGAGCTGGCATCTCACTCTCTTTGAATCTTCTTTATCATGCTAAGAGGAGCAGGAAAAAGTAAAAAATTTCAGAATTGCACCTTGCAATGTGGAGAAATTACTTTTTGTGCATTTACAATATTCATTGATTTTTGCCATTGAAAAACGTCCAGAAATGTTTGAAGCTACTGACTGAATGAAAGGAGCTGGCATCTCTCTCTCTTTGAATCTTCTTTATCATGCTAAGAGGAGCAGGAAAAAGCAAAAAATTTCAGAATTGCACCTTGCAATGCGGAGAAATTACTGTTTGTGCATTTACAATTTTCATTGATTTTTGCCATTGAAAAACATCATGTTATTCATATAACAGAAATGTTTGAAGCTACTGACTGAATGAAAAGAGCTGGCATCTCACTCTCTTTGAATCTTCTTTATCATGCTAAGAGGAGCAGGAAAAAGCAAAAAATTTCAGAATTGCACCTTGCAATGTGGAGAAATTACTGTTTGTGCATTTACAATATTCATTGATTTTTGCCATTGAAAAACGTCCAGAAATGTTTGAAGCTACTGACTGAATGAAAGGAGCTGGCATCTCACTCTCTTTGAATCTTCTTTATCATGCTAAGAAGAGCAGGAAAAAGCAAAAAATTTCAGAATTGCACCTTGCAATGCGGAGAAATTACTGTTTGTGCATTTACAATATTCATTGATTTTTGCCATTGAAAAACGTCCAGAAATGTTTGAAGCTACTGACTGAATGAAAGGAGCTGGCATCTCACTCTCTTTGAATCTTCTTTATCATGCTAAGAGGAGCAGGAAAAAGCAAAAAAATTCAGAATTGCACCTTGCAATGCGGAGAAATTACTGTTTGTGCATTTACAATATTCATTGATTTTTGCCATTGAAAAACATCATGTTATTCATATACCAGAAATGTTTGAAGCTACTGACTGAGTGAAAAGAGCTGGCATCTCACTCTGTTTGAATCTATTTTATCATGCTAAGAGGAGCAGGAAAAAGCAAAAAATTTCAGAATTGCACCTTGCAATGTGGAGAAATTACTGTTTGTGCATTTACAATATTCATTGATTTTTGCCATTGAAAAAAGTCCTGAAATGTTTGAAGCTACTGACTGAATGAAAGGAGCTGGCATCTCACTCTCTTTGAATCGTCTTTATCATGCTAAGAGGAGCAGGAAAAAGCAAAACATTTCAGAATTGCACCTTGCAATGCGGAGAAATTACTGTTTGTGCATTTACAATATTCATTGATTTTTGCCATTGAAAAACATCATGTTATTCATATACCAGAAATGTTTGAAGCTACTGACTGAATGAAAAGAGATGGCATCTCACTCTCTTTGAATCTTTTTTATCATGCTAAGAGGAGCAGGAAAAAGCAAAAAATTTCAGAATTGCACCTTGCAATGTGGAGAAATTACTGTTTGTGCATTTACAATATTCATTGATTTTTGCCATTGAAAAACGTCCAGAAATGTTTGAAGCTACTGACTGAATGAAAGGAGCTGGCATCTCACTCTCTTTGAATCTTCTTTATCATGCTAAGAGGAGCAGTAAAAAGCAAAAAATTTCAGAATTGCACCTTGCAATGCGGAGAAATTACTGTTTGTGCATTTACAATATTCATTGATTTTTGCCATTGAAAAACATCATGTTATTCATATACCAGAAATGTTTGAAGCTACTGACTGAATGAAAAGAGCTGACATCTCACTCTCTTTGAATCTTCTTTATCATGCTAAGAGGAGCAGGAAAAAGCAAAAAATTTCAGAATTGCACCTTGCAATGTGGAGAAATTACTGTTTGTGCATTTACAATATTCATTGATTTTTGCCGTTGAAAAACGTCCAGAAATATTTGAAGCTACTGACTGAATGAAAGGAGCTGGCATCTCACTCTCTTTGAATCTTCTTTATCATGCTAAGAGGAGCAGGAAAAAGCAAAAAATTTCAGAATTGCACATTGCAATGTGGAGAAATTACTGTCTGTGCATTTCCAATATTCATTGATTTTTGCCATTGAAAAACGTCCAGAAATGTTTGAAGCTACTGACTGAATGAAAGGAGCTGGCATCTCACTCTCTTTGAATCTTCTTTATCATGCTAAGAGGAGCAGGAAAAAGCAAAAAATTTCAGAATTGCACCTTGCAATGCGGAGAAATTACTGTTTGTGCATTTACAATATTCATTGATTTTTGCCATTGAAAAACATCATGTTATTCATATACCAGAAATGTTTGAAGCTACTGACTGAATGAAAAGAGCTGGCATCTCACTCTCTTTGAATCTTCTTTATCATGCTAAGAGGAGCAGGAAAAGCAAAAAATTTCAGAATTGCACCTTGCAATGTGGAGAAATTACTGTTTGTGCATTTACAATATTCATTGATTTTTGCCATTGAGAAACGTCCAGAAATGTTTGAAGCTACTGACTGAATGAAAGGAGCTGGCATCTCACTCTCTTTGAATCTTCTTTATCATGCTAAGATGAGCAGGAAAAAGCAAAAAATTTCAGAATTGCACCTTGCAATGCGGAGAAATTACTGTTTGTGCATTTACAATATTCATTGATTTTTGCCATTGAAAAACATAATGTTATTCATATACCAGAAATGTTTGAAGCTACTGACTGAATGAAAAGAGCTGGCATCTCACTCTCTTTGAATCTTCTTTATCGTGCTAAGAGGAGCAGGAAAAAGCAAAAAATTTCAGAATTGCACCTTGCAATGTGGAGAAATTACTGTTTGTGCATTTACAATATTCATTGATTTTTGCCATTGAAAAACGTCCAGAAATGTTTGAAGCTACTGACTGAATGAAAGGAGCTGGCATCTCAATCTCTTTGAATCTGCTTTATCATGCTAAGAGGAGCAGGAAAAAGCAAAAAATTTCAGAATTGCACCTTGCAATGCGGAGAAATTACTGTTTGTGCATTTACAATATTCATTGATTTTTGCCATTGAAAAACATCATGTTATTCATATACCAGAAATGTTTGAAGCTACTGACTGATTGAAAAGAGCTGGCATCTCACTCTCTTTGAATCTTCTTTATCATGCTAAGAGGAGCAGGAAAAAGCAAAAAATTTCAGAATTGCACTTTGCAATGTGGAGAAATTACTGTTTGTGCATTTACAATATTCATTGATTTTTGCCATTGAAAAACGTCCAGAAATGTTTGAAGCTACTGACTGAATGAAAGGAGCTGGCATGTCACTCTCTTTGAATCTTCTTTATCATGCTAAGAGGAGCAGGAAAAAGCAAAAAATTTCAGAAATGCACCTTGCAATGCGGAGAAATTACTGTTTGTGCATTTACAATATTCATTGATTTTTGCCATTGAAAAACATCATGTTATTCATATACCAGAAATGTTTGAAGCTACTGACTGAATGAAAAGAGCTGGCATCTCACTCTCTTTGAATCTTCTTTATCATGCTAAGAGGAGGAGGAAAAAGCAAAAAATTTCAGAATTGCACATTGCAATGTGGAGAAATTACTGTCTGTGCATTTACAATATTCATTGATTTTTGCAATTGAAAAACGTCCAGAAATGTTTGAAGCTACTGACTGAATGAAAGGAGCTGGCATCTCACTCTCTTTGAATCTTCTTTATCATGCTAAGAGGAGCAGGAAAAAGCAAAAAATTTCAGAATTGCACCTTGCAATGCGGAGAAATTACTGTTTGTGCATTTACAATATTCATTGATTTTTGCCATTGAAAGACATCATGTTATTCATATACCAGAAATGTTTGAAGCTACTGACTGAATGAAAAGAGCTGGCATCTCACTCTCTTTGAATCTTCTTTATCATGCTAAGAGGAGCAGGAAAAGCAAAAAATTTCAGAATTGCACCTTGCAATGTGGAGAAATTACTGTTTGTGCATTTACAATATTCATTGATTTTTGCCATTGAAAAACGTCCAGAAATGTTTGAAGCTACTGACTGAATGAAAGGAGCTGGCATCTCACTCTCTTTGAATCTTCTTTATCATGCTAAGATGAGCAGGAAAAAGCAAAAAATTTCAGAATTGCACCTTGCAATGCGGAGAAATTACTGTTTGTGCATTTACAATATTCATTGATTTTTGCCATTGAAAAACATAATGTTATTCATATACCAGAAATGTTTGAAGCTACTGACTGAATGAAAAGAGCTGGCATCTCACTCTCTTTGAATCTTCTTTATCATGCTAAGAGGAGCAGGAAAAAGCAAAAAATTTCAGAATTGCACCTTGCAATGTGGAGAAATTACTGTTTGTGCATTTACAATATTCATTGATTTTTGCCATTGAAAAACGTCCAGAAATGTTTGAAGCTACTGACTGAATGAAAGGAGCTGGCATCTCACTCTCTTTGAATCTTCTTTATCATGCTAAGAGGAGCAGGAAAAAGCAAAAAATTTCAGAATTGCACCTTGCAATGCGGAGAAATTACTGTTTGTGCATTTACAATATTCATTGATTTTTGCCATTGAAAAACATCATGTTATTCATATACCAGAAATGTTTGAAGCTACTGACTGAATGAAAAGAGCTGGCATCTCACTCTCTTTGAATCTTCTTTATCATGCTAAGAGGAGCAGGAAAAAGTAAAAAATTTCAGAATTGCACCTTGCAATGTGGAGAAATTACTTTTTGTGCATTTACAATATTCATTGATTTTTGCCATTGAAAAACGTCCAGAAATGTTTGAAGCTACTGACTGAATGAAAGGAGCTGGCATCTCTCTCTCTTTGAATCTTCTTTATCATGCTAAGAGGAGCAGGAAAAAGCAAAAAATTTCAGAATTGCACCTTGCAATGCGGAGAAATTACTGTTTGTGCATTTACAATTTTCATTGATTTTTGCCATTGAAAAACATCATGTTATTCATATAACAGAAATGTTTGAAGCTACTGACTGAATGAAAAGAGCTGGCATCTCACTCTCTTTGAATCTTCTTTATCATGCTAAGAGGAGCAGGAAAAAGCAAAAAATTTCAGAATTGCACCTTGCAATGTGGAGAAATTACTGTTTGTGCATTTACAATATTCATTGATTTTTGCCATTGAAAAACGTCCAGAAATGTTTGAAGCTACTGACTGAATGAAAGGAGCTGGCATCTCACTCTCTTTGAATCTTCTTTATCATGCTAAGAAGAGCAGGAAAAAGCAAAAAATTTCAGAATTGCACCTTGCAATGCGGAGAAATTACTGTTTGTGCATTTACAATATTCATTGATTTTTGCCATTGAAAAACATCATGTTATTCATATACCAGAAATGTTTGAAGCTACTGACTGAATGAAAAGAGCTGGCATCTCACTCTCTTTGAATCTTCTTTATCATGCTAAGAGGAGGAGGAAAAAGCAAAAAATTTCAGAATTGCACATTGCAATGTGGAGAAATTACTGTCTGTGCATTTACAATATTCATTGATTTTTGCAATTGAAAAACGTCCAGAAATGTTTGAAGCTACTGACTGAATGAAAGGAGCTGGCATCTCACTCTCTTTGAATCTTCTTTATCATGCTAAGAGGAGCAGGAAAAAGCAAAAAATTTCAGAATTGCACCTTGCAATGCGGAGAAATTACTGTTTGTGCATTTACAATATTCATTGATTTTTGCCATTGAAAGACATCATGTTATTCATATACCAGAAATGTTTGAAGCTACTGACTGAATGAAAAGAGCTGGCATCTCACTCTCTTTGAATCTTCTTTATCATGCTAAGAGGAGCAGGAAAAGCAAAAAATTTCAGAATTGCACCTTGCAATGTGGAGAAATTACTGTTTGTGCATTTACAATATTCATTGATTTTTGCCATTGAAAAACGTCCAGAAATGTTTGAAGCTACTGACTGAATGAAAGGAGCTGGCATCTCACTCTCTTTGAATCTTCTTTATCATGCTAAGATGAGCAGGAAAAAGCAAAAAATTTCAGAATTGCACCTTGCAATGCGGAGAAATTACTGTTTGTGCATTTACAATATTCATTGATTTTTGCCATTGAAAAACATAATGTTATTCATATACCAGAAATGTTTGAAGCTACTGACTGAATGAAAAGAGCTGGCATCTCACTCTCTTTGAATCTTCTTTATCATGCTAAGAGGAGCAGGAAAAAGCAAAAAATTTCAGAATTGCACCTTGCAATGTGGAGAAATTACTGTTTGTGCATTTACAATATTCATTGATTTTTGCCATTGAAAAACGTCCAGAAATGTTTGAAGCTACTGACTGAATGAAAGGAGCTGGCATCTCACTCTCTTTGAATCTTCTTTATCATGCTAAGAGGAGCAGGAAAAAGCAAAAAATTTCAGAATTGCACCTTGCAATGCGGAGAAATTACTGTTTGTGCATTTACAATATTCATTGATTTTTGCCATTGAAAAACATCATGTTATTCATATACCAGAAATGTTTGAAGCTACTGACTGAATGAAAAGAGCTGGCATCTCACTCTCTTTGAATCTTCTTTATCATGCTAAGAGGAGCAGGAAAAAGTAAAAAATTTCAGAATTGCACCTTGCAATGTGGAGAAATTACTTTTTGTGCATTTACAATATTCATTGATTTTTGCCATTGAAAAACGTCCAGAAATGTTTGAAGCTACTGACTGAATGAAAGGAGCTGGCATCTCTCTCTCTTTGAATCTTCTTTATCATGCTAAGAGGAGCAGGAAAAAGCAAAAAATTTCAGAATTGCACCTTGCAATGCGGAGAAATTACTGTTTGTGCATTTACAATTTTCATTGATTTTTGCCATTGAAAAACATCATGTTATTCATATAACAGAAATGTTTGAAGCTACTGACTGAATGAAAAGAGCTGGCATCTCACTCTCTTTGAATCTTCTTTATCATGCTAAGAGGAGCAGGAAAAAGCAAAAAATTTCAGAATTGCACCTTGCAATGTGGAGAAATTACTGTTTGTGCATTTACAATATTCATTGATTTTTGCCATTGAAAAACGTCCAGAAATGTTTGAAGCTACTGACTGAATGAAAGGAGCTGGCATCTCACTCTCTTTGAATCTTTTTTATCATGCTAAGAAGAGCAGGAAAAAGCAAAAAATTTCAGAATTGCACCTTGCAATGCGGAGAAATTACTGTTTGTGCATTTACAATATTCATTGATTTTTGCCATTGAAAAACGTCCAGAAATGTTTGAAGCTACTGACTGAATGAAAGGAGCTGGCATCTCACTCTCTTTGAATCTTCTTTATCATGCTAAGAGGAGCAGGAAAAAGCAAAAAAATTCAGAATTGCACCTTGCAATGCGGAGAAATTACTGTTTGTGCATTTACAATATTCATTGATTTTTGCCATTGAAAAACATCATGTTATTCATATACCAGAAATGTTTGAAGCTACTGACTGAGTGAAAAGAGCTGGCATCTCACTCTGTTTGAATCTATTTTATCATGCTAAGAGGAGCAGGAAAAAGCAAAAAATTTCAGAATTGCACCTTGCAATGTGGAGAAATTACTGTTTGTGCATTTACAATATTCATTGATTTTTGCCATTGAAAAAAGTCCAGAAATGTTTGAAGCTACTGACTGAATGAAAGGAGCTGGCATCTCACTCTCTTTGAATCGTCTTTATCATGCTAAGAGGAGCAGGAAAAAGCAAAACATTTCAGAATTGCACCTTGCAATGCGGAGAAATTACTGTTTGTGCATTTACAATATTCATTGATTTTTGCCATTGAAAAACATCATGTTATTCATATACCAGAAATGTTTGAAGCTACTGACTGAATGAAAAGAGATGGCATCTCACTCTCTTTGAATCTTTTTTATCATGCTAAGAGGAGCAGGAAAAAGCAAAAAATTTCAGAATTGCACCTTGCAATGTGGAGAAATTACTGTTTGTGCATTTACAATATTCATTGATTTTTGCCATTGAAAAACGTCCAGAAATGTTTGAAGCTACTGACTGAATGAAAGGAGCTGGCATCTCACTCTCTTTGAATCTTCTTTATCATGCTAAGAGGAGCAGTAAAAAGCAAAAAATTTCAGAATTGCACCTTGCAATGCGGAGAAATTACTGTTTGTGCATTTACAATATTCATTGATTTTTGCCATTGAAAAACATCATGTTATTCATATACCAGAAATGTTTGAAGCTACTGACTGAATGAAAAGAGCTGACATCTCACTCTCTTTGAATCTTCTTTATCATGCTAAGAGGAGCAGGAAAAAGCAAAAAATTTCAGAATTGCACCTTGCAATGTGGAGAAATTACTGTTTGTGCATTTACAATATTCATTGATTTTTGCCGTTGAAAAACGTCCAGAAATATTTGAAGCTACTGACTGAATGAAAGGAGCTGGCATCTCACTCTCTTTGAATCTTCTTTATCATGCTAAGAGGAGCAGGAAAAAGCAAAAAATTTCAGAATTGCACATTGCAATGTGGAGAAATTACTGTCTGTGCATTTCCAATATTCATTGATTTTTGCCATTGAAAAACGTCCAGAAATGTTTGAAGCTACTGACTGAATGAAAGGAGCTGGCATCTCACTCTCTTTGAATCTTCTTTATCATGCTAAGAGGAGCAGGAAAAAGCAAAAAATTTCAGAATTGCACCTTGCAATGCGGAGAAATTACTGTTTGTGCATTTACAATATTCATTGATTTTTGCCATTGAAAAACATCATGTTATTCATATACCAGAAATGTTTGAAGCTACTGACTGAATGAAAAGAGCTGGCATCTCACTCTCTTTGAATCTTCTTTATCATGCTAAGAGGAGCAGGAAAAGCAAAAAATTTCAGAATTGCACCTTGCAATGTGGAGAAATTACTGTTTGTGCATTTACAATATTCATTGATTTTTGCCATTGAGAAACGTCCAGAAATGTTTGAAGCTACTGACTGAATGAAAGGAGCTGGCATCTCACTCTCTTTGAATCTTCTTTATCATGCTAAGATGAGCAGGAAAAAGCAAAAAATTTCAGAATTGCACCTTGCAATGCGGAGAAATTACTGTTTGTGCATTTACAATATTCATTGATTTTTGCCATTGAAAAACATAATGTTATTCATATACCAGAAATGTTTGAAGCTACTGACTGAATGAAAAGAGCTGGCATCTCACTCTCTTTGAATCTTCTTTATCGTGCTAAGAGGAGCAGGAAAAAGCAAAAAATTTCAGAATTGCACCTTGCAATGTGGAGAAATTACTGTTTGTGCATTTACAATATTCATTGATTTTTGCCATTGAAAAACGTCCAGAAATGTTTGAAGCTACTGACTGAATGAAAGGAGCTGGCATCTCAATCTCTTTGAATCTGCTTTATCATGCTAAGAGGAGCAGGAAAAAGCAAAAAATTTCAGAATTGCACCTTGCAATGCGGAGAAATTACTGTTTGTGCATTTACAATATTCATTGATTTTTGCCATTGAAAAACATCATGTTATTCATATACCAGAAATGTTTGAAGCTACTGACTGATTGAAAAGAGCTGGCATCTCACTCTCTTTGAATCTTCTTTATCATGCTAAGAGGAGCAGGAAAAAGCAAAAAATTTCAGAATTGCACTTTGCAATGTGGAGAAATTACTGTTTGTGCATTTACAATATTCATTGATTTTTGCCATTGAAAAACGTCCAGAAATGTTTGAAGCTACTGACTGAATGAAAGGAGCTGGCATGTCACTCTCTTTGAATCTTCTTTATCATGCTAAGAGGAGCAGGAAAAAGCAAAAAATTTCAGAAATGCACCTTGCAATGCGGAGAAATTACTGTTTGTGCATTTACAATATTCATTGATTTTTGCCATTGAAAAACATCATGTTATTCATATACCAGAAATGTTTGAAGCTACTGACTGAATGAAAAGAGCTGGCATCTCACTCTCTTTGAATCTTCTTTATCATGCTAAGAGGAGGAGGAAAAAGCAAAAAATTTCAGAATTGCACATTGCAATGTGGAGAAATTACTGTCTGTGCATTTACAATATTCATTGATTTTTGCAATTGAAAAACGTCCAGAAATGTTTGAAGCTACTGACTGAATGAAAGGAGCTGGCATCTCACTCTCTTTGAATCTTCTTTATCATGCTAAGAGGAGCAGGAAAAAGCAAAAAATTTCAGAATTGCACCTTGCAATGCGGAGAAATTACTGTTTGTGCATTTACAATATTCATTGATTTTTGCCATTGAAAGACATCATGTTATTCATATACCAGAAATGTTTGAAGCTACTGACTGAATGAAAAGAGCTGGCATCTCACTCTCTTTGAATCTTCTTTATCATGCTAAGAGGAGCAGGAAAAGCAAAAAATTTCAGAATTGCACCTTGCAATGTGGAGAAATTACTGTTTGTGCATTTACAATATTCATTGATTTTTGCCATTGAAAAACGTCCAGAAATGTTTGAAGCTACTGACTGAATGAAAGGAGCTGGCATCTCACTCTCTTTGAATCTTCTTTATCATGCTAAGATGAGCAGGAAAAAGCAAAAAATTTCAGAATTGCACCTTGCAATGCGGAGAAATTACTGTTTGTGCATTTACAATATTCATTGATTTTTGCCATTGAAAAACATAATGTTATTCATATACCAGAAATGTTTGAAGCTACTGACTGAATGAAAAGAGCTGGCATCTCACTCTCTTTGAATCTTCTTTATCATGCTAAGAGGAGCAGGAAAAAGCAAAAAATTTCAGAATTGCACCTTGCAATGTGGAGAAATTACTGTTTGTGCATTTACAATATTCATTGATTTTTGCCATTGAAAAACGTCCAGAAATGTTTGAAGCTACTGACTGAATGAAAGGAGCTGGCATCTCACTCTCTTTGAATCTTCTTTATCATGCTAAGAGGAGCAGGAAAAAGCAAAAAATTTCAGAATTGCACCTTGCAATGCGGAGAAATTACTGTTTGTGCATTTACAATATTCATTGATTTTTGCCATTGAAAAACATCATGTTATTCATATACCAGAAATGTTTGAAGCTACTGACTGAATGAAAAGAGCTGGCATCTCACTCTCTTTGAATCTTCTTTATCATGCTAAGAGGAGCAGGAAAAGCAAAAAATTTCAGAATTGCACCTTGCAATGTGGAGAAATTACTGTTTGTGCATTTACAATATTCATTGATTTTTGCCATTGAGAAACGTCCAGAAATGTTTGAAGCTACTGACTGAATGAAAGGAGCTGGCATCTCAATCTCTTTGAATCTGCTTTATCATGCTAAGAGGAGCAGGAAAAAGCAAAAAATTTCAGAATTGCACCTTGCAATGCGGAGAAATTACTGTTTGTGCATTTACAATATTCATTGATTTTTGCCATTGAAAAACATCATGTTATTCATATACCAGAAATGTTTGAAGCTACTGACTGATTGAAAAGAGCTGGCATCTCACTCTCTTTGAATCTTCTTTATCATGCTAAGAGGAGCAGGAAAAAGCAAAAAATTTCAGAATTGCACTTTGCAATGTGGAGAAATTACTGTTTGTGCATTTACAATATTCATTGATTTTTGCCATTGAAAAACGTCCAGAAATGTTTGAAGCTACTGACTGAATGAAAGGAGCTGGCATGTCACTCTCTTTGAATCTTCTTTATCATGCTAAGAGGAGCAGGAAAAAGCAAAAAATTTCAGAAATGCACCTTGCAATGCGGAGAAATTACTGTTTGTGCATTTACAATATTCATTGATTTTTGCCATTGAAAAACATCATGTTATTCATATACCAGAAATGTTTGAAGCTACTGACTGAATGAAAAGAGCTGGCATCTCACTCTCTTTGAATCTTCTTTATCATGCTAAGAGGAGGAGGAAAAAGCAAAAAATTTCAGAATTGCACATTGCAATGTGGAGAAATTACTGTCTGTGCATTTACAATATTCATTGATTTTTGCAATTGAAAAACGTCCAGAAATGTTTGAAGCTACTGACTGAATGAAAGGAGCTGGCATCTCACTCTCTTTGAATCTTCTTTATCATGCTAAGAGGAGCAGGAAAAAGCAAAAAATTTCAGAATTGCACCTTGCAATGCGGAGAAATTACTGTTTGTGCATTTACAATATTCATTGATTTTTGCCATTGAAAGACATCATGTTATTCATATACCAGAAATGTTTGAAGCTACTGACTGAATGAAAAGAGCTGGCATCTCACTCTCTTTGAATCTTCTTTATCATGCTAAGAGGAGCAGGAAAAGCAAAAAATTTCAGAATTGCACCTTGCAATGTGGAGAAATTACTGTTTGTGCATTTACAATATTCATTGATTTTTGCCATTGAAAAACGTCCAGAAATGTTTGAAGCTACTGACTGAATGAAAGGAGCTGGCATCTCACTCTCTTTGAATCTTCTTTATCATGCTAAGATGAGCAGGAAAAAGCAAAAAATTTCAGAATTGCACCTTGCAATGCGGAGAAATTACTGTTTGTGCATTTACAATATTCATTGATTTTTGCCATTGAAAAACATAATGTTATTCATATACCAGAAATGTTTGAAGCTACTGACTGAATGAAAAGAGCTGGCATCTCACTCTCTTTGAATCTTCTTTATCATGCTAAGAGGAGCAGGAAAAAGCAAAAAATTTCAGAATTGCACCTTGCAATGTGGAGAAATTACTGTTTGTGCATTTACAATATTCATTGATTTTTGCCATTGAAAAACGTCCAGAAATGTTTGAAGCTACTGACTGAATGAAAGGAGCTGGCATCTCACTCTCTTTGAATCTTCTTTATCATGCTAAGAGGAGCAGGAAAAAGCAAAAAATTTCAGAATTGCACCTTGCAATGCGGAGAAATTACTGTTTGTGCATTTACAATATTCATTGATTTTTGCCATTGAAAAACATCATGTTATTCATATACCAGAAATGTTTGAAGCTACTGACTGAATGAAAAGAGCTGGCATCTCACTCTCTTTGAATCTTCTTTATCATGCTAAGAGGAGCAGGAAAAAGTAAAAAATTTCAGAATTGCACCTTGCAATGTGGAGAAATTACTTTTTGTGCATTTACAATATTCATTGATTTTTGCCATTGAAAAACGTCCAGAAATGTTTGAAGCTACTGACTGAATGAAAGGAGCTGGCATCTCTCTCTCTTTGAATCTTCTTTATCATGCTAAGAGGAGCAGGAAAAAGCAAAAAATTTCAGAATTGCACCTTGCAATGCGGAGAAATTACTGTTTGTGCATTTACAATTTTCATTGATTTTTGCCATTGAAAAACATCATGTTATTCATATAACAGAAATGTTTGAAGCTACTGACTGAATGAAAAGAGCTGGCATCTCACTCTCTTTGAATCTTCTTTATCATGCTAAGAGGAGCAGGAAAAAGCAAAAAATTTCAGAATTGCACCTTGCAATGTGGAGAAATTACTGTTTGTGCATTTACAATATTCATTGATTTTTGCCATTGAAAAACGTCCAGAAATGTTTGAAGCTACTGACTGAATGAAAGGAGCTGGCATCTCACTCTCTTTGAATCTTCTTTATCATGCTAAGAAGAGCAGGAAAAAGCAAAAAATTTCAGAATTGCACCTTGCAATGCGGAGAAATTACTGTTTGTGCATTTACAATATTCATTGATTTTTGCCATTGAAAAACGTCCAGAAATGTTTGAAGCTACTGACTGAATGAAAGGAGCTGGCATCTCACTCTCTTTGAATCTTCTTTATCATGCTAAGAGGAGCAGGAAAAAGCAAAAAAATTCAGAATTGCACCTTGCAATGCGGAGAAATTACTGTTTGTGCATTTACAATATTCATTGATTTTTGCCATTGAAAAACATCATGTTATTCATATACCAGAAATGTTTGAAGCTACTGACTGAGTGAAAAGAGCTGGCATCTCACTCTGTTTGAATCTATTTTATCATGCTAAGAGGAGCAGGAAAAAGCAAAAAATTTCAGAATTGCACCTTGCAATGTGGAGAAATTACTGTTTGTGCATTTACAATATTCATTGATTTTTGCCATTGAAAAAAGTCCAGAAATGTTTGAAGCTACTGACTGAATGAAAGGAGCTGGCATCTCACTCTCTTTGAATCGTCTTTATCATGCTAAGAGGAGCAGGAAAAAGCAAAACATTTCAGAATTGCACCTTGCAATGCGGAGAAATTACTGTTTTTGCATTTACAATATTCATTGATTTTTGCCATTGAAAAACATCATGTTATTCATATACCAGAAATGTTTGAAGCTACTGACTGAATGAAAAGAGATGGCATCTCACTCTCTTTGAATCTTTTTTATCATGCTAAGAGGAGCAGGAAAAAGCAAAAAATTTCAGAATTGCACCTTGCAATGTGGAGAAATTACTGTTTGTGCATTTACAATATTCATTGATTTTTGCCATTGAAAAACGTCCAGAAATGTTTGAAGCTACTGACTGAATGAAAGGAGCTGGCATCTCACTCTCTTTGAATCTTCTTTATCATGCTAAGAGGAGCAGTAAAAAGCAAAAAATTTCAGAATTGCACCTTGCAATGCGGAGAAATTACTGTTTGTGCATTTACAATATTCATTGATTTTTGCCATTGAAAAACATCATGTTATTCATATACCAGAAATGTTTGAAGCTACTGACTGAATGAAAAGAGCTGACATCTCACTCTCTTTGAATCTTCTTTATCATGCTAAGAGGAGCAGGAAAAAGCAAAAAATTTCAGAATTGCACCTTGCAATGTGGAGAAATTACTGTTTGTGCATTTACAATATTCATTGATTTTTGCCGTTGAAAAACGTCCAGAAATATTTGAAGCTACTGACTGAATGAAAGGAGCTGGCATCTCACTCTCTTTGAATCTTCTTTATCATGCTAAGAGGAGCAGGAAAAAGCAAAAAATTTCAGACTTGCACCTTACAATGCGGAGAAATTACTGTTTGTGCATTTACAATATTCATTGTTTTTTGCCATTGAAAAACATCATGTTATTCATATACCAGAAATGTTTGAAGCTACTGACTGAATGAAAAGAGCTGGCATCTCACTCTCTTTGAATCTTCTTTATCATGCTAAGAGGAGCAGGAAAAAGCAAAAAATTTCAGAATTGCACCTTGCAATGTGGAGAAATTACTGTTTGTGCATTTACAATATTCATTGATTTTTGCCATTGAAAAACGTCCAGAAATGTTTGAAGCTACTGACTGAATGAAAGGAGCTGGCATCTCACTCTTTTTGAATCTTCTTTATCATGCTAAGAGGAGCAGGAAAAAGCAAAAAATTTCAGAATTGCACCTTGCAATGCGGAGAAATTACTGTTTGTGCATTTACAAAATTCATTGATTTTTGCCATTGAAAAACATCATGTTATTCATATACCAGAAATGTTTGAAGCTACTGACTGAATGAAAAGAGCTGGCATCTCACTCTCATTGTATCTTCTTTATCATGCTAAGAGGAGCAGGAAAAAGCAAAAAATTTCAGAATTGCACCTTGCATTGTGGAGAAATTACTGTTTGTGCATTTACAATATTCATTGATTTTTGCCATTGAAAAACGTCCAGAAATGTTTGAAGCTACTGACTGAATGAAAGGAGCTGGCATCTCACTCTCTTTGAATCTTCTTTATCATGCTAAGAGGAGCAGGAAAAAGCAAAAAATTTCAGAATTGCACCTTGCAATGCGGAGAAATTACTGTTTGTGCATTTACAATATTCATTGATTTTTGCCATTGAAAAACATCATGTTATTCATATACCAGAAATGTTTGAAGCTACTGACTGAATGAAAAGAGCTGACATCTCACTCTCATTGAATCTTCTTTATCATGCTAAGAGGAGCAGGAAAAAGCAAAAAATTTCAGAATTGCACCTTGCAATGTGGAGAAATTACTGTTTGTGCATTTACAATATTCATTGATTTTTGCCATTGAAAAACGTCCAGAAATGTTTGAAGCTACTGACTGAATGAAAGGAGCTGGCATCTCACTCTCTTCGAATCTTCTTTATCATGTTAAGAGGAGCAGGAAAAAGCTAAAAATTTCAGAATTGCACCTTGCAATGCGGAGAAATTACTGTTTGTGCATTTACAATATTCATTGATTTTTGCCATAAAAAACATCATGTTATTCATATACCAGAAATGTTTGAAGCTACTGACTGAATGAAAAGAGCTGGCATCTTACTCTCTTTGAATCTTCTTTATCATGCTAAGAGGAGCAGGAAAAAGCAAAAAATTTCAGAATTGCACCTTGCAATGTGGAGAAATTACTGTTTGTGCATTTACAATATTCATTGATTTTTGCCATTGAAAAACGTCCAGAAATGTTTGAAGCTACTGACTGAATGAAAGGAGCTGGCATCTCACTCTCTTTGAATCTTCTTTATCATGCTAAGAGGAGCAGGAAAAAGCAAAAAATTTCAGAATTGCACCTTGCAATGCGGAGAAATTACTGTTTGTGCATTTACAAAATTCATTGATTTTTGCCATTGAAAAACATCATGTTATTCATATACCAGAAATGTTTGAAGCTACTGACTGAATGAAAAGAGCTGGCATCTCACTCTCATTGTATCTTCTTTATCATGCTAAGAGGAGCAGGAAAAAGCAAAAAATTTCAGAATTGCACCTTGCAATGTGGAGAAATTACTGTTTGTGCATTTACAATATTCATTGATTTTTGCAATTGAAAAACGTCCAGAAATGTTTGAAGCTACTGACTGAATGAAAGGAGCTGGCATCTCACTCTCTTTGAATCTTCTTTATCATGCTAAGAGGAGCAGGAAAAAGCAAAAAATTTCAGAATTGCACCTTGCAATGCGGAGAAATTACTGTTTGTGCATTTACAATATTCATTGATTTTTGCCATTGAAAAACATCATGTTATTCATATACCAGAAATGTTTGAAGCTACTGACTGAATAAAAAGAGCTGGCATCTCACTCTCTTTGAATCTTCTTTATCATGCTAAGAGGAGCAGGAAAAAGCAAAAAAATTCAGAATTGCACCTTGCAATGTGGATAAATTACTGTTTGTGCATTTAAAATATTCATTGATTTTTGCCATTGAAAAACGTCCAGAAATGTTTGAAGCTACTGACTGAATGAAAGGAGCTGGCATCTCACTCTCTTTGAATCTTCTTTATCATGCTAAGAGGAGCAGGAAAAAGCAAAAAATTTCAGAATTGCACCTTGCAATGCGGAGAACTTACTGTTTGTGCATTTACAATATTCATTGATTTTTGCCATTGAAAAACATCATGTTATTCATATACCAGAAATGTTTGAAGCTACTGACTGAGTGAAAATAGCTGGCATCTCACTCTGTTTGAATCTATTTTATCATGCTAAGAGGAGCAGGAAAAAGCAAAAAATTTCAGAATTGCACCTTGCAATGTGGAGAAATTACTGTTTGTGCATTTACAATATTCATTGATTTTTGCCATTGAAAAATGTCCAGAAATGTTTGAAGCTACTGACTGAATGAAAGGAGCTGGCATCTCACTCTCTTTGAATCTTCTTTATCATGCTAAGAGGAGCAGGAAAAAGCAAAAAATTTCAGAATTGCACCTTGCAATGCGGAGAAATTACTGTTTGTGCATTTACAATATTCATTGATTTTTGCCATTGAAAAACATCATGTTATTCATATACCAGAAATGTTTGAAGCTACTGACTGAATGAAAAGAGCTGGCATCTCACTCTCTTTGAATCTTTTTTATCATGCTAAGAGGAGCAGGAAAAAGCAAAAAATTTCAGAATTGCACCTTGCAATGTGGAGAAATTACTGTTTGTGCATTTACAATATTCATTGATTTTTGCCATTGAAAAACGTCCAGAAATGTTTGAAGCTACTGACTGAATGAAAGAAGCTGGCATCTCACTCTCTTTGAATCTTCTTTATCATGCTAAGAGGAGCAGTAAAAAGCAAAAAAATTCAGAATTGCACCTTGCAATGCGGAGAAATTACTGTTTGTGCATTTACAATATTCATTGATTTTTGCCATTGAAAAACATCATGTTATTCATATACCAGAAATGTTTGAAGCTACTGACTGAGTGAAAAGAGCTGGCATCTCACTCTGTTTGAATCTATTTTATCATGCTAAGAGGAGCAGGAAAAAGCAAAAAATTTCAGAATTGCACCTTGCAATGTGGAGAAATTACTGTTTGTGCATTTACAATATTCATTGATTTTTGCCATTGAAAAAAGTCCAGAAATGTTTGAAGCTACTGACTGAATGAAAGGAGCTGGCATCTCACTCTCTTTGAATCGTCTTTATCATGCTAAGAGGAGCAGGAAAAAGCAAAAAATTTCAGAATTGCACCTTGCAATGCGGAGAAATTACTGTTTGTGCATTTACAATATTCATTGATTTTTGCCATTGGAAAACATCATGTTATTCATATACCAGAAATGTTTGAAGCTACTGACTGAATAAAAAGAGCTGGCATCTCACTCTCTTTGAATCTTCTTTATCATGCTAAGAGGAGCAGGAAAAAGCAAAAAATTTCAGAATTGCACCTTGCAATGTGGAGAAATTACTGTTTGTGCATTTACAATATTCATTGATTTTTGCCATTGAAAAACGTCCAGAAATGTTTGAAGCTACTGACTGAATGAAAGGAGCTGGCATCTCACTCTCTTCGAATCTTCTTTATCATGTTAAGAGGAGCAGGAAAAAGCTAAAAATTTCAGAATTGCACCTTGCAATGCGGAGAAATTACTGTTTGTGCATTTACAATATTCATTGATTTTTGCCATAAAAAACATCATGTTATTCATATACCAGAAATGTTTGAAGCTACTGACTGAATGAAAAGAGCTGGCATCTCACTCTCTTTGAATCTTCTTTATCATGCTAAGAGGAGCAGGAAAAAGCAAAAAATTTCAGAATTGCACCTTGCAATGTGGAGAAATTACTGTTTGTGCATTTACAATATTCATTGATTTTTGCCATTGAAAAACGTCCAGAAATGTTTGAAGCTACTGACTGAATGAAAGGAGCTGGCATCTCACTCTCTTCGAATCTTCTTTATCATGTTAAGAGGAGCAGGAAAAAGCTAAAAATTTCAGAATTGCACCTTGCAATGCGGAGAAATTACTGTTTGTGCATTTACAATATTCATTGATTTTTGCCATAAAAAACATCATGTTATTCATATACCAGAAATGTTTGAAGCTACTGACTGAATGAAAAGAGCTGGCATCTCACTCTCTTTGAATCTTCTTTATCATGCTAAGAGGAGCAGGAAAAAGCAAAAAATTTCAGAATTGCACCTTGCAATGTGGAGAAATTACTGTTTGTGCATTTACAATATTCATTGATTTTTGCCATTGAAAAACGTCCAGAAATGTTTGAAGCTACTGACTGAATGAAAGGAGCTGGCATCTCACTCTCTTTGAATCTTCTTTATCATGCTAAGAGGAGCAGGAAAAAGCAAAAAATTTCAGAATTGCACCTTGCAATGCGGAGAAATTACTGTTTGTGCATTTACAAAATTCATTGATTTTTGCCATTGAAAAACATCATGTTATTCATATACCAGAAATGTTTGAAGCTACTGACTGAATGAAAAGAGCTGGCATCTCACTCTCATTGTATCTTCTTTATCATGCTAAGAGGAGCAGGAAAAAGCAAAAAATTTCAGAATTGCACCTTGCAATGTGGAGAAATTACTGTTTGTGCATTTACAATATTCATTGATTTTTGCCATTGAAAAACGTCCAGAAATGTTTGAAGCTACTGACTGAATGAAAGGAGCTGGCATCTCACTCTCTTTGAATCTTCTTTATCATGCTAAGAGGAGCAGGAAAAAGCAAAAAATTTCAGAATTGCACCTTGCAATGTGGAGAAATTACTGTTTGTGCATTTACAATATTCATTGATTTTTGCCATTGAAAAACATCATGTTATTCATATACCAGAAATGTTTGAAGCTACTGACTGAATGAAAAGAGCTGGCATCTCACTCTCTTTGAATCTTCTTTATCATGCTAAGAGGAGCAGGAAAAAGCAAAAAATTTCAGAATTGCACCTTGCAATGCGGAGAAATTACTGTTTGTGCATTTACAATATTCATTGATTTTTGCCATTGGAAAACATCATGTTATTCATATACCAGAAATGTTTGAAGCTACTGACTGAATAAAAAGAGCTGGCATCTCACTCTCTTTGAATCTTCTTTATCATGCTAAGAGGAGCAGGAAAAAGCAAAAAATTTCAGAATTGCACCTTGCAATGTGGAGAAATTACTGTTTGTGCATTTACAATATTCATTGATTTTTGCCATTGAAAAACATCATGTTATTCATATACCAGAAATGTTTGAAGCTACTGACTGAATGAAAAGAGCTGGCATCTCACTCTCTTTGAATCTTCTTTATCATGCTAAGAGGAGCAGGAAAAAGCAAAAAATTTCAGAATTGCACCTTGCAATGCGGAGAAATTACTGTTTGTGCATTTACAATATTCATTGATTTTTGCCATTGGAAAACATCATGTTATTCATATACCAGAAATGTTTGAAGCTACTGACTGAATAAAAAGAGCTGGCATCTCACTCTCTTTGAATCTTCTTTATCATGCTAAGAGGAGCAGGAAAAAGCAAAAAATTTCAGAATTGCACCTTGCAATGTGGAGAAATTACTGTTTGTGCATTTACAATATTCATTGATTTTTGCCTTTGAAAAACGTCCAGAAATGTTTGAAGCTACTGACTGAATGAAAGGAGCTGGCATCTCACTCTCTTCGAATCTTCTTTATCATGTTAAGAGGAGCTGGAAAAAGCTAAAAATTTCAGAATTGCACCTTGCAATGCGGAGAAATTACTGTTTGTGCATTTACAATATTCATTGATTTTTGCCATAAAAAACATCATGTTATTCATATACCAGAAATGTTTGAAGCTACTGACTGAAAGAAAAGAGCTGGCATCTCACTCTCTTTGAATCTTCTTTATCATGCTAAGAGGAGCAGGAAAAAGCAAAAAATTTCAGAATTGCACCTTGCAATGTGGAGAAATTACTGTTTGTGCATTTACAATATTCATTGATTTTTGCCATTGAAAAACGTCCAGAAATGTTTGAAGCTACTGACTGAATGAAAGGAGCTGGCATCTCACTCTCTTTGAATCTTCTTTATCATGCTAAGAGGAGCAGGAAAAAGCAAAAAATTTCAGAATTGCACCTTGCAATGCGGAGAAATTACTGTTTGTGCATTTACAAAATTCATTGATTTTTGCCATTGAAAAACATCATGTTATTCATATACCAGAAATGTTTGAAGCTACTGACTGAATGAAAAGAGCTGGCATCTCACTCTCTTTGAATCTTCTTTATCATGCTAAGAGGAGCAGGAAAAAGCAAAAAATTTCAGAATTGCACCTTGCAATGTGGAGAAATTACTGTTTGTGCATTTACAATATTCATTGATTTTTGCCATTGAAAAACGTCCAGAAATGTTTGAAGCTACTGACTGAATGAAAGGAGCTGGCATCTCACTCTCTTCGAATCTTCTTTATCATGTTAAGAGGAGCAGGAAAAAGCTAAAAATTTCAGAATTGCACCTTGCAATGCGGAGAAATTACTGTTTGTGCATTTACAATATTCATTGATTTTTGCCATTGAAAAACGTCCAGAAATGTTTGAAGCTACTGACTGAATGAAAGGAGCTGGCATCTCACTCTCTTTGAATCTTCTTTATCATGCTAAGAGGAGCAGGAAAAAGCAAAAAATTTCAGAATTGCACCTTGCAATGCGGAGAAATTACTGTTTGTGCATTTACAAAATTCATTGATTTTTGCCATTGAAAAACATCATGTTATTCATATACCAGAAATGTTTGAAGATACTGACTGAATGAAAAGAGCTGGCATCTCACTCTCATTGTATCTTCTTTATCATGCTAAGAGGACCAGGAAAAAGCAAAAAATTTCAGAATTGCACCTTGCAATGTGGAGAAATTACTGTTTGTGCATTTACAATATTCATTGATTTTTGCCATTGAAAAACGTCCAGAAATGTTTGAAGCTACTGACTGAATGAAAGGAGCTGGCATGTCACTCTCTTTGAATCTTCTTTATCATGCTAAGAGGAGCAGGAAAAAGCAAAAAATTTCAGAATTGCACCTTGCAATGCGGAGAAATTACTGTTTGTGCATTTACAATATTCATTGATTTTTGCCATTGAAAAACATCATGTTATTCATATACCAGAAATGTTTGAAGCTACTGACTGAATAAAAAGAGCTGGCATCTCACTCTCTTTGAATCTTCTTTATCATGCTAAGAGGAGCAGGAAAAAGCAAAAAAATTCCGAATTGCACCTTGCAATGTGGAGAAATTACTGTTTGTGCATTTACAATATTCATTGATTTTTGCCGTTGAAAAACGTCCAGAAATGTTTGAAGCTACTGACTGAATGAAAGGAGCTGGCATCTCACTCTCTTTGAATCTTCTTTATCATGCTAAGAGGAGCAGGAAAAAGCAAAAAATTTCAGACTTGCACCTTGCAATGCGGAGAAATTACTGTTTGTGCATTTACAATATTCATTGATTTTTGCCCTTGAAAAACATCATGTTATTCATATACCAGAAATGTTTGAAGCTACTGACTGAATGAAAAGAGCTGGCATCTCACTCTCTTTGAATCTTCTTTATCATGCTAAGAGGAGCAAGAAAAAGCAAAAAATTTCAGAATTGCACCTTGCAATGTGGAGAAATTACTGTTTGTGCATTTACAATATTCATTGATTTTTGCCATTGAAAAACGTCCAGAAATGTTTGAAGCTACTGACTGAATGAAAGGAGCTGGCATCTCACTCTCTTCGAATCTTCTTTATCATGTTAAGAGGAGCAGGAAAAAGCTAAAAATTTCAGAATTGCACCTTGCAATGCGGAGAAATTACTGTTTGTGCATTTACAATATTCATTGATTTTTGCCATAAAAAACATCATGTTATTCATATACCAGAAATGTTTGAAGCTACTGACTGAATGAAAAGAGCAGGCATCTTACTCTCTTTGAATCTTCTTTATCATGCTAAGAGGAGCAGGAAAAAGCAAAAAATTTCAGAATTGCACCTTGCAATGTGGAGAAATTACTGTTTGTGCATTTACAATATTCATTGATTTTTGCCATTGAAAAACGTCCAGAAATGTTTGAAGCTACTGACTGAATGAAAGGAGCTGGCATCTCACTCTCTTTGAATCTTCTTTATCATGCTAAGAGGAGCAGGAAAAAGCAAAAAATTTCAGAATTGCACCTTGCAATGCGGAGAAATTACTGTTTGTGCATTTACAAAATTCATTGATTTTTTCCATTGAAAAACATCATGTTATTCATATACCAGAAATGTTTGAAGCTACTGACTGAATGAAAAGAGCTGGCATCTCACTCTCATTGTATCTTCTTTATCATGCTAAGAGGAGCAGGAAAAAGCAAAAAATTTCAGAATTGCACCTTGCAATGTGGAGAAATTACTGTTTGTGCATTTACAATATTCATTGATTTTTGCAATTGAAAAACGTCCAGAAATGTTTGAAGCTACTGACTGAATGAAAGGAGCTGGCATCTCACTCTCTTTGAATCTTCTTTATCATGCTAAGAGGAGCAGGAAAAAGCAAAAAATTTCAGAATTGCACCTTGCAATGCGGAGAAATTACTGTTTGTGCATTTACAATATTCATTGATTTTTGCCATTGAAAAACATCATGTTATTCATATACCAGAAATGTTTGAAGCTACTGACTGAATGAAAAGAGCTGGCATCTCACTCTCTTTGAATCTTCTTTATCATGCTAAGAGGAGCAGGAAAAAGCAAAAAATTTCAGAATTGCACCTTGCAATGCGGAGAAATTACTGTTTGTGCATTTACAATATTCATTGATTTTTGCCATTGGAAAACATCATGTTATTCATATACCAGAAATGTTTGAAGCTACTGACTGAATAAAAAGAGCTGGCATCTCACTCTCTTTGAATCTTCTTTATCATGCTAAGAGGAGCAGGAAAAAGCAAAAAATTTCAGAATTGCACCTTGCAATGTGGAGAAATTACTGTTTGTGCATTTACAATATTCATTGATTTTTGCCATTGAAAAACATCATGTTATTCATATACCAGAAATGTTTGAAGCTACTGACTGAATGAAAAGAGCTGGCATCTCACTCTCTTTGAATCTTCTTTATCATGCTAAGAGGAGCAGGAAAAAGCAAAAAATTTCAGAATTGCACCTTGCAATGCGGAGAAATTACTGTTTGTGCATTTACAATATTCATTGATTTTTGCCATTGGAAAACATCATGTTATTCATATACCAGAAATGTTTGAAGCTACTGACTGAATAAAAAGAGCTGGCATCTCACTCTCTTTGAATCTTCTTTATCATGCTAAGAGGAGCAGGAAAAAGCAAAAAATTTCAGAATTGCACCTTGCAATGTGGAGAAATTACTGTTTGTGCATTTACAATATTCATTGATTTTTGCCATTGAAAAACGTCCAGAAATGTTTGAAGCTACTGACTGAATGAAAGGAGCTGGCATCTCACTCTCTTCGAATCTTCTTTATCATGTTAAGAGGAGCTGGAAAAAGCTAAAAATTTCAGAATTGCACCTTGCAATGCGGAGAAATTACTGTTTGTGCATTTACAATATTCATTGATTTTTGCCATAAAAAACATCATGTTATTCATATACCAGAAATGTTTGAAGCTACTGACTGAAAGAAAAGAGCTGGCATCTCACTCTCTTTGAATCTTCTTTATCATGCTAAGAGGAGCAGGAAAAAGCAAAAAATTTCAGAATTGCACCTTGCAATGTGGAGAAATTACTGTTTGTGCATTTACAATATTCATTGATTTTTGCCATTGAAAAACGTCCAGAAATGTTTGAAGCTACTGACTGAATGAAAGGAGCTGGCATCTCACTCTCTTTGAATCTTCTTTATCATGCTAAGAGGAGCAGGAAAAAGCAAAAAATTTCAGAATTGCACCTTGCAATGCGGAGAAATTACTGTTTGTGCATTTACAAAATTCATTGATTTTTGCCATTGAAAAACATCATGTTATTCATATACCAGAAATGTTTGAAGCTACTGACTGAATGAAAAGAGCTGGCATCTCACTCTCTTTGAATCTTCTTTATCATGCTAAGAGGAGCAGGAAAAAGCAAAAAATTTCAGAATTGCACCTTGCAATGTGGAGAAATTACTGTTTGTGCATTTACAATATTCATTGATTTTTGCCATTGAAAAACGTCCAGAAATGTTTGAAGCTACTGACTGAATGAAAGGAGCTGGCATCTCACTCTCTTCGAATCTTCTTTATCATGTTAAGAGGAGCAGGAAAAAGCTAAAAATTTCAGAATTGCACCTTGCAATGCGGAGAAATTACTGTTTGTGCATTTACAATATTCATTGATTTTTGCCATTGAAAAACGTCCAGAAATGTTTGAAGCTACTGACTGAATGAAAGGAGCTGGCATCTCACTCTCTTTGAATCTTCTTTATCATGCTAAGAGGAGCAGGAAAAAGCAAAAAATTTCAGAATTGCACCTTGCAATGCGGAGAAATTACTGTTTGTGCATTTACAAAATTCATTGATTTTTGCCATTGAAAAACATCATGTTATTCATATACCAGAAATGTTTGAAGATACTGACTGAATGAAAAGAGCTGGCATCTCACTCTCATTGTATCTTCTTTATCATGCTAAGAGGACCAGGAAAAAGCAAAAAATTTCAGAATTGCACCTTGCAATGTGGAGAAATTACTGTTTGTGCATTTACAATATTCATTGATTTTTGCCATTGAAAAACGTCCAGAAATGTTTGAAGCTACTGACTGAATGAAAGGAGCTGGCATGTCACTCTCTTTGAATCTTCTTTATCATGCTAAGAGGAGCAGGAAAAAGCAAAAAATTTCAGAATTGCACCTTGCAATGCGGAGAAATTACTGTTTGTGCATTTACAATATTCATTGATTTTTGCCATTGAAAAACATCATGTTATTCATATACCAGAAATGTTTGAAGCTACTGACTGAATAAAAAGAGCTGGCATCTCACTCTCTTTGAATCTTCTTTATCATGCTAAGAGGAGCAGGAAAAAGCAAAAAAATTCCGAATTGCACCTTGCAATGTGGAGAAATTACTGTTTGTGCATTTACAATATTCATTGATTTTTGCCGTTGAAAAACGTCCAGAAATGTTTGAAGCTACTGACTGAATGAAAGGAGCTGGCATCTCACTCTCTTTGAATCTTCTTTATCATGCTAAGAGGAGCAGGAAAAAGCAAAAAATTTCAGACTTGCACCTTGCAATGCGGAGAAATTACTGTTTGTGCATTTACAATATTCATTGATTTTTGCCCTTGAAAAACATCATGTTATTCATATACCAGAAATGTTTGAAGCTACTGACTGAATGAAAAGAGCTGGCATCTCACTCTCTTTGAATCTTCTTTATCATGCTAAGAGGAGCAAGAAAAAGCAAAAAATTTCAGAATTGCACCTTGCAATGTGGAGAAATTACTGTTTGTGCATTTACAATATTCATTGATTTTTGCCATTGAAAAACGTCCAGAAATGTTTGAAGCTACTGACTGAATGAAAGGAGCTGGCATCTCACTCTCTTCGAATCTTCTTTATCATGTTAAGAGGAGCAGGAAAAAGCTAAAAATTTCAGAATTGCACCTTGCAATGCGGAGAAATTACTGTTTGTGCATTTACAATATTCATTGATTTTTGCCATAAAAAACATCATGTTATTCATATACCAGAAATGTTTGAAGCTACTGACTGAATGAAAAGAGCAGGCATCTTACTCTCTTTGAATCTTCTTTATCATGCTAAGAGGAGCAGGAAAAAGCAAAAAATTTCAGAATTGCACCTTGCAATGTGGAGAAATTACTGTTTGTGCATTTACAATATTCATTGATTTTTGCCATTGAAAAACGTCCAGAAATGTTTGAAGCTACTGACTGAATGAAAGGAGCTGGCATCTCACTCTCTTTGAATCTTCTTTATCATGCTAAGAGGAGCAGGAAAAAGCAAAAAATTTCAGAATTGCACCTTGCAATGCGGAGAAATTACTGTTTGTGCATTTACAAAATTCATTGATTTTTTCCATTGAAAAACATCATGTTATTCATATACCAGAAATGTTTGAAGCTACTGACTGAATGAAAAGAGCTGGCATCTCACTCTCATTGTATCTTCTTTATCATGCTAAGAGGAGCAGGAAAAAGCAAAAAATTTCAGAATTGCACCTTGCAATGTGGAGAAATTACTGTTTGTGCATTTACAATATTCATTGATTTTTGCAATTGAAAAACGTCCAGAAATGTTTGAAGCTACTGACTGAATGAAAGGAGCTGGCATCTCACTCTCTTTGAATCTTCTTTATCATGCTAAGAGGAGCAGGAAAAAGCAAAAAATTTCAGAATTGCACCTTGCAATGCGGAGAAATTACTGTTTGTGCATTTACAATATTCATTGATTTTTGCCATTGAAAAACATCATGTTATTCATATACCAGAAATGTTTGAAGCTACTGACTGAATAAAAAGAGCTGGCATCTCACTCTCTTTGAATCTTCTTTATCATGCTAAGAGGAGCAGGAAAAAGCAAAAAAATTCAGAATTGCACCTTGCAATGTGGATAAATTACTGTTTGTGCATTTAAAATATTCATTGATTTTTGCCATTGAAAAACGTCCAGAAATGTTTGAAGCTACTGACTGAATGAAAGGAGCTGGCATCTCACTCTCTTTGAATCTTCTTTATCATGCTAAGAGGAGCAGGAAAAAGCAAAAAATTTCAGAATTGCACCTTGCAATGCGGAGAACTTACTGTTTGTGCATTTACAATATTCATTGATTTTTGCCATTGAAAAACATCATGTTATTCATATACCAGAAATGTTTGAAGCTACTGACTGAGTGAAAAGAGCTGGCATCTCACTCTGTTTGAATCTATTTTATCATGCTAAGAGGAGCAGGAAAAAGCAAAAAATTTCAGAATTGCACCTTGCAATGTGGAGAAATTACTGTTTGTGCATTTACAATATTCATTGATTTTTGCCATTGAAAAATGTCCAGAAATGTTTGAAGCTACTGACTGAATGAAAGGAGCTGGCATCTCACTCTCTTTGAATCTTCTTTATCATGCTAAGAGGAGCAGGAAAAAGCAAAAAATTTCAGAATTGCACCTTGCAATGCGGAGAAATTACTGTTTGTGCATTTACAATATTCATTGATTTTTGCCATTGAAAAACATCATGTTATTCATATACCAGAAATGTTTGAAGCTACTGACTGAATGAAAAGAGCTGGCATCTCACTCTCTTTGAATCTTTTTTATCATGCTAAGAGGAGCAGGAAAAAGCAAAAAATTTCAGAATTGCACCTTGCAATGTGGAGAAATTACTGTTTGTGCATTTACAATATTCATTGATTTTTGCCATTGAAAAACGTCCAGAAATGTTTGAAGCTACTGACTGAATGAAAGGAGCTGGCATCTCACTCTCTTTGAATCTTCTTTATCATGCTAAGAGGAGCAGTAAAAAGCAAAAAAATTCAGAATTGCACCTTGCAATGCGGAGAAATTACTGTTTGTGCATTTACAATATTCATTGATTTTTGCCATTGAAAAACATCATGTTATTCATATACCAGAAATGTTTGAAGCTACTGACTGAGTGAAAAGAGCTGGCATCTCACTCTGTTTGAATCTATTTTATCATGCTAAGAGGAGCAGGAAAAAGCAAAAGATTTCAGAATTGCACCTTGCAATGTGGAGAAATTACTGTTTGTGCATTTACAATATTCATTGATTTTTGCCATTGAAAAAAGTCCAGAAATGTTTGAAGCTACTGACTGAATGAAAGGAGCTGGCATCTCACTCTCTTTGAATCGTCTTTATCATGCTAAGAGGAGCAGGAAAAAGCAAAAAATTTCAGAATTGCACCTTGCAATGCGGAGAAATTACTGTTTGTGCATTTACAATATTCATTGATTTTTGCCATTGGAAAACATCATGTTATTCATATACCAGAAATGTTTGAAGCTACTGACTGAATAAAAAGAGCTGGCATCTCACTCTCTTTGAATCTTCTTTATCATGCTAAGAGGAGCAGGAAAAAGAAAAAATTTCAGAATTGCACCTTGCAATGTGGAGAAATTACTGTTTGTGCATTTACAATATTCATTGATTTTTGCCATTGAAAAACGTCCAGAAATGTTTGAAGCTACTGACTGAATGAAAGGAGCTGGCATCTCACTCTCTTCGAATCTTCTTTATCATGTTAAGAGGAGCAGGAAAAAGCTAAAAATTTCAGAATTGCACCTTGCAATGCGGAGAAATTACTGTTTGTGCATTTACAATATTCATTGATTTTTGCCATAAAAAACATCATGTTATTCATATACCAGAAATGTTTGAAGCTACTGACTGAATGAAAAGAGCTGGCATCTCACTCTCTTTGAATCTTCTTTATCATGCTAAGAGGAGCAGGAAAAAGCAAAAAATTTCAGAATTGCACCTTGCAATGTGGAGAAATTACTGTTTGTGCATTTACAATATTCATTGATTTTTGCCATTGAAAAACGTCCAGAAATGTTTGAAGCTACTGACTGAATGAAAGGAGCTGGCATCTCACTCTCTTTGAATCTTCTTTATCATGTTAAGAGGAGCAGGAAAAAGCTAAAAATTTCAGAATTGCACCTTGCAATGCGGAGAAATTACTGTTTGTGCATTTACAATATTCATTGATTTTTACCATAAAAAACATCATGTTATTCATATACCAGAAATGTTTGAAGCTACTGACTGAATGAAAAGAGCTGGCATCTCACTCTCTTTGAATCTTCTTTATCATGCTAAGAGGAGCAGGAAAAAGCAAAAAATTTCAGAATTGCACCTTGCAATGTGGAGAAATTACTGTTTGTGCATTTACAATATTCATTGATTTTTGCCATTGAAAAACGTCCAGAAATGTTTGAAGCTACTGACTGAATGAAAGGAGCTGGCATCTCACTCTCTTTGAATCTTCTTTATCATGCTAAGAGGAGCAGGAAAAAGCAAAAAATTTCAGAATTGCACCTTGCAATGCGGAGAAATTACTGTTTGTGCATTTACAAAATTCATTGATTTTTGCCATTGAAAAACATCATGTTATTCATATACCAGAAATGTTTGAAGCTACTGACTGAATGAAAAGAGCTGGCATCTCACTCTCATTGTATCTTCTTTATCATGCTAAGAGGAGCAGGAAAAAGCAAAAAATTTCAGAATTGCACCTTGCAATGTGGAGAAATTACTGTTTGTGCATTTACAATATTCATTGATTTTTGCCATTGAAAAACGTCCAGAAATGTTTGAAGCTACTGACTGAATGAAAGGAGCTGGCATCTCACTCTCTTTGAATCTTCTTTATCATGCTAAGAGGAGCAGGAAAAAGCAAAAAATTTCAGAATTGCACCTTGCAATGTGGAGAAATTACTGTTTGTGCATTTACAATATTCATTGATTTTTGCCATTGGAAAACATCATGTTATTCATATACCAGAAATGTTTGAAGCTACTGACTGAATAAAAAGAGCTGGCATCTCACTCTCTTTGAATCTTCTTTATCATGCTAAGAGGAGCAGGAAAAAGCAAAAAATTTCAGAATTGCACCTTGCAATGTGGAGAAATTACTGTTTGTGCATTTACAATATTCATTGATTTTTGCCATTGAAAAACATCATGTTATTCATATACCAGAAATGTTTGAAGCTACTGACTGAATGAAAAGAGCTGGCATCTCACTCTCTTTGAATCTTCTTTATCATGCTAAGAGGAGCAGGAAAAAGCAAAAAATTTCAGAATTGCACCTTGCAATGCGGAGAAATTACTGTTTGTGCATTTACAATATTCATTGATTTTTGCCATTGGAAAACATCATGTTATTCATATACCAGAAATGTTTGAAGCTACTGACTGAATAAAAAGAGCTGGCATCTCACTCTCTTTGAATCTTCTTTATCATGCTAAGAGGAGCAGGAAAAAGCAAAAAATTTCAGAATTGCACCTTGCAATGTGGAGAAATTACTGTTTGTGCATTTACAATATTCATTGATTTTTGCCATTGAAAAACGTCCAGAAATGTTTGAAGCTACTGACTGAATGAAAGGAGCTGGCATCTCACTCTCTTCGAATCTTCTTTATCATGTTAAGAGGAGCTGGAAAAAGCTAAAAATTTCAGAATTGCACCTTGCAATGCGGAGAAATTACTGTTTGTGCATTTACAATATTCATTGATTTTTGCCATAAAAAACATCATGTTATTCATATACCAGAAATGTTTGAAGCTACTGACTGAAAGAAAAGAGCTGGCATCTCACTCTCTTTGAATCTTCTTTATCATGCTAAGAGGAGCAGGAAAAAGCAAAAAATTTCAGAATTGCACCTTGCAATGTGGAGAAATTACTGTTTGTGCATTTACAATATTCATTGATTTTTGCCATTGAAAAACGTCCAGAAATGTTTGAAGCTACTGACTGAATGAAAGGAGCTGGCATCTCACTCTCTTTGAATCTTCTTTATCATGCTAAGAGGAGCAGGAAAAAGCAAAAAATTTCAGAATTGCACCTTGCAATGCGGAGAAATTACTGTTTGTGCATTTACAAAATTCATTGATTTTTGCCATTGAAAAACATCATGTTATTCATATACCAGAAATGTTTGAAGCTACTGACTGAATGAAAAGAGCTGGCATCTCACTCTCATTGTATCTTCTTTATCATGCTAAGAGGAGCAGGAAAAAGCAAAAAATTTCAGAATTGCACCTTGCAATGTGGAGAAATTACTGTTTGTGCATTTACAATATTCATTGATTTTTGCCATTGAAAAACGTCCAGAAATGTTTGAAGCTACTGACTGAATGAAAGGAGCTGGCATCTCACTCTCTTTGAATCCTCTTTATCATGCTAAGAGGAGCAGTAAAAAGCAAAAAAATTCAGAATTGCACCTTGCAATGCGGAGAAATTACTGTTTGTGCATTTACAATATTCATTGATTTTTGCCATTGAAAAACATCATGTTATTCATATACCAGAAATGTTTGAAGCTACTGACTGAATGAAAAGAGCTGACATCTCACTCTCTTTGAATCTTCTTTATCATGCTAAGAGGAGCAGGAAAAAGCAAAAAATTTCAGAATTGCACCTTGCAATGTGGAGAAATTACTGTTTGTGCATTTACAATATTCATTGATTTTTGCCGTTGAAAAACGTCCAGAAATGTTTGAAGCTACTGACTGAATGAAAGGAGCTGGCATCTCACTCTCTTTGAATCTTATTTATCATGCTAAGCGGAGCAGGAAAAAGCAAAAAAATTCAGAATTGCACCTTGCAATGCGGAGAAATTACTGTTTGTGCATTTACAATATTCATTGATTTTTGCCATTGAAAAACATCATGTTATTCATATACCAGAAATGTTTGAAGCTACTGACTGAATGAAAAGAGCTGGCATCTCACTCTCTTTGAATCTTCTTTATCATGCTAAGAGGAGCAGGAAAAAGCAAAAAATTTCAGAATTGCACCTTGCAATGTGGAGAAATTACTGTTTGTGCATTTACAATATTCATTGATTTTTGCCATTGAAAAACGTCCAGAAATGTTTGAAGCTACTGACTGAATGAAAGGAGCTGGCATCTCACTCTCTTTGAATCTTCTTTATCATGCTAAGAGGAGCAGGAAAAAGCAAAAAATTTCAGAATTGCACCTTGCAATGCGGAGAAATTACTGTTTGTGCATTTACAATATTCATTGATTTTTGCCATTGAAAAACATCATGTTATTCATATACCAGAAATGTTTGAAGCTACTGACTGAGTGAAAAGAGCTGGCATCTCACTCTGTTTGAATCTATTTTATCATGCTAAGAGGAGCAAGAAAAAGCAAAAAATTTCAGAATTGCACCTTGCAATGTGGAGAAATTACTGTTTGTGCATTTACAATATTCATTGATTTTTGCCATTGAAAAAAGTCCAGAAATGTTTGAAGCTACTGACTGAATGAAAGGAGCTGGCATCTCACTCTCTTTGAATCGTCTTTATCATGCTAAGAGGAGCAGGAAAAAGCAAAAAATTTCAGAATTGCACCTTGCAATGTGGAGAAATTACTGTTTGTGCATTTACAATATTCATTGATTTTTGCCATTGAAAAACATCATGTTATTCATATACCAGAAATGTTTGAAGCTACTGACTGAATGAAAAGAGCTGGCATCTCACTCTCTTTGAATCTTCTTTATCATGCTAAGAGGAGCAGGAAAAAGCAAAAAATTTCAGAATTGCACCTTGCAATGCGGAGAAATTACTGTTTGTGCATTTACAATATTCATTGATTTTTGCCATTGGAAAACATCATGTTATTCATATACCAGAAATGTTTGAAGCTACTGACTGAATAAAAAGAGCTGGCATCTCACTCTCTTTGAATCTTCTTTATCATGCTAAGAGGAGCAGGAAAAAGCAAAAAATTTCAGAATTGCACCTTGCAATGCGGAGAAATTACTGTTTGTGCATTTACAATATTCATTGATTTTTGCCATTGAAAAACATCATGTTATTCATATACCAGAAATGTTTGAAGCTACTGACTGAATGAAAAGAGCTGGCATCTCACTCTCTTTGAATCTTCTTTATCATGCTAAGAGGAGCAGGAAAAAGCAAAAAATTTCAGAATTGCACCTTGCAATGTGGAGAAATTACTGTTTGTGCATTTACAATATTCATTGATTTTTGCCATTGAAAAACGTCCAGAAATGTTTGAAGCTACTGACTGAATGAAAGGAGCTGGCATCTCACTCTCTTCGAATCTTCTTTATCATGTTAAGAGGAGCAGGAAAAAGCTAAAAATTTCAGAATTGCACCTTGCAATGCGGAGAAATTACTGTTTGTGCATTTACAATATTCATTGATTTTTGCCATAAAAAACATCATGTTATTCATATACCAGAAATGTTTGAAGCTACTGACTGAAAGAAAAGAGCTGGCATCTCACTCTCTTTGAATCTTCTTTATCATGCTAAGAGGAGCAGGAAAAAGCAAAAAATTTCAGAATTGCACCTTGCAATGCGGAGAAATTACTGTTTGTGCATTTACAATATTCATTGATTTTTGCCATTGAAAAACGTCCAGAAATGTTTGAAGCTACTGACTGAATGAAAGGAGCTGGCATCTCACTCTCTTTGAATCTTCTTTATCATGCTAAGAGGAGCAGGAAAAAGCAAAAAATTTCAGAATTGCACCTTGCAATGCGGAGAAATTACTGTTTGTGCATTTACAATATTCATTGATTTTTGCCATTGAAAAACATCATGTTATTCATATACCAGAAATGTTTGAAGCTACTGACTGAATGAAAAGAGCTGACATCTCACTCTCTTTGAATCTTCTTTATCATGCTAAGAGGAGCAGGAAAAAGCAAAAAAATTCAGAATTGCACCTTGCAATGTGGATAAATTACTGTTTGTGCATTTAAAATATTCATTGATTTTTGCCATTTAAAAACGTCCAGAAATGTTTGAAGCTACTGACTGAATGAAAGGAGCTGGCATCTCACTCTCTTTGAATCTTCTTTATCATGCTAAGAGGAGCAGGAAAAAGCAAAAAATTTCAGAATTGCACCTTGCAATGCGGAGAACTTACTGTTTGTGCATTTACAATATTCATTGATTTTTGCCATTGAAAAACATCATGTTATTCATATACCAGAAATGTTTGAAGCTACTGACTGAGTGAAAAGAGCTGGCATCTCACTCTGTTTGAATCTATTTTATCATGCTAAGAGGAGCAGGAAAAAGCAAAAAATTTCAGAATTGCACCTTGCAATGTGGAGAAATTACTGTTTGTGCATTTACAATATTCATTGATTTTTGCCATTGAAAAATGTCCAGAAATGTTTGAAGCTACTGACTGAATGAAAGGAGCTGGCATCTCACTCTCTTTGAATCTTCTTTATCATGCTAAGAGGAGCAGGAAAAAGCAAAAAATTTCAGAATTGCACCTTGCAATGCGGAGAAATTACTGTTTGTGCATTTACAATATTCATTGATTTTTGCCATTGAAAAACATCATGTTATTCATATACCAGAAATGTTTGAAGCTACTGACTGAATGAAAAGAGCTGGCATCTCACTCTCTTTGAATCTTTTTTATCATGCTAAGAGGAGCAGGAAAAAGCAAAAAATTTCAGAATTGCACCTTGCAATGTGGAGAAATTACTGTTTGTGCATTTACAATATTCATTGATTTTTGCCATTGAAAAACGTCCAGAAATGTTTGAAGCTACTGACTGAATGAAAGGAGCTGGCATCTCACTCTCTTTGAATCTTCTTTATCATGCTAAGAGGAGCAGTAAAAAGCAAAAAAATTCAGAATTGCACCTTGCAATGCGGAGAAATTACTGTTTGTGCATTTACAATATTCATTGATTTTTGCCATTGAAAAACATCATGTTATTCATATACCAGAAATGTTTGAAGCTACTGACTGAATGAAAAGAGCTGACATCTCACTCTCTTTGAATCTTCTTTATCATGCTAAGAGGAGCAGGAAAAAGCAAAAAATTTCAGAATTGCACCTTGCAATGTGGAGAAATTACTGTTTGTGCATTTACAATAATCATTGATTTTTGCCGTTGAAAAGCGTCCAGAAATGTTTGAAGCTACTGACTGAATGAAAGGAGCTGGCATCTCACTCTCTTTGAATCGTCTTTATCATGCTAAGAGGAGCAGGAAAAAGCAAAAAATTTCAGAATTGCACCTTGCAATGCGGAGAAATTACTGTTTGTGCATTTACAATATTCATTGATTTTTGCCATTGGAAAACATCATGTTATTCATATACCAGAAATGTTTGAAGCTACTGACTGAATAAAAAGAGCTGGCATCTCACTCTCTTTGAATCTTCTTTATCATGCTAAGAGGAGCAGGAAAAAGCAAAAAATTTCAGAATTGCACCTTGCAATGCGGAGAAATTACTGTTTGTGCATTTACAATATTCATTGATTTTTGCCATTGAAAAACATCATGTTATTCATATACCAGAAATGTTTGAAGCTACTGACTGAATGAAAAGAGCTGGCATCTCACTCTCTTTGAATCTTCTTTATCATGCTAAGAGGAGCAGGAAAAAGCAAAAAATTTCAGAATTGCACCTTGCAATGTGGAGAAATTACTGTTTGTGCATTTACAATATTCATTGATTTTTGCCATTGAAAAACGTCCAGAAATGTTTGAAGCTACTGACTGAATGAAAGGAGCTGGCATCTCACTCTCTTCGAATCTTCTTTATCATGTTAAGAGGAGCAGGAAAAAGCTAAAAATTTCAGAATTGCACCTTGCAATGCGGAGAAATTACTGTTTGTGCATTTACAATATTCATTGATTTTTGCCATAAAAAACATCATGTTATTCATATACCAGAAATGTTTGAAGCTACTGACTGAAAGAAAAGAGCTGGCATCTCACTCTCTTTGAATCTTCTTTATCATGCTAAGAGGAGCAGGAAAAAGCAAAAAATTTCAGAATTGCACCTTGCAATGCGGAGAAATTACTGTTTGTGCATTTACAATATTCATTGATTTTTGCCATTGAAAAACGTCCAGAAATGTTTGAAGCTACTGACTGAATGAAAGGAGCTGGCATCTCACTCTCTTTGAATCTTCTTTATCATGCTAAGAGGAGCAGGAAAAAGCAAAAAATTTCAGAATTGCACCTTGCAATGCGGAGAAATTACTGTTTGTGCATTTACAATATTCATTGATTTTTGCCATTGAAAAACATCATGTTATTCATATACCAGAAATGTTTGAAGCTACTGACTGAATGAAAAGAGCTGACATCTCACTCTCTTTGAATCTTCTTTATCATGCTAAGAGGAGCAGGAAAAAGCAAAAAAATTCAGAATTGCACCTTGCAATGTGGATAAATTACTGTTTGTGCATTTAAAATATTCATTGATTTTTGCCATTTAAAAACGTCCAGAAATGTTTGAAGCTACTGACTGAATGAAAGGAGCTGGCATCTCACTCTCTTTGAATCTTCTTTATCATGCTAAGAGGAGCAGGAAAAAGCAAAAAATTTCAGAATTGCACCTTGCAATGCGGAGAACTTACTGTTTGTGCATTTACAATATTCATTGATTTTTGCCATTGAAAAACATCATGTTATTCATATACCAGAAATGTTTGAAGCTACTGACTGAGTGAAAAGAGCTGGCATCTCACTCTGTTTGAATCTATTTTATCATGCTAAGAGGAGCAGGAAAAAGCAAAAAATTTCAGAATTGCACCTTGCAATGTGGAGAAATTACTGTTTGTGCATTTACAATATTCATTGATTTTTGCCATTGAAAAATGTCCAGAAATGTTTGAAGCTACTGACTGAATGAAAGGAGCTGGCATCTCACTCTCTTTGAATCTTCTTTATCATGCTAAGAGGAGCAGGAAAAAGCAAAAAGTTTCAGAATTGCACCTTGCAATGCGGAGAAATTACTGTTTGTGCATTTACAATATTCATTGATTTTTGCCATTGAAAAACATCATGTTATTCATATACCAGAAATGTTTGAAGCTACTGACTGAATGAAAAGAGCTGGCATCTCACTCTCTTTGAATCTTTTTTATCATGCTAAGAGGAGCAGGAAAAAGCAAAAAATTTCAGAATTGCACCTTGCAATGTGGAGAAATTACTGTTTGTGCATTTACAATATTCATTGATTTTTGCCATTGAAAAACGTCCAGAAATGTTTGAAGCTACTGACTGAATGAAAGGAGCTGGCATCTCACTCTCTTTGAATCTTCTTTATCATGCTAAGAGGAGCAGTAAAAAGCAAAAAAATTCAGAATTGCACCTTGCAATGCGGAGAAATTACTGTTTGTGCATTTACAATATTCATTGATTTTTGCCATTGAAAAACATCATGTTATTCATATACCAGAAATGTTTGAAGCTACTGACTGAATGAAAAGATCTGACATCTCACTCTCTTTGAATCTTCTTTATCATGCTAAGAGGAGCAGGAAAAAGCAAAAAATTTCAGAATTGCACCTTGCAATGTGGAGAAATTACTGTTTGTGCATTTACAATAATCATTGATTTTTGCCGTTGAAAAGCGTCCAGAAATGTTTGAAGCTACTGACTGAATGAAAGGAGCTGGCATCTCACTCTCTTTGAATCTTCTTTATCATGCTAAGCGGAGCAGGAAAAAGCAAAAAAATTCAGAATTGCACCTTGCAATGCGGAGAAATTACTGTTTGTGCATTTACAATATTCATTGATTTTTGCCATTGAAAAACATCATGTTATTCATATACCAGAAATGTTTGAAGCTACTGACTGAATGAAAAGAGCTGGCATCTCACTCTCTTTGAATCTTCTTTATCATGCTAAGAGGAGCAGGAAAAAGCAAAAAATTTCAGAATTGCACCTTGCAATGTGGAGAAATTACTGTTTGTGCATTTACAATATTCATTGATTTTTGCCATTGAAAAACGTCCAGAAATGTTTGAAGCTACTGACTGAATGAAAGGAGCTGGCATCTCACTCTCTTTGAATCTTCTTTATCATGCTAAGAGGAGCAGGAAAAAGCAAAAAATTTCAGAATTGCACCTTGCAATGCGGAGAAATTACTGTTTGTGCATTTACAATATTCATTGATTTTTGCCATTGAAAAACATCATGTTATTCATATACCAGAAATGTTTGAAGCTACTGACTGAGTGAAAAGAGCTGGCATCTCACTCTGTTTGAATCTATTTTATCATGCCAAGAGGAGCAGGAAAAAGCAAAAAATTTCAGAATTGCACCTTGCAATGTGGAGAAATTACTGTTTGTGCATTTACAATATTCATTGATTTTTGCCATTGAAAAAAGTCCAGAAATGTTTGAAGCTACTGACTGCATGAAAGGAGCTGGCATCTCACTCTCTTTGAATCGTCTTTATCATGCTAAGAGGAGCAGGAAAAAGCAAAAAATTTCAGAATTGCACCTTGCAATGCGGAGAAATTACTGTTTGTGCATTTACAATATTCATTGATTTTTGCCATTGGAAAACATCATGTTATTCATATACCAGAAATGTTTGAAGCTACTGACTGAATAAAAAGAGCTGGCATCTCACTCTCTTTGAATCTTCTTTATCATGCTAAGAGGAGCAGGAAAAAGCAAAAAATTTCAGAATTGCACCTTGCAATGCGGAGAAATTACTGTTTGTGCATTTACAATATTCATTGATTTTTGCCATTGAAAAACATCATGTTATTCATATACCAGAAATGTTTGAAGCTACTGACTGAATGAAAAGAGCTGGCATCTCACTCTCTTTGAATCTTCTTTATCATGCTAAGAGGAGCAGGAAAAAGCAAAAAATTTCAGAATTGCACCTTGCAATGTGGAGAAATTACTGTTTGTGCATTTACAATATTCATTGATTTTTGCAATTGAAAAACGTCCAGAAATGTTTGAAGCTACTGACTGAATGAAAGGAGCTGGCATCTCACTCTCTTCGAATCTTCTTTATCATGTTAAGAGGAGCAGGAAAAAGCTAAAAATTTCAGAATTGCACCTTGCAATGCGGAGAAATTACTGTTTGTGCATTTACAATATTCATTGATTTTTGCCATAAAAAACATCATGTTATTCATATACCAGAAATGTTTGAAGCTACTGACTGAATGAAAAGAGCTGGCATCTCACTCTCTTTGAATCTTCTTTATCATGCTAAGAGGAGCAGGAAAAAGCAAAAAATTTCAGAATTGCACCTTGCAATGTGGAGAAATTACTGTTTGTGCATTTACAATATTCATTGATTTTTGCCATTGAAAAACGTCCAGAAATGTTTGAAGCTACTGACTGAATGAAACTAGCTGGCATCTCACTCTCTTTGAATCTTCTTTATCATGCTAAGAGGAGCAGGAAAAAGCAAAAAATTTCAGAATTGCACCTTGCAATGCGGAGAAATTACTGTTTGTGCATTTACAAAATTCATTGATTTTTGCCATTGAAAAACATCATGTTATTCATATACCAGAAATGTTTGAAGCTACTGACTGAATGAAAAGAGCTGGCATCTCACTCTCATTGTATCTTCTTTATCATGCTAAGAGGAGCAGGAAAAAGCAAAAAATTTCAGAATTGCACCTTGCAATGTGGAGAAATTACTGTTTGTGCATTTACAATATTCATTGATTTTTGCCATTGAAAAACGTCCAGAAATGTTTGAAGCTACTGACTGAATGAAAGGAGCTGGCATCTCACTCTCTTTGAATCTTCTTTATCATGCTAAGAGGAGCAGGAAAAAGCAAAAAATTTCAGAATTGCACCTTGCAATGTGGAGAAATTACTGTTTGTGCATTTACAATATTCATTGATTTTTGCCATTGAAAAACATCATGTTATTCATATACCAGAAATGTTTGAAGCTACTGACTGAATGAAAAGAGCTGGCATCTCACTCTCTTTGAATCTTCTTTATCATGCTAAGAGGAGCAGGAAAAAGCAAAAAATTTCAGAATTGCACCTTGCAATGCGGAGAAATTACTGTTTGTGCATTTACAATATTCATTGATTTTTGCCATTGGAAAACATCATGTTATTCATATACCAGAAATGTTTGAAGCTACTGACTGAATAAAAAGAGCTGGCATCTCACTCTCTTTGAATCTTCTTTATCATGCTAAGAGGAGCAGGAAAAAGCAAAAAATTTCAGAATTGCACCTTGCAATGCGGAGAAATTACTGTTTGTGCATTTACAATATTCATTGATTTTTGCCATTGAAAAACATCATGTTATTCATATACCAGAAATGTTTGAAGCTACTGACTGAATGAAAAGAGCTGGCATCTCACTCTCTTTGAATCTTCTTTATCATGCTAAGAGGAGCAGGAAAAAGCAAAAAATTTCAGAATTGCACCTTGCAATGTGGAGAAATTACTGTTTGTGCATTTACAATATTCATTGATTTTTACCATTGAAAAACGTCCAGAAATGTTTGAAGCTACTGACTGAATGAAAGGAGCTGGAATCTCACTCTCTTTGAATCTTCTTTATCATGTTAAGAGGAGCAGGAAAAAGCTAAAAATTTCAGAATTGCACCTTGCAATGCGGAGAAATTACTGTTTGTGCATTTACAATATTCATTGATTTTTGCCGTTGAAAAACGTCCAGAAATGTTTGAAGCTACTGACTGAATGAAAGGAGCTGGCATCTCACTCTCTTTGAATCTTCTTAATCATGCTAAGAGGAGCAGGAAAAAGCAACAAATTTCAGACTTGCACCTTGCAATGCGGAGAAATTACTGTTTGTGCATTTACAATATTCATTGATTTTTGCCATTGAAAAACATCATGTTATTCATATACCAGAAATGTTTGAAGCTACTGACTGAATGAAAAGAGCTGGCATCTCACTCTCTTTGAATCTTCTTTATCATGCTAAGAGGAGCAGGAAAAAGCAAAAAATTTCAGAATTGCACCTTGCAATGCGGAGAAATTACTGTTTGTGCATTTACAATATTCATTGATTTTTGCCATTGAAAAGCATCATGTTATTCATATACCAGAAATGTTTGAAGCTACTGACTGAATGAAAAGAGCTGGCATCTCACTCTCTTTGAATCTTCTTTATCATGCTAAGAGGAGCAGGAAAAAGCAAAAAATTTCAGAATTGCACCTTGCAATGTGGAGAAATTACTGTTTGTGCATTTACAATATTCATTGATTTTTGCCATTGAAAAACGTCCAGAAATGTTTGAAGCTACTGACTGAATGAAAGGAGCTGGCATCTCACTCTCTTCGAATCTTCTTTATCATGTTAAGAGGAGCAGGAAAAAGCTAAAAATTTCAGAATTGCACCTTGCAATGCGGAGAAATTACTGTTTGTGCATTTACAATATTCATTGATTTTTGCCATAAAAAACATCATGTTATTCATATACCAGAAATGTTTGAAGCTACTGACTGAATGAAAAGAGCTGGCATCTCACTCTCTTTGAATCTTCTTTATCATGCTAAGAGGAGCAGGAAAAAGCAAAAAATTTCAGAATTGCACCTTGCAATGTGGAGAAATTACTGTTTGTGCATTTACAATATTCATTGATTTTTGCCATTGAAAAACGTCCAGAAATATTTGAAGCTACTGACTGAATGAAAGGAGCTGGCATCTCACTCTCTTTGAATCTTCTTTATCATGCTAAGAGGAGCAGGAAAAAGCAAAAAATTTCAGAATTGCACCTTGCAATGCGGAGAAATTACTGTTTGTGCATTTACAAAATTCATTGATTTTTGCCATTGAAAAACATCATGTTATTCATATACCAGAAATGTTTGAAGCTACTGACTGAATGAAAAGAGCTGGCATCTCGCTCTCATTGTATCTTCTTTATCATGCTAAGAGGAGCAGGAAAAAGCAAAAAATTTCAGAATTGCACCTTGCAATGTGGAGAAATTACTGTTTGTGCATTTACAATATTCATTGATTTTTGCCATTGAAAAACGTCCAGAAATGTTTGAAGCTACTGACTGAATGAAAGGAGCTGGCATCTCACTCTCTTTGAATCTTCTTTATCATGCTAAGAGGAGCAGGAAAAAGCAAAAAAATTCAGAATTGCACCTTGCAATGCGGAGAAATTACTGTTTGTGCATTTACAATATTCATTGATTTTTGCCATTGAAAAACATCATGTTATTCATATACCAGAAATGTTTGAAGCTACTGACTGAATAAAAAGAGCTGGCATCTCACTTTCTTTGAATCTTCTTTATCATGCTAAGAGGAGCAGGAAAAAGCAAAAAAATTCAGAATTGCACCTTGCAATGTGGATAAATTACTGTTTGTGAATTTAAAATATTCATTGATTTTTGCCATTGAAAAACGTCCAGAAATGTTTGAAGCTACTGACTGAATGAAAGGAGCTGGCATCTCACTCTCTTTGAATCTTCTTTATCATGCTAAGTGGAGCAGGAAAAAGCAAAAGATTTCAGAATTGCACCTTGCAATGCGGAGAAATTACTGTTTGTGCATTTACAATATTCATTGATTTTTGCCATTGAAAAACATCATGCTATTCATATACCAGAAATGTTTGAAGCTACTGACTGAATGAAAAGAGCTGGCATCTCACTCTCTTTGAATCTTCTTTATCATGCTAAGAGGAGCAGGAAAAAGCAAAAAATTTCAGAATTGCACCTTGCAATGTGGAGAAATTACTGTTTGTGCATTTACAATATTCATTGATTTTTGCATTGAAAAACGTCCAGAAATGTTTGAAGCTATTGACTGAATGAAAGGAGCTGGCATCTCACTCTCTTTGAATCTTCTTTACCATGCTAAGAGGAGCAGGAAAAAGCAAAAGATTTCAGAATTGCACCTTGCAATGCGGAGAAATTACTGTTTGTGCATTTACAATATTCATTGATTTTTGCCATTGAAAAACATCATGTTATTCATATACCAGAAATGTTTGAAGCTACTGACTGAATGAAAAGAGCTGGCATCTCACTCTCTTTGAATCTTCTTTATCATGCTAAGAGGAGCAGGAAAAGCAAAAAAATTCAGAATTGCACCTTGCAATGTGGAGAAATTACTGTTTGTGCATTTACAATATTCATTGATTTTTGCCATTGAAAAACATCATGTTATTCATATACCAGAAATGTTTGAAGCTACTGACTGAATGAAAAGAGCTGGCATCTCACTCTCTTTGAATCTTCTTTATCATGCTAAGAGGAGCAGGAAAAAGCAAAAAATTTCAGAATTGCACCTTGCAATGTGGAGAAATTACTGTTTGTGCATTTACAATATTCATTGATTTTTGCCATTGAAAAACGTCCAGAAATGTTTGAAGCTACTGACTGAATGAAAGGAGCTGGCATCTCACTCTCTTCGAATCTTCTTTATCATGTTAAGAGGAGCAGGAAAAAGCTAAAAATTTCAGAATTGCACCTTGCAATGCGGAGAAATTACTGTTTGTGCATTTACAATATTCATTGATTTTTGCCATAAAAAACATCATGTTATTCATATACCAGAAATGTTTGAAGCTACTGACTGAATGAAAAGAGCTGGCATCTCACTCTCTTTGAATCTTCTTTATCATGCTAAGAGGAGCAGGAAAAAGCAAAAAATTTCAGAATTGCACCTTGCAATGTGGAGAAATTAGTGTTTGTGCATTTACAATATTCATTGATTTTTGCCATTGAAAAACGTCCAGAAATGTTTGAAGCTACTGACTGAATGAAAGGAGCTGGCATCTCACTCTCTTTGAATCTTCTTTATCATGCTAAGAGGAGCAGGAAAAAGCAAAAAATTTCAGAATTGCACCTTGCAATGCGGAGAAATTACTGTTTGTGCATTTACAAAATTCATTGATTTTTGCCATTGAAAAACATCATGTTATTCATATACCAGAAATGTTTGAAGCTACTGACTGAATGAAAAGAGCTGGCATCTCACTCTCATTGTATCTTCTTTATCATGCTAAGAGGAGCAGGAAAAAGCAAAAAATTTCAGAATTGCACCTTGCAATGTGGAGAAATTACTGTTTGTGCATTTACAATATTCATTGATTTTTGCCATTGAAAAACGTCCAGAAATGTTTGAAGCTACTGACTGAATGAAAGGAGCTGGCATCTCACTCTCTTTGAATCTTCTTTATCATGCTAAGAGGAGCAGGAAAAAGCAAAAAATTTCAGAATTGCACCTTGCAATGCGGAGAAATTACTGTTTGTGCATTTACAATATTCATTGATTTTTGCCATTGAAAAACATCATGTTATTCATATACCAGAAATGTTTGAAGCTACTGACTGAATAAAAAGAGCTGGCATCTCACTTTCTTTGAATCTTCTTTATCATGCTAAGAGGAGCAGGAAAAAGCAAAAAAATTCAGAATTGCACCTTGCAATGTGGATAAATTACTGTTTGTGCATTTAAAATATTCATTGATTTTTGCCATTGAAAAACGTCCAGAAATGTTTGAAGCTACTGACTGAATGAAAGGAGCTGGCATCTCACTCTCTTTGAATCTTCTTTATCATGCTAAGTGGAGCAGGAAAAAGCAAAAGATTTCAGAATTGCACCTTGCAATGCGGAGAAATTACTGTTTGTGCATTTACAATATTCATTGATTTTTGCCATTGAAAAACATCATGTTATTCATATACCAGAAATGTTTGAAGCTACTGACTGAATGAAAAGAGCTGGCATCTCACTCTCTTTGAATCTTCTTTATCATGCTAAGAGGAGCAGGAAAAGCAAAAAAATTCAGAATTGCACCTTGCAATGTGGAGAAATTACTGTTTGTGCATTTACAATATTCATTGATTTTTGCCATTGAAAAACATCATGTTATTCATATACCAGAAATGTTTGAAGCTACTGACTGAATGAAAAGAGCTGGCATCTCACTCTCTTTGAATCTTCTTTATCATGCTAAGAGGAGCAGGAAAAAGCAAAAAATTTCAGAATTGCACCTTGCAATGTGGAGAAATTACTGTTTGTGCATTTACAATATTCATTGATTTTTGCCATTGAAAAACGTCCAGAAATGTTTGAAGCTACTGACTGAATGAAAGGAGCTGGCATCTCACTCTCTTTGAATCTTCTTTATCATGCTAAGAGGAGCAGGAAAAAGCAAAAAATTTCAGAATTGCACCTTGCAATGCAGAGAAATTACTGTTTGTGCATTTACAATATTCATTGATTTTTGCCATTGAAAAACATCATGTTATTCATATACCAGAAATGTTTGAAGCTACTGACTGAATGAAAAGAGCTGGCATCTCACTCTCTTTGAATCTTCTTTATCATGCTAAGAGGAGCAGGAAAAAGCAAAAAATTTCAGAATTGCACCTTGCAATGCGGAGAAATTACTGTTTGTGCATTTACAATATTCATTGATTTTTGCCATTGGAAAACATCATGTTATTCATATACCAGAAATGTTTGAAGCTACTGACTGAATGAAAAGAGCTGGCATCTCACTCTCTTTGAATCTTCTTTATCATGCTAAGAGGAGCAGGAAAAAGCAAAAAATTTCAGAATTGCACCTTGCAATGTGGAGAAATTACTGTTTGTGCATTTACAATATTCACTGATTTTTGCCATTGAAAAACGTCCAGAAATGTTTGAAGCTACTGACTGAATGAAAGGAGCTGGCATCTCACTCTATTTGAATCTTCTTTATCATGCTAAGAGGAGCAGGAAAAAGCAAAAAATTTCAGAATTGCACCTTGCAATGCGGAGAAATTACTGTTTGTGCATTTACAATATTCATTGATTTTTGCCATTGAAAAACATCATGTTATTCATATACCAGAAATGTTTGAAGCTACTGACTGAATGAAAAGAGCTGGCATCTCACTCTCTTTGAATCTTCTTTATCATGCTAAGAGGAGCAGGAAAAAGAAAAAATTTCAGAATTGCACCTTGCAATGTGGAGAAATTACTGTTTGTGCATTTACAATATTCATTGATTTTTGCCATTGAAAAACGTCCAGAAATGTTTGAAGCTACAGACTGAATGAAAGGAGCTGGCATCTCTCTCTCTTTGAATCTTCTTTATCATGCTAAGAGGAGCAGGAAAAAGCAAAAAATTTCAGAATTGCACCTTGCAATGCGGAGAAATTGCTGTTTGTGCATTTACAATATTCATTGATTTTTGCCATTGAAAAACATCATGTTATTCATATAACAGAAGTGTTTGAAGCTGCTGACTGAATGAAAAGAGCTGGCATCTCACTCTCTTTGAATCTTCTTTATCATGCTAAGAAGAGCAGGAAAAAGCAAAAAATTTCAGAATTGCACCTTGCAATGTGGAGAAATTACTGTTTGTGCATTTACAATATTCATTGATTTTTGCCATTGAAAAACGTCCAGAAATGTTTGAAGCTTCTGACTGAATGAAAGGAGCTGGCATCTCACTCTCTTTGAATCTTCTTTATCATGCTAAGAGGAGCAGGAAAAAGCAAAAAATTTCAGAATTGCACCTTGCAATGCGGAGAAATTACTGTTTGTGCATTTACAATATTCATTGATTTTTGCCATTGAAAAACATCATGTTATTCATATACCAGAAATGTTTGAAGCTACTGACTGAATGAAAAGAGCTGGCATCTCTCTCTCTTTGAATCTTCTTTATCATGATAAGAGGAGCAGGAAAAAGCAAAAAATTTCAGAATTGCACCTTGCAATGTGGAGAAATTACTGTTTGTGCATTTACAATATTCATTAATTTTTGCCATTGAAAAACGTCCAGAAATGTTTGAAGCTACTGACTGAATGAAAGGAGCTGGTATCTCACTCTCTTTGAATCTTCTTTATCATGCTAAGAGGAGCAGGAAAAAGCAAAAAATTTCAGAATTGCACCTTGCAATGCGGAGAAATTACTGTTTGTGCATTTACAATATTCATTGATTTTTGCCATTGAAAAACATCATGTTATTCATATACCAGAAATGTTTGAAGCTACTGACTGAATGAAAAGAGCTGGCATCTCACTCTCTTTGAATCTTCTTTATCATGCTAAGAGGAGCAGGAAAAAGCAAAAAATTTCAGAATTGCACCTTGCAATGCGAAGAAATTACTGTTTGTGCATTTACAATATTCATTGATTTTTGCCATTGAAAAACATCATGTTATTCATATACCAGAAATGTTTGAAGCTACTGACTGAATGAAAAGAGCTGGCATCTCACTCTCTTTGAATCTTCTTTATCATGCTAAGAGGAGCAGGAAAAAGCAAAAAATTTCAGAATTGCACCTTGCAATGCGGAGAAATTACTGTTTGTGCATTTACAATATTCATTGATTTTTGCCATTGAAAAACATCATGTTATTCATATACCAGAAATGTTTGAAGCTACTGACTGAATGAAAAGAGCTGGCATCTCACTCTCTTTGAATCTTCTTTATCATGCTAAGAGGAGCAGGAAAAAGCAAAAAATTTCAGAATTGCACCTTGCAATGTGGAGAAAATACTGTTTGTGCATTTACAATATTCATTGATTTTTGCCATTGAAAAACATCATGTTATTCATATACCAGAAATGTTTGATGCTACTGACTGAATGAAAAGAGCAGGCATCTCACTCTCTTTGAATCTTCTTTATCATGCTAAGAGGAGCAGGAAAAAGCAAAAAATTTCAGAATTGCACCTTGCAATGTGGAGAAATTACTGTTTGTGCATTTAAAATATTCATTGATTTTTGCCATTGAAAAACGTCCAGAAATGTTTGAAGCTACTGACTGAATGAAAGGAGCTGGCATCTCACTCTCTTTGAATCTTCTTTATCATGCTAAGAGGAGCAGGAAAAAGCAAAAAATTTCAGAATTGCACCTTGCAATGCGGAGAAATTACTGTTTGTGCATTTACAATATTCATTGTTTTTTGCCATTGAAAAACATCATGTTATTAATATAACAGAAATGTTTGAAGCTACTGACTGAATGAAAAGAGCTGGCATCTCACTCTCTTTGAATCTTCTTTATCATGCTAAGAGGAGCAGGAAAAAGCAAAAAATTTCAGAATTGCACCTTGCAATGTGGAGAAACTACTGTTTGTGCATTTACAATATTCATTGATTTTTGCCATTGAAAAACATCCAGAAATGTTTGAAGCTACTGACTGAATGAAAGGAGCTGGCATCTCACTCTCTTTGAATCTTCTTCATCATGCTAAGAGGAGCAGGAAAAAGCAAAAAATTTCAGAATTGCACCTTGCAATGCGGAGAAATTACTGTTTGTGCATTTACAATATTCATTGATTTTTGCCATTGAAAAACATCATGTTATTCATATACCAGAAATGTTTGAAGCTACTGACTGAATGAAAAGAGCTGGCATCTCACTCTCTTTGAATCTTCTTTATCATGCTAAGAGGAGCAGGAAAAAGCAAAAAATTTCAGAATTGCACATTGCAATGTGGAGAAATTACTGTTTGTGCATTTACAATATTCATTGATTTTTGAAATTGAAAAACATCATGTTATTCATATACCAGAAATGTTTGAAGCTAATGACTGAATGAAAAGAGCTGGCATCTCACTCTCTTTGAATCTTCTTTATCATGCTAAGAGGAGAAGGAAAAAGCAAAAAATTTCAGAATTGCACCTTGCAATATGGAGAAATTACTGTTTGTGCATTTACAATATTCATTGATTTTTGCCATTGAAAAACATCCAGAAATGTTTGAAGCTACTGACTGAATGAAAGGAGCTGGCATCTCACTCTCTTTGAATCTTCTTTATCATGCTAAGAGGAGCAGGAAAAAGCAAAAAATTTCAGAATTGCACCTTGCAATGCAGAGAAATTACTGTTTGTGCATTTACAATATTCATTGATTTTTGCCATTGAAAAACATCATGTTATTCATATACCAGAAATGTTTGAAGCTACTGACTGAATGAAAAGAGCTGGCAACTCACTCTCTTTGAATCTTCTTTATCATGCTAAGAGGAGCAGGAAAAAGCAAAAAATTTCAGAATTGCACCTTGCAATGTGGAGAAATTACTGTTTGTGCATTTACAATATTCATTGATTTTTGCCATTGAAAAACGTCCAGAAATGTTTGAAGCTACTGACTGAATGAAAGGAGCGGGCATCTCACTCTCTTTGAATCTTCTTTATCATGCTAAGAGGAGCAGGAAAAAGCAAAAAATTTCAGAATTGCACCTTGCAATGCGGAGAAATTACTGTTTGTGCATTTACAATATTCATTGATTTTTGCCATTGAAAAACATCATGTTATTCATATACCAGAAATGTTTGAAGCTACTGACTGAATGAAAAGAGCTGGCATCTCACTCTCTTTGAATCTTCTTTGTCATGCTAAGAGGAGCAGGAAAAAGCAAAAAATTTCAGAATTGAACTTTGCATTGTGGAGAAATTACTGTTTGTGCATTTACAATATTCATTGATTTTTGCCATTGAAAAACGTCCAGAAATGTTTGAAGCTACTGACTGAATGAAAGGAGCTGGCATCTCACTCTCTTTGAATCTTCTTTATCATGCTAAGAGGAGCAGGAAAAAGCAAAAAATTTCAGAATTGCACCTTGCAATGTGGAGAAATTACTGTTTGTGCATTTACAATATTCATTGATTTTTGCCATTGAAAAACATCATGTTATTCATATACCAGAAATGTTTGAAGCTACTGACTGAATGAAAAGAGCTGGCATCTCACTCTCTTTGAATCTTCTTTATCATGCTAAGAGGAGCAGGAAAAAGCAAAAAATTTCAGAATTGCACCTTGCAATGTGGAGAAATTACTGTTTGTGCATTTACAATATTCATTGATTTTTGCCATTGAAAAACGTCCAGAAATGTTTGAAGCTACTGACTGAATGAAAGGAGCTGGCATCTCACTCTCTTTGAATCTTCTTTATCATGCTAAGAGGAGCAGGAAAAAGCAAAAAATTTCAGAATTGCACCTTGCAATGTGGAGAAATTACTGTTTGTGCATTTACAATATTCATTGATTTTTGCCATTGAAAAACATCATGTTATTCATATACCAGAAATGTTTGAAGCTACTGACTGAATGAAAAGAGCTGGCATCTCACTCTCTTTGAATCTTCTTTATCATGCTAAGAGGAGCAGGAAAAAGCAAAAAATTTCAGAATTGCACCTTGCAATGTGGAGAAATTACTGTTTGTGCATTTACAATATTCATTGATTTTTGCCATTGAAAAACGTCCAGAAATGTTTGAAGCTACTGACTGAATGAAAGGAGCTGGCATCTCACTCTCTTTGAATCTTCTTTATCATGCTAAGAGGAGCAGGAAAAAGCAAAAAATTTCAGAATTGCACCTTGCAATGCGGAGAAATTACTGTTTGTGCATTTACAATATTCATTGATTTTTGCCATTGAAAAACATCATGTTATTCATATACCAGAAATGTTTGAAGCTACTGACTGAATGAAAAGAGCTGGCATCTCACTCTCTTTGAATCTTCTTTATCATGCTAAGAGGAGCAGGAAAAAGCAAAAAATTTCAGAATTGCACCTTGCAATGTGGAGAAAATACTGTTTGTGCATTTACAATATTCATTGATTTTTGCCATTGAAAAACATCATGTTATTCATATACCAGAAATGTTTGAAGCTACTGACTGAATGAAAAGAGCAGGCATCTCACTCTCTTTGAATCTTCTTTATCATGCTAAGAGGAGCAGGAAAAAGCAAAAAATTTCAGAATTGCACCTTGCAATGTGGAGAAATTACTGTTTGTGCATTTAAAATATTCATTGATTTTTGCCATTGAAAAACGTCCAGAAATGTTTGAAGCTACTGACTGAATGAAAGGAGCTGGCATCTCACTCTCTTTGAATCTTCTTTATCATGCTAAGAGGAGCAGGAAAAAGCAAAAAATTTCAGAATTGCACCTTGCAATGCGGAGAAATTACTGTTTGTGCATTTACAATATTCATTGTTTTTTGCCATTGAAAAACATCATGTTATTAATATAACAGAAATGTTTGAAGCTACTGACTGAATGAAAAGAGCTGGCATCTCACTCTCTTTGAATCTTCTTTATCATGCTAAGAGGAGCAGGAAAAAGCAAAAAATTTCAGAATTGCATCTTGCAATGTGGAGAAACTACTGTTTGTGCATTTACAATATTCATTGATTTTTGCCATTGAAAAACGTCCAGAAATGTTTGAAGCTACTGACTGAATGAAAGGAGCTGGCATCTCACTCTCTTTGAATCTTCTTTATCATGCTAAGAGGAGCAGGAAAAAGCAAAAAATTTCAGAATTGCACCTTGCAATGCGGAGAAATTACTGTTTGTGCATTTACAATATTCATTGATTTTTGCCATTGAAAAACATCATGTTATTCATATACCAGAAATGTTTGAAGCTACTGACTGAATGAAAAGAGCTGGCATCTCACTCTCTTTGAATCTTCTTTATCATGCTAAGAGGAGCAGGAAAAAGCAAAAAATTTCAGAATTGCACATTGCAATGTGGAGAAATTACTGTTTGTGCATTTACAATATTCATTGATTTTTGAAATTGAAAAACATCATGTTATTCATATACCAGAAATGTTTGAAGCTAATGACTGAATGAAAAGAGCTGGCATCTCACTCTCTTTGAATCTTCTTTATCATGCTAAGAGGAGAAGGAAAAAGCAAAAAATTTCAGAATTGCACCTTGCAATATGGAGAAATTACTGTTTGTGCATTTACAATATTCATTGATTTTTGCCATTGAAAAACATCCAGAAATGTTTGAAGCTACTGACTGAATGAAAGGAGCTGGCATCTCACTCTCTTTGAATCTTCTTTATCATGCTAAGAGGAGCAGGAAAAAGCAAAAAATTTCAGAATTGCACCTTGCAATGCAGAGAAATTACTGTTTGTGCATTTACAATATTCATTGATTTTTGCCATTGAAAAACATCATGTTATTCATATACCAGAAATGTTTGAAGTTACTGACTGAATGAAAAGAGCTGGCAACTCACTCTCTTTGAATCTTCTTTATCATGCTAAGAGGAGCAGGAAAAAGCAAAAAATTTCAGAATTGCACCTTGCAATGTGGAGAAATTACTGTTTGTGCATTTACAATATTCATTGATTTTTGCCATTGAAAAACGTCCAGAAATGTTTGAAGCTACTGACTGAATGAAAGGAGCGGGCATCTCACTCTCTTTGAATCTTCTTTATCATGCAAAGAGGAGCAGGAAAAAGCAAAAAATTTCAGAATTGCACCTTGCAATGCGGAGAAATTACTGTTTGTGCATTTACAATATTCATTGATTTTTGCCATTGAAAAACATCATGTTATTCATATACCAGAAATGTTTGAAGCTACTGACTGAATGAAAAGAGCTGGCATCTCACTCTCTTTGAATCTTCTTTGTCATGCTAAGAGGAGCAGGAAAAAGCAAAAAATTTCAGAATTGAACTTTGCATTGTGGAGAAATTACTGTTTGTGCATTTACAATATTCATTGATTTTTGCCATTGAAAAACGTCCAGAAATGTTTGAAGCTACTGACTGAATGAAAGGAGCTGGCATCTCACTCTCTTTGAATCTTCTTTATCATGCTAAGAGGAGCAGGAAAAAGCAAAAAATTTCAGAATTGCACCTTGCAATGTGGAGAAATTACTGTTTGTGCATTTACAATATTCATTGATTTTTGCCATTGAAAAACATCATGTTATTCATATACCAGAAATGTTTGAAGCTACTGACTGAATGAAAAGAGCTGGCATTTCACTCTCTTTGAATCTTCTTTATCATGCTAAGAGGAGCAGGAAAAAGCAAAAAATTTCAGAATTGCACCTTGCAATGCGGAGAAATTACTGTTTGTGCATTTACAATATTCATTGATTTTTGCCATTGAAAAACATCATGTTATTCATATACCAGAAATGTTTGAAGCTACTGACTGAATGAAAAGAGCTGGCATCTCACTCTCTTTGAATCTTCTTTGCAATGCTAAGAGGAGCAGGAAAAAGCAAAAAATTTCAGAATTGAACTTTGCATTGTGGAGAAATTACTGTTTGTGCATTTACAATATTCATTGATTTTTGCCATTGAAAAACGTCCAGAAATGTTTGAAGCTACTGACTGAATGAAAGGAGCTGGCATCTCACTCTCTTTGAATCTTCTTTATCATGCTAAGAGGAGCAGGAAAAAGCAAAAAATTTCAGAATTGCACCTTGCAATGCGGAGAAATTACTGTTTGTGCATTTACAATATTCATTGATTTTTGCCATTGAAAAACATCATGTTATTCATATACCAGAAATGTTTGAAGCTACTGACTGAATGAAAAGAGCTGGCATCTCACTCTCTTTGAATCTTCTTTATCATGCTAAGAGGAGCAGGAAAAAGCAAAAAATTTCAGAATTGCAACTTGCAATGTGGAGAAATTACTGTTTGTGCATTTACAATATTCATTGATTTTTGCCATTGAAAAACGTCCAGAAATGTTTGAAGCTACTGACTGAATGAAAGGAGCTGGCATCTCACTCTCTTTGAATCTTCTTTATCATGCTAAGAGGAGCAGGAAAAAGCAAAAAATTTCAGAATTGCACCTTGCAATGCGGAGAAATTACTGTTTGTGCATTTACAATATTCATTGATTTTTGCCATTGAAAAACATCATGTTATTCATATACCAGAAATGTTTGAATCTACTGACTGAATGAAAAGAGCTGGCATCTCACTGTCTTTGAATCTTCTTTATCATGCTAAGAGGAGCAGGAAAAAGCAAAAAATTTCAGAATTGCACCTTGCAATGCGTAGAAATTACTGTTTGTGCATTTACAATATTCATTGATTTTTGCCATTGAAAAACATCATGTTATTCATATACCAGAAATGTTTGAAGCTACTGACTGAATGAAAAGAGCTGGCATCTCACTCTGTTTGAATCTTCTTTATCATGCTAAGAGGAGCAGGAAAAAGCAAAAAATTTCAGAATTGCACCTTGCAATGTGGAGAAATTACTGTTTGTGCATTTACAATATTCATTGATTTTTGCCATTGAAAAACGTCCAGAAATGTTTGAAGCTACTGACTGAATGAAAGGAGCTGGCATCTCACTCTCTTTGAATCTTCTTTATCATGCTAAGAGGAGCAGGAAAAAGCAAAAAATTTCAGAATTGCACCTTGCAATGTGGAGAAAATACTGTTTGTGCATTTACAATATTCATTGATTTTTGCCATTGAAAAACATCATGTTATTCATATACCAGAAATGTTTGAAGCTACTGACTGAATGAAAAGAGCAGGCATCTCACTCTCTTTGAATCTTCTTTACCATGCTAAGAGGAGCAGGAAAAAGCAAAAAATTTCAGAATTGCACCTTGCAATGCAGAGAAATTACTGTTTGTGCATTTACAATATTCATTGATTTTTGCCATTGAAAAACATCATGTTATTCATATACCAGAAATGTTTGAAGCTACTGACTGAATGAAAAGAGCTGGCATCTCACTCTCTTTGAATCTTCTTTATCATGCTAAGAGGAGCAGGAAAAAGCAAAAAATTTCAGAATTGCACCTTGCAATGTGGAGAAATTTCTGTTTGTGCATTTACAATATTCATTGATTTTTGCCATTGAAAAACGTCCAGAAATGTTTGAAGCTACTGACTGAATGAAAGGAGCTGGCATCTCACTCTCTTTGAATCTTCTTTATCATGCTAAGAGGAGCAGGAAAAAGCAAAAAATTTCAGAATTGCACCTTGCAATGCGGAGAAATTACTGTTTGTGCATTTACAATATTCATTGATTTTTGCCATTGAAAAACATCATGTTATTCATATACCAGAAATGTTTGAAGCTACTGACTGAATGAAAAGAGCTGGCATCTCACTCTCTTTGAATCTTCTTTGTCATGCTAAGAGGAGCAGGAAAAAGCAAAAAATTTCAGAATTGCACTTTGCATTGTGGAGAAATTACTGTTTGTGCATTTACAATATTCATTGATTTTTGCCATTGAAAAACGTCCAGAAATGTTTGAAGCTACTGACTGAATGAAAGGAGCTGGCATCTCACTCTCTTTGAATCTTCTTTATCATGCTAAGAGGAGCAGGAAAAAGCAAAAAATTTCAGAATTGCACCTTGCAATGCGGAGAAATTACTGTTTGTGCATTTACAATATTCATTGATTTTTGCCATTGAAAAACATCATGTTATTCATATACCAGAAATGTTTGAAGCTACTGACTGAATGAAAAGAGCTGGCATCTCACTCTCTTTGAATCTTCTTTATCATGCTAAGAGGAGCAGGAAAAAGCAAAAAATTTCAGAATTGCACCTTGCAATGTGGAGAAATTAATGTTTGTGCATTTACAATATTCATTGATTTTTGCCATTGAAAAACGTCCAGAAATGTTTGAAGCTACTGACTGAATGAAAGGAGCTGGCATCTCACTCTCTTTGAATCTTCTTTATCATGCTAAGAGGAGCAGGAAAAAGCAAAAAATTTCAGAATTGCACCTTGCAATGTGGAGAAATTACTGTTTGTGCATTTACAATATTCATTGATTTTTGCCATTGAAAAACATCATGTTATTCATATACCAGAAATGTTTGAAGCTACTGACTGAATGAAAAGAGCTGGCATCTCACTCTCTTTGAATCTTCTTTATCATGCTAAGAGGAGCAGGAAAAAGAAAAAAATTTCAGAATTGCACTTTGCATTGTGGAGAAATTACTGTTTGTGCATTTACAATATTCATTGATTTTTGCCATTGAAAAACGTCCAGAAATGTTTGAAGCTACTGACTGAATGAAAGGAGCTGGCATCTCACTCTCTTTGAATCTTCTTTATCATGCTAAGAGGAGCAGGAAAAAGCAAAAAATTTCAGAATCGCACCTTGCAATGTGGAGAAATTACTGTTTGTGCATTTACAATATTCATTGATTTTTGCCATTGAAAAACGTCCAGAAATGTTTGAAGCTACTGACTGAATGAAAGGAGCTGGTATCTCACTCTCTTTGAATCTTCTTCATCTTGCTAAGAGGAGCAGGAAAAAGCAAAAAATTTCAGAATTGCACCTTGCAATGCGGAGAAATTACTGTTTGTGCATATACAATATTCATTGATTTTTGCCATTGAAAAACATCATGTGATTCATATACCAGAAATGTTTGAAGCTACTGACTGAATGAAAAGAGCTGGCATCTCACTCTCTTTAAATCTTTTTTATCATGATAAGAGGAGCAGGAAAAAGCAAAAAATTTCAGAATTGCACCTTGCAATGTGGAGAAAATACTGTTTGTGCATTTACAATATTCATTGATTTTTGCCATTGAAAAACATCATGTTATTCATATACCAGAAATGTTTGAAGCTACTGACTGAATGAAAAGAGCAGGCATCTCACTCTCTTTGAATCTTCTTTATCATGCTAAGAGGAGCAGGAAAAAGCAAAAAATTTCACAATTGCACCTTGCAATGTGGAGAAATTACTGTTTGTGCATTTACAATATTCATTGATTTTTGCCATTGAAAAACGTCCAGAAATGTTTGAAGCTACTGACTGAATGAAAGGAGCTGGCATCTCACTCTCTTTGAATCTTCTTTATCATGCTAAGAGGAGCAGGAAAAAGCAAAAAATTTCAGAATTGCACCTTGCAATGCAGAGAAATTACTGTTTGTGCATTTACAATATTCATTGATTTTTGCCATTGAAAAACATCATGTTATTCATATACCAGAAATGTTTGAAGCTACTGACTGAATGAAAAGAGCTGGCATCTCACTCTCTTTGAATCTTCTTTATCATGCTAAGAGGAGCAGGAAAAAGCAAAAAATTTCAGAATTGCACCTTGCAATGTGGAGAAATTACTGTTTGTGCATTTACAATATTCATTGATTTTTGCCATTGAAAAACGTCCAGAAATGTTTGAAGCTACTGACTGAATGAAAGGAGCTGGCAACTCACTCTCTTTGAATCTTCTTTATCATGCTAAGAGGAGCAGGAAAAAGCAAAAAATTTCAGAATTGCACCTTGCAATGCGGAGAAATTACTGTTTGTGCATTTACAATATTCATTGATTTTTGCCATTGAAAAACATCATGTTATTCATATACCAGAAATGTTTGAAGCTACTGACTGAATGAAAAGAGCTGGCATCTCACTCTCTTTGAATCTTCTTTGTCATGCTAAGAGGAGCAGGAAAAAGCAAAAAATTTCAGAATTGCACTTTGCATTGTGGAGAAATTACTGTTTGTGCATTTACAATATTCATAGATTTTTGCCATTGAAAAACGTCCAGAAATTTTTGAAGCTACTGACTGAATGAAAGGAGCTGGCATCTCACTCTCTTTGAATCTTCTTTATCATGCTAAGAGGAGCAGGAAAAAGCAAAAAATTTCAGAATTGCACCTTGCAATGCGGAGAAATTACTGTTTGTGCATTTACAATATTCATTGATTTTTGCCATTGAAAAACGTCCAGAAATGTTTGAAGCTACTGACTGAATGAAAGGAGCTGGCATCTCACTCTCTTTGAATCTTCTTTATCATGCTAAGAGGAGCAGGAAAATGCAAAAAATTTCAGAATTGCACCTTGCAATGCGGAGAAATTACGGTTTGTGCATTTACAATATTCATTGATTTTTGCCATTGAAAAACATCATGTGATTCATATACCAGAAATGTTTGAAGCTACTGACTGAATGAAAAGAGCTGGCATCTCACTCTCTTTGAATATTTTTTATCATGATAAGAGGAGCAGGAAAAAGCAAAAAATTTCAGAATTGCACCTTGCAATGTGGAGAAATTACTGTTTGTGCATTTACAATATTCATTGATTTTTGCCATTGAAAAACGTCCAGAAATGTTTGAAGCTACTGACTGAATGAAAGGAGCTGGCATCTCACTCTCTTTGAATCTTCTTTATCATGCTAAGAGGAGCAGGAAAAAGCAAAAAATTTCAGAATTGCACCTTGCAATGCGGAGAAATTACTGTTTGTGCATTTACAATATTCATTGATTTTTGCCATTGAAAAACATCATGTTATTCATATACCAGAAATGTTTGAAGCTACTGACTGAATGAAAAGAGCTGGCATCTCACTCTCTTTGAATCTTCTTTATCATGCTAAGAGGAGCAGGAAAAAGCAAAAAATTTCAGAATTGCACCTTGCAATGTGGAGAAATTACTGTTTGTGCATTTACAATATTCATTGATTTTTGCCATTGAAAAACATCATGTTATTCATATACCAGAAATGTTTGAAGCTACTGACTGAATGAAAAGAGCTGGCATCTCACTCTCTTTGAATCTTCTTTATCATGCTAAGAGGAGCAGGAAAAAGCAAAAAATTTCAGAATTGCACCTTGCAATGTGGAGAAATTACTGTTTGTGCATTTACAATATTCATTGATTTTTGCCATTGAAAAATGTCCAGAAATGTTTGAAGCTACTGACTGAATATAAGGAGCTGGCATCTCACTCTCTTTGAATCTTCTTTATAATGCTAAGTGGAGCAGGAAAAAGCAAAAAATTTCAGAATTGCACCTTGCAATGCGGAGAAATTACTGTTTGTGCATTTACAATATTCATTGATTTTTGCCATTGAAAAATATCATGTTATTCATATACCAGAAATGTTTGAAGCTACTGACTGAATGAAAAGAGCTGGCATCTCACTCTCTTTGAATCTTCTTTATCATGCTAAGAGGAGCAGGAAAAAGCAAAAAATTTCAGAATTGCACTTTGCATTGTGGAGAAATTACTGTTTGTGCATTTACAATATTCATTGATTTTTGCCATTGAAAAACGTCCAGAAATGTTTGAAGCTACTGACTGAATGAAAGGAGCTGGCATCTCACTCTCTTTGAATCTTCTTTATCATGCTAAGAGGAGCAGGAAAAAGCAAAAAATTTCAGAATCGCAGCTTGCAATGTGGAGAAATTACTGTTTGTGCATTTACAATATTCATTGATTTTTGCCATTGAAAAACGTCCAGAAATGTTTGAAGCTACTGACTGAATGAAAGGAGCTGGCATCTCACTCTCTTTGAATCTTCTTTATCTTGCTAAGAGGAGCAGGAAAAAGCAAAAAATTTCAGAATTGCACCTTGCAATGCGGAGAAATTACTGTTTGTGCATATACAATATTCATTGATTTTTGCCATTGAAAAACATCATGTGATTCATATACCAGAAATGTTTGAAGCTACTGACTGAATGAAAAGAGCTGGCATCTCACTCTCTTTAAATCTTTTTTATCAAGATAAGAGGAGCAGGAAAAAGCAAAAAATTTCAGAATTGCACCTTGCAATGTGGAGAAATTACTGTTTGTGCATTTACAATATTCATTGATTTTTGCCATTGAAAAACGTCCAGAAATGTTTGAAGCTACTGACTGAATGAAAGTAGCTGGCATCTCACTCTCTTTGAATCTTCTTTATCATGCTAAGAGGAGCAGGAAAAAGCAAAAAATTTCAGAATTGCACCTTGCAATGCGTAGAAATTACTGTTTGTGCATTTACAATATTCATTGATTTTTGCCATTGAAAAACATCATGTTATTCATATACCAGAAATGTTTGAAGCTACTGACTGAATGAAAAGAGCTGGCATCTCACTCTCTTTGAATCTTCTTTATCATGCTAAGAGGAGCAGGAAAAAGCAAAAAATTTCAGAATTGCACCTTGCAATGTGGAGAAATTACTGTTTGTGCATTTACAATATTCATTGATTTTTGCCATTGAAAAACGTCCAGAAATGTTTGAAGCTACTGACTGAATGAAAGGAGCTGGCATCTCACTCTCTTTGAATCTTCTTTATCATGCTAAGAGGAGCAGGAAAAAGCAAAAAATTTCAGAATTGCACCTTGCAATGCGGAGAAATTACTGTTTGTGCATTTACAATTTTCATTGATTTTTGCCATTGAAAAACATCATGTTATTCATATAGCAGAAATGTTTGAAGCTACTGACTGAATGAAAAGAGCTGGCATCTCACTCTCTTTGAATCTTCTTTATCATGCTAAGAGGAGCAGGAAAAAGCAAAAAATTTCAGAATTGCACCTTGCAATGTGGAGAAATTACTGTTTGTGCATTTACAATATTCATTGATTTTTGCCATTGAAAAACGTCCAGAAATGTTTGAAGCTACTGACTGAATGAAAGGAGCTGGCATCTCACTCTCTTTGAATCTTCTTTATCATGCTAAGAGGAGCAGGAAAAAGCAAAAAATTTCAGAATTACACCTTGCAATGCGGAGAAATTACTGTTTGTGCATTTACAATATTCATTGATTTTTGCCATTGAAAAACATCATGTTATTCATATACCAGAAATGTTTGAAGCTACTGACTGAATGAAAAGAGCTGGCATCTCACTCTCTTTGAATCTTCTTTATCATGCTAAGAGGAGCAGGAAAAAGCAAAAAATTTCAGAATTGCACCTTGCAATGCGGAGAAATTACTGTTTGTGCATTTACAATTTTCATTGATTTTTGCCATTGAAAAACATCATGTTATTCATATAGCAGAAATGTTTGAAGCTACTGACTGAATGAAAAGAGCTGGCATCTCACTCTCTTTGAATCTTCTTTATCATGCTAAGAGGAGCAGGAAAAAGCAAAAAATTTCAGAATTGCACCTTGCAATGTGGAGAAATTACTGTTTGTGCATTTACAATATTCATTGATTTTTGCCATTGAAAAACATCATGTTATTCATATACCAGAAATGTTTGAAGCTACTGACTGAATGAAAAGAGCTGGCATCTCACTCTCTTTGAATCTTCTTTATCATGCTAAGAGGAGCAGGAAAAAGCAAAAAATTTCAGAATTGCACCTTGCAATGTGGAGAAATTACAGTTTGTGCATTTACAATATTCATTGATTTTTGCCATTGAAAAATGTCTAGAAATGTTTGAAGCTACTGACTGAATGAAAGGAGCTGGCATCTCACTCTCTTTGAATCTTCTTTATCATGCTAAGAGGAGCAGGAAAAAGCAAAAAATTTCAGAATTGTACCTTGCAATGCGGAGAAATTACTGTTTGTGCATTTACAATATTCATTGATTTTTGCCATTGAAAAACATCATGTTATTCATATACCAGAAATGTTTGAAGCTACTGACTGAATGAAAAGAGCTGGCATCTCACTCTCTTTGAATCTTCTTTATCATGCTAAGAGGAGCAGGAAAAAGCAAAAAATTTCAGAATTGCACCTTGCAATGTGGAGAAATTACTGTTTGTGCATTTACAATATTCATTGATTTTTGCCATTGAAAAACGTCCAGAAATGTTTGAAGCTACTGACTGAATGAAAGGAGCTGGCATCTCACTCTCTTTGAATCTTCTTTATCATGCTAAGAGGAGCAGGAAAAAGCAAAAAATTTCAGAATTGCACCTTGCAATGCGGAGAAATTACTGTTTGTGCATTTACAATATTCATTGATTTTTGCCATTGAAAAACATCATGTTATTCATATACCAGAAATGTTTGAAGCTACTGACTGAATGAAAAGAGCTGGCATCTCACTCTCTTTGAATCTTCTTTATCATGCTAAGAGGAGCAGGAAAAAGCAAAAAATTTCAGAATTGCACCTTGCAATGTGGAGAAATTACTGTTTGTGCATTTACAATATTCATTGATTTTTGCCATTGAAAAACGTCCAGAAATGTTTGAAGCTACTGACTGAATGAAAGGAGCTGGCATCTCACTCTCTTTGAATCTTCTTTATCATGCTAAGAGGAGCAGGAAAAAGCAAAAAATTTCAGAATTGCACCTTGCAATGCGGAGAAATTACTGTTTGTGCATTTACAATATTCATTGATTTTTGCCATTGAAAAACATCATGTTATTCATATACCAGAAATGTTTGAAGCTACTGACTGAATGAAAAGAGCTGGCATCTCACTCTCTTTGAATCTTCTTTATCATGCTAAGAGGAGCAGGAAAAAGCAAAAAATTTCAGAATTGCACCTTGCAATGTGGAGAAATTACTGTTTGTGCATTTACAATATTCATTGATTTTTGCCATTGAAAAACGTCCAGAAATGTTTGAAGCTACTGACTGAATGAAAGGAGCTGGCATCTCACTCTCTTTGAATCTTCTTTATCATGCTAAGAGGAGCAGGAAAAAGCAAAAAATTTCAGAATTGCACCTTGCAATGCGGAGAAATTACTGTTTGTGCATTTACAATATTCATTGATTTTTGCCATTGAAAAACATCATGTTATTCATATACCAGAAATGTTTGAAGCTACTGACTGAATGAAAAGAGCTGGCATCTCACTCTCTTTGAATCTTCTTTATCATGCTAAGAGGAGCAGGAAAAAGCAAAAAATTTCAGAATTGCACCTTGCAATGTGGAGAAATTACTGTTTGTGCATTTACAATATTCATTGATTTTTGCCATTGAAAAACGTCCAGAAATGTTTGAAGCTACTGACTGAATGAAAGGAGCTGGCATCTCACTCTCTTTGAATCTTCTTTATCATGCTAAGAGGAGCAGGAAAAAGCAAAAAATTTCAGAATTGCACCTTGCAATGCGGAGAAATTACTGTTTGTGCATTTACAATATTCATTGATTTTTGCCATTGAAAAACATCATGTTATTCATATACCAGAAATGTTTGAAGCTACTGACTGAATGAAAAGAGCTGGCATCTCACTCTCTTTGAATCTTCTTTATCATGCTAAGAGGAGCAGGAAAAAGCAAAAAATTTCAGAATTGCACCTTGCAATGTGGAGAAATTACAGTTTGTGCATTTACAATATTCATTGATTTTTGCCATTGAAAAACGTCTAGAAATGTTTGAAGCTACTGACTGAATGAAAGGAGCTGGCATCTCACTCTCTTTGAATCTTCTTTATCATGCTAAGAGGAGCAGGAAAAAGCAAAAAATTTCAGAATTGTACCTTGCAATGCGGAGAAATTACTGTTTGTGCATTTACAATATTCATTGATTTTTGCCATTGAAAAACATCATGTTATTCATATACCAGAAATGTTTGAAGCTACTGACTGAATGAAAAGAGCTGGCATCTCACTCTCTTTGAATCTTCTTTATCATGCTAAGAGGAGCAGGAAAAAGCAAAAAATTTCAGAATTGCACCTTGCAATGTGGAGAAATTACTGTTTGTGCATTTACAATATTCATTGATTTTTGCCATTGAAAAACGTCCAGAAATGTTTGAAGCTACTGACTGAATGAAAGGAGCTGGCATCTCACTCTCTTTGAATCTTCTTTATCATGCTAAGAGGAGCAGGAAAAAGCAAAAAATTTCAGAATTGCACCTTGCAATGCGGAGAAATTACTGTTTGTGCATTTACAATATTCATTGATTTTTGCCATTGAAAAACATCATGTTATTCATATACCAGAAATGTTTGAAGCTACTGACTGAATGAAAAGAGCTGGCATCTCACTCTCTTTGAATCTTCTTTATCATGCTAAGAGGAGCAGGAAAAAGCAAAAAATTTCAGAATTGCACCTTGCAATGTGGAGAAATTACTGTTTGTGCATTTACAATATTCATTGATTTTTGCCATTGAAAAACGTCCAGAAATGTTTGAAGCTACTGACTGAATGAAAGGAGCTGGCATCTCACTCTCTTTGAATCTTCTTTATCATGCTAAGAGGAGCAGGAAAAACAAAAAATTTCAGAATTGCACCTTGCAATGCGGAGAAATTACTGTTTGTGCATTTACAATATTCATTGATTTTTGCCATTGAAAAACATCATGTTATTCATATACCAGAAATGTTTGAAGCTACTGACTGAATGAAAAGAGCTGGCATCTCACTCTCTTTGAATCTTCTTTATCATGCTAAGAGGAGCAGGAAAAAGCAAAAAATTTCAGAATTGCACCTTGCAATGTGGAGAAATTACTGTTTGTGCATTTACAATATTCATTGATTTTTGCCATTGAAAAACGTCCAGAAATGTTTGAAGCTACTGACTGAATGAAAGGAGCTGGCATCTCACTCTCTTTGAATCTTCTTTATCATGCTAAGAGGAGCAGGAAAAAGCAAAAAATTTCAGAATTGCACCTTGCAATGCGGAGAAATTACTGTTTGTGCATTTACAATATTCATTGATTTTTGCCATTGAAAAACATCATGTTATTCATATACCAGAAATGTTTGAAGCTACTGACTGAATGAAAAGAGCTGTCATCTCACTCTCTTTGAATCTTCTTTATCATGCTAAGAGGAGCAGGAAAAAGCAAAAAATTTCAGAATTGCACTTTGCATTGTGGAGAAATTACTGTTTGTGCATTTACAATATTCATTGATTTTTGCCATTGAAAAATGTCCAGAAATGTTTGAAGCTACTGACTGAATGAAAGGAGCTGGCATCTCACTCTCTTTGAATATTCTTTATCATGCTAAGAGGAGCAGGAAAATGCAAAAAATTTCAGAATTGCACCTTGCAATGCGGAGAAATTACGGTTTGTGCATTTACAATATTCATTGATTTTTGCCATTGAAAAACATCATGTGATTCATATACCAGAAATGTTTGAAGCTACTGACTGAATGAAAAGAGCTGGCATCTCACTCTCTTTGAATCTTTTTTATCATGATAAGAGGAGCAGGAAAAAGCAAAAAATTTCAGAATTGCACCTTGCAATGTGGAAAATTACTGTTTGTGCATTTACAATATTCATTGATTTTTGCCATTGAAAAACGTCCAGAAATGTTTGAAGCTACTGACTGAATGAAAGGAGCTGGCATCTCACTCTCTTTGAATCTTCTTTATCATGCTAAGAGGAGCAGTAAAAAGCAAAAAATTTTAGAATTGCACCTTGCAATGCGGAGAAATTACTGTTTGTGCATTTACAATATTCATTGATTTTTGCCATTGAAAAACATCATGTTATTCATATACCAGAAATGTTTGAAGCTACTGACTGAATGAAAAGAGCTGGCATCTCACTCTCTTTGAATCTTCTTTATCATGCTAAGAGGAGCAGGAAAAAGCAAAAAATTTCAGAATTGCACCTTGCAATGTGGAGAAATTACAGTTTGTGCATTTACAATATTCATTGATTTTTGCCATTGAAAAACGTCTAGAAATGTTTGAAGCTACTGACTGAATGAAAGGAGCTGGCATCTCACTCTCTTTGAATCTTCTTTATCATGCTAAGAGGAGCAGGAAAAAGCAAAAAATTTCAGAATTGTACCTTGCAATGCGGAGAAATTACTGTTTGTGCATTTACAATATTCATTGATTTTTGCCATTGAAAAACATCATGTTATTCATATACCAGAAATGTTTGAAGCTACTGACTGAATGAAAAGAGCTGGCATCTCACTCTATTTGAATCTTCTTTATCATGCTAAGAGGAGCAGGAAAAAGCAAAAAATTTCAGAATTGCACCTTGCAATGTGGAGAAATTACTGTTTGTGCATTTACAATATTCATTGATTTTTGCCATTGAAAAACGTCCAGAAATGTTTGAAGCTACTGACTGAATGAAAGGAGCTGGCATCTCACTCTCTTTGAATCTTCTTTATCATGCTAAGAGGAGCAGGAAAAAGCAAAAAATTTCAGAATTGCACCTTGCAATGCGGAGAAATTACTGTTTGTGCATTTACAATATTCATTGATTTTTGCCATTGAAAAACATCATGTTATTCATATACCAGAAATGTTTGAAGCTACTGACTGAATGAAAAGAGCTGGCATCTCACTCTCTTTGAATCTTCTTTATCATGCTAAGAGGAGCAGGAAAAAGCAAAAAATTTCAGAATTGCACCTTGCAATGTGGAGAAATTACTGTTTGTGCATTTACAATATTCATTGATTTTTGCCATTGAAAAACGTCCAGAAATGTTTGAAGCTACTGACTGAATGAAAGGAGCTGGCATCTCACTCTCTTTGAATCTTCTTTATCATGCTAAGAGGAGCAGGAAAAAGCAAAAAATTTCAGAATTGCACCTTGCAATGCGGAGAAATTACTGTTTGTGCATTTACAATATTCATTGATTTTTGACATTGAAAAACATCATGTTATTCATATACCAGAAATGTTTGAAGCTACTGACTGAATGAAAAGAGCTGGCATCTCACTCTCTTTGAATCTTCTTTATCATGCTAAGAGGAGCAGGAAAAAGCAAAAAATTTCAGAATTGCACTTTGCATTGTGGAGAAATTACTGTTTGTGCATTTACAATATTCATTGATTTTTGCCATTGAAAAACGTCCAGAAATGTTTGAAGCTACTGACTGAATGAAAGGAGCTGGCATCTCACTCTCTTTGAATCTTCTTTATCATGCTAAGAGGAGCAGGAAAATGCAAAAAATTTCAGAATTGCACCTTGCAATGCGGAGAAATTACGGTTTGTGCATTTACAATATTCATTGATTTTTGCCATTGAAAAACATCATGTGATTCATATACCAGAAATGTTTGAAGCTACTGACTGAATGAAAAGAGCTGGCATCTCACTCTCTTTGAATCTTTTTTATCATGATAAGAGGAGCAGGAAAAAGCAAAAAATTTCAGAATTGCACCTTGCAATGTGGAGAAATTACTGTTTGTGCATTTACAATATTCATTGATTTTTGCCATTGAAAAACGTCCAGAAATGTTTGAAGCTACTGACTGAATGAAAGGAGCTGGGATCTCACTCTCTTTGAATCTTCTTTATCATGCTAAGAGGAGCAGGAAAAAGCAAAAAATTTCAGAATTGCACCTTGCAATGCGGAGAAATTACTGTTTGTGCATTTACAATATTCATTGATTTTTGCCATTGAAAAACATCATGTTATTCATATACCAGAAATGTTTGAAGCTACTGACTGAATGAAAAGAGCTGGCATCTCACTCTCTTTGAATCTTCTTTATCATGCTAAGAGGAGCAGGAAAAAGCAAAAAATTTCAGAATTGCACCTTGCAATGTGGAGAAATTACTGTTTCTGCATTTACAATATTCATTGATTTTTGCCATTGAAAAACGTCCAGAAATGTTTGAAGCTACTGACTGAATGAAAGGAGCTGGCATCTCACTCTCTTTGAATCTTCTTTATCATGGTAAGAGGAGCAGGAAAAAGCAAAAAATTTCAGAATTGCACCTTGCAATGCGGAGAAATTACTGTTTGTGTATTTACAATATTCATTGATTTTTGCCATTGAAAAACATCATGTTATTCATATACCAGAAATGTTTGAAGCTACTGACTGAATGAAAAGAGCTGGCATCTCACTCTGTTTGAATCTTCTTTATCATGCTAAGAGGAGCAGGAAAAAGCAAAAAATTTCAGAATTGCACTTTGCATTGTGGAGAAATTACTGTTTGTGCATTTACAATATTCATTGATTTTTGCCATTGAAAAACGTCCAGAAATGTTTGAAGCTACTGACTGAATGAAAAGAGCTGGCATCTCACTCTCTTTGAAACTTCTTTATCATGCTAAGAGGAGCAGGAAAAAGCAAAAAATTTCAGAATTGCACCTTGCAATGTGGAGAAATTACTGTTTGTGCATTTACAATATTCATTGATTTTTGCCATTGAAAAACGTCCAGAAATGTTTGAAGCTACTGACTGAATGAAAGGAGCTGGCATCTCACTCTCTTTGAATCTTCTTTATCATGCTAAGAGGAGCAGGAAAAAGCAAAAAATTTCAGAATTGCACCTTGCAATGCGGAGAAATTACTGTTTGTGCATTTACAATATTCATTGATTTTTGCCATTGAAAAACATCATGTTATTCATATACCAGAAATGTTTGAAGCTACTGACTGAATGAAAAGAGCTGGCATGTCACTCTCTTTGAATCTTCTTTATCATGCTAAGAGGAGCAGGAAAAAGCAAAAAATTTCAGAATTGCACTTTGCATTGTGGAGAAATTACTGTTTGTGCATTTACAATATTCATTGATTTTTGCCATTGAAAAACGTCCAGAAATGTTTGAAGCTACTGACTGAATGAAAGGAGCTGGCATCTCACTCTCTTTGAATCTTCTTTATCATGCTAAGAGGAGCAGGAAAATGCAAAAAATTTCAGAATTGCACCTTGCAATGCGGAGAAATTACGGTTTGTGCATTTACAATATTCATTGATTTTTGCCATTGAAAAACATCATGTGATTCATATACCAGAAATGTTTGAAGCTACTGACTGAATGAAAAGAGCTGGCATCTCACTCTCTTTGAATCTTTTTTATCATGATAAGAGGAGCAGGAAAAAGCAAAAAATTTCAGAATTGCACCTTGCAATATGGAAAATTACTGTTTGTGCATTTACAATATTCATTGATTTTTGCCATTGAAAAACGTCCAGAAATGTTTGAAGCTACTGACTGAATGAAAGGAGCTGGCATCTCACTCTCTTTGAATCTTCTTTATCATGCTAAGAGGAGCAGTAAAAAGCAAAAAATTTCAGAATTGCACCTTGCAATGCGGAGAAATTACTGTTTGTGCATTTACAATATTCATTGATTTTTGCCATTGAAAAACATCATGTTATTCATATACCAGAAATGTTTGAAGCTACTGACTGAATGAAAAGAGCTGGCATCTCACTCTCTTTGAATCTTCTTTATCATGCTAAGAGGAGCAGGAAAAAGCAAAAAATTTCAGAATTGCACCTTGCAATGTGGAGAAATTACAGTTTGTGCATTTACAATATTCATTGATTTTTGCCATTGAAAAACGTCTAGAAATGTTTGAAGCTACTGACTGAATGAAAGGAGCTGGCATCTCACTCTCTTTGAATCTTCTTTATCATGCTAAGAGGAGCAGGAAAAAGCAAAAAATTTCAGAATTGTACCTTGCAATGCGGAGAAATTACTGTTTGTGCATTTACAATATTCATTGATTTTTGCCAATGAAAAACATCATGTTATTCATATACCAGAAATGTTTGAAGCTACTGACTGAATGAAAAGAGCTGGCATCTCACTCTATTTGAATCTTCTTTATCATGCTAAGAGGAGCAGGAAAAAGCAAAAAATTTCAGAATTGCACCTTGCAATGTGGAGAAATTACTGTTTGTGCATTTACAATATTCATTGATTTTTGCCATTGAAAAACGTCCAGAAATGTTTGAAGCTACTGACTGAATGAAAGGAGCTGGCATCTCACTCTCTTTGAATCTTCTTTATCATGCTAAGAGGAGCAGGAAAAAGCAAAAAATTCAGAATTGCACCTTGCAATGCGGAGAAATTACTGTTTGTGCATTTACAATATTCATTGATTTTTGCCATTGAAAAACATCATGTTATTCATATACCAGAAATGTTTGAAGCTACTGACTGAATGAAAAGAGCTGGCATCTCACTCTCTTTGAATCTTCTTTATCATGCTAAGAGGAGCAGGAAAAAGCAAAAAATTTCAGAATTGCACCTTGCAATGTGGAGAAATTACTGTTTGTGCATTTACAATATTCATTGATTTTTGCCATTGAAAAACGTCCAGAAATGTTTGAAGCTACTGACTGAATGAAAGGAGCTGGCATCTCACTCTCTTTGAATCTTCTTTATCATGCTAAGAGGAGCAGGAAAAAGCAAAAAATTTCAGAATTGCACCTTGCAATGCGGAGAAATTACTGTTTGTGCATTTACAATATTCATTGATTTTTGCCATTGAAAAACATCATGTTATTCATATACCAGAAATGTTTGAAGCTACTGACTGAATGAAAAGAGCTGGCATCTCACTCTCTTTGAATCTTCTTTATCATGCTAAGAGGAGCAGGAAAAAGCAAAAAATTTCAGAATTGCACCTTGCAATGTGGAGAAATTACTGTTTGTGCATTTACAATATTCATTGATTTTTGCCATTGAAAAACGTCCAGAAATGTTTGAAGCTACTGACTGAATGAAAGGAGCTGGCATCTCACTCTCTTTGAATCTTCTTTATCATGGTAAGAGGAGCAGGAAAAAGCAAAAAATTTCAGAATTGCACCTTGCAATGCGGAGAAATTACTGTTTGTGTATTTACAATATTCATTGATTTTTGCCATTGAAAAACATCATGTTATTCATATACCAGAAATGTTTGAAGCTACTGACTGAATGAAAAGAGCTGGCATCTCACTCTGTTTGAATCTTCTTTATCATGCTAAGAGGAGCAGGAAAAAGCAAAAAATTTCAGAATTGCACTTTGCATTGTGGAGAAATTACTGTTTGTGCATTTACAATATTCATTGATTTTTGCCATTGAAAAACGTCCAGAAATGTTTGAAGCTACTGACTGAATGAAAGGAGCTGGGATCTCACTCTCTTTGAATCTTCTTTATCATGCTAAGAGGAGCAGGAAAAAGCAAAAAATTTCAGAATCGCACCTTGCAATGTGGAGAAATTACTGTTTGTGCATTTACAATATTCATTGATTTTTGCCATTGAAAAACGTCCAGAAATGTTTGAAGCTACTGACTGAATGAAAGGAGCTTTCATCTCACTCTCTTTGAATCTTCTTTATCTTGCTAAGAAGAGCAGGAAAAAGCAAAAAATTTCAGAATTGCACCTTGCAATGCGGAGAAATTACTGTTTGTGCATTTACAATATTCATTGATTTTTGCCATTGAAAAACATCATGTGATTCATATACCAGAAATGTTTGAAGCTACTGACTGAATGAAAAGAGCTGGCATCTCACTCTCTTTAAATCTTTTTTATCATGATAAGAGGAGCAGGAAAAAGCAAAAAATTTCAGAATTGCACCTTGCAATGTGGAGAAATTACTGTTTGTGCATTTACAATATTCATTGATTTTTGCCATTGAAAAACGTCCAGAAATGTTTGAAGCTACTGACTGAATGAAAGGAGCTGGCATCTCACTCTCTTTGAATCTTCTTTATCATGCTAAGAGGAGCAGGAAAAAGAAAAAAATTTCAGAATTGTACCTTGCAATGCGGAGAAATTACTGTTTGTGCATTTACAATATTCATTGATTTTTGCCATTGAAAAACATCATGTTATTCATATACCAGAAATGTTTGAAGCTACTGACTGAATGAAAAGAGCTGGCATCTCACTCTATTTGAATCTTCTTTATCATGCTAAGAGGAGCAGGAAAAAGCAAAAAATTTCAGAATTGCACCTTGCAATGTGGAGAAATTACTGTTTGTGCATTTACAATATTCATTGATTTTTGCCATTGAAAAACGTCCAGAAATGTTTGAAGCTACTGACTGAATGAAAGGAGCTGGCATCTCACTCTCTTTGAATCTTCTTTATCATGCTAAGAGGAGCAGGAAAAAGCAAAAAATTTCAGAATTGCACCTTGCAATGCGGAGAAATTACTGTTTGTGCATTTACAATATTCATTGATTTTTGCCATTGAAAAACATCATGTTATTCATATACCAGAAATGTTTGAAGCTACTGACTGAATGAAAAGAGCTGGCATCTCACTCTCTTTGAATCTTCTTTATCATGCTAAGAGGAGCAGGAAAAAGCAAAAAATTTCAGAATTGCACCTTGCAATGTGGAGAAATTACTGTTTGTGCATTTACAATATTCATTGATTTTTGCCATTGAAAAACGTCCAGAAATGTTTGAAGCTACTGACTGAATGAAAGGAGCTGGCATCTCACTCTCTTTGAATCTTCTTTATCATGCTAAGAGGAGCAGGAAAAAGCAAAAAATTTCAGAATTGCACCTTGCAATGCGGAGAAATTACTGTTTGTGCATTTACAATATTCATTGATTTTTGCCATTGAAAAACATCATGTTATTCATATACCAGAAATGTTTGAAGCTACTGACTGAATGAAAAGAGCTGGCATCTCACTCTCTTTGAATCTTCTTTATCATGCTAAGAGGAGCAGGAAAAAGCAAAAAATTTCAGAATTGCACTTTGCATTGTGGAGAAATTACTGTTTGTGCATTTACAATATTCATTGATTTTTGCCATTGAAAAACGTCCAGAAATGTTTGAAGCTACTGACTGAATGAAAGGAGCTGGCATCTCACTCTCTTTGAATCTTCTTTATCATGCTAAGAGGAGCAGGAAAATGCAAAAAATTTCAGAATTGCACCTTGCAATGCGGAGAAATTACGGTTTGTGCATTTACAATATTCATTGATTTTTGCCATTGAAAAACATCATGTGATTCATATACCAGAAATGTTTGAAGCTACTGACTGAATGAAAAGAGCTGGCATCTCACTCTCTTTGAATCTTTTTTATCATGATAAGAGGAGCAGGAAAAAGCAAAAAATTTCAGAATTGCACCTTGCAATGTGGAGAAATTACTGTTTGTGCATTTACAATATTCATTGATTTTTGCCATTGAAAAACGTCCAGAAATGTTTGAAGCTACTGACTGAATGAAAGGAGCTTTCATCTCACTCTCTTTGAATCTTCTTTATCTTGCTAAGAAGAGCAGGAAAAAGCAAAAAATTTCAGAATTGCACCTTGCAATGCGGAGAAATTACTGTTTGTGCATTTACAATATTCATTGATTTTTGCCATTGAAAAACATCATGTGATTCATATACCAGAAATGTTTGAAGCTACTGACTGAATGAAAAGAGCTGGCATCTCACTCTCTTTAAATCTTTTTTATCATGATAAGAGGAGCAGGAAAAAGCAAAAAATTTCAGAATTGCACCTTGCAATGTGGAGAAATTACTGTTTGTGCATTTACAATATTCATTGATTTTTGCCATTGAAAAACGTCCAGAAATGTTTGAAGCTACTGACTGAATGAAAGGAGCTGGCATCTCACTCTCTTTGAATCTTCTTTATCATGCTAAGAGGAGCAGGAAAAAGCAAAAAATTTCAGAATTGTACCTTGCAATGCGGAGAAATTACTGTTTGTGCATTTACAATATTCATTGATTTTTGCCATTGAAAAACATCATGTTATTCATATACCAGAAATGTTTGAAGCTACTGACTGAATGAAAAGAGCTGGCATCTCACTCTATTTGAATCTTCTTTATCATGCTAAGAGGAGCAGGAAAAAGCAAAAAATTTCAGAATTGCACCTTGCAATGTGGAGAAATTACTGTTTGTGCATTTACAATATTCATTGATTTTTGCCATTGAAAAACGTCCAGAAATGTTTGAAGCTACTGACTGAATGAAAGGAGCTGGCATCTCACTCTCTTTGAATCTTCTTTATCATGCTAAGAGGAGCAGGAAAAAGCAAAAAATTTCAGAATTGCACCTTGCAATGCGGAGAAATTACTGTTTGTGCATTTACAATATTCATTGATTTTTGCCATTGAAAAACATCATGTTATTCATATACCAGAAATGTTTGAAGCTACTGACTGAATGAAAAGAGCTGGCATCTCACTCTCTTTGAATCTTCTTTATCATGCTAAGAGGAGCAGGAAAAAGCAAAAAATTTCAGAATTGCACCTTGCAATGTGGAGAAATTACTGTTTGTGCATTTACAATATTCATTGATTTTTGCCATTGAAAAACGTCCAGAAATGTTTGAAGCTACTGACTGAATGAAAGGAGCTGGCATCTCACTCTCTTTGAATCTTCTTTATCATGCTAAGAGGAGCAGGAAAAAGCAAAAAATTTCAGAATTGCACCTTGCAATGCGGAGAAATTACTGTTTGTGCATTTACAATATTCATTGATTTTTGCCATTGAAAAACATCATGTTATTCATATACCAGAAATGTTTGAAGCTACTGACTGAATGAAAAGAGCTGGCATCTCACTCTCTTTGAATCTTCTTTATCATGCTAAGAGGAGCAGGAAAAAGCAAAAAATTTCAGAATTGCACTTTGCATTGTGGAGAAATTACTGTTTGTGCATTTACAATATTCATTGATTTTTGCCATTGAAAAACGTCCAGAAATGTTTGAAGCTACTGACTGAATGAAAGGAGCTGGCATCTCACTCTCTTTGAATCTTCTTTATCATGCTAAGAGGAGCAGGAAAATGCAAAAAATTTCAGAATTGCACCTTGCAATGCGGAGAAATTACGGTTTGTGCATTTACAATATTCATTGATTTTTGCCATTGAAAAACATCATGTGATTCATATACCAGAAATGTTTGAAGCTACTGACTGAATGAAAAGAGCTGGCATCTCACTCTCTTTGAATCTTTTTCATCATGATAAGAGGAGCAGGAAAAAGCAAAAAATTTCAGAATTGCACCTTGCAATGTGGAGAAATTACTGTTTGTGCATTTACAATATTCATTGATTTTTGCCATTGAAAAACGTCCAGAAATGTTTGAAGCTACTGACTGAATGAAAGGAGCTGGGATCTCACTCTCTTTGAATCTTCTTTATCATGCTAAGAGGAGCAGGAAAAAGCAAAAAATTTCAGAATTGCACCTTGCAATGCGGAGAAATTACTGTTTGTGCATTTACAATATTCATTGATTTTTGCCATTGAAAAACATCATGTTATTCATATACCAGAAATGTTTGAAGCTACTGACTGAATGAAAAGAGCTGGCATCTCACTCTCTTTGAATCTTCTTTATCATGCTAAGAGGAGCAGGAAAAAGCAAAAAATTTCAGAATTGCACCTTGCAATGTGGAGAAATTACTGTTTCTGCATTTACAATATTCATTGATTTTTGCCATTGAAAAACGTCCAGAAATGTTTGAAGCTACTGACTGAATGAAAGGAGCTGGCATCTCACTCTCTTTGAATCTTCTTTATCATGGTAAGAGGAGCAGGAAAAAGCAAAAAATTTCAGAATTGCACCTTGCAATGCGGAGAAATTACTGTTTGTGTATTTACAATATTCATTGATTTTTGCCATTGAAAAACATCATGTTATTCATATACCAGAAATGTTTGAAGCTACTGACTGAATGAAAAGAGCTGGCATCTCACTCTGTTTGAATCTTCTTTATCATGCTAAGAGGAGCAGGAAAAAGCAAAAAATTTCAGAATTGCACTTTGCATTGTGGAGAAATTACTGTTTGTGCATTTACAATATTCATTGATTTTTGCCATTGAAAAACGTCCAGAAATGTTTGAAGCTACTGACTGAATGAAAGGAGCTGGCATCTCACTCTCTTTGAATCTTCTTTATCATGCTAAGAGGAGCAGGAAAAAGCAAAAAATTTCAGAATTGCACCTTGCAATGCGGAGAAATTACTGTTTGTGCATTTACAATATTCATTGATTTTTGCCATTGAAAAACGTCCAGAAATGTTTGAAGCTACTGACTGAATGAAAGGAGCTGGCATCTCACTCTCTTTGAATCTTCTTTATCATGGTAAGAGGAGCAGGAAAAAGCAAAAAATTTCAGAATTGCACCTTGCAATGCGGAGAAATTACTGTTTGTGTATTTACAATATTCATTGATTTTTGCCATTGAAAAACATCATGTTATTCATATACCAGAAATGTTTGAAGCTACTGACTGAATGAAAAGAGCTGGCATCTCACTCTGTTTGAATCTTCTTTATCATGCTAAGAGGAGCAGGAAAAAGCAAAAAATTTCAGAATTGCACTTTGCATTGTGGAGAAATTACTGTTTGTGCATTTACAATATTCATTGATTTTTGCCATTGAAAAACGTCCAGAAATGTTTGAAGCTACTGACTGAATGAAAGGAGCTGGCATCTCACTCTCTTTGAATCTTCTTTATCATGCTAAGAGGAGCAGGAAAAAGCAAAAAATTTCAGAATTGCACCTTGCAATGCGGAGAAATTACTGTTTGTGCATTTACAATATTCATTGATTTTTGCCATTGAAAAACATCATGTTATTCATATACCAGAAATGTTTGAAGCTACTGACTGAATGAAAAGAGCTGGCATCTCACTCTCTTTGAATCTTCTTTATCATGCTAAGAGGAGCAGGAAAAAGCAAAAAATTTCAGAATTGCACCTTGCAATGTGGAGAAATTACTGTTTGTGCATTTACAATATTCATTGATTTTTGCCATTGAAAAACGTCCAGAAATGTTTGAAGCTACTGACTGAATGAAAGGAGCTGGCATCTCACTCTCTTTGAATCTTCTTTATCATGCTAAGAGGAGCAGGAAAAAGCAAAAAATTTCAGAATTGCACCTTGCAATGCGGAGAAATTACTGTTTGTGCATTTACAATATTCATTGATTTTTGCCATTGAAAAACATCATGTTATTCATATACCAGAAATGTTTGAAGCTACTGACTGAATGAAAAGAGCTGGCATGTCACTCTCTTTGAATCTTCTTTATCATGCTAAGAGGAGCAGGAAAAAGCAAAAAATTTCAGAATTGCACTTTGCATTGTGGAGAAATTACTGTTTGTGCATTTACAATATTCATTGATTTTTGCCATTGAAAAACGTCCAGAAATGTTTGAAGCTACTGACTGAATGAAAGGAGCTGGCATCTCACTCTCTTTGAATCTTCTTTATCATGCTAAGAGGAGCAGGAAAATGCAAAAAATTTCAGAATTGCACCTTGCAATGCGGAGAAATTACGGTTTGTGCATTTACAATATTCATTGATTTTTGCCATTGAAAAACATCATGTGATTCATATACCAGAAATGTTTGAAGCTACTGACTGAATGAAAAGAGCTGGCATCTCACTCTCTTTGAATCTTTTTTATCATGATAAGAGGAGCAGGAAAAAGCAAAAAATTTCAGAATTGCACCTTGCAATGTGGAAAATTACTGTTTGTGCATTTACAATATTCATTGATTTTTGCCATTGAAAAACGTCCAGAAATGTTTGAAGCTACTGACTGAATGAAAGGAGCTGGCATCTCACTCTCTTTGAATCTTCTTTATCATGCTAAGAGGAGCAGTAAAAAGCAAAAAATTTCAGAATTGCACCTTGCAATGCGGAGAAATTACTGTTTGTGCATTTACAATATTCATTGATTTTTGCCATTGAAAAACATCATGTTATTCATATACCAGAAATGTTTGAAGCTACTGACTGAATGAAAAGAGCTGGCATCTCACTCTCTTTGAATCTTCTTTATCATGCTAAGAGGAGCAGGAAAAAGCAAAAAATTTCAGAATTGCACCTTGCAATGTGGAGAAATTACAGTTTGTGCATTTACAATATTCATTGATTTTTGCCATTGAAAAACGTCTAGAAATGTTTGAAGCTACTGACTGAATGAAAGGAGCTGGCATCTCACTCTCTTTGAATCTTCTTTATCATGCTAAGAGGAGCAGGAAAAAGCAAAAAATTTCAGAATTGTACCTTGCAATGCGGAGAAATTACTGTTTGTGCATTTACAATATTCATTGATTTTTGCCATTGAAAAACATCATGTTATTCATATACCAGAAATGTTTGAAGCTACTGACTGAATGAAAAGAGCTGGCATCTCACTCTATTTGAATCTTCTTTATCATGCTAAGAGGAGCAGGAAAAAGCAAAAAATTTCAGAATTGCACCTTGCAATGTGGAGAAATTACTGTTTGTGCATTTACAATATTCATTGATTTTTGCCAATGAAAAACGTCCAGAAATGTTTGAAGCTACTGACTGAATGAAAGGAGCTGGCATCTCACTCTCTTTGAATCTTCTTTATCATGCTAAGAGGAGCAGGAAAAAGCAAAAAATTCAGAATTGCACCTTGCAATGCGGAGAAATTACTGTTTGTGCATTTACAATATTCATTGATTTTTGCCATTGAAAAACATCATGTTATTCATATACCAGAAATGTTTGAAGCTACTGACTGAATGAAAAGAGCTGGCATCTCACTCTCTTTGAATCTTCTTTATCATGCTAAGAGGAGCAGGAAAAAGCAAAAAATTTCAGAATTGCACCTTGCAATGTGGAGAAATTACTGTTTGTGCATTTACAATATTCATTGATTTTTGCCATTGAAAAACGTCCAGAAATGTTTGAAGCTACTGACTGAATGAAAGGAGCTGGCATCTCACTCTCTTTGAATCTTCTTTATCATGCTAAGAGGAGCAGGAAAAAGCAAAAAATTTCAGAATTGCACCTTGCAATGCGGAGAAATTACTGTTTGTGCATTTACAATATTCATTGATTTTTGCCATTGAAAAACATCATGTTATTCATATACCAGAAATGTTTGAAGCTACTGACTGAATGAAAAGAGCTGGCATCTCACTCTCTTTGAATCTTCTTTATCATGCTAAGAGGAGCAGGAAAAAGCAAAAAATTTCAGAATTGCACCTTGCAATGTGGAGAAATTACTGTTTGTGCATTTACAATATTCATTGATTTTTGCCATTGAAAAACGTCCAGAAATGTTTGAAGCTACTGACTGAATGAAAGGAGCTGGCATCTCACTCTCTTTGAATCTTCTTTATCATGGTAAGAGGAGCAGGAAAAAGCAAAAAATTTCAGAATTGCACCTTGCAATGCGGAGAAATTACTGTTTGTGTATTTACAATATTCATTGATTTTTGCCATTGAAAAACATCATGTTATTCATATACCAGAAATGTTTGAAGCTACTGACTGAATGAAAAGAGCTGGCATCTCACTCTGTTTGAATCTTCTTTATCATGCTAAGAGGAGCAGGAAAAAGCAAAAAATTTCAGAATTGCACTTTGCATTGTGGAGAAATTACTGTTTGTGCATTTACAATATTCATTGATTTTTGCCATTGAAAAACGTCCAGAAATGTTTGAAGCTACTGACTGAATGAAAGGAGCTGGCATCTCACTCTCTTTGAATCTTCTTTATCATGCTAAGAGGAGCAGGAAAAAGCAAAAAATTTCAGAATCGCACCTTGCAATGTGGAGAAATTACTGTTTGTGCATTTACAATATTCATTGATTTTTGCCATTGAAAAACGTCCAGAAATGTTTGAAGCTACTGACTGAATGAAAGGAGCTTTCATCTCACTCTCTTTGAATCTTCTTTATCTTGCTAAGAAGAGCAGGAAAAAGCAAAAAATTTCAGAATTGCACCTTGCAATGCGGAGAAATTACTGTTTGTGCATTTACAATATTCATTGATTTTTGCCATTGAAAAACATCATGTGATTCATATACCAGAAATGTTTGAAGCTACTGACTGAATGAAAAGAGCTGGCATCTCACTCTCTTTAAATCTTTTTTATCATGATAAGAGGAGCAGGAAAAAGCAAAAAATTTCAGAATTGCACCTTGCAATGTGGAGAAATTACTGTTTGTGCATTTACAATATTCATTGATTTTTGCCATTGAAAAACGTCCAGAAATGTTTGAAGCTACTGACTGAATGAAAGGAGCTGGCATCTCACTCTCTTTGAATCTTCTTTATCATGCTAAGAGGAGCAGGAAAAAGCAAAAAATTTCAGAATTGCACCTTGCAATGCGGAGAAATTACTGTTTGTGCATTTACAATATTCATTGATTTTTGCCATTGAAAAACATCATGTTATTCATATACCAGAAATGTTTGAAGCTACTGACTGAATGAAAAGAGCTGGCATCTCACTCTCTTTGAATCTTCTTTATCATGCTAAGAGGAGCAGGAAAAAGCAAAAAATTTCAGAATTGCACCTTGCAATGTGGAGAAATTAATGTTTGTGCATTTACAATATTCATTGATTTTTGCCATTGAAAAACGTCCAGAAATGTTTGAAGCTACTGACTAAATGAAAGGAGCTGGTATCTCACTCTCTTTGAATCTTCTTTATCATGCTAAGAGGAGCAGGAAAAAGCAAAAAAATTCAGAATTGCACCTTGCAATGCAGAGAAATTACTGTTTGTGCATTTACAATATTCATTGATTTTTGCCATTGAAAAACATCATGTTATTCATATACCAGAAATGTTTGAAGCTACTGACTGAATGAAAAGAGCTGGCATCTCACTCTCTTTGAATCTTCTTTATCATGCTAAGAGGAGCAGGAAAAAGCAAAAAATTTCAGAATTGCACCTTGCAATGTGGAGAAATTACTGTTTGTGCATTTACAATATTCATTGATTTTTGCCATTGAAAAACGTCCAGAAATGTTTGAAGCTACTGACTGAATGAAAGGAGATGGCATCTCACTCTCTTTGAATCTTCTTTATCATGCTAAGAGGAGCAGGAAAAAGCAAAAAATTTCAGAATTGCACCTTGCAATGCGGAGAAATTACTGTTTGTGCATTTACAATATTCATTGATTTTTGCCATTGAAAAACATCATGTTATTCATATACCAGAAATGTTTGAAGCTACTGACTGAATGAAAAGAGCTGGCATCTCAATCTCTTTGAATCTTCTTTATCATGCTAAGAGGAGCAGGAAAAAGCAAAAAATTTCAGAATTGCACCTTGCAATGTGGAGAAATTACTGTTTGTGCATTTACAATATTCATTGATTTTTGCCATTGAAAAACGTCCAGAAATGTTTGAAGCTACTGACTGAATGAAAGGAGCTGGCATCTCACTCTCTTTGAATCTTCTTTACCATGCAAAGAGGAGCAGGAAAAAGCAAAAAATTTCAGAATTACACCTTGCAATGCGGAGAAATTACTGTTTGTGCATTTACAATATTCATTGATTTTTGCCATTGAAAAACATCATGTTATTCATATACCAGAAATGTTTGAAGCTACTGACTGAATGAAAAGAGCTGGCATCTCACTCTCTTTAAATCTTTTTTATCATGATAAGAGGAGCAGGAAAAAGCAAAAAATTTCAGAATTGCACCTTGCAATGTGGAGAAATTACTGTTTGTGCATTTACAATATTCATTGATTTTTGCCATTGAAAAACGTCCAGAAATGTTTGAAGCTACTGACTGAATGAAAGGAGCTGGCATCTCACTCTCTTTGAATCTTCTTTATCATGCTAAGAGGAGCAGGAAAAAGCAAAAAATTTCAGAATTGCACCTTGCAATGCGGAGAAATTACTGTTTGTGCATTTACAATATTCATTGATTTTTGCCATCGAAAAACATCATGTTATTCATATACCAGAAATGTTTGAAGCTACTGACTGAATGAAAAGAGCTGGCATCTCACTCTCTTTGAATCTTCTTTATCATGCTAAGAGGAGCAGGAAAAAGCAAAAAATTTCAGAATTGCACCTTGCAATGTGGAGAAATTAATGTTTGTGCATTTACAATATTCATTGATTTTTGCCATTGAAAAACGTCCAGAAATGTTTGAAGCTACTGACTGAATGAAAGGAGCTGGCATCTCACTCTCTTTAAATCTTTTTTATCATGATAAGAGGAGCAGGAAAAAGCAAAAAATTTCAGAATTGCACCTTGCAATGTGGAGAAATTACTGTTTGTGCATTTACAATATTCATTGATTTTTGCCATTGAAAAACGTCCAGAAATGTTTGAAGCTACTGACTGAATGAAAGGAGCTGGCATCTCACTCCCTTTGAATCTTCTTTATCATGCTAAGAGGAGCAGGAAAAAGCAAAAAATTTCAGAATTGCACCTTGCAATGCGGAGAAATTACTGTTTGTGCATTTACAATATTCATTGATTTTTGCCATTGAAAAACATCATGTTATTCATATACCAGAAATGTTTGAAGCTACTGACTGAATGAAAAGAGCTGGCATCTCACTCTCTTTGAATCTTCTTTATTATGCTAAGAGGAGTAGGAAAAAGCAAAAAATTTCAGAATTGCACCTTGCAATGTGGAGAAATTATTGTTTGTGCATTTACAATGTTCATTGATTTCTGCCATTGAAAAACGTCCAGAAATGTTTGAAGCTACTGACTGAATGAAAGGAGCTGGCATCTCACTCTCTTTGAATCTTCTTTATCATGCTAAGAGAAGCAGGAAAAAGCAAAAAATTTCAGAATTGCACCTTGCAATGCGGAGAAATTACTGTTTGTGCATTTACAATATTCATTGATTTTTGCCATTGAAAAACATCATGTTATTCATATACCAGAAATGTTTGAAGCTACTGACTGAATGAAAAGAGCTGGCATCTCACTCTCTTTGAATCTTCTTTATCATGCTAAGAGGAGCAGGAAAAAGCAAAAAATTTCAGAATTGCACCTTGCAATGCAGAGAAATTACTGTTTGTGCATTTACAATATTCATTGATTTTTGCCATTGAAAAACGTCCAGAAATGTTTGAAGCTACTGACTAAATGAAAGGAGCTGGTATCTCACTCTCTTTGAATCTTCTTTATCATGCTAAGAGGAGCAGGAAAAAGTAAAAAATTTCAGAATTGCACCTTGCAATGCAGAGAAATTACTGTTTGTGCATTTACAATATTCATTGATTTTTGCCATTGAAAAACATCATGTTATTCATATACCAGAAATGTTTGAAGCTACTGACTGAATGAAAAGAGCTGGCATCTCACTCTCTTTGAATCTTCTTTATCATGCTAAGAGGAGCAGGAAAAAGCAAAAAATTTCAGAATTGCACCTTGCAATGTGGAGAAATTACTGTTTGTGCATTTACAATATTCATTGATTTTTGCCATTGAAAAACGTCCAGAAATGTTTGAAGCTACTGACTGAATGAAAGGAGATGGCATCTCACTCTCTTTGAATCTTCTTTATCATGCTAAGAGGAGCAGGAAAAAGCAAAAAATTTCAGAATTGCACCTTGCAATGCGGAGAAATTACTGTTTGTGCATTTACAATATTCATTGATTTTTGCCATTGAAAAACATCATGTTATTCATATACCAGAAATGTTTGAAGCTACTGACTGAATGAAAAGAGCTGGCATCTCAATCTCTTTGAATCTTCTTTATCATGCTAAGAGGAGCAGGAAAAAGCAAAAAATTTCAGAATTGCACCTTGCAATGTGGAGAAATTACTGTTTGTGCATTTACAATATTCATTGATTTTTGCCATTGAAAAACGTCCAGAAATGTTTGAAGCTACTGACTGAATGAAAGGAGCTGGCATCTCACTCTCTTTGAATCTTCTTTACCATGCTAAGAGGAGCAGGAAAAAGCAAAAAATTTCAGAATTGCACCTTGCAATGCGGAGAAATTACTGTTTGTGCATTTACAATATTCATTGATTTTTGCCATTGAAAAACATCATGTTATTCATATACCAGAAATGTTTGAAGCTACTGACTGAATGAAAGGAGCTGGCATCTCACTCTCTTTGAATCTTCTTTATCATGCTAAGAGGAGCAGGAAAAAGCAAAAAATTTCAGAATTGCACCTTGCAATGCGGAGAAATTACTGTTTGTGCATTTACAATATTCATTGATTTTTGCCATTGAAAAACATCATGTTATTCATATTCCAGAAATGTTTGAAGCTACTGACTGAATGAAAAGAGCTGGCATCTCACTCTCTTTGAATCTTCTTTATCATGCTAAGAGGAGCAGGAAAAAGCAAAAAATTTCCGAATTGCACCTTGCAATGTGGAGAAATTACTGTTTGTGCATTTACAATATTCATTGATTTTTGCCATTGAAAAACATCATGTTATTCATATACCAGAAATGTTTGAAGCTACTGACTGAATGAAAAGAGCTGGCATCTCACTCTCTTTGAATCTTCTTTATCTTGCTAAGAGGAGCAGGAAAAAGCAAAAAATTTCAGAATTGCACCTTGCAATGTGGAGAAATTACTGTTTGTGCATTTACAATATTCATTGATTTTTGCCATTGAAAAACGTCCAGAAATGTTTGAAGCTACTGACTGAATGAAAGGAGCTGGCATCTCACTCTCTTTGAATCTTCTTTATCATGCTAAGAGGAGCAGGAAAAAGCAAAAAATTTCAGAATTGCACCTTGCAATGCGGAGAAATTACTGTTTGTGCATTTACAATATTCATTGATTTTTGCCATTGAAAAACATCATGTTATTCATATACCAGAAATGTTTGAAGCTACTGACTGAATGAAAAGAGCTGGCATCTCACTCTCTTTGAATCTTCTTTATCATGCTAAGAGGAGCAGGAAAAAGCAAAAAATTTCAGAATTGCACCTTGCAATGTGGAGAAATTACTGTTTGTGCATTTACAATATTCATTGATTTTTGCCATTGAAAAACATCCAGAAATGTTTGAAGCTACTGACTGAATGAAAGGAGCTGGCATCTCACTCACTTTGAATCTTCTTTATCATGCTAAGAGGAGCAGGAAAAAGCAAAAAATTTCAGAATTGCACCTTGCAATGCGGAGAAATTACTGTTTGTGCATTTACAATATTCATTGATTTTTGCCATTGAAAAACATCATGTTATTCATATACCAGAAATGTTTGAAGCTACTGACTGAATGAAAAGAGCTGGCAACTCACTCTCTTTGAATCTTCTTTATCATGCTAAGAGGAGCAGGAAAAAGCAAAAAATTTCAGAATTGCACCTTGCAATGTGCAGAAATTACTGTTTGTGCATTTACAATATTCATTGATTTTTGCCATTGAAAAACGTCCAGAAATGTTTGAAGCTACTGACTGAATGAAAGGAGCTGGCATCTCACTCTCTTTGAATCTTCTTTACCATGCTAAGAGGAGCAGGAAAAAGCAAAAAATTTCAGAATTGCACCTTGCAATGCGGAGAAATTACTGTTTGTGCATTTACAATATTCATTGATTTTTGCCATTGAAAAACATCATGTTATTCATATACCAGAAATGTTTGAAGCTACTGACTGAATGAAAAGAGCTGGCATCTCACTCTCTTTGAATCTTCTTTATCATGCTAAGAGGAGCAGGAAAAAGCAAAAAATTTCAGAATTGCACCTTGCAATGTGCAGAAATTACTGTTTGTGCATTTACAATATTCATTCATTTTTGCCATTAAAAAACGTCCAGAAATGTTTGAAGCTACTGACTGAATGAAAGGAGCTGGCATCTCACTCTCTTTGAATCTTCTTTATCATGCTAAGAGGAGCAGGAAAAAGCAAAAAATTTCAGAATTGCACCTTGCAATGCGGAGAAATTACTGTTTGTGCATTTACAATATTCATTGATTTTTGCCATTGAAAAACATCATGTTATTCATATACCAGAAATGTTTGAAGCTACTGACTGAATGAAAAGAGCTGGCATCTCACTCTCTTTGAATCTTCTTTATCATGCTAAGAGGAGCAGGAAAAAGCAAAAAATTTCAGAATTGCACCTTGCAATGTGGAGAAATTAATGTTTGTGCATTTACAATTTTCATTGATTTTTGCCATTGAAAAACGTCCAGAAATGTTTGAAGCTGCTGACTGAATGAAAGGAGCTGGCATCTCACTCTCTTTGAATCTTCTTTTTCATGCTAAGAGGAGGAGGAAAAAGCAAAAAATTTCAGAATTGCACCTTGCAATGCGGAGAAATTACTGTTTGTGCATTTACAATATTCATTGATTTTTGCCATTGAAAAACATCATGTTATTCATATACCAGAAATGTTTGAAGCTACTGACTGAATGAAAAGAGCTGGCATCTCACTCTCTTTGAATCTTCTTTATCATGCTAAGAGGAGCAGGAAAAAGCAAAAAATTTCAGAATTGCACTTTGCAATGTGGAGAAATTACTGTTTGTGCATTTACAATATTCATTGATTTTTGCCATTGAAAAACGTCCAGAAATGTTTGAAGCTACTGACTGAATGAAAGGAGCTGGCATCTCACTCTCTTTGAATCTTCTTTATCATGCTAAGAGGAGCAGGAAAAAGCAAAAAATTTCAGAATTGCACCTTGCAATGCGGAGAAATTACTGTTTGTGCATTTACAATATTCTTTGATTTTTGCCATTGAAAAACATCATGTTATTCATATACCAGAAATGTTTGAAGCTACTGACTGAATGAAAAGAGCTGGCATCTCACTCTCTTTGAATATTCTTTATCATGCTAAGAGGAGCAGGAAAAAGCAAAAAATTTCAGAATTGCACCTTGCAATGTGGAGAAATTACTGTTTGTGCATTTACAATATTCATTAATTTTTGCCATTGAAAAACGTCCAGAAATGTTTGAAGCTACTGACTGAATGAAAGGAGCTGGCATCTCACTCTCTTTGAATCTTCTTTATCATGCTAAGAGGAGCAGGAAAAAGCAAAAAATTTCAGAATTGCACCTTGCAATGCGGAGAAATTACTGTTTGTGCATTTACAATATTCATTGATTTTTGCAATTGAAAAACATCATGTTATTCATATACCAGAAATGTTTGAAGCTACTGACTGAATGAAAAGAGCTGGCATCTCACTCTCTTTGAATCTTCTTTATCATGATAAGAGGAGCAGGAAAAAGCAAAAAATTTCAGAATTGCAATTTGCAATGTGGAGAAATTACTGTTTGTGTATTTACAATATTCATTGATTTTTGCCATTGAAAAATGTCCAGAAATGTTTGAAGCTACTGACTGAATGAAAGGAGCTGGCATCTCACTCTCTTTGAATCTTCTTTATCATGCTAAGAGGAGCAGGAAAAAGCAAAAAATTTCAGAATTGCACCTTGCAATGCGGAGAAATTACTGTTTGTGCATTTACAATATTCATTGATTTTTGCCATTGAAAAACATCATGTTATTCATATACCAGAAATGTTTGAAGCTACTGACTGAATGAAAAGAGCTGGCATCTCACTCTCTTTGAAACTTCTTTATCATGCTAAGAGGAGCAGGAAAAAGCAAAAAAATTCAGAATTGCACCTTGCAATGTGGAGAAATTACTGTTTGTGCATTTACAATATTCATTGATTTTTGCCATTGAAAAACGTCCAGAAATGTTTGAAGCTACTGACTGAATGAAAGGAGCTGGCATCTCACTCTCTTTGAATCTTCTTTATCATGCTAAGAGGAGCAGGAAAAATCAAAAAATTTCAGAATTGCACCTTGCAATGCGGAGAAATTACTGTTTGTGCATTTACAATATTCATTGATTTTTGCCATTGAAAAACATCATGTTATTCATATACCAGAAATGTTTGAAGCTACTGACTGAATGAAAAGAGCTGGCATCTCACTCTCTTTGAATCTTCTTTATCATGCAAAGAGGAGCAGGAAAAAGCAAAAAATTTCAGAATTGCACCTTGCAATGTGGAGAAATTACTGTTTGTGCATTTACAATATTCATTCATTTTTGCAATTGAAAAACGTCCAGAAATGTTTGAAGCTACTGACTGAATGAAAGGAGCTGGCATCTCACTCTCTTTGAATCTTCTTTATCATGCTAAGAGGAGCAGGAAAAAGCAAAAAATTTCAGTATTGCACCTTGCAATGTGGAGAAATTACTGTTTGTGCATTTACAATATTCATTGATTTTTGCCATTGAAAAACGTCCAGAAATGTTTGAAGCTACTGACTGAATGAACGGAGCTGGCATCTCACTCTCTTTGAATCTTCTTTATCATGCTAAGAGGAGCAGGAAAAAGCAAAAAATTTCAGAATTGCACCTTGCAATGCGGAGAAATTACTGTTTGTGCATTTACAATATTCATTGATTTTTGCCATTGAAAAACATCATGTTATTCATATACCAGAAATGTTTGAAGCTACTGACTGAATGAAAATAGCTAGCATCTCACTCTCTTTGAATCTTCTTTATCATGCTAAGAGGAGCAGGAAAAAGCAAAAAATTTCAGAATTGCACCTTGCAATGTGGAGAAATTACTGTTTGTGTATTTACAATATTCATTGATTTTTGCCATTGAAAAATGTCCAGAAATGTTTGAAGCTACTGACTGAATGAAAGGAGCTGGCATCTCACTCTCTTTGAATCTTCTTTATCATGCTAAGAGGAGCTGGAAAAAGCAAAAAATTTCAGAATTGCACCTTGCAATGCGGAGAAATTACTGTTTGTGCATTTACAATATTCATTGATTTTTGCCATTGAAAAACATCATGTTATTCATATACCAGAAATGTTTGAAGCTACTGACTGAATGAAAAGAGCTGGCATCTCACTCTCTTTGAATCTTCTTTATCATGCTAAGAGGAGCAGGAAAAAGCAAAAAATTTCAGAATTGCACCTTGCAATGTGGAGAAATTACTGTTTGTGCATTTACAATATTCATTGATTTTTGCCATTGAGAAACGTCCAGAAATGTTTGAAGCTACTGACTGAATGAAAGGAGCTGGCATCTCACTCTCCTTGAATCTTCTTTATCATGCTAAGAGGAGCAGGAAAAAGCAAAAAATTTCAGAATTGCACCTTGCAATGCGGAGAAATTACTGTTTGTGCATTTACAATATTCATTGATTTTTGCCATTGAAAAACATCATGTTATTCATCTACCAGAAATGTTTGAAGCTACTGACTGAATGAAAAGAGCTGGCATCTCACTCTCTTTGAATCTTCTTTATCATGCTAAGAGGAGCAGGAAAAAGCAAAAAATTTCAGAATTGCACCTTGCAATGTGGAGAAATTACTGTTTGTGTATTTACAATATTCATTGATTTTTGCCATTGAAAAATGTCCAGAAATGTTTGAAGCTACTGACTGAATGAAAGGAGCTGGCATCTCACTCTCTTTGAATCTTCTTTATCATGCTAAGAGGAGCAGAAAAAAGCAAAAAATTTCAGAATTGCACCTTGCAATGCGGAGAAATTACTGTTTGTGCATTTACAATATTCATTCATTTTTGCAATTGAAAAACGTCCAGAAATGTTTGAAGCTACTGACTGAATGAAAGGAGCTGGCATCTCACTCTCTTTGAATCTTCTTTATCATGCTAAGAGGAGCAGGAAAAAGCAAAAAATTTCAGAATTGCACCTTGCAATGTGGAGAAATTACTGTTTGTGCATTTACAATATTCATTGATTTTTGCCATTGAAAAACGTCCAGAAATGTTTGAAGCTACTGACTGAATGAACGGAGCTGGCATCTCACTCTCTTTGAATCTTCTTTATCATGCTAAGAGGAGCAGGAAAAAGCAAAAAATTTCAGAATTGCACCTTGCAATGCGGAGAAATTACTGTTTGTGCATTTACAATATTCATTGATTTTTGCCATTGAAAAACATCATGTTATTCATATACCAGAAATGTTTGAAGCTACTGACTGAATGAAAATAGCTAGCATCTCACTCTCTTTGAATCTTCTTTATCATGCTAAGAGGAGCAGGAAAAAGCAAAAAATTTCAGAATTGCACCTTGCAATGTGGAGAAATTACTGTTTGTGTATTTACAATATTCATTGATTTTTGCCATTGAAAAATGTCCAGAAATGTTTGAAGCTACTGACTGAATGAAAGGAGCTGGCATCTCACTCTCTTTGAATCTTCTTTATCATGCTAAGAGGAGCTGGAAAAAGCAAAAAATTTCAGAATTGCACCTTGCAATGCGGAGAAATTACTGTTTGTGCATTTACAATATTCATTGATTTTTGCCATTGAAAAACATCATGTTATTCATATACCAGAAATGTTTGAAGCTACTGACTGAATGAAAAGAGCTGGCATCTCACTCTCTTTGAATCTTCTTTATCATGCTAAGAGGAGCAGGAAAAAGCAAAAAATTTCAGAATTGCACCTTGCAATGTGGAGAAATTACTGTTTGTGCATTTACAATATTCATTGATTTTTGCCATTGAGAAACGTCCAGAAATGTTTGAAGCTACTGACTGAATGAAAGGAGCTGGCATCTCACTCTCCTTGAATCTTCTTTATCATGCTAAGAGGAGCAGGAAAAAGCAAAAAATTTCAGAATTGCACCTTGCAATGCGGAGAAATTACTGTTTGTGCATTTACAATATTCATTGATTTTTGCCATTGAAAAACATCATGTTATTCATCTACCAGAAATGTTTGAAGCTACTGACTGAATGAAAAGAGCTGGCATCTCACTCTCTTTGAATCTTCTTTATCATGCTAAGAGGAGCAGGAAAAAGCAAAAAATTTCAGAATTGCACCTTGCAATGTGGAGAAATTACTGTTTGTGTATTTACAATATTCATTGATTTTTGCCATTGAAAAATGTCCAGAAATGTTTGAAGCTACTGACTGAATGAAAGGAGCTGGCATCTCACTCTCTTTGAATCTTCTTTATCATGCTAAGAGGAGCAGAAAAAAGCAAAAAATTTCAGAATTGCACCTTGCAATGCGGAGAAATTACTGTTTGTGCATTTACAATATTCATTGATTTTTGCCATTGAAAAACATCATGTTATTCATATTCCAGAAATGTTTGAAGCTACTGACTGAATGAAAAGAGCTGGCATCTCACTCTCTTTGAATCTTCTTTATCATGCTAAGAGGAGCAGGAAAAAGCAAAAAAATTCAGAATTGCACCTTGCAATGTGGAGAAATTACTGTTTGTGCATTTACAATATTCATTGATTTTTGCCATTGAAAAACGTCCAGAAATGTTTGAAGCTACTGACTGAATGAAAGGAGCTGGCATCTCACTCTCTTTGAATCTTCTTTATCATGCTAAGAGGAGCAGGAAAAAGCAAAAAATTTCAGAATTGCACCTTGCAATGCGGAGAAATTACTGTTTGTGCATTTACAATATTCATTGATTTTTGCCATTGAAAAACATCATGTTATTCATATACCAGAAATGTTTGAAGCTACTGACTGAATGAAAAGAGCTGGCATCTCACTCTCTTTGAATCTTCTTTATCATGCTAAGAGGAGCAGGAAAAAGCAAAAAATTTCAGAATTGCACCTTGCAATGTGGAGAAATTACTGTTTGTGCATTTACAATATTCATTCATTTTTGCCATTGAAAAACGTCCAGAAATGTTTGAAGCTACTGACTGAATGAAAGGAGCTGGCATCTCACTCTCTTTGAATCTACTTTATCATGCTAAGAGGAGCAGGTAAAAGCAAAAAAATTCAGAATTGCACCTTGCAATGCGGAGAAATTACTGTTTGTGCATTTACAATATTCATTGATTTTTGCCATTGAAAAACATCATGTTATTCATATACCAGAAATGTTTGAAGCTACTGACTGAATGAAAAGAGCTGGCATCTCACTCTCTTTGAATCTTCCTTATCATGCTAAGAGGAGCAGGAAAAAGCAAAAAATTTCAGAATTGCACCTTGCAATGTGGAGAAATTACTGTTTGTGCATTTACAATGTTGATTGATTTCTGCCATTGAAAAACGTCCAGAAATGTTTGAAGCAACTGACTGAATGAAAGGAGCTGGCATCTCACTCTCTTTGAATCTTATTTATCATGCTAAGAGGAGCAGGAGAAAGCAAAAAATTTCAGAATTACACCTTGCAATGCGGAGAAATTACTGTTTGTGCATTTACAATATTCATTGATTTTTGCCATTGAAAAACATCATGTTATTCATATACCAGAAATGTTTGAAGCTACTGACTGAATTAAAAGAGCTGGCATCTCACTCTCTTTGAATCTTCTTTATCATGCTAAGAGGAGCAGGAAAAAGCAAAAAATTTCAGAATTGCACCTTGCAATGTGGAGAAATTACTGTTTGTGCATTTACAATATTCATTGATTTTTGCCATTGAAAAACGTCCAGAAATGTTTGAAGCTACTGACTAAATGAAAGGAGCTGGCATCTCACTCTCTTTGAATCTTCTTTATCATGCTAAGAGGAGCAGGAAAAAGCAAAAAATTTCAGAATTGCACCTTGCAATGCAGAGAAATTACTGTTTGTGCATTTACAATATTCATTGATTTTTGCCATTGAAAAACATCATGTTATTCATATACCAGAAATGTTTGAAGCTACTGACTGAATGAAAAGAGTTGGCATCTCACTCTCTTTGAATCTTCTTTATCATGCTAAGAGGAGCAGGAAAAAGCAAAAAATTTCAGAATTGCACCTTGCAATGTGGAGAAATTACTGTTTGTGCATTTACAATATTCATTGATTTTTGCCATTGAAAAACGTCCAGAAATGTTTGAAGCTACTGACTGAATGAAAGGAGCTAGCATCTCACTCTCTTTGAATCTTCTTTATCATGCTAAGAGGAGCAGGAAAAAGCAAAAAATTTCAGAATTGCACCTTGCAATGTGGAGAAATTACTGTTTGTACATATACAATATTCATTGATTTTTGCCATTGAAAAACATCATGTTATTCATATACCAGAAATGTTTGAAGCTACTGACTGAATGAAAAGAGCTGGCATCTCACTCTCTTTGAATCTTCTTTATCATGCTAAGAGGAGCAGGGAAAAGCAAAAAAATTCAGTATTGCACCTTGCAATGTGGAGAAATTACTGTTTGTGCATTTACAATATTCATTGATTTTTGGTATTGAAAAACGTCCAGAAATATTTGAAGCTACTGACTGAATGAAAGGAGCTGGCATCTCACTCTCTTTGAATCTTCTTTATCATGCTAAGAGGAGCAGGAAAAAGCAAAAAATTTCAGAATTGCACCTTGCAATGTGGAGAAATTACTGTTTGTGCATTTACAATATTCATTGATTTTTGCCATTGAAAAACATCATGTTATTCATATACCAGAAATGTTTGAAGCTACTGACTGATTGAAAAGAGCTGGCATCTCACTCTCTTTGAATCTTCTTTATCATGCTAAGAGGAGCAGGAAAAAGCAAAAAATTTCCGAATTGCACCTTGCAATGTGGAGAAATTACTGTTTGTGCATGAACAATATTCATTGATTTTTGCCATTGAAAAACGTCCAGAAATGTTTGAAGCTACTGACTGAATGAAAGGAGCTGGCAACTCACTCTCTTTGAATCTTCTTTATCATGCTAAGTGGAGCAGGAAAAAGCAAAAAATTTCAGAATTGCACCTTGCAATGCGGAGAAATTACTGTTTGTGCATTTACAATATTCATTCATTTTTGCCTTTGAAAAACATCATGTTATTCATATACCAGAAATGTTTGAAGCTACTGACTGAATGAAAAGAGCTGGCATCTCACTCTCTTTGAATCTTAGTTATCTTGCTAAGAGGAGCAGGAAAAAGCAAAAAATTTCAGAATTGCACCTTGCAATGTGGAGAAATTACTGTTTGTGCATTTACAATATTCATTGATTTTGCCATTGAAAAACGTCCAGAAATGTTTGAAGCTACTGACTGAATGAAAGGAGCTGGCATCTCACTCTCTTTGACTCTTCTTTATCATGCTAAGAGGTGCAGGAAAAAGCAAAAAATTTCAGAATTGCACCTTGCAATGCGGAGAAATTACTGTTTGTGCATTTACAATATTCATTGATTTTTGCCATTGAAAAACATCATGTTATTCATATACCAGAAATGTTTGAAGCTACTGACTGAATGAAAAGAGCTGGCATCTCACTCTCTTTGAATCTTCTTTATCATGCTAAGAGGAGCAGGAAAAAGCAAAAAATTTCAGAATTGCACCTTGCAATGTGGAGAAATTACTGTTTGTGCATTTACAATATTCATTGATTTTTGCCATTGAAAAATGTCCAGAAATGTTTGAAGCTACTGACTGAATGAAAGGAGCTGGCATCTCACTCTCTTTGAATCTTCTTTATCATGCTAAGAGGAGCAGGAAAAAGCAAAAAATTTCAGAATTGCACCTTGCAATGCGGAGAAATTACTGTTTGTGCATTTACAATATTCATTGATTTTTGCCTTTGAAAAACATCATGTTATTCATATACCAGAAATGTTTGAAGCTACTGACTGAATGAAAAGAGCTGGCATCTCACTCTCTTTGAATCTTCTTTATCATGCTAAGAGGAGCAGGAAAAAGCAAAAAATTTCAGAATTGCACCTTGCAATGTGGAGAAATTACTGTTTGTGCATTTACAATATTCATTGATTTTTGCCATTGAAAAATGTCCAGAAATGTTTGAAGCTACTGACTGAATGAAAGGAGCTGGCATCTCACTCTCTTTGAATCTTCTTTATTATGCTAAGCGGAGCAGGAAAAAGCAAAAAATTTCAGAATTGCACCTTGCAATGCAGAGAAATTACTGTTTGTGCATTTACAATATTCATTGATTTTTGCCATTGAAAAACATCATGTTATTCATATACCAGAATTGTTTGAAGCTACTGACTGAATGAAAAGAGCTGGCATCTCACTCTCTTTGAATCTTCTTTATCATGCTAAGAGGAGCAGGAAAAAGCAAAAAAATTCAGAATTGCACCTTGCAATGTGGAGAAATTACTGTTTGTGCATTTACAATATTCATTGATTTTTGCCATTGAAAAACGTCCAGAAATGTTTGAAGCTACTGACGGAATGAAAGGAGCTGGCATCTCACTCTCCTTGAATCTTCTTTATCATGCTAAGAGGAGCAGGAAAAAGCAAAAAATTTCAGAATTGCACCTTGCAATGCGGAGAAATTACTGTTTGTGCATTTACAATATTCATTGATTTTTGCCATTGAAAAACATCATGTTATTCATATACCAGAAATGTTTGAAGCTACTGACTGAATGAAAAGAGCTGTCATCTCACTCTCTTTGAATCTTCTTTATCATGCTAAGAGGAGCAGGAAAAAGCAAAAAATTTCAGAATTGCACCTTGCAATGTGGAGAAATTACTGTTTGTGCATTTACAATATTCATTGATTTTTGCCATTGAAAAACGTCCAGAAATGTTTGAAGCTGCTGACTGAATGAAAGGAGTTGGCATCTCACTCTCTTTGAATCTTCTTTATCATGCTAAGAGGGGCAGGAAAAAGCAAAAATTTTCAGAATTGCACCTTGCAATGCGGAGAAATTATTGTTTGTGCATTTACAATATTCATTGATTTTTGCCATTGAAAAACATCATGCTATTCATATACCAGAAATGTTTGAAGCTACTGACTGAATGAAAAGAGCTGGCATCTCACTCTCTTTGAATCTTCTTTACCATGCTAAGAGGAGCAGGAAAAAGCAAAAAATTTCAGAATTGCTCTTTGCAATGTGGAGAAATTACTGTTTGTGCATTTACAATATTCATTGATTTTTGCCATTGAAAAACGTCCAGAAATGTTTGAAGCTACTGACTGAATGAAAGGAGCTGGCATCTCACTCTCTTTGAATCTTCTTTATCATGCTAAGAGGAGCAGGAAAAAGCAAAAAATTTCAGAATTGCACCTTGCAATGCGGAGAAATTACTGTTTGTGCATTTACAATATTCATTGATTTTTGCCATTGAAAAACATCATGTTATTCATATACCAGAAATGTTTGAAGCTACTGACTGAATGAAAAGAGCTGACATCTCACTCTCTTTGAATCTTCTTTATCATGCTAAGAGGAGCAGGAAAAAGCAAAAAATTTCAGAATTGCACCTTGCAATGTGGAGAAATTACTGTTTGTGCATTTACAATATTCATTGATTTTTGCCATGGAAAAATGTCCAGAAATGTTTGAAGCTACTGACTGAATGAAAGCAGCTGGCATCTCACTCTCTTTGAATCTTCTTTATCATGCTAAGAGGAGCAGGAAAAAGCAAAAAATTTCAGAATTGCACCTTGCAATGCGGAGAAATTACTGTTTGTGCATTTACAATATTCATTGATTTTTGCCATTGAAAAACATCATGTTATTCATATACCAGAAATGTTTGAAGCTACTGACTGAGTGAAAAGAGCTGGCATCTCACTCTCTTTGAATCTTCTTTATCATGCTAAGAGGAGCAGGAAAAAGCAAAAAAAATCTGAATTGCACCTTGCAATGTGGAGAAATTACTGTTTGTGCATTTACAATATTCATTGATTTTTGCCATTGAAAAACGTCCAGAAATGTTTGAAGCTACTGACTGAATGAAAGGAGCTGGCATCTCACTCTCTTTGACTCTTCTTTATCATGCTAAGAGGTGCAGGAAAAAGCAAAAAATTTCAGAATTGCACCTTGCAATGCGGAGAAATTACTGTTTGTGCATTTACAATATTCATTGATTTTTGCCATTGAAAAACATCATGTTATTCATATACCAGAAATGTTTGAAGCTACTGACTGAATGAAAAGAGCTGGCATCTCACTCTCTTTGAATCTTCTTTATCATGCTAAGAGGAGCAGGAAAAAGCAAAAAATTTCAGAATTGCACCTTGCAATGTGGAGAAATTACTGTTTGTGCATTTACAATATTCATTGATTTTTGCCATTGAAAAACGTCCAGAAATGTTTGAAGCTACTGACTGAATGAAAGGAGCTGGCATCTCACTCTCTTTGACTCTTCTTTATCATGCTAAGAGGTGCAGGAAAAAGCAAAAAATTTCAGAATTGCACCTTGCAATGCGGAGAAATTACTGTTTGTGCATTTACAATATTCATTGATTTTTGCCATTGAAAAACATCATGTTATTCATATACCAGAAATGTTTGAAGCTACTGACTGAATGAAAAGAGCTGGCATCTCACTCTCTTTGAATCTTCTTTATCATGCTAAGAGGAGCAGGAAAAAGCAAAAAATTTCAGAATTGCACCTTGCAATGTGGAGAAATTACTGTTTGTGCATTTACAATATTCATTGATTTTTGCCATTGAAAAACGTCCAGAAATGTTTGAAGCTACTGACTGAATGAAAGGAGCTGGCATCTCACTCTCTTTGAATCTTCTTTATCATGCTAAGAGGAGCAGGAAAAAGCAAAAAAATTCAGAATTGCACCTTGCAATGCGGAGAAATTACTGTTTGTGCATTTACAATATTCATTGATTTTTGCCATTGAAAAACATCATGTTATTCATATACCAGAAATGTTTGAAGCTACTGACTGAATGAAAAGAGCTGGCATCTCACTCTCTTTGAATCTTCTTTATCATGCTAAGAGGAGCAGGAAAAAGCAAAAAATTTCAGAATTGCACCTTGCAATGTGGAGAAATTACTGTTTGTGCATTTACAATATTCATTGATTTTTGCCATTGAAAAACGTCCAGAAATGTTTGAAGCTACTGACTGAATGAAAGGAGCTGGTATCTCACTCTCTTTGAATCTTCTTTATCATGCTAAGAGGAGCAGGAAAAAGCAAAAAATTTCAGAATTGCACCTTGCAATGCGGAGAAATTACTGTTTGTGCATTTACAATATTCATTGATTTTTGCCTTTGAAAAACATCATGTTATTCATATACCAGAAATGTTTGAAGCTACTGACTGAATGAAAAGAGCTGGCATCTCACTCTCTTTGAATCTTCTTTATCATGCTAAGAGGAGCAGGAAAAAGCAAAAAATTTCAGAATTGCACCTTGCAATGTGGAGAAATTACTGTTTGTGCATTTACAATATTCATTGATTTTTGCCATTGAAAAATGTCCAGAAATGTTTGAAGCTACTGACTGAATGAAAGGAGCTGGCATCTCACTCTCTTTGAATCTTCTTTATCATGCTAAGCGGAGCAGGAAAAAGCAAAAAATTTCAGAATTGCACCTTGCAATGCAGAGAAATTACTGTTTGTGCATTTACAATATTCATTGATTTTTGCCATTGAAAAACATCATGTTATTCATATACCAGAATTGTTTGAAGCTACTGACTGAATGAAAAGAGCTGGCATCTCACTCTCTTTGAATCTTCTTTATCATGCTAAGAGGAGCAGGAAAAAGCAAAAAATTTCAGAATTGCACCTTGCAATGTGGAGAAATTACTGTTTGTGCATTTACAATATTCATTGATTTTTGCCATTGAAAAACGTCCAGAAATGTTTGAAGCTACTGACGGAATGAAAGGAGCTGGCATCTCACTCTCTTTGAATCTTCTTTATCATGCTAAGAGGAGCAGGAAAAAGCAAAAAATTTCAGAATTGCACCTTGCAATGCGGAGAAATTACTGTTTGTGCATTTACAATATTCATTGATTTTTGCCATGGAAAAATGTCCAGAAATGTTTGAAGCTACTGACTGAATGAAAGGAGCTGGCATCTCACTCTCTTTGAATCTTCTTTATCATGCTAAGAGGAGCAGGAAAAAGCAAAAATTTTCAGAATTGCACCTTGCAATGCGGAGAAATTACTGTTTGTGCATTTACAATATTCATTGATTTTTGCCATTGAAAAACATCATGTTATTCATATACCAGAATTGTTTGAAGCTACTGACTGAGTGAAAAGAGCTGGCATCTCACTCTCTTTGAATCTTCTTTATCATGCTAAGAGGAGCAGGAAAAAGCAAAAAAAATCAGAATTGCACCTTGCAATGTGGAGAAATTACTGTTTGTGCATTTACAATATTCATTGATTTTTGCCATTGAAAAACGTCCAGAAATGTTTGAAGCTACTGACTGAATGAAAGGAGCTGGCATCTCACTCTCTTTGAATCTTCTTTATCATGCTAAGAGGAGCAGGAAAAAGCAAAAAATTTCAGAATTGCACCTTGCAATGCGGAGAAATTACTGTTTGTGCATTTACAATATTCATTGATTTTTGCCATTAAAAAACATCATGTTATTCATATACCAGAAATGTTTGAAGCTACTGACTGAATGAAAAGAGCTGGCATCTCACTCTCTTTGAATCTTCTTTATCATGCTAAGAGGAGCAGGAAAAAGCAAAAAATTTCAGAATTGCACCTTGCAATGTGGAGAAATTACTGTTTGTGCATTTACAATATTCATTCATTTTTGCCATTGAAAAACGTCCAGAAATGTTTGAAGCTACTGACTGAATGAAAGGAGATGGCATCTCACTCTCTTTGAATCTTCTTTATCATGCTAAGAGGAGCAGGAAAAAGCAAAAAATTTCAGAATTGCACCTTGCAATGCGGAGAAATTACTGTTTGTGCATTTACAATATTCATTGATTTTTGCCATTGAAAAACATCATGTTATTCATATACCAGAAATGTTTGAAGCTACTGACTGAATGAAAAGAGCTGACACCTCACTCTCTTTGAATCTTCTTTATCATGCTAAGAGGAGCAGGAAAAAGCAAAAAATTTCAGAATTGCACCTTTCAATGTGGAGAAATTACTGTTTGTGCATTTACAATATTCATTGATTTTTGCCATGGAAAAATGTCCAGAAATGTTTGAAGCTACTGACTGAATGAAAGGAGCTGGCATCTCACTCTCTTTGAATATTCTTTATCATGCTAAGAGGAGCAGGAAAAAGCAAAAAATTTCAGAATTGCACCTTGCAATGCGGAGAAATTACTGTTTGTGCATTTACAATATTCATTGATTTTTGCCATTGAAAAACATCATGTTATTCATATACCAGAAATGTTTGAAGCTACTGACTGAGTGAAAAGAGCTGGCATCTCACTCTCTTTGAATCTTCTTTATCATGCTAAGAGGAGCAGGAAAAAGCAAAAAATTTCAGAATTGCACCTTGCAATGCGGAGAAATTACTGTTTGTGCATTTACAATATTCATTGATTTTTGCCATTGAAAAACATCATGTTATTCATATACCAGAAATGTTTGAAGCTACTGACTGAATGAAAAGAGCTGACATCTCACTCTCTTTGAATCTTCTTTATCATGCTAAGAGGAGCAGGAAAAAGCAAAAAATTTCAGAATTGCACCTTTCAATGTGGAGAAATTACTGTTTGTGCATTTACAATATTCATTGATTTTTGCCATGGAAAAATGTCCAGAAATGTTTGAAGCTACTGACTGAATGAAAGGAGCTGGCATCTCACTCTCTTTGAATATTCTTTATCATGCTAAGAGGAGCAGGAAAAAGCAAAAAATTTCAGAATTGCACCTTGCAATGCGGAGAAATTACTGTTTGTGCATTTACAATATTCATTGATTTTTGCCATTGAAAAACATCATGTTATTCATATACCAGAAATGTTTGAAGCTACTGACTGAGTGAAAAGAGCTGGCATCTCACTCTCTTTGAATCTTCTTTATCATGCTAAGAGGAGCAGGAAAAAGCAAAAAAAATCAGAATTGCACCTTGCAATGTGGAGAAATTACTGTTTGTGCATTTACAATATTCACTGATTTTTGCCATTGAAAAACGTCCAGAAATGTTTGAAGCTACTGACTGAATGAAAGGAGCTGGCATCTCACTCTCTTTGAATCTTCTTTATCATGCTAAGAGGAGCAGGAAAAAGCAAAAAATTTCAGAATTGCACCTTGCAATGCGGAGAAATTACTGTTTGTGCATTTACAATATTCATTGATTTTTGCCATTAAAAAACATCATGTTATTCATATACCAGAAATGTTTGAAGCTACTGACTGAATGAAAAGAGCTGGCATCTCACTCTCTTTGAATCTTCTTTATCATGCTAAGCGGAGCAGGAAAAAGCAAAAAATTTCAGAATTGCACCTTGCAATGCAGAGAAATTACTGTTTGTGCATTTACAATATTCATTGATTTTTGCCATTGAAAAACATCATGTTATTCATATACCAGAATTGTTTGAAGCTACTGACTGAATGAAAAGAGCTGGCATCTCACTCTCTTTGAATCTTCTTTATCATGCTAAGAGGAGCAGGAAAAAGCAAAAAATTTCAGAATTGCACCTTGCAATGTGGAGAAATTACTGTTTGTGCATTTACAATATTCATTGATTTTTGCCATTGAAAAACGTCCAGAAATGTTTGAAGCTACTGACGGAATGAAAGGAGCTGGCATCTCACTCTCTTTGAATCTTCTTTATCATGCTAAGAGGAGCAGGAAAAAGCAAAAAATTTCAGAATTGCACCTTGCAATGCGGAGAAATTACTGTTTGTGCATTTACAATATTCATTGATTTTTGCCATGGAAAAATGTCCAGAAATGTTTGAAGCTACTGACTGAATGAAAGGAGCTGGCATCTCACTCTCTTTGAATCTTCTTTATCATGCTAAGAGGAGCAGGAAAAAGCAAAAATTTTCAGAATTGCACCTTGCAATGCGGAGAAATTACTGTTTGTGCATTTACAATATTCATTGATTTTTGCCATTGAAAAACATCATGTTATTCATATACCAGAATTGTTTGAAGCTACTGACTGAGTGAAAAGAGCTGGCATCTCACTCTCTTTGAATCTTCTTTATCATGCTAAGAGGAGCAGGAAAAAGCAAAAAAAATCAGAATTGCACCTTGCAATGTGGAGAAATTACTGTTTGTGCATTTACAATATTCATTGATTTTTGCCATTGAAAAACGTCCAGAAATGTTTGAAGCTACTGACTGAATGAAAGGAGCTGGCATCTCACTCTCTTTGAATCTTCTTTATCATGCTAAGAGGAGCAGGAAAAAGCAAAAAATTTCAGAATTGCACCTTGCAATGCGGAGAAATTACTGTTTGTGCATTTACAATATTCATTGATTTTTGCCATTAAAAAACATCATGTTATTCATATACCAGAAATGTTTGAAGCTACTGACTGAATGAAAAGAGCTGGCATCTCACTCTCTTTGAATCTTCTTTATCATGCTAAGAGGAGCAGGAAAAAGCAAAAAATTTCAGAATTGCACCTTGCAATGTGGAGAAATTACTGTTTGTGCATTTACAATATTCATTCATTTTTGCCATTGAAAAACGTCCAGAAATGTTTGAAGCTACTGACTGAATGAAAGGAGATGGCATCTCACTCTCTTTGAATCTTCTTTATCATGCTAAGAGGAGCAGGAAAAAGCAAAAAATTTCAGAATTGCACCTTGCAATGCGGAGAAATTACTGTTTGTGCATTTACAATATTCATTGATTTTTGCCATTGAAAAACATCATGTTATTCATATACCAGAAATGTTTGAAGCTACTGACTGAATGAAAAGAGCTGACATCTCACTCTCTTTGAATCTTCTTTATCATGCTAAGAGGAGCAGGAAAAAGCAAAAAATTTCAGAATTGCACCTTGCAATGTGGAGAAATTACTGTTTGTGCATTTACAATATTCATTGATTTTTGCCATGGAAAAATGTCCAGAAATGTTTGAAGCTACTGACTGAATGAAAGGAGCTGGCATCTCACTCTCTTTGAATATTCTTTATCATGCTAAGAGGAGCAGGAAAAAGCAAAAAATTTCAGAATTGCACCTTGCAATGCGGAGAAATTACTGTTTGTGCATTTACAATATTCATTGATTTTTGCCATTAAAAAACATCATGTTATTCATATACCAGAAATGTTTGAAGCTACTGACTGAATGAAAAGAGCTGGCATCTCACTCTCTTTGAATCTTCTTTATCATGCTAAGAGGAGCAGGAAAAAGCAAAAAATTTCAGAATTGCACCTTGCAATGTGGAGAAATTACTGTTTGTGCATTTACAATATTCATTCATTTTTGCCATTGAAAAACGTCCAGAAATGTTTGAAGCTACTGACTGAATGAAAGGAGATGGCATCTCACTCTCTTTGAATCTTCTTTATAATGCTAAGAGGAGCAGGAAAAAGCAAAAAAATTCAGAATTGCACCTTGCAATGCGGAGAAATTACTGTTTGTGCATTTACAATATTCATTGATTTTTGCCATTGAAAAACATCATGTTATTCATATACCAGAAATGTTTGAAGCTACTGACTGAATGAAAAGAGCTGGCATCTCACTCTCTTTGAATCTTCCTTATCATGCTAAGAGGAGCAGGAAAAAGCAAAAAATTTCAGAATTGCACCTTGCAATGTGGAGAAATTACTGTTTGTGCATTTACAATATTCATTGATTTTTGCCATTGAAAAACGTCCAGAAATGTTTGAAGCTACTGACTGAATGAAAGGAGCTGGCATCTCACTCTCTTTGAATCTTCTTTATCATGCTAAGAGGAGCAGGAAAAAGCAAAAAATTTCAGAATTGCACCTTGCAATGCGGAGAAATTACTGTTTGTGCATTTACAATATTCATTGATTTTTGCCATTGAAAAACATCATGTTATTCATATACCAGAAATGTTTGAAGCTACTGACTGATTGAAAAGAGCTGGCATCTCACTCTCTTTGAATCTTCTTTATCATGCTAAGAGGAGCAGGAAAAAGCAAAAAATTTCCGAATTGCACCTTGCAATGTGGAGAAATTGTTGTTTGTGCATTTACAATATTCATTGATTTTTGCCATTGAAAAACGTCCAGAAATGTTTGAAGCTACTGACTGAATGAAAGGAGCTGGCATCTCACTCTCTTTGAATCTTCTTTATCATGCTAAGAGGAGCAGGAAAAAGCAAAAAATTTCCGAATTGCACCTTGCAATGTGGAGAAATTGTTGTTTGTGCATTTACAATATTCATTGATTTTTGCCATTGAAAAACGTCCAGAAATGTTTGAAGCTACTGACTGAATGAAAGGAGCTGGCATCTCACTCTCTTTGAATCTTCTTTATCATGCTAAGAGGAGCAGGAAAAAGCAAAAAATTTCAGAATTGCACCTTGCAATGTGGAGAAATTACTGTTTGTGCATTTACAATATTCATTAATTTTTGCCATTGAAAAACGTCCAGAAATGTTTGAAGCTACTGACTGAATGAAAGGAGATGGCATCTCACTCTCTTTGAATCTTCTTTATAATGCTAAGAGGAGCAGGAAAAAGCAAAAAATTTCAGAATTGCACCTTGCAATGTGGAGAAATTACTGTTTGTGCATTTACAATATTCATTGATTTTTGCCATTGAAAAACGTCCAGAAATGTTTGAAGCTACTGACTGAATGAAAGGAGCTGGCATCTCACTCTCTTTGAATCTTCTTTATCATGCTAAGAGGAGCAGGAAAAAGCAAAAAATTTCAGAATTGCACCTTGCAATGTGGAGAAATTACTGTTTGTGCATTTACAATATTCATTAATTTTTGCCATTGAAAAACGTCCAGAAATGTTTGAAGCTACTGACTGAATGAAAGGAGATGGCATCTCACTCTCTTTGAATCTTCTTTATAATGCTAAGAGGAGCAGGAAAAAGCAAAAAAATTCAGAATTGCACCTTGCAATGCGGAGAAATTACTGTTTGTGCATTTACAATATTCATTGATTTTTGCCATTGAAAAACGTCCAGAAATGTTTGAAGCTACTGACTGAATGAAAGGAGCTGGCATCTCACTCTCTTTGAATCTTCTTTATCATGCTAAGAGGAGCAGGAAAAAGCAAAAAATTTCAGAATTGCACCTTGCAATGCGGAGAAATTACTGTTTGTGCATTTACAATATTCATTGATTTTTGCCATTGAAAAACATCATGTTATTCATATACCAGAAATGTTTGAAGCTACTGACTGATTGAAAAGAGCTGGCATCTCATTCTCTTTGAATCTTCTTTATCATGCTAAGAGGAGCAGGAAAAAGCAAAAAATTTCCGAATTGCACCTTGCAATGTGGAGAAATTACTGTTTGTGCATTTACAATATTCATTGATTTTTGCCATTGAAAAACGTCCAGAAATGTTTGAAGCTACTGACTGAATCAAAGGAGCTGGCATCTCACTCTCTTTGAATCTTCTTTATCATGCTAAGAGGAGCAGGAAAAAGCAAAAAATTTCAGAATTGCACCTTGCAATGCGGAGAAATTACTGTTTGTGCATTTACAATATTCATTGATTTTTGCCATTGAAAAACGTCCAGAAATGTTTGAAGATACTGACTAAATGAAAGGAGCTGGCATCTCACTGTCTTTGACTCTTCTTTATCATGCTAAGAGGAGCAGGAAAAAGCAAAAAATTTCCGAATTGCACCTTGCAATGCAGAGAAATTACTGTTTGTGCATTTACAATATTCATTGATTTTTGACATTGAATAACATCATGTTATTCATATACCAGAAATGTTTGAAGCTACTGACTGAATGAAAAGAGGTGGCATCTCACTCTCTTTGAATCTTCTATATCATGCTAAGAGGAGCAGGAAAAAGCAAAAAATTTCAGAATTGCACCTTGCAATGTGGAGAAATTACTGTTTGTGCATTTACAATATTCATTGATTTTTGCCATTGAAAAACGTCCAGAAATGTTTGAAGCTACTGACTGAATGAAAGGAGCTGGCATCTCACTCTCTTTGAATCTTCTTTATCATGCTAAGAGGAGCAGAAAAAAGCAAAAAATTTCAGAATTGCACCTTGCAATGCGGAGAAATTACTGTTTGTGTATTTACAATATTCATTGATTTTTGCCATTGAAAAACATCATGTTATTCATATACCAGAAATGTTTGAAGCTACTGACTGAATGAAAAGAGCTGGCATCTCACTCTCTTTGAATCTTCTTTATCATGCTAAGAGGAGCAGGAAAAAGCAAAAAATTTCAGAATTGCACCTTGCAATGTGGAGAAATTACTGTTTGTGCATTTACAATATTCATTGATTTTTGCCATTGAAAAACGTCCAGAAATGTTTGAAGCTACTGACTGAATGAAAGGAGCTGGCATCTCACTCTCTTTGAATCTTCTTTATCATGCTAAGAGGAGCAGGAAAAAGCAAAAAATTTCAGAATTGCACCTTGCAATGCGGAGAAATTACTGTTTGTGCATTTACAATATTCATTGATTTTTGCCATTGAAAAACATCATGTTATTCATATACCAGAAATGTTTGAAGCTACTGACTGAATGAAAAGAGCTGGCATATCACTCTCTTTGAATCTTCTTTATCATGCTAAGAGGAGCAGGAAAAAGCAAAAAATTTCAGAATTGCACCTTGCAATGTGGAGAAATTACTGTTTGTGCACTTACAATATTCATTGATTTTTGCCATTGAAAAACATCCAGAAATGTTTGAAGCTACTGACTGAATGAAAGGAGCTGGCATCTCACTCTCTTTGAATCTTCTTTATCATGCTAAGAGGAGCAGGAAAAAGCAAAAAATTTCAGAATTGCACCTTGCAATGCGGAGAAAATACTGTTTGTGCATTTACAATATTCATTGATTTTTGCCATTGAAAAACATCATGTTATTCATATACCAGAAATGTTTGAAGCTACTGACTTAATGAAAAGAGCTGGCATCTCACTCTCTTTGAATCTTCTTTAACATGCTAAGAGGAGCAGGAAAAAGCAAAAAATTTCAGAATTGCACCTTGCAGTGCGGAGAAATTACTGTTTGTGCATTTACAATATTCATTGATTTTTGCCATTGAAAAACATCATGTTATTCATATACCAGAAATGTTTGAAGCTACTGACTGAATGAAAAGAGCTGGCATCTCACTCTCTTTGAATCTTCTTTATCATGCTAAGAGGAGCAAGAAAAAGCAAAAAAACTCAGAATTGCACCTTGCAATGTGGAGAAATTACTGTTTGTGCATTTACAATATTCATTGATTTTTGCCATTGAAAAACGTCCAGAAATGTTTGAAGCTACTGACTGAATGTAAGGAGCTGGCATCTCACTCTCTTTGAATCTTCTTTATCATGCTAAGAGGAGCAGGAAAAAGCAAAAAATTTCAGAATTGCACCTTGCAATGCAGAGAAATTACTGTTTGTGCATTTACAATATTCATTGATTTTTGCCATTGAAAAACATCATGTTATTCATATACCAGAAATGTTTGAAGCTACTGACTGATTGAAAAGAGCTGGCATCTCACTCTCTTTGAATCTTCTTTATCATGTTAAGAGGAGCAGGAAAAAGCAAAAAATTTCAGAATTGCACCTTGCAATGTGGAGAAATTACTGTTTGTGCATTTACAATATTCATTGATTTTTGCCATTGAAAAACGTCCAGAAATGTTTGAAGCTACTGACTGAATGAAAGGAGCTGGCATCTCACTCTCTTTGAATCTTCTTTATCATGCTAAGAGGAGCAGGAAAAAGCAAAAAATTTCAGAATTGCACCTTGCAATGCGGAGAAATTACTGTTTGTGCATTTACAATATTCATTGATTTTTGCCATTGAAAAACATCATGTTATTCATATACCAGAAATGTTTGAAGCTACTGACTGATTGAAAAGAGCTGGCATCTCACTCTCTTTGAATCTTCTTTATCATGCTAAGAGGAGCAGGAAAAAGCAAAAAATTTCCGAATTGCACCTTGCAATGTGGAGACATTATTGTTTGTGCATTTACAATATTCATTGATTTTTGCCATTGAAAAACGTCCAGAAATGTTTGAAGCTACTGACTGAATGAAAGGAGCTGGCATCTCACTCTCTTTGAATCTTCTTTATCATGCTAAGAGGAGCAGGAAAAAGCAAAAAATTTCAGAATTGCACCTTGCAATGCGGAGAAATTACTGTTTGTGCATTTACAATATTCATTGATTTTTGCCATTAAAAAACATCATGTTATTCATATACCAGAAATGTTTGAAGCTACTGACTGAATGAAAAGAGCTGGCATCTCACTCTCTTTGAATCTTCTTTATCATGCTAAGAGGAGCAGGAAAAAGCAAAAAATTTCAGAATTGCACCTTGCAATGTGGAGAAATTACTGTTTGTGCATTTACAATATTCATTCATTTTTGCCATTGAAAAACGTCCAGAAATGTTTGAAGCTACTGACTGAATGAAAGGAGATGGCATCTCACTCTCTTTGAATCTTCTTTATAATGCTAAGAGGAGCAGGAAAAAGCAAAAAAATTCAGAATTGCACCTTGCAATGCGGAGAAATTACTGTTTGTGCATTTACAATATTCATTGATTTTTGCCATTGAAAAACATCATGTTATTCATATACCAGAAATGTTTGAAGCTACTGACTGAATGAAAAGAGCTGGCATCTCACTCTCTTTGAATCTTCCTTATCATGCTAAGAGGAGCAGGAAAAAGCAAAAAATTTCAGAATTGCACCTTGCAATGTGGAGAAATTACTGTTTGTGCATTTACAATATTCATTGATTTTTGCCATTGAAAAACGTCCAGAAATGTTTGAAGCTACTGACTGATTGAAAGGAGCTGGCATCTCACTCTCTTTGAATCTTCTTTATCATGCTAAGAGGAGCAGGAAAAAGCAAAAAATTTCAGAATTGCACCTTGCAATGCGGAGAAATTACTGTTTGTGCATTTACAATATTCATTGATTTTTGCCATTGAAAAACATCATGTTATTCATATACCAGAAATGTTTGAAGCTACTGACTGATTGAAAAGAGCTGGCATCTCACTCTCTTTGAATCTTCTTTATCATGCTAAGAGGAGCAGGAAAAAGCAAAAAATTTCCGAATTGCACCTTGCAATGTGGAGAAATTACTGTTTGTGCATTTACAATATTCATTGATTTTTGCCATTGAAAAACGTCCAGAAATGTTTGAAGCTACTGACTGAATGAAAGGAGCTGGCATCTCACTCTCTTTGAATCTTCTTTATCATGCTAAGAGGAGCAGGAAAAAGCAAAAAATTTCAGAATTGCACCTTGCAATGCGGAGAAATTACTGTTTGTGCATTTACAATATTCATTGATTTTTGCCATTGAAAAACATCATGTTATTCATATACCAGAAATGTTTGAAGCTACTGACTGATTGAAAAGAGCTGGCATCTCACTCTCTTTGAATCTTCTTTATCATGCTAAGAGGAGCAGGAAAAGGAAAAAATTTCCGAATTGCACCTTGCAATGTGGAGAAATTATTGTTTGTGCATTTACAATATTCATTGATTTTTGCCATTGAAAAACGTCCAGAAATGTTTGAAGCTACTGACTGAATGAAAGGAGCTGGCATCTCACTCTCTTTGAATCTTCTTTATCATGCTAAGAGGAGCAGGAAAAAGCAAAAAATTTCAGAATTGCACCTTGCAATGCGGAGAAATTACTGTTTGTGCATTTACAATATTCATTGATTTTTGCCATTAAAAAACATCATGTTATTCATATACCAGAAATGTTTGAAGCTACTGACTGAATGAAAAGAGCTGGCATCTCACTCTCTTTGAATCTTCTTTATCATGCTAAGAGGAGCAGGAAAAAGCAAAAAATTTCAGAATTGCACCTTGCAATGTGGAGAAATTACTGTTTGTGCATTTACAATATTCATTGATTTTTGCCATTGAAAAACGTCCAGAAATGTTTGAAGCTACTGACTGAATGAAAGGAGCTGGCATCTCACTCTCTTTGAATCTTCTTTATCATGCTAAGAGGAGCAGGAAAAAGCAAAAAATTTCAGAATTGCACCTTGCAATGCGGAGAAATTACTGTTTGTGCATTTACAATATTCATTGATTTTTGCCTTTGAAAAACATCATGTTATTCATATACCAGAAATGTTTGAAGCTACTGACTGAATGAAAAGAGCTGGCATCTCACTCTCTTTGAATCTTCTTTATCATGCTAAGAGGAGCAGGAAAAAGCAAAAAATTTCAGAATTGCACCTTGCAATGTGGAGAAATTACTGTTTGTGCATTTACAATATTCATTGATTTTTGCCAATGAAAAATGTCCAGAAATGTTTGAAGCTACTGACTGAATGAAAGGAGCTGGCATCTCACTCTCTTTGAATCTTCTTTATCATGATAAGCGGAGCAGGAAAAAGCAAAAAATTTCAGAATTGCACCTTGCAATGCAGAGAAATTACTGTTTGTGCATTTACAATATTCATTGATTTTTGCCATTGAAAAACATCATGTTATTCATATACCAGAATTGTTTGAAGCTACTGACTGAATGAAAAGAGCTGGCATCTCACTCTATTTGAATCTTCTTTATCATGCTAAGAGGAGCAGGAAAAAGCAAAAAATTTCAGAATTGCACCTTGCAATGTGGAGAAATTACTGTTTGTGCATTTACAATATTCATTGATTTTTGCCATTGAAAAACGTCCAGAAATGTTTGAAGCTACTGACGGAATGAAAGGAGCTGGCATCTCACTCTCTTTGAATCTTCTTTATCATGCTAAGAGGAGCAGGAAAAAGCAAAAAATTTCAGAATTGCACCTTGCAATGCGGAGAAATTACTGTTTGTGCATTTACAATATTCATTGATTTTTGCCATTGAAAAACATCATGTTATTCATATACCAGAAATGTTTGAAGCTACTGAATGAATGAAAAGAGCTGTCATCTCACTCTCTTTGAATCTTCTTTATCATGCTAAGAGGAGCAGGAAAAAGCAAAAAAATTCAGAATTGCACCTTGCAATGTGGAGAAATTACTGTTTGTGCATTTACAATATTCATTGATTTTTGCCATTGAAAAACGTCCAGAAATGTTTGAAGCTGCAGACTGAATGAAAGGAGTTGGCATCTCACTCTCTTTGAAGCTTCTTTATCATGCTAAGAGGGGCAGGAAAAAGCAAAAATTTTCAGAATTGCACCTTGCAATCCGGAGAAATTACTGTTTGTGCATTTACAATATTCATTGATTTTTGCCATTGAAAAACATCATGCTATTCATATACCAGAAATGTTTGAAGCTACTGACTGAATGAAAAGAGCTGGCATCTCACTCTCTTTGAATCTTCTTTACCATGCTAAGAGGAGCAGGAAAAAGCAAAACATTTCAGAATTGCACTTTGCAATGTGGAGAAATTACTGTTTGTGCATTTACAATATTCATTGATTTTTGCCATTGAAAAACGTCCAGAAATGTTTGAAGCTACTGAGTGAATGAAAGGAGCTGGCATCTCACTCTCTTTGAATCTTCTTTATCATGCTAAGAGGAGCAGGAAAAAGCAAAAAATTTCAGAATTGCACCTTGCAATGCGGAGAAATTACTGTTTGTGCATTTACAATATTCATTGATTTTTGCCATTGAAAAACATCATGTTATTCATATACCAGAAATGTTTGAAGCTACTGACTGAATGAAAAGAGCTGACATCTCACTCTCTTTGAATCTTCTTTATCATGCTAAGAGGAGCAGGAAAAAGCTAAAAATTTCAGAATTGCACCTTGCAATGTGGAGAAATTACTGTTTGTGCATTTACAATATTCATTGATTTTTGCCATGGAAAAATGTCCAGAAATGTTTGAAGCTACTGACTGAATGAAAGGAGCTGGCATCTCACTCTCTTTGAATCTTCTTTATCATGCTAAGAGGAGCAGGAAAAAGCAAAAAATTTCAGAATTGCACCTTGCAATGCGGAGAAATTACTGTTTGTGCATTTACAATATTCATTGATTTTTGCCATTGAAAAACATCATGTTATTCATATACCAGAAATGTTTGAAGCTACTGACTGAGTGAAAAGAGCTGGCATCTCACTCTCTTTGAATCTTCTTTATCATGCTAAGAGGAGCAGGAAAAAGCAAAAAATTTCAGAATTGCACCTTGCAATGTGGAGAAATTACTGTTTGTGCATTTACAATATTCATTCATTTTTGCCATTGAAAAACGTCCAGAAATGTTTGAAGCTACTGACTGAATGAAAGGAGATGGCATCTCACTCTCTTTGAATCTTTTTTATCATGCTAAGAGGAGCAGGAAAAAGCAAAAAAATTCAGAATTGCACCTTGCAATGCGGAGAAATTACTGTTTGTGCATTTACAATATTCATTGATTTTTGCCATTGAAAAACATCATGTTATTCATATACCAGAAATGTTTGAAGCTACTGACTGAATGAAAAGAGCTGGCATCTCACTCTCTTTGAATCTTCCTTATCATGCTAAGAGGAGCAGGAAAAAGCAAAAAATTTCAGAATTGCACCTTGCAATGTGGAGAAATTACTGTTTGTGCATTTACAATATTCATTGATTTTTGCCATTGAAAAACATCATGTTATTCATATACCAGAAATGTTTGAAGCTACTGACTGATTGAAAAGAGCTGGCATCTCACTCTCTTTGAATCTTCTTTATCATGCTAAGATGAGCAGGAAAAAGCAAAAAATTTCCGAATTGCACCTTGCAATGTGGAGAAATTACTGTTTGTGCATTTACAATATTCATTGATTTTTGCCATTGAAAAACGTCCAGAAATGTTTGAAGCTACTGACTGAATGAAAGGAGCTGGCATCTCACTCTCTTTGAATCTTCTTTATCATGCTAAGAGGAGCAGGAAAAAGCAAAGAATTTCAGAATTGCACCTTGCAATGCGGAGAAATTACTGTTTGTGCATTTACAATATTCATTGATTTTTGCCATTGAAAAACATCATGTTATTCATATACCAGAAATGTTTGAAGCTACTGACTGAATGAAAAGAGCTGGCATCTCACGCTCTTTGAATCTTCTTTATCTTGCTAAGAGGAGCAGGAAAAAGCAAAAAATTTCAGAATTGCACCTTGCAATGTGGAGAAATTACTGTTTGTGCATGTACAATATTCATTGATTTTTGCCATTGAAAAACATCCAGAAATGTTTAAAGCTACTGACGGAATGAAAGGAGCTGGCATCTCACTCTCTTTGAATCTTCTTTATCATGCTAACAGGAGCAGGAAAAAGCAAACAATTTCAGAATTTCACCTTGCAATGTGGAGAAATTACTGTTTGTGCATTTAAAATGTTCATTGATTTCTGCCATTGAAAAACGTCCAGAAATGTTTGAAGCTACTGACTGAATGAAAGGAGCTGGCATCTCACTCTCTTTGAATCTTCTTTATCATGCTAAGAGGAGCAGGAAAAAGCAAAAAATTTCAGAATTGCACCTTGCAATGCGGAGAAATTACTGTTTGTGCATTTACAATATTCATTGATTTTTGCCATTGAAAAACATCATGTTATTCATATACCAGAAATGTTTGAAGCTACTGACTGAATGAAAAGAGCTGGCATCTCACTCTCTTTGAATCTTCTTTATCATGCTAAGAGGAGCAGGAAAAAGCAAAAAATTTCAGAATTGCACCTTGCAATGTGGAGAAATTACTGTTTGTGCATTTACAATATTCATTGATTTTTGCCATTGAAAAACGTCCAGAAATGTTTGAAGCTACTGACTAAATGAAAGGAGCTGGCATCTCACTGTCTTTGACTCTTCTTTATCATGCTAAGAGGAGCAGGAAAAAGCAAAAAATTTCCGAATTGCACCTTGCAATGCAGAGAAATTACTGTTTGTGCATTTACAATATTCATTGATTTTTGACATTGAATAACATCATGTTATTCATATACCAGAAATGTTTGAAGCTACTGACTGAATGAAAAGAGGTGGCATCTCACTCTCTTTGAATCTTCTATATCATGCTAAGAGGAGCAGGAAAAAGCAAAAAATTTCAGAATTGCACCTTGCAATGTGGAGAAATTACTGTTTGTGCATTTACAATATTCATTGATTTTTGCCATTGAAAAACGTCCAGAAATGTTTGAAGCTACTGACTGAATGAAAGGAGCTGGCATCTCACTCTCTTTGAATCTTCTTTATCATGCTAAGAGGAGCAGAAAAAAGCAAAAAATTTCAGAATTGCACCTTGCAATGCGGAGAAATTACTGTTTGTGTATTTACAATATTCATTGATTTTTGACATTGAAAAACATCATGTTATTCATATACCAGAAATGTTTGAAGCTACTGACTGAATGAAAAGAGCTGGCATCTCACTCTCTTTGAATCTTCTTTATCATGCTAAGAGGAGCAGGAAAAAGCAAAAAATTTCAGAATTGCACCTTGCAATGTGGAGAAATTACTGTTTGTGCATTTACAATATTCATTGATTTTTGCCATTGAAAAACGTCCAGAAATGTTTGAAGCTACTGACTGAATGAAAGGAGCTGGCATCTCACTCTCTTTGAATCTTCTTTATCATGCTAAGAGGAGCAGGAAAAAGCAAAAAATTTCAGAATTGCACCTTGCAATGCGGAGAAATTACTGTTTGTGCATTTACAATATTCATTGATTTTTGCCATTGAAAAACATCATGTTATTCATATACCAGAAATGTTTGAAGCTACTGACTGAATGAAAAGAGCTGGCATATCACTCTCTTTGAATCTTCTTTATCATGCTAAGAGGAGCAGGAAAAAGCAAAAAATTTCAGAATTGCACCTTGCAATGTGGAGAAATTACTGTTTGTGCATTTACAATATTCATTGATTTTTGCCATTGAAAAACGTCCAGAAATGTTTGAAGCTACTGACTAAATGAAAGGAGCTGGCATCTCACTGTCTTTGACTCTTCTTTATCATGCTAAGAGGAGCAGGAAAAAGCAAAAAATTTCCGAATTGCACCTTGCAATGCAGAGAAATTACTGTTTGTGCATTTACAATATTCATTGATTTTTGACATTGAATAACATCATGTTATTCATATACCAGAAATGTTTGAAGCTACTGACTGAATGAAAAGAGGTGGCATCTCACTCTCTTTGAATCTTCTATATCATGCTAAGAGGAGCAGGAAAAAGCAAAAAATTTCAGAATTGTACCTTGCAATGTGGAGAAATTACTGTTTGTGCATTTACAATATTCATTGATTTTTGCCATTGAAAAACGTCCAGAAATGTTTGAAGCTACTGACTGAATGAAAAGAGCTGGCATCTCACTCTCTTTGAATCTTCTTTATCATGCTAAGAGGGGCAGAAAAAAGCAAAAAATTTCAGAATTGCACCTTGCAATGCGGAGAAATTACTGTTTGTGTATTTACAATATTCATTGATTTTTGCCATTGAAAAACATCATGTTATTCATATACCAGAAATGTTTGAAGCTACTGACTGAATGAAAAGAGCAGGCATCTCACTCTCTTTGAATCTTCTTTATCATGCTAAGAGGAGCAGGAAAAAGCAAAAAATTTCAGAATTGCACCTTGCAATGTGGAGAAATTACTGTTTGTGCATTTACAATATTCATTGATTTTTGCCATTGAAAAACGTCCAGAAATGTTTGAAGCTACTGATTGAATGAAAGGAGCTGGCATCTCACTCTCTTTGAATCTTCTTTATCATGCTAAGAGGAGCAGGAAAAAGCAAAAAATTTCAGAATTGCACCTTGCAATGCGGAGAAATTACTGTTTGTGCATTTACAATATTCATTGATTTTTGCCATTGAAAAACATCATGTTATTCATATACCAGAAATGTTTGAAGCTACTGACTGAATGAAAAGAGCTGGCATATCACTCTCTTTGAATCTTCTTTATCATGCTAAGAGGAGCAGGAAAAAGCAAAAAATTTCAGAATTGCACCTTGCAATGTGGAGAAATTACTGTTTGTGCATTTACAATATTCATTGATTTTTGCCATTGAAAAACATCCAGAAATGTTTGAAGCTACTGACTGAATGAAAGGAGCTGGCATCTCACTCTCTTTGAATCTTCTTTATCATGCTAAGAGGAGCAGGAAAAAGCAAAAAATTTCAGAATTGCACCTTGCAATGCGGAGAAAATACTGTTTGTGCATTTACAATATTCATTGATTTTTGCCATTGAAAAACATCATGTTATTCATATACCAGAAATGTTTGAAGCTACTGACTTAATGAAAAGAGCTGGCATCTCACTCTCTTTGAATCTTCTTTAACATGCTAAGAGGAGCAGGAAAAAGCAAAAAATTTCAGAATTGCACCTTGCAGTGCGGAGAAATTACTGTTTGTGCATTTACAATATTCATTGATTTTTGCCATTGAAAAACGTCCAGAAATGTTTGAAGCTACTGACTGAATGAAAGGAGCTGGCATCTCACTCTCTTTGAATCTTCTTTATCATGCTAAGAGGAGCAGGAAAAAGTAAAAAATTTCAGAATTGCACCTTGCAATGCAGAGAAATTACTGTTTGTGCATTTACAATATTCATTGATTTTTGCCATTGAAAAGCATCATGTTATTCATATACCAGAAATGTTTGAAGCTACTGACTGATTGAAAAGAGCTGGCATCTCACTCTCTTTGAATCTTCTTTATCATGTTAAGAGGAGCAGGAAAAAGCAAAAAATTTCAGAATTGCACCTTGCAATGTGGAGAAATTACTGTTTGTGCATTTACAATATTCATTGATTTTTGCCATTGAAAAACGTCCAGAAATGTTTGAAGCTACTGACTGAATGAAAGGAGCTGGCATCTCACTCTCTTTGAATCTTCTTTATCATGCTAAGAGGAGCAGGAAAAAGCAAAAAATTTCAGAATTGCACCTTGCAATGCGGAGAAATTACTGTTTGTGCATTTACAATATTCATTGATTTTTGCCATTGAAAAACATCATGTTATTCATATACCAGAAATGTTTGAAGCTACTGACTGAATGAAAAGAGCTGGCATCTCACTCTCTTTGAATCTTATTTATCTTGCTAAGAGGAGCAGGAAAAAGCAAAAAATTTCAGAATTGCACCTTGCAATGTGGAGAAATTACTGTTTGTGCATTTACAATATTCATTGATTTTTGCCATTGAAAAACGTCCAGAAATGTTTGAAGCTACTGACTGAATGAAAGGAGCTGGCATCTCACTCTCTTTGAATCTTCTTTATCATGCTAAGAGGAGCAGGAAAAAGCAAAAAATTTCAGAATTGCACCTTGCAATGCGGAGAAATTACTGTTTGTGCATTTACAATATTCATTGATTTTTGCCATTGAAAAACGTCCAGAAATGTTTGAAGCTACTGACTGAATGAAAGGAGCTGGCATCTCACTCTCTTTGAATCTTCTTTATCATGCTAAGAGGAGCAGGAAAAAGCAAAAAATTTCAGAATTGCACCTTGCAATGCGGAGAAATTACTGTTTGTGCATTTACAATATTCATTGATTTTTGCCATTGAAAAACATCATGTTATTCATATACCAGAAATGTTTGAAGCTACTGACTGAATGAAAAGAGCTGGCATCTCACGCTCTTTGAATCTTCTTTATCTTGCTAAGAGGAGCAGGAAAAAGCAAAAAATTTCAGAATTGCACCTTGCAATGTGGAGAAATTACTGTTTGTGCATGTACAATATTCATTGATTTTTTCCATTGAAAAACGTCCAGAAATGTTTGAAGCTACTGACTGATTGAAAAGAGCTGGCATCTCACTCTCTTTGAATCTTCTTTATCATGTTAAGAGGAGCAGGAAAAAGCAAAAAATTTCAGAATTGCACCTTGCAATGTGGAGAAATTACTGTTTGTGCATTTACAATATTCATTGATTTTTGCCATTGAAAAACGTCCAGAAATGTTTGAAGCTACTGACTGAATGAAAGGAGCTGGCATCTCACTCTCTTTGAATCTTCTTTATCATGCTAAGAGGAGCAGGAAAAAGCAAAAAATTTCAGAATTGCACCTTGCAATGCGGAGAAATTACTGTTTGTGCATTTACAATATTCATTGATTTTTGCCATTGAAAAACATCATGTTATTCATATACCAGAAATGTTTGAAGCTACTGACTGAATGAAAAGAGCTGGCATCTCACTCTCTTTGAATCTTATTTATCTTGCTAAGAGGAGCAGGAAAAAGCAAAAAATTTCAGAATTGCACCTTGCAATGTGGAGAAATTACTGTTTGTGCATTTACAATATTCATTGATTTTTGCCATTGAAAAACGTCCAGAAATGTTTGAAGCTACTGACTGAATGAAAGGAGCTGGCATCTCACTCTCTTTGAATCTTCTTTATCATGCTAAGAGGAGCAGGAAAAAGCAAAAAATTTCAGAATTGCACCTTGCAATGCGGAGAAATTACTGTTTGTGCATTTACAATATTCATTGATTTTTGCCATTGAAAAACGTCCAGAAATGTTTGAAGCTACTGACTGAATGAAAGGAGCTGGCATCTCACTCTCTTTGAATCTTCTTTATCATGCTAAGAGGAGCAGGAAAAAGCAAAAAATTTCAGAATTGCACCTTGCAATGCGGAGAAATTACTGTTTGTGCATTTACAATATTCATTGATTTTTGCCATTGAAAAACATCATGTTATTCATATACCAGAAATGTTTGAAGCTACTGACTGAATGAAAAGAGCTGGCATCTCACGCTCTTTGAATCTTCTTTATCTTGCTAAGAGGAGCAGGAAAAAGCAAAAAATTTCAGAATTGCACCTTGCAATGTGGAGAAATTACTGTTTGTGCATGTACAATATTCATTGATTTTTTCCATTGAAAAACATCCAGAAATGTTTGAAGCTACTGACGGAATGAAAGGAGCTGGCTTCTCACTCTCTTTGAATCTTCTTTATCATGCTAACAGGAGCAGGAAAAAGCAAACAATTTCAGAATTTCACCTTGCAATGTGGAGAAATTACTGTTTGTGCATTTACAATGTTCATTGATTTCTGCCATTGAAAAACGTCCAGAAATGTTTGAAGCTACTGACTGAATGAAAGGAGCTGGCATCTCACTCTCTTTGAATCTTCTTTATCATGCTAAGAGGAGCAGGAAAAAGCAAAAAATTTCAGAATTGCACCTTGCAATGCGGAGAAATTACTGTTTGTGCATTTACAATATTCATTGATTTTTGCCATTGAAAAACATCATGTTATTCATATACCAGAAATGTTTGAAGCTACTGACTGAATGAAAAGAGCTGGCATCTCACTCTCTTTGAATCTTCTTTATCATGCTAAGAGGAGCAGGAAAAAGCAAAAAATTTCAGAATTGCACCTTGCAATGTGGAGAAATTACTGTTTGTGCATTTACAATATTCATTGATTTTTGCCATTGAAAAACGTCTAGAAATGTTTGAAGCTACTGACTAAATGAAAGGAGCTGGCATCTCACTGTCTTTGACTCTTCTTTATCATGCTAAGAGGAGCAGGAAAAAGCAAAAAATTTCCGAACTGCACCTTGCAATGCAGAGAAATTACTGTTTGTGCATTTACAATATTCATTGATTTTTGACATTGAATAACATCATGTTATTCATATACCAGAAATGTTTGAAGCTACTGACTGAATGAAAAGAGGTGGCATCTCACTCTCTTTGAATCTTCTTTATCATGCTAAGAGGAGCAGGAAAAAGCAAAAAATTTCAGAATTGCACCTTGCAATGTGGAGAAATTACTGTTTGTGCATTTACAATATTCATTGATTTTTGCCATTGAAAAACGTCCAGAAATGTTTGAAGCTACTGACTGAATGAAAGGAGCTGGCATCTCACTCTCTTTGAATCTTCTTTATCATGCTAAGAGGAGCAGAAAAAAGCAAAAAATTTCAGAATTGCGCCTTGCAATGCGGAGAAATTACTGTTTGTGTATTTACAATATTCATTGATTTTTGCCATTGAAAAACATCATGTTATTCATATACCAGAAATGTTTGAAGCTACTGACTGAATGAAAAGAGCTGGCATCTCACTCTCTTTGAATCTTCTTTATCATGCTAAGAGGAGCAGGAAAAAGCAAAAAATTTCAGAATTGCACCTTGCAATGTGGAGAAATTACTGTTTGTGCATTTACAATATTCATTGATTTTTGCCATTGAAAAACGTCCAGAAATGTTTGAAGCTACTGACTGAATGAAAGGAGCTGGCATCTCACTCTCTTTGAATCTTCTTTATCATGCTAAGAGGAGCAGGAAAAAGCAAAAAATTTCAGAATTGCACCTTGCAATGCGGAGAAATTACTGTTTGTGCATTTACAATATTCATTGATTTTTGCCATTGAAAAACATCATGTTATTCATATACCAGAAATGTTTGAAGCTACTGACTGAATGAAAAGAGCTGGCATCTCACTCTCTTTGAATCTTCTTTATCATGCTAAGAGGAGCAGGAAAAAGCAAAAAATTTCAGAATTGCACCTTGCAATGTGGAGAAATTACTGTTTGTGCATTTACAATATTCATTGATTTTTGCCATTGAAAAACTTCCAGAAATGTTTGAAGCTACTGACTGAATGAAAGGAGCTGGCATCTCACTCTCTTTGTATCTTCTTTATCATGCTAAGAGGAGCAGGAAAAAGCAAAAAATTTCAGAATTGCACCTTGCAATGCGGAGAAATTACTGTTTGTGCATTTACAATATTCATTGATTTTTGCCATTGAAAAACATCATGTTATTCATATACCAGAAATGTTTGAAGCTACTGACTGATTGAAAAGAGCTGGCATCTCGCTCTCTTTGAATCTTCTTTATCATGTTAAGAGGAGCAGGAAAAAGCAAAAAATTTCAGAATTGCACCTTGCAATGTGGAGAAATTACTGTTTGTGCATTTACAATATTCATTGATTTTTGCCATTGAAAAACGTCCAGAAATGTTTGAAGCTACTGACTGAATGAAAGGAGCTGGCATCTCACTCTCTTTGAATCTTCTTTATCATGCTAAGAGGAGCAGGAAAAAGCAAAAAATTTCAGAATTGCACCTTGCAATGCGGAGAAATTACTGTTTGTGCATTTACAATATTCATTGATTTTTGCCATTGAAAAACATCATGTTATTCATATACCAGAAATGTTTGAAGCTACTGACTGAATGAAAGGAGCTGGCATCTCACTCTCTTTGAATCTTCTTTATCATGCTAAGAGGAGCAGGAAAAAGCAAAAAATTTCAGAATTGCACCTTGCAATGCGGAGAAATTACTGTTTGTGCATTTACAATATTCATTGATTTTTGCCATTGAAAAACATCATGTTATTCATATACCAGAAATGTTTGAAGCTACTGACTGAATGAAAAGAGCTGGCATCTCACTCTCTTTGAATCTTCTTTATCATGCTAAGAGGAGCAGGAAAAAGCAAAAAATTTCAGAATTGCACCTTGCAATGTGGAGAAAATTCTGTTCGTGCATTTACAATATTCATTGATTTTTGCCATTGAAAAACGTCCAGAAATGTTTGAAGCTACTGACTGAATGAAAGGAGCTGGCATCTCACTCTCTTTGAATCTTCTTTATCATGCTAAGAGGTGTAGGAAAAAGCAAAAAATTTCAGAATTGCACCTTGCAATGCGGAGAAATTACTGTTTGTGCATTTACAATATTCATTGATTTTTGCCATTGAAAAACATCATGTTATTCATATACCAGAAATGTTTGAAGCTACTGACTGAATGAAATGAGCTGGCATCTCAGTCTCTTTGAATCTTCTTTATCATGCTAAGAGGAGCAGGCAAAAGCAAAAAATTTCAGAATTGCACCTTGCAATGTGGAGAAATTACTGTTTGTGCATTTACAATATTCATTGATTTTTGCCATTGAAAAATGTCCAGAAATGTTTGAAGCTACTGACTGAATGAAAGGAGCTGGCATCTCACTCTCTTTGAATCTTCTTTATCATGCTAAGAGGAGCAGGAAAAAGCAAAAAATTTCAGAATTGCACCTTGCAATGCGGAGAAATTACTGTTTGTGCATTTACAATATTCATTGATTTTTGACAATGAAAAACATCATGTTATTCATATACCAGAAATGTTTGAAGCTACTGACTGAATGAAAAGAGCTGGCATCTCACTCTCTTTGAATCTTCTTTATCATGCTAAGAGGAGCAGGAAAAAGCAAAAAATTTCAGAATTGCACCTTGCAATGTGGAGAAATTACTGTTTGTGCATTTACAATATTCATTGATTTTTGCCATTGAAAAACGTCCAGAAATGTTTGAAGCTACTGACTGAATGAAGGGAGCTGGCATCTCACTCTCTTTGAATCTTCTTTATCATGCTAAGAGGAGCAGGAAAAAGCAAAAAATTTCAGAATTGCACCTTGCAATGCGGAGAAATTACTGTTTGTGCATTTACAATATTCATTGATTTTTGCCATTGAAAAACATCATGTTATTCATATACCAGAAATGTTTGAAGCTACTGACTGAATGAAAAGAGCTGGCATCTCACTCTCTTTGAATATTCTTTATCATGCTAAGAGGAGCAGGAAAAAGCAAAAAATTTCAGAATTGCACCTTGCAATGTGGAGAAATTACTGTTTGTGCATTTACAATATTCATTGATTTTTGCCATTGAAAAACGTCCAGAAATGTTTGAAGCTACTGACTAAATGAAAGGAGCTGGCATCTCACTCTCTTTGAATCTTCTTTATCATGCTAAGAGGAGCAGGAAAAAGCAAAAAATTTCAGAATTGCACCTTGCAATGCGGAGAAATTACTGTTTGTGCATTTACAATATTCATTGATTTTTGCCATTGAAAAACATCATGTTATTCATATACCAGAAATGTTTGAAGCTACTGACTGAATGAAAAGAGGTGGCATCTCACTCTCTTTGAATCTTCTTTATCATGCTAAGAGGAGCAGGAAAAAGCAAAAAATTTCAGAATTGCACCTTGCAATGTGGAGAAATTACTGTTTGTGCATTTACAATATTCATTGATTTTTGCCATTGAAAAGCGTCCAGAAATGTTTGAAGCTACTGACTGAATGAAGGGAGCTGGCATCTCACTCTCTTTGAATCTTCTTTATCATGCTAAGAGGAGCAGGAAAAAGCAAAAAATTTCAGAATTGCACCTTGCAATGCGTAGAAATTACTGTTTGTGCATTTACAATATTCATTGATTTTTGCCATTGAAAAACATCATGTTATTCATATACCAGAAATGTTTGAAGCTACTGACTTAATGAAAAGAGCTGGCATCTCACTCTCTTTGAATCTTCTTTATCATGCTAAGAGGAGCAGGAAAAAGCAAAAAATTTCAGAATTGCACCTTGCAATGTGGTGAAATTACTGTTTGTGCATTTACAATATTCATTGATTTTTGCCATTGAAAAACGTCCAGAAATGTTTGAAGATACTGACTGAATGAAGGGAGCTGGCATCTCACTCTCTTTGAATCTTCTTTATCATGCTAAGAGGAGCAGGAAAAAGCAAAAATTTTCAGAAATGCAGCTAGCAATGCAGAGAAATTACTGTTTGTGCATTTACAATATTCATTGATTTTTGCCATTGAAAAACATCATGTTATTCATATACCAGAAATGTTTGAAGCTACTGACTGAATGAAAAGAGCTGGCATCTCACTCTCTTTGAATCTTCTTTATCATGCTAAGAGGAGCAGGAAAAAGCAAAAAATTTCAGAATTGCACCTTGCAATGTGGAGAAATTACTGTTTGTGCATTTAAAATATTCATTATTTTTAGCCATTGAAAAACGTCCAGAAATGTTTGAAGCTACTGACTGAATGAAAGGAGCTGGCATCTCACTCTCTTTGAATCTTCTTTATCATGCTAAGAGGAGCAGAAAAAAGCAAAAAATTTCAGAATTGCACCTTGCAATGCGGAGAAATTACTGTTTGTGTATTTACAATATTCATTGATTTTTGCCATTGAAAAACATCATGTTATTCATATACCAGAAATGTTTGAAGCTACTGACTGAATGAAAAGAGCTGGCATCTCACTCTCTTTGAATCTTCTTTATCATGCTAAGAGGAGCAGGAAAAAGCAAAAAATTTCAGAATTGCACCTTGCAATGTGGAGAAATTACTGTTTGTGCATTTACAATATTCATTGATTTTTGCCATTGAAAAACGTCCAGAAATGTTTGATGCTACTGACTGAATGAAAGGAGCTGGCATCTCACTCTCTTTGAATCTTCTTTATCATGCTAAGAGGAGCAGGAAAAAGAAAAAAATTTCAGAATTGCACCTTGCAATGCGGAGAAATTACTGTTTGTGCATTTACAATATTCATTGATTTTTGCCATTGAAAAACGTCCAGAAATGTTTGAAGCTACTGACTGAATGAAAGGAGCTGGCATCTCACTCTCTTTGAATCTTCTTTATCATGCTAAGAGGAGCAGAAAAAAGCAAAAAATTTCAGAATTGCACCTTGCAATGCGGAGAAATTACTGTTTGTGTATTTACAATATTCATTGATTTTTGCCATTGAAAAACATCATGTTATTCATATACCAGAAATGTTTGAAGCTACTGACTGAATGAAAAGAGCTGGCATCTCACTCTCTTTGAATCTTCTTTATCATGCTATGAGGAGCAGGAAAAAGCAAAAAATTTCAGAATTGCACCTTGCAATGTGGAGAAATTACTGTTTGTGCATTTACAATATTCATTGATTTTTGCCATTGAAAAACGTCCAGAAATGTTTGAAGCTACTGACTGAATGAAAGGAGCTGGCATCTCACTCTCTTTGAATCTTCTTTATCATGCTAAGAGGAGCAGGAAAAAGCAAAAAATTTCAGAAATGCACCTTGCAATGTGGAGAAATTACTGTTTGTGCATTTACAATATTCATTGAATTTTGCCATTGAAAAGCGTCCAGAAATGTTTGAAGCTACTGACTGAATGAAAGGAGCAGGCATCTCACTCTCTTTGAATCTTCTTTATCATGCTAAGAGGAGCAGGAAAAAGCAAAAAATTTCAGAATTGCACCTTGCAATGCGGAGAAATTACTGTTTGTGCATTTACAATATTCATTGATTTTTGCCATTGAAAAACATCATGTTATTCATATACCAAAAATGTTTGAAGCTACTGACTTAATGAAAAGAGCTGGCATCTCACTCTCTTTGAATCTTCTTTATCATGCTAAGAGGAGCAGGAAAAAGCAAAAAATTTCAGAATTGCACCTTGCAATGTGGAGAAATTACTGTTTGTGCATTTATAATATTCATTGATTTTTGCCATTGAAAAACGTCCAGAAATGTTTGAAGATACTGACTGAATGAAGGGAGCTGGCATCTCACTCTCTTTGAATCTTCTTTATCATGCTAAGAGGAGCAGGAAAAAGCAAAAAATTTCAGAAATGCACCTTGCAATGCAGAGAAATTACTGTTTGTGTATTTACAATATTCATTGATTTTTGCCATTGAAAAACATCATGTTATTCATATACCAGAAATGTTTGAAGCTACTGACTGAATGAAAGGAGCTGGCATCTCACTCTCTTTGAATCTTCTTTATCATGCTAAGAGGAGCAGAAAAAAGCAAAAAATTTCAGAATTGCACCTTGCAATGCGGAGAAATTACTGTTTGTGTATTTACAATATTCATTGATTTTTGCCATTGAAAAACATCATGTTATTCATATACCAGAAATGTTTGAAGCTACTGACTGAATGAAAAGAGCTGGCATCTCACTCTCTTTGAATGTTCTTTATCATGCTAAGAGGAGCAGGAAAAAGCAAAAAATTTCAGAATTGCACCTTGCAATGTGGAGAAATTACTGTTTGTGCATTTACAATATTCATTGATTTTTGCCATTGAAAAACGTCCAGAAATGTTTGAAGCTACTGACTGAATGAAAGTAGCTGGCATCTCACTCTCTTTGAATCTTCTTTATCATGCTAAGAGGAGCAGGAAAAAGCAAAAAATTTCAGAATTGCACCTTGTAATGCGGAGAAATTACTGTTTGTGCATTTACAATATTCATTGATTTTTGCCATTGAAAAACATCATGTTATTCATATACCAGAAATGTTTGAAGCTACTGACTGAATGAAAAGAGCTGGCATCTCACTCTCTTTGAATATTCTTTATCATGCTAAGAGGAGCAGGAAAAAGCAAAAAATTTCAGAATTGCACCTTGCAATGCGGAGAAATTACTGTTTGTGCATTTACAATATTCATTGATTTTTGCCATTGAAAAACATCATGTTATTCATATACCAGAAATGTTTGAAGCTACTGACTGAATGAAAAGAGCTGGCATCTCACTCTCTTTGAATCTTCTTTATCATGATAAGAGTAGCAGGAAAAAGCAAAAAATTTCAGAATTGCACCTTGCAATGTGGAGAAATTACTGTTTGTGCATTTACAATATTCATTGATTTTTGCCATTGAAAAGCGTCCAGAAATGTTTGAAGCTACTGACTGAATGAAAGGAGCTGGCATCTCACTCTCTTTGAATCTTCTTTATCATGCTAAGAGGAGCAGGAAAAAGCAAAAAATTTCAGAATTGCACCTTGCAATGCGGAGAAATTACTGTTTGTGCATTTACAATATTCATTGATTTTTGCCATTGAAAAACATCATGTTATTCATATACCAGAAATGTTTGAAGCTACTGACTGAATGAAAAGAGCTGGCATCTCACTCTCTTTGAATCTTCTTTATCATGCTAAGAGGAGCAGGAAAAAGCAAAAAATTTCAGAATTGCACCTTGCAATGTGGAGAAATTACTGTTTGTGCATTTACAATATTCATTGATTTTTGCCATTGAAAAACGTCCAGAAATGTTTGAAGCTACTGACTGAATGAAAGGAGCTGGCATATCACTCTCTTTGAATCTTCTTTATCATGCTAAGAGGAGCAGGAAAAAGCAAAAAATTTCAGAATTGCACCTTGCAATGCGGAGAAATTACTGTTTGTGCATTTACAATATTCATTGATTTTTGCCATTGAAAAACATCATGTTATTCATATACCAGAAATGTTTGAAGCTACTGACTGAATGAAAAGAGCTGGCATCTCACTCTCTTTGAATCTTCTTTATCTTGCTAAGAGGAGCAGGAAAAAGCAAAAAATTTCAGAATTGCACCTTGCAATGTGGAGAAATTACTGTCTGTGCATTTACAATATTCATTGATTTTTGCCATTGAAAAACGTCCAGAAATGTTTGAAGCTACTGACTGAATGAAAGGAGCTGGCATCTTACTCTCTTTGAATCTTCTTTATCATGCTAAGTGGAGCAGGAAAAAGCAAAAAATTTCAGAATTGCACCTTGCAATGCGGAGAAATTACTGTTTGTGCATTTACAATATTCATTGATTTTTGCCATTGAAAAACATCATGTTATTCATATACCAGAAATGTTTGAAGCTACTGACTGAATGAAAAGAGCTGGCATCTCACTCTCTTTGAATCTTCTTTATCATGCTAAGAGGAGCAGGAAAAAGCAAAAAATTTCAGAATTGCACCTTGCAATGTGGAGAAATTACTGTTTGTGCATTTACAATATTCATTGATTTTTGCCATTGAAAAACGTCCAGAAATGTTTGAAGATACTGGCTGAATGAAGGGAGCTGGCATCTCACTCTCTTTGAATCTTCTTTATCATGCTAAGAGGAGCAGGAAAAAGCAAAAAATTTCAGAAATGCACCTTGCAATGCGGAGAAATTACTGTTTGTGCATTTACAATATTCATTGATTTTTGCCATTGAAAAACATCATGTTATTCATATACCAGAAATGTTTGAAGCTACTGACTGAATGAAAAGAGCTGGCATCTCACTCTCTTTGAATCTTCTTTATCATGCTAAGAGGAGCAGGAAAAAGCAAAAAATTTCCGAATTGCACCTTGCAATGTGGAGAAATTACTGTTTGTGCATTTACAATATTCATTGATTTTTGCCATTGAAAAACGTCCAGAAATGTTTGAAGCTACTGACTGAATGAAAGGAGCTGGCATCTCACTCTCTTTGAATCTTCTTTATCATGCTAAGAGGAGCAGGAAAAAGCAAAAAATTTCAGAATTGCACCTTGCAATGCGGAGAAATTACTGTTTGTGCATTTACAATATTCATTGATTTTTGCCATTGAAAAACATCATGTTATTCATATACCAGAAATGTTTGAAGCTACTGACTGAATGAAAAGAGCTGGCATCTCACTCTCTTTGAATCTTCTTTATCTTGCTAAGAGGAGCAGGAAAAAGCAAAAAATTTCAGAATTGCACCTTGCAATGTGGAGAAATTACTGTTTGTGCATTTACAATATTCATTGATTTTTGCCATTGAAAAACGTCCAGAAATGTTTGAAGCTACTGACTGAATGAAAGGAGCTGGAATCTTACTCTCTTTGAATCTTCTTTATCATGCTAAGTGGAGCAGGAAAAAGCAAAAAATTTCAGAATTGCACCTTGCAATGCGGAGAAATTACTGTTTGTGCATTGACAATATTCATTGATTTTTGCCATTGAAAAACATCATGTTATTCATATACCAGAAATGTTTGAAGCTACTGACTGAATGAAAAGAGCTGGCATCTCACTCTCTTTGAATCTTCTTTATCATGCTAAGAGGAGCAGGAAAAAGCGAAAAATTTCAGAATTGCACCTTGCAATGTGGAGAAATTACTGTTTGTGCATTTACAATATTCATTGATTTTTGCCATTGAAAAACGTCCAGAAATGTTTGAAGCTACTGACTGAATGAAAGGAGCTGGCATCTCACTCTCTTTGAATATTCTTTATCATGCTAAGAGGAGCAGGAAAAAGCAAAAAATTTCAGAATTGCACCTTGCAATGCGGAGAAATTACTGTTTGTGCATTTACAATATTCATTGATTTTTGCCATTGAAAAACATCATGTTATTCATATACCAGAAATGTTTGAAGCTACTGACTGAATGAAAAGAGCTGGCATCTCACTCTCTTTGAATCTTCTTTATCATGCTAAGAGGAGCAGGAAAAAGCAAAAAATTTCAGAATTGCACCTTGCAATGTGGAGAAATTACTGTTTGTGCATTTACAATATTCATTGATTTTTGCCATTGAAAAACGTCCAGAAATGTTTGAAGCTACTGACTGAATGAAAGGAGCTGGCATCTCACTCTCTTTGAATCTTCTTTATCATGCTATGAGGAGCAGGAAAAAGCAAAAAATTTCAGAATTGCACCTTGCAATGCGGAGAAATTACTGTTTGTGCATTTACAATATTCATTGATTTTTGCCATTGAAAAACATCATGTTATTCATATACCAGAAATGTTTGAAGCTACTGACTGAATGAAAAGAGCTGGCATCTCACTCTCTTTGAATCTTCTTTATCATGCTAAGAGGAGCAGGAAAAAGCAAAAAATTTCCGAATTGCACCTTGCAATGTGGAGAAATTACTGTTTGTGCATTTACAATATTCATTGATTTTTGCCATTGAAAAACGTCCAGAAATGTTTGAAGCTACTGACTGAATGAAAGGAGCTGGCATATCACTCTCTTTGAATCTTCTTTATCATGCTAAGAGGAGCAGGAAAAAGCAAAAAATTTCAGAATTGCACCTTGCAATGCGGAGAAATTACTGTTTGTGCATTTACAATATTCATTGATTTTTGCCATTGAAAAACATCATGTTATTCATATACCAGAAATGTTTGAAGCTACTGACTGAATGAAAAGAGCTGGCATCTCACTCTCTTTGAATCTTCTTTATCTTGCTAAGAGGAGCAGGAAAAAGCAAAAAATTTCAGAATTGCACCTTGCAATGTGGAGAAATTACTGTCTGTGCATTTACAATATTCATTGATTTTTGCCATTGAAAAACGTCCAGAAATGTTTGAAGCTACTGACTGAATGAAAGGAGCTGGCATCTTACTCTCTTTGAATCTTCTTTATCATGCTAAGTGGAGCAGGAAAAAGCAAAAAATTTCAGAATTGCACCTTGCAATGCGGAGAAATTACTGTTTGTGCATTTACAATATTCATTGATTTTTGCCATTGAAAAACATCATGTTATTCATATACCAGAAATGTTTGAAGCTACTGACTGAATGAAAAGAGCTGGCATCTCACTCTCTTTGAATCTTCTTTATCATGCTAAGAGGAGCAGGAAAAAGCGAAAAATTTCAGAATTGCACCTTGCAATGTGGAGAAATTACTGTTTGTGCATTTACAATATTCATTGATTTTTGCCATTGAAAAACGTCCAGAAATGTTTGAAGATACTGGCTGAATGAAGGGAGCTGGCATCTCACTCTCTTTGAATCTTCTTTATCATGCTAAGAGGAGCAGGAAAAAGCAAAAAATTTCAGAAATGCACCTTGCAATGCGGAGAAATTACTGTTTGTGCATTTACAATATTCATTGATTTTTGCCATTGAAAAACATCATGTTATTCATATACCAGAAATGTTTGAAGCTACTGACTGAATGAAAAGAGCTGGCATCTCACTCTCTTTGAATCTTCTTTATCATGCTAAGAGGAGCAGGAAAAAGCAAAAAATTTCCGAATTGCACCTTGCAATGTGGAGAAATTACTGTTTGTGCATTTACAATATTCATTGATTTTTGCCATTGAAAAACGTCCAGAAATGTTTGAAGCTACTGACTGAATGAAAGGAGCTGGCATCTCACTCTCTTTGAATCTTCTTTATCATGCTAAGAGGAGCAGGAAAAAGCAAAAAATTTCAGAATTGCACCTTGCAATGCGGAGAAATTACTGTTTGTGCATTTACAATATTCATTGATTTTTGCCATTGAAAAACATCATGTTATTCATATACCAGAAATGTTTGAAGCTACTGACTGAATGAAAAGAGCTGGCATCTCACTCTCTTTGAATCTTCTTTATCTTGCTAAGAGGAGCAGGAAAAAGCAAAAAATTTCAGAATTGCACCTTGCAATGTGGAGAAATTACTGTTTGTGCATTTACAATATTCATTGATTTTTGCCATTGAAAAACGTCCAGAAATGTTTGAAGCTACTGACTGAATGAAAGGAGCTGGCATCTTACTCTCTTTGAATCTTCTTTATCATGCTAAGTGGAGCAGGAAAAAGCAAAAAATTTCAGAATTGCACCTTGCAATGCGGAGAAATTACTGTTTGTGCATTGACAATATTCATTGATTTTTGCCATTGAAAAACATCATGTTATTCATATACCAGAAATGTTTGAAGCTACTGACTGAATGAAAAGAGCTGGCATCTCACTCTCTTTGAATCTTCTTTATCATGCTAAGAGGAGCAGGAAAAATCGAAAAATTTCAGAATTGCACCTTGCAATGTGGAGAAATTACTGTTTGTGCATTTACAATATTCATTGATTTTTGCCATTGAAAAACGTCCAGAAATGTTTGAAGCTACTGACTGAATGAAAGGAGCTGGCATCTCACTCTCTTTGAATCTTCTTTATCATGCTATGAGGAGCAGGAAAAAGCAAAAAATTTCAGAATTGCACCTTGCAATGCGGAGAAATTACTGTTTGTGCATATACAATATTCATTGATTTTTGCCATTGAAAAACATCATGTTATTCATATACCAGAAATGTTTGAAGTTACTGACTGAATGAAAAGAGCTGGCATCTCACTCTCTTTGAAACTTCTTTATCATGCTAAGAGGAGCAGGAAAAAGCAAAAAATTTCAGATTTGCACCTTGCAATGTGGAGAAATTACTGTTTGTGCATTTACAATATTCATTGATTTTTGCCATTGAAAAATGTCCAGAAATGTTTGAAGCTACTGACTGAATGAAAGGAGCTGGCATCTCACTCTCTTTGAATCTTCTTTATCATGCTAAGAGGAGCAGGAAAAAGCAAAAAATTTCAAAATTGCACCTTGCAATGCGGAGAAATTACTGTTTGTGCATTTACAATACTCATTGATTTTTGCCATTGAAAAACATCATGTTATTCATATACCAGAAATGTTTGAAGCTACTGACTGAATGAAAAGAGCTGGCATGTCACTATCTTTGAATCTTCTTTATCATGAGAAGAGGAGCAGGAAAAGGCAAAAAATTTCAGAATTGCACCTTGCAATGTGGAGAAATTACTGTTTGTGCATTTACAATATTCATTGATTTTTGCCTTTGAAAAACGTCCAGAAATGTTTGAAGATACTGACTGAATGAAGGGAGCTGGCATCTCACTCTCTTTGAATCTTCTTTATCATGCTAAGAGGAGCAGGAAAAAGCAAAAAATTTCAGAAATGCACCTTGCAATGCGGAGAAATTACTGTTTGTGCATTTACAATATTCATTGATTTTTGCCATTGAAAAACATCATGTTATTCATATACCAGAAATGTTTGAAGCTACTGACTGAATGAAAAGAGCTGGCATCTCACTCTCTTTGAATCTTCTTTATCATGCTAACAGGAGCAGGAAAAAGCAAACAATTTCAGAATTTCACCTTGCAATGTGGAGAAATTACTGTTTGTGCATTTACAATGTTCATTGATTTCTGCCATTGAAAAACGTCCAGAAATGTTTGAAGCTACTGACTGAATGAAAGGAGCTGGCATCTCACTCTCTTTGAATCTTCTTTATCATGCTAAGAGGAGCAGGAAAAAGCAAAAAATTTCAGAATTGCACCTTGCAATGCGGAGAAATTACTGTTTGTGCATTTACAATATTCATTGATTTTTGCCATTGAAAAACATCATGTTATTCATATACCAGAAATGTTTGAAGCTACTGACTGAATGAAAAGAGCTGGCATCTCACTCTCTTTGATTCTTCTTTATCATGCTAAGAGGAGCAGGAAAAAGCAAAAAATTTCTGAATTGCACCTTGCAATGTGGAGAAGTTACTGTTTGTGCATTTACAATATTCATTGATTTTTGCCATTGAAAAACGTCCAGAAATGTTTGAAGCTACTGACTAAATGAAATGAGCTGGCATCTCACTGTCTTTGACTCTTCTTTATCATGCTAAGAGGAGCAGGAAAAAGCAAAAAATTTCAGAATTGCACCTTGCAATGCAGAGAAATTACTGTTTGTGCATTTAAAATATTCATTGATTTTTGCCATTGAAAAACATCATGTTATTCATATACCAGAAATGTTTGAAGCTACTGACTGAATGACAAGAGCTGGCATCTCACTCTCTTTGAATCTTCTTTATCATGCTAAGAGGAGCAGGAAAAAGCAAAAAATTTCAGAATTGCACCTTGCAATGTGGAGAAATTACTGTTTGTGCATTTAAAATATTCATTGATTTTTGCCATTGAAAAATGTCCAGAAATGTTTGAAGCTACTGACTGAATGAAAGGAGCTGGCATCTCACTCTCTTTGAATCTTCTTTATCATGCTAAGAGGAGCAGAAAAAAGCAAAAATTTCAGAATTGCACCTTGCAATGCGGAGAAATTACTGTTTGTGTATTTACAAGATTCATTGATTTTTGCCATTGAAAAACATCATGTTATTCATATACCAGAAATGTTTGAAGCTACTGACTGAATGAAAAGAGCTGGCATCTCACTCTCTTTGAATCTTCTTTATCATGCTAAGAAGAGCAGGAAAAAGCAAAAAATTTCAGAATTGCACCTTGCAATGTGGAGAAATTACTGTTTGTGCATTTACAATATTCATTGATTTTTGCCATTGAAAAGCGTCCAGAAATGTTTGAAGCTACTGACTGAATGAAAGGAGCTGGCATCTCACTCTCTTTGAATCTTCTTTATCATGCTAAGAGGAGCAGGAAAAAGCAAAAAATTTCAGAATTGCACCTTGCAATGCGGAGAAATTACTGTTTGTGCATTTACAATATTCATTGATTTTTGCCATTGAAAAACATCATGTTATTCATATACCAGAAATGTTTGAATCTACTGACTGAATGAAAAGAGCTGGCATCTCACTCTCTTTGAATCTTCTTTATCATGCTAAGAGGAGCAGGAAAAAGCAAAAAATTTCAGAATTGCACCTTGCAATGTGGAGAAATTACTGTTTGTGCATTTACAATATTCATTGATTTTTGCCATTGAAAAACGTCCAGAAATGTTTGAAGATACTGACTGAATGAAGGGAGCTGGCATCTCACTCTCTTTGAATCTTCTTTATCATGCTAAGAGGAGCAGGAAAAAGCAAAAAATTTCAGAAATGCACCTTGCAATGCGGAGAAATTACTGTTTGTGCATTTACAATATTCATTGATTTTTGCCATTGAAAAACATCATGTTATTCATATACCAGAAATGTTTGAAGCTACTGACTGAATGAAAAGAGCTGGCATCTCACTCTCTTTGAATCTTCTTTATCATGCTAAGAGGAGCAGGAAAAAGCAAAAAAAAATCAGAATTGCACCTTGCAATGTGGAGAAATTACTGTTTGTGCATTTACAATATTCATTGATTTTTGCCATTGAAAAACGTCCAGAAATGTTTGAAGCTACTGACTGAATGAAAGGAGCTGGCATCTCACTCTCTTTGAATCTTCTTTATCTTACTAAGAGGAGCAGGAAAAAGCAAAAAATTTCAGAATTGCACCTTGCAATGCGGAGAAATTACTGTTTGTGCATTTACAATATTCATTGATTTTTGCCATTGAAAAACATCATGTTATTCATATACCAGAAATGTTTGAAGCTACTGACTTAATGAAAAGAGCTGGCATCTCACTCTCTTTGAATCTTCTTTATCATGCTAAGAGGAGCAGGAAAAAGCAAAAAATTTCAGAATTGCACCTTGCAATGTGGAGAAATTACTGTTTGTGCATTTACAATATTCATTGATTTTTGCCATTGAAAAACGTCCAGAAATGTTTGAACATACTGACTGAATGAAGGGAGCTGGCATCTCACTCTCTTTGAATCTTCTTTATCATGCTAAGAGGAGCAGGAAAAAGCAAAAAATTTCAGAAATGCACCTTGCAATGCGGAGAAATTACTGTTTGTGCATTTACAATATTCATTGATTTTTGCCATTGAAAAACATCATGTTATTCATATACCAGAAATGTTTGAAGCTACTGACTGAATGAAAAGAGCTGGCATCTCACTCTCTTTGAATCTTCTTTATCATGCTAAGAGGAGCAGGAAAAAGCAAAAAATTTCTGAATTGCACCTTGCAATGTGGAGAAATTACTGTTTGTGCATTTACAATATTCATTGATTTTTGCCATTGAAAAACGTCCAGAAATGTTTGAAGCTACTGACTAAATGAAAGGAGCTGGCATCTCACTGTCTTTGACTCTTCTTTATCATGCTAAGAGGAGCAGGAAAAAGCAAAAAATTTCAGAATTGCACCTTGCAATGCAGAGAAATTACTGTTTGTGCATTTAAAATATTCATTGATTTTTGCCATTGAAAAACATCATGTTATTCATATACCAGAAATGTTTGAAGCTACTGACTGAATGATAAGAGCTGGCATCTCACTCTCTTTGAATCTTCTTTATCATGCTAAGAGGAGAAGGAAAAAGCAAATAATTTCAGAATTGCACCTTGCAATGTGGAGAAATTACTGTTTGTGCATTTAAAATATTCATTGATTTTTGCCATTGAAAAACGTCCAGAAATGTTTGAAGCTACTGACTGAATGAAAGGAGCTGGCATCTCACTCTCTTTGAATCTTCTTTATCATGCTAAGAGGAGCAGAAAAAAGCAAAAATTTCAGAATTGCACCTTGCAATGCGGAGAAATTACTGTTTGTGTATTTACAATATTCATTGATTTTTGCCATTGAAAAACATCATGTTATTCATATACCAGAAATGTTTGAAGCTACTGACTGAATGAAAAGAGCTGGCATCTCACTCTCTTTGAATCTTCTTTATCATGCTAAGAGGAGCAGGAAAAAGCAAAAAATTTCAGAATTGCACCTTGCAATGTGGAGAAATTACTGTTTGTGCATTTACAATATTCATTGATTTTTGCCATTGAAAAGCGTCCAGAAATGTTTGAAGCTACTGACTGAATGAAAGGAGCTGGCATCTCACTCTCTTTGAATCTTCTTAATCATGCTAAGAGGAGCAGGAAAAAGCAAAAAATTTCAGAATTGCACCTTGCAATGCGGAGAAATTACTGTTTGTGCATTTACAATATTCATTGATTTTTGCCATTGAAAAACATCATGTTATTCATATACCAGAAATGTTTGAAGCTACTGACTTAATGAAAAGAGCTGGCATCTCACTCTCTTTGAATCTTCTTTATCATGCTAAGAGGAGCAGGAAAAAGCAAAAAATTTCAGAATTGCACCTTGCAATGTGGAGAAATTACTGTTTGTGCATTTACAATATTCATTGATTTTTGCCATTGAAAAACGTCCAGAAATGTTTGAAGCTACTGACTAAATGAAATGAGCTGGCATCTCACTGTCTTTGACTCTTCTTTATCATGCTAAGAGGAGCAGGAAAAAGCAAAAAATTTCAGAATTGCACCTTGCAATGCAGAGAAATTACTGTTTGTGCATTTAAAATATTCATTGATTTTTGCCATTGAAAAACATCATGTTATTCATATACCAGAAATGTTTGAAGCTACTGACTGAATGACAAGAGCTGGCATCTCACTCTCTTTGAATCTTCTTTATCATGCTAAGAGGAGCAGGAAAAAGCAAAAAATTTCAGAATTGCACCTTGCAATGTGGAGAAATTACTGTTTGTGCATTTAAAATATTCATTGATTTTTGCCATTGAAAAATGTCCAGAAATGTTTGAAGCTACTGACTGAATGAAAGGAGCTGGCATCTCACTCTCTTTGAATCTTCTTTATCATGCTAAGAGGAGCAGAAAAAAGCAAAAATTTCAGAATTGCACCTTGCAATGCGGAGAAATTACTGTTTGTGTATTTACAATATTCATTGATTTTTGCCATTGAAAAACATCATGTTATTCATATACCAGAAATGTTTGAAGCTACTGACTGAATGAAAAGAGCTGGCATCTCACTCTCTTTGAATCTTCTTTATCATGCTAAGAAGAGCAGGAAAAAGCAAAAAATTTCAGAATTGCACCTTGCAATGTGGAGAAATTACTGTTTGTGCATTTACAATATTCATTGATTTTTGCCATTGAAAAGCGTCCAGAAATGTTTGAAGCTACTGACTGAATGAAAGGAGCTGGCATCTCACTCTCTTTGAATCTTCTTTATCATGCTAAGAGGAGCAGGAAAAAGCAAAAAATTTCAGAATTGCACCTTGCAATGCGGAGAAATTACTGTTTGTGCATTTACAATATTCATTGATTTTTGCCATTGAAAAACATCATGTTATTCATATACCAGAAATGTTTGAAGCTACTGACTGAATAAAAAGAGCTGGCATCTCACTCTCTTTGAATCTTCTTTATCATGCTAAGAGGAGCAGGAAAAAGCAAAAAATTTCAGAATTGCACCTTGCAATGTGGAGAAATTACTGTTTGTGCATTTACAATATTCATTGATTTTTGCCATTGAAAAACGTCCAGAAATGTTTGAAGATACTGACTGAATGAAGGGAGCTGGCATCTCACTCTCTTTGAATCTTCTTTATCATGCTAAGAGGAGCAGGAAAAAGCAAAAAATTTCAGAAATGCACCTTGCAATGCGGAGAAATTACTGTTTGTGCATTTACAATATTCATTGATTTTTGACATTGAAAAACATCATGTTATTCATATACCAGAAATGTTTGAAGCTACTGACTGAATGAAAAGAGCTGGCATCTCACTCTCTTTGAATCTTCTTTATCATGCTAAGAGGAGCAGGAAAAAGCAAAAAAAATCAGAATTGCACCTTGCAATGTGGAGAAATTACTGTTTGTGCATTTACAATATTCATTGATTTTTGCCATTGAAAAACGTCCAGAAATGTTTGAAGCTACTGACTGAATGAAAGGAGCTGGCATCTCACTCTCTTTGAATCTTCTTTATCTTACTAAGAGGAGCAGGAAAAAGCAAAAAATTTCAGAATTGCACCTTGCAATGCGGAGAAATTACTGTTTGTGCATTTACAATATTCATTGATTTTTGCCATTGAAAAACATCATGTTATTCATATACCAGAAATGTTTGAAGCTACTGACTTAATGAAAAGAGCTGGCATCTCACTCTCTTTGAATCTTCTTTATCATGCTAAGAGGAGCAGGAAAAAGCAAAAAATTTCAGAATTGCACCTTGCAATGTGGAGAAATTACTGTTTGTGCATTTACAATATTCATTGATTTTTGCCATTGAAAAACGTCCAGAAATGTTTGAACATACTGACTGAATGAAGGGAGCTGGCATCTCACTCTCTTTGAATCTTCTTTATCATGCTAAGAGGAGCAGGAAAAAGCAAAAAATTTCAGAAATGCACCTTGCAATGCGGAGAAATTACTGTTTGTGCATTTACAATATTCATTGATTTTTGCCATTGAAAAACATCATGTTATTCATATACCAGAAATGTTTGAAGCTACTGACTGAATGAAAAGAGCTGGCATCTCACTCTCTTTGAATCTTCTTTATCATGCTAACAGGAGCAGGAAAAAGCAAACAATTTCAGAATTTCACCTTGCAATGTGGAGAAATTACTGTTTGTGCATTTACAATGTTCATTGATTTCTGCCATTGAAAAACGTCCAGAAATGTTTGAAGCTACTGACTGAATGAAAGGAGCTGGCATCTCACTCTCTTTGAATCTTCTTTATCATGCTAAGAGGAGCAGGAAAAAGCAAAAAATTTCAGAATTGCACCTTGCAATGCGGAGAAATTACTGTTTGTGCATTTACAATATTCATTGATTTTTGCCATTGAAAAACATCATGTTATTCATATACCAGAAATGTTTGAAGCTACTGACTGAATGAAAAGAGCTGGCATCTCACTCTCTTTGAATCTTCTTTATCATGCTAAGAGGAGCAGGAAAAAGCAAAAAATTTCTGAATTGCACCTTGCAATGTGGAGAAATTACTGTTTGTGCATTTACAATATTCATTGATTTTTGCCATTGAAAAACGTCCAGAAATGTTTGAAGCTACTGACTAAATGAAAGGAGCTGGCATCTCACTGTCTTTGACTCTTCTTTATCATGCTAAGAGGAGCAGGAAAAAGCAAAAAATTTCAGAATTGCACCTTGCAATGCAGAGAAATTACTGTTTGTGCATTTAAAATATTCATTGATTTTTGCCATTGAAAAACATCATGTTATTCATATACCAGAAATGTTTGAAGCTACTAACTGAATGACAAGAGCTGGCATCTCACTCTCTTTGAATCTTCTTTATCATGCTAAGAGGAGCAGGAAAAAGCAAATAATTTCAGAATTGCACCTTGCAATGTGGAGAAATTACTGTTTGTGCATTTACAATATTCATTGATTTTTGCCATTGAAAAACGTCCAGAAATGTTTGAAGATACTGACTGAATGAAGGGAGCTGGCATCTCACTCTCTTTGAATCTTCTTTATCATGCTAAGAGGAGCAGGAAAAAGCAAAAAATTTCAGAAATGCACCTTGCAATGCGGAGAAATTACTGTTTGTGCATTTACAATATTCATTGATTTTTGACATTGAAAAACATCATGTTATTCATATACCAGAAATGTTTGAAGCTACTGACTGAATGAAAAGAGCTGGCATCTCACTCTCTTTGAATCTTCTTTATCATGCTAAGAGGAGCAGGAAAAAGCAAAAAAAATCAGAATTGCACCTTGCAATGTGGAGAAATTACTGTTTGTGCATTTACAATATTCATTGATTTTTGCCATTGAAAAACGTCCAGAAATGTTTGAAGCTACTGACTGAATGAAAGGAGCTGGCATCTCACTCTCTTTGAATCTTCTTTATCTTACTAAGAGGAGCAGGAAAAAGCAAAAAATTTCAGAATTGCACCTTGCAATGCGGAGAAATTACTGTTTGTGCATTTACAATATTCATTGATTTTTGCCATTGAAAAACATCATGTTATTCATATACCAGAAATGTTTGAAGCTACTGACTTAATGAAAAGAGCTGGCATCTCACTCTCTTTGAATCTTCTTTATCATGCTAAGAGGAGCAGGAAAAAGCAAAAAATTTCAGAATTGCACCTTGCAATGTGGAGAAATTACTGTTTGTGCATTTACAATATTCATTGATTTTTGCCATTGAAAAACGTCCAGAAATGTTTGAACATACTGACTGAATGAAGGGAGCTGGCATCTCACTCTCTTTGAATCTTCTTTATCATGCTAAGAGGAGCAGGAAAAAGCAAAAAATTTCAGAAATGCACCTTGCAATGCGGAGAAATTACTCTTTGTGCATTTACAATATTCATTGATTTTTGCCATTGAAAAACATCATGTTATTCATATACCAGAAATGTTTGAAGCTACTGACTGAATGAAAAGAGCTGGCATCTCACTCTCTTTGAATCTTCTTTATCATGCTAACAGGAGCAGGAAAAAGCAAACAATTTCAGAATTTCACCTTGCAATGTGGAGAAATTACTGTTTGTGCATTTACAATGTTCATTGATTTCTGCCATTGAAAAACGTCCAGAAATGTTTGAAGCTACTGACTGAATGAAAGGAGCTGGCATCTCACTCTCTTTGAATCTTCTTTATCATGCTAAGAGGAGCAGGAAAAAGCAAAAAATTTCAGAATTGCACCTTGCAATGCGGAGAAATTACTGTTTGTGCATTTACAATATTCATTGATTTTTGCCATTGAAAAACATCATGTTATTCATATACCAGAAATGTTTGAAGCTACTGACTTAATGAAAAGAGCTGGCATCTCACTCTCTTTGAATCTTCTTTATCATGCTAAGAGGAGCAGGAAAAAGCAAAAAATTTCAGAATTGCACCTTGCAATGTGGAGAAATTACTGTTTGTGCATTTACAATATTCATTGATTTTTGCCATTGAAAAACGTCCAGAAATGTTTGAAGCTACTGACTAAATGAAATGAGCTGGCATCTCACTGTCTTTGACTCTTCTTTATCATGCTAAGAGGAGCAGGAAAAAGCAAAAAATTTCAGAATTGCACCTTGCAATGCAGAGAAATTACTGTTTGTGCATTTAAAATATTCATTGATTTTTGCCATTGAAAAACATCATGTTATTCATATACCAGAAATGTTTGAAGCTACTGACTGAATGACAAGAGCTGGCATCTCACTCTCTTTGAATCTTCTTTATCATGCTAAGAGGAGCAGGAAAAAGCAAAAAATTTCAGAATTGCACCTTGCAATGTGGAGAAATTACTGTTTGTGCATTTAAAATATTCATTGATTTTTGCCATTGAAAAATGTCCAGAAATGTTTGAAGCTACTGACTGAATGAAAGGAGCTGGCATCTCACTCTCTTTGAATCTTCTTTATCATGCTAAGAGGAGCAGAAAAAAGCAAAAATTTCAGAATTGCACCTTGCAATGCGGAGAAATTACTGTTTGTGTATTTACAATATTCATTGATTTTTGCCATTGAAAAACATCATGTTATTCATATACCAGAAATGTTTGAAGCTACTGACTGAATGAAAAGAGCTGGCATCTCACTCTCTTTGAATCTTCTTTATCATGCTAAGAAGAGCAGGAAAAAGCAAAAAATTTCAGAATTGCACCTTGCAATGTGGAGAAATTACTGTTTGTGCATTTACAATATTCATTGATTTTTGCCATTGAAAAGCGTCCAGAAATGTTTGAAGCTACTGACTGAATGAAAGGAGCTGGCATCTCACTATCTTTGAATCTTCTTTATCATGCTAAGAGGAGCAGGAAAAAGCAAAAAATTTCAGAATTGCACCTTGCAATGCGGAGAAATTACTGTTTGTGCATTTACAATATTCATTGATTTTTGCCATTGAAAAACATCATGTTATTCATATACCAGAAATGTTTGAAGCTACTGACTGAATGAAAAGAGCTGGCATCTCACTCTCTTTGAATCTTCTTTATCATGCTAAGAGGAGCAGGAAAAAGCAAAAAATTTCAGAATTGCACCTTGCAATGTGGAGAAATTACTGTTTGTGCATTTACAATATTCATTGATTTTTGCCATTGAAAAACGTCCAGAAATGTTTGAAGATACTGACTGAATGAAGGGAGCTGGCATCTCACTCTCTTTGAATCTTCTTTATCATGCTAAGAGGAGCAGGAAAAAGCAAAAAATTTCAGAAATGCACCTTGCAATGCGGAGAAATTACTGTTTGTGCATTTACAATATTCATTGATTTTTGACATTGAAAAACATCATGTTATTCATATACCAGAAATGTTTGAAGCTACTGACTGAATGAAAAGAGCTGGCATCTCACTCTCTTTGAATCTTCTTTATCATGCTAAGAGGAGCAGGAAAAAGCAAAAAAAATCAGAATTGCACCTTGCAATGTGGAGAAATTACTGTTTGTGCATTTACAATATTCATTGATTTTTGCCATTGAAAAACGTCCAGAAATGTTTGAAGCTACTGACTGAATGAAAGGAGCTGGCATCTCACTCTCTTTGAATCTTCTTTATCTTACTAAGAGGAGCAGGAAAAAGCAAAAAATTTCAGAATTGCACCTTGCAATGCGGAGAAATTACTGTTTGTGCATTTACAATATTCATTGATTTTTGCCATTGAAAAACATCATGTTATTCATATACCAGAAATGTTTGAAGCTACTGACTTAATGAAAAGAGCTGGCATCTCACTCTCTTTGAATCTTCTTTATCATGCTAAGAGGAGCAGGAAAAAGCAAAAAATTTCAGAATTGCACCTTGCAATGTGGAGAAATTACTGTTTGTGCATTTACAATATTCATTGATTTTTGCCATTGAAAAACGTCCAGAAATGTTTGAACATACTGACTGAATGAAGGGAGCTGGCATCTCACTCTCTTTGAATCTTCTTTATCATGCTAAGAGGAGCAGGAAAAAGCAAAAAATTTCAGAAATGCACCTTGCAATGCGGAGAAATTACTCTTTGTGCATTTACAATATTCATTGATTTTTGCCATTGAAAAACATCATGTTATTCATATACCAGAAATGTTTGAAGCTACTGACTGAATGAAAAGAGCTGGCATCTCACTCTCTTTGAATCTTCTTTATCATGCTAACAGGAGCAGGAAAAAGCAAACAATTTCAGAATTTCACCTTGCAATGTGGAGAAATTACTGTTTGTGCATTTACAATGTTCATTGATTTCTGCCATTGAAAAACGTCCAGAAATGTTTGAAGCTACTGACTGAATGAAAGGAGCTGGCATCTCACTCTCTTTGAATCTTCTTTATCATGCTAAGAGGAGCAGGAAAAAGCAAAAAATTTCAGAATTGCACCTTGCAATGCGGAGAAATTACTGTTTGTGCATTTACAATATTCATTGATTTTTGCCATTGAAAAACATCATGTTATTCATATACCAGAAATGTTTGAAGCTACTGACTGAATGAAAAGAGCTGGCATCTCACTCTCTTTGAATCTTCTTTATCATGCTAAGAGGAGCAGGAAAAAGCAAAAAATTTCTGAATTGCACCTTGCAATGTGGAGAAATTACTGTTTGTGCATTTACAATATTCATTGATTTTTGCCATTGAAAAACGTCCAGAAATGTTTGAAGCTACTGACTAAATGAAAGGAGCTGGCATCTCACTGTCTTTGACTCTTCTTTATCATGCTAAGAGGAGCAGGAAAAAGCAAAAAATTTCAGAATTGCACCTTGCAATGCAGAGAAATTACTGTTTGTGCATTTAAAATATTCATTGATTTTTGCCATTGAAAAACATCATGTTATTCATATACCAGAAATGTTTGAAGCTACTGACTGAATGACAAGAGCTGGCATCTCACTCTCTTTGAATCTTCTTTATCATGCTAAGAGGAGCAGGAAAAAGCAAAAAATTTCAGAATTGCACCTTGCAATGTGGAGAAATTACTGTTTGTGCATTTACAATATTCATTGATTTTTGCCATTGAAAAACGTCCAGAAATGTTTGAACATACTGACTGAATGAAGGGAGCTGGCATCTCACTCTCTTTGAATCTTCTTTATCATGCTAAGAGGAGCAGGAAAAAGCAAAAAATTTCAGAAATGCACCTTGCAATGCGGAGAAATTACTGATTGTGCATTTACAATATTCATTGATTTTTGCCATTGAAAAACATCATGTTATTCATATACCAGAAATGTTTGAAGCTACTGACTGAATGAAAAGAGCTGGCATCTCACTCTCTTTGAATCTTCTTTATCATGCTAACAGGAGCAGGAAAAAGCAAACAATTTCAGAATTTCACCTTGCAATGTGGAGAAATTACTGTTTGTGCATTTACAATGTTCATTGATTTCTGCCATTGAAAAACGTCCAGAAATGTTTGAAGCTACTGACTGAATGAAAGGAGCTGGCATCTCACTCTCTTTGAATCTTCTTTATCATGCTAAGAGGAGCAGGAAGAAGCAAAAAATTTCAGAATTGCACCTTGCAATGCGGAGAAATTACTGTTTGTGCATTTACAATATTCATTGATTTTTGCCATTGAAAAACATCATGTTATTCATATACCAGAAATGTTTGAAGCTACTGACTGAATGAAAAGAGCTGGCATCTCACTCTCTTTGAATCTTCTTTATCATGCTAAGAGGAGCAGGAAAAAGCAAAAAATTTCTGAATTGCACCTTGCAATGTGGAGAAATTACTGTTTGTGCATTTAAAATATTCATTGATTTTTGCCATTGAAAAACGTCCAGAAATGTTTGAAGCTACTGACTGAATGAAAGGAGCTGGCATCTCACTCTCTTTGAATCTTCTTTATCATGCTAAGAGGAGCAGAAAAAAGCAAAAATTTCAGAATTGCACCTTGCAATGCGGAGAAATTACTGTTTGTGTATTTACAATATTCATTGATTTTTGCCATTGAAAAACATCATGTTATTCATATACCAGAAATGTTTGAAGCTACTGACTGAATGAAAAGAGCTGGCATCTCACTCTCTTTGAATCTTCTTTATCATGCTAAGAGGAGCAGGAAAAAGCAAAAAATTTCAGAATTGCACCTTGCAATGTGGAGAAATTACTGTTTGTGCATTTACAATATTCATTGATTTTTGCCATTGAAAAGCGTCCAGAAATGTTTGAAGCTACTGACTGAATGAAAGGAGCTGGCATCTCACTCTCTTTGAATCTTCTTTATCATGCTAAGAGGAGCAGGAAAAAGCAAAAAATTTCAGAATTGCACCTTGCAATGCGGAGAAATTACTGTTTGTGCATTTACAATATTCATTGATTTTTGCCATTGAAAAACATCATGTTATTCATATACCAGAAATGTTTGAAGCTACTGACTTAATGAAAAGAGCTGGCATCTCACTCTCTTTGAATCTTCTTTATCATGCTAAGAGGAGCAGGAAAAAGCAAAAAATTTCAGAATTGCACCTTGCAATGTGGAGAAATTACTGTTTGTGCATTTACAATATTCATTGATTTTTGCCATTGAAAAACGTCCAGAAATGTTTGAAGCTACTGACTAAATGAAATGAGCTGGCATCTCACTGTCTTTGACTCTTCTTTATCATGCTAAGAGGAGCAGGAAAAAGCAAAAAATTTCAGAATTGCACCTTGCAATGTGGAGAAATTACTGTTTGTGCATTTAAAATATTCATTGATTTTTGCCATTGAAAAATGTCCAGAAATGTTTGAAGCTACTGACTGAATGAAAGGAGCTGGCATCTCACTCTCTTTGAATCTTCTTTATCATGCTAAGAGGAGCAGAAAAAAGCAAAAATTTCAGAATTGCACCTTGCAATGCGGAGAAATTACTGTTTGTGTATTTACAATATTCATTGATTTTTGCCATTGAAAAACATCATGTTATTCATATACCAGAAATGTTTGAAGCTACTGACTGAATGAAAAGAGCTGGCATCTCACTCTCTTTGAATCTTCTTTATCATGCTAAGAAGAGCAGGAAAAAGCAAAAAATTTCAGAATTGCACCTTGCAATGTGGAGAAATTACTGTTTGTGCATTTACAATATTCATTGATTTTTGCCATTGAAAAGCGTCCAGAAATGTTTGAAGCTACTGACTGAATGAAAGGAGCTGGCATCTCACTCTCTTTGAATCTTCTTTATCATGCTAAGAGGAGCAGGAAAAAGCAAAAAATTTCAGAATTGCACCTTGCAATGCGGAGAAATTACTGTTTGTGCATTTACAATATTCATTGATTTTTGCCATTGAAAAACATCATGTTATTCATATACCAGAAATGTTTGAAGCTACTGACTGAATGAAAAGAGCTGGCATCTCACTCTCTTTGAATCTTCTTTATCATGCTAAGAGGAGCAGGAAAAAGCAAAAAATTTCAGAATTGCACCTTGCAATGTGGAGAAATTACTGTTTGTGCATTTACAATATTCATTGATTTTTGCCATTGAAAAACGTCCAGAAATGTTTGAAGATACTGACTGAATGAAGGGAGCTGGCATCTCACTCTCTTTGAATCTTCTTTATCATGCTAAGAGGAGCAGGAAAAAGCAAAAAATTTCAGAAATGCACCTTGCAATGCGGAGAAATTACTGTTTGTGCATTTACAATATTCATTGATTTTTGACATTGAAAAACATCATGTTATTCATATACCAGAAATGTTTGAAGCTACTGACTGAATGAAAAGAGCTGGCATCTCACTCTCTTTGAATCTTCTTTATCATGCTAAGAGGAGCAGGAAAAAGCAAAAAAAATCAGAATTGCACCTTGCAATGTGGAGAAATTACTGTTTGTGCATTTACAATATTCATTGATTTTTGCCATTGAAAAACGTCCAGAAATGTTTGAAGCTACTGACTGAATGAAAGGAGCTGGCATCTCACTCTCTTTGAATCTTCTTTATCTTACTAAGAGGAGCAGGAAAAAGCAAAAAATTTCAGAATTGCACCTTGCAATGCGGAGAAATTACTGTTTGTGCATTTACAATATTCATTGATTTTTGCCATTGAAAAACATCATGTTATTCATATACCAGAAATGTTTGAAGCTACTGACTTAATGAAAAGAGCTGGCATCTCACTCTCTTTGAATCTTCTTTATCATGCTAAGAGGAGCAGGAAAAAGCAAAAAATTTCAGAATTGCACCTTGCAATGTGGAGAAATTACTGTTTGTGCATTTACAATATTCATTGATTTTTGCCATTGAAAAACGTCCAGAAATGTTTGAACATACTGACTGAATGAAGGGAGCTGGCATCTCACTCTCTTTGAATCTTCTTTATCATGCTAAGAGGAGCAGGAAAAAGCAAAAAATTTCAGAAATGCACCTTGCAATGCGGAGAAATTACTGTTTGTGCATTTACAATATTCATTGATTTTTGCCATTGAAAAACATCATGTTATTCATATACCAGAAATGTTTGAAGCTACTGACTGAATGAAAAGAGCTGGCATCTCACTCTCTTTGAATCTTCTTTATCATGCTAACAGGAGCAGGAAAAAGCAAACAATTTCAGAATTTCACCTTGCAATGTGGAGAAATTACTGTTTGTGCATTTACAATGTTCATTGATTTCTGCCATTGAAAAACGTCCAGAAATGTTTGAAGCTACTGACTGAATGAAAGGAGCTGGCATCTCACTCTCTTTGAATCTTCTTTATCATGCTAAGAGGAGCAGGAAAAAGCAAAAAATTTCAGAATTGCACCTTGCAATGCGGAGAAATTACTGTTTGTGCATTTACAATATTCATTGATTTTTGCCATTGAAAAACATCATGTTATTCATATACCAGAAATGTTTGAAGCTACTGACTGAATGAAAAGAGCTGGCATCTCACTCTCTTTGAATCTTCTTTATCATGCTAAGAGGAGCAGGAAAAAGCAAAAAATTTCTGAATTGCACCTTGCAATGTGGAGAAATTACTGTTTGTGCATTTACAATATTCATTGATTTTTGCCATTGAAAAACGTCCAGAAATGTTTGAAGCTACTGACTAAATGAAAGGAGCTGGCATCTCACTGTCTTTGACTCTTCTTTATCATGCTAAGAGGAGCAGGAAAAAGCAAAAAATTTCAGAATTGCACCTTGCAATGCAGAGAAATTACTGTTTGTGCATTTAAAATATTCATTGATTTTTGCCATTGAAAAACATCATGTTATTCATATACCAGAAATGTTTGAAGCTACTGACTGAATGACAAGAGCTGGCATCTCACTCTCTTTGAATCTTCTTTATCATGCTAAGAGGAGCAGGAAAAAGCAAATAATTTCAGAATTGCACCTTGCAATGTGGAGAAATTACTGTTTGTGCATTTACAATATTCATTGATTTTTGCCATTGAAAAACGTCCAGAAATGTTTGAAGATACTGACTGAATGAAGGGAGCTGGCATCTCACTCTCTTTGAATCTTCTTTATCATGCTAAGAGGAGCAGGAAAAAGCAAAAAATTTCAGAAATGCACCTTGCAATGCGGAGAAATTACTGTTTGTGCATTTACAATATTCATTGATTTTTGACATTGAAAAACATCATGTTATTCATATACCAGAAATGTTTGAAGCTACTGACTGAATGAAAAGAGCTGGCATCTCACTCTCTTTGAATCTTCTTTATCATGCTAAGAGGAGCAGGAAAAAGCAAAAAAAATCAGAATTGCACCTTGCAATGTGGAGAAATTACTGTTTGTGCATTTACAATATTCATTGATTTTTGCCATTGAAAAACGTCCAGAAATGTTTGAAGCTACTGACTGAATGAAAGGAGCTGGCATCTCACTCTCTTTGAATCTTCTTTATCTTACTAAGAGGAGCAGGAAAAAGCAAAAAATTTCAGAATTGCACCTTGCAATGCGGAGAAATTACTGTTTGTGCATTTACAATATTCATTGATTTTTGCCATTGAAAAACATCATGTTATTCATATACCAGAAATGTTTGAAGCTACTGACTTAATGAAAAGAGCTGGCATCTCACTCTCTTTGAATCTTCTTTATCATGCTAAGAGGAGCAGGAAAAAGCAAAAAATTTCAGAATTGCACCTTGCAATGTGGAGAAATTACTGTTTGTGCATTTACAATATTCATTGATTTTTGCCATTGAAAAACGTCCAGAAATGTTTGAACATACTGACTGAATGAAGGGAGCTGGCATCTCACTCTCTTTGAATCTTCTTTATCATGCTAAGAGGAGCAGGAAAAAGCAAAAAATTTCAGAAATGCACCTTGCAATGCGGAGAAATTACTGTTTGTGCATTTACAATATTCATTGATTTTTGCCATTGAAAAACATCATGTTATTCATATACCAGAAATGTTTGAAGCTACTGACTGAATGAAAAGAGCTGGCATCTCACTCTCTTTGAATCTTCTTTATCATGCTAACAGGAGCAGGAAAAAGCAAACAATTTCAGAATTTCACCTTGCAATGTGGAGAAATTACTGTTTGTGCATTTACAATGTTCATTGATTTCTGCCATTGAAAAACGTCCAGAAATGTTTGAAGCTACTGACTGAATGAAAGGAGCTGGCATCTCACTCTCTTTGAATCTTCTTTATCATGCTAAGAGGAGCAGGAAAAAGCAAAAAATTTCAGAATTGCACCTTGCAATGCGGAGAAATTACTGTTTGTGCATTTACAATATTCATTGATTTTTGCCATTGAAAAACATCATGTTATTCATATACCAGAAATGTTTGAAGCTACTGACTGAATGAAAAGAGCTGGCATCTCACTCTCTTTGAATCTTCTTTATCATACTAAGAGGAGCAGGAAAAAGCAAAAAATTTCTGAATTGCACCTTGCAATGTGGAGAAATTACTGTTTGTGCATTTAAAATATTCATTGATTTTTGCCATTGAAAAACGTCCAGAAATGTTTGAAGCTACTGACTGAATGAAAGGAGCTGGCATCTCACTCTCTTTGAATCTTCTTTATCATGCTAAGAGGAGCAGAAAAAAGCAAAAATTTCAGAATTGCACCTTGCAATGCGGAGAAATTACTGTTTGTGTATTTACAATATTCATTGATTTTTGCCATTGAAAAACATCATGTTATTCATATACCAGAAATGTTTGAAGCTACTGACTGAATGAAAAGAGCTGGCATCTCACTCTCTTTGAATCTTCTTTATCATGCTAAGAGGAGCAGGAAAAAGCAAAAAATTTCAGAATTGCACCTTGCAATGTGGAGAAATTACTGTTTGTGCATTTACAATATTCATTGATTTTTGCCATTGAAAAGCGTCCAGAAATGTTTGAAGCTACTGACTGAATGAAAGGAGCTGGCATCTCACTCTCTTTGAATCTTCTTTATCATGCTAAGAGGAGCAGGAAAAAGCAAAAAATTTCAGAATTGCACCTTGCAATGCGGAGAAATTACTGTTTGTGCATTTACAATATTCATTGATTTTTGCCATTGAAAAACATCATGTTATTCATATACCAGAAATGTTTGAAGCTACTGACTTAATGAAAAGAGCTGGCATCTCACTCTCTTTGAATCTTCTTTATCATGCTAAGAGGAGCAGGAAAAAGCAAAAAATTTCAGAATTGCACCTTGCAATGTGGAGAAATTACTGTTTGTGCATTTACAATATTCATTGATTTTTGCCATTGAAAAACGTCCAGAAATGTTTGAAGCTACTGACTAAATGAAATGAGCTGGCATCTCACTGTCTTTGACTCTTCTTTATCATGCTAAGAGGAGCAGGAAAAAGCAAAAAATTTCAGAATTGCACCTTGCAATGCAGAGAAATTACTGTTTGTGCATTTAAAATATTCATTGATTTTTGCCATTGAAAAACATCATGTTATTCATATACCAGAAATGTTTGAAGCTACTGACTGAATGACAAGAGCTGGCATCTCACTCTCTTTGAATCTTCTTTATCATGCTAAGAGGAGCAGGAAAAAGCAAAAAATTTCAGAATTGCACCTTGCAATGTGGAGAAATTACTGTTTGTGCATTTAAAATATTCATTGATTTTTGCCATTGAAAAATGTCCAGAAATGTTTGAAGCTACTGACTGAATGAAAGGAGCTGGCATCTCACTCTCTTTGAATCTTCTTTATCATGCTAAGAGGAGCAGAAAAAAGCAAAAATTTCAGAATTGCACCTTGCAATGCGGAGAAATTACTGTTTGTGTATTTACAATATTCATTGATTTTTGCCATTGAAAAACATCATGTTATTCATATACCAGAAATGTTTGAAGCTACTGACTGAATGAAAAGAGCTGGCATCTCACTCTCTTTGAATCTTCTTTATCATGCTAAGAAGAGCAGGAAAAAGCAAAAAATTTCAGAATTGCACCTTGCAATGTGGAGAAATTACTGTTTGTGCATTTACAATATTCATTGATTTTTGCCATTGAAAAGCGTCCAGAAATGTTTGAAGCTACTGACTGAATGAAAGGAGCTGGCATCTCACTCTCTTTGAATCTTCTTTATCATGCTAAGAGGAGCAGGAAAAAGCAAAAAATTTCAGAATTGCACCTTGCAATGCGGAGAAATTACTGTTTGTGCATTTACAATATTCATTGATTTTTGCCATTGAAAAACATCATGTTATTCATATACCAGAAATGTTTGAAGCTACTGACTGAATGAAAAGAGCTGGCATCTCACTCTCTTTGAATCTTCTTTATCATGCTAAGAGGAGCAGGAAAAAGCAAAAAATTTCAGAATTGCACCTTGCAATGTGGAGAAATTACTGTTTGTGCATTTACAATATTCATTGATTTTTGCCATTGAAAAGCGTCCAGAAATGTTTGAAGCTACTGACTGAATGAAAGGAGCTGGCATCTCACTCTCTTTGAATCTTCTTTATCATGCTAAGAGGAGCAGGAAAAAGCAAAAAATTTCAGAATTGCACCTTGCAATGCGGAGAAATTACTGTTTGTGCATTTACAATATTCATTGATTTTTGCCATTGAAAAACATCATGTTATTCATATACCAGAAATGTTTGAAGCTACTGACTTAATGAAAAGAGCTGGCATCTCACTCTCTTTGAATCTTCTTTATCATGCTAAGAGGAGCAGGAAAAAGCAAAAAATTTCAGAATTGCACCTTGCAATGTGGAGAAATTACTGTTTGTGCATTTACAATATTCATTGATTTTTGCCATTGAAAAACGTCCAGAAATGTTTGAAGCTACTGACTAAATGAAATGAGCTGGCATCTCACTGTCTTTGACTCTTCTTTATCATGCTAAGAGGAGCAGGAAAAAGCAAAAAATTTCAGAATTGCACCTTGCAATGCAGAGAAATTACTGTTTGTGCATTTAAAATATTCATTGATTTTTGCCATTGAAAAACATCATGTTATTCATATACCAGAAATGTTTGAAGCTACTGACTGAATGACAAGAGCTGGCATCTCACTCTCTTTGAATCTTCTTTATCATGCTAAGAGGAGCAGGAAAAAGCAAAAAATTTCAGAATTGCACCTTGCAATGTGGAGAAATTACTGTTTGTGCATTTAAAATATTCATTGATTTTTGCCATTGAAAAATGTCCAGAAATGTTTGAAGCTACTGACTGAATGAAAGGAGCTGGCATCTCACTCTCTTTGAATCTTCTTTATCATGCTAAGAGGAGCAGAAAAAAGCAAAAATTTCAGAATTGCACCTTGCAATGCGGAGAAATTACTGTTTGTGTATTTACAATATTCATTGATTTTTGCCATTGAAAAACATCATGTTATTCATATACCAGAAATGTTTGAAGCTACTGACTGAATGAAAAGAGCTGGCATCTCACTCTCTTTGAATCTTCTTTATCATGCTAAGAAGAGCAGGAAAAAGCAAAAAATTTCAGAATTGCACCTTGCAATGTGGAGAAATTACTGTTTGTGCATTTACAATATTCATTGATTTTTGCCATTGAAAAGCGTCCAGAAATGTTTGAAGCTACTGACTGAATGAAAGGAGCTGGCATCTCACTCTCTTTGAATCTTCTTTATCATGCTAAGAGGAGCAGGAAAAAGCAAAAAATTTCAGAATTGCACCTTGCAATGCGGAGAAATTACTGTTTGTGCATTTACAATATTCATTGATTTTTGCCATTGAAAAACATCATGTTATTCATATACCAGAAATGTTTGAAGCTACTGACTGAATGAAAAGAGCTGGCATCTCACTCTCTTTGAATCTTCTTTATCATGCTAAGAGGAGCAGGAAAAAGCAAAAAATTTCAGAATTGCACCTTGCAATGTGGAGAAATTACTGTTTGTGCATTTACAATATTCATTGATTTTTGCCATTGAAAAACGTCCAGAAATGTTTGAAGATACTGACTGAATGAAGGGAGCTGGCATCTCACTCTCTTTGAATCTTCTTTATCATGCTAAGAGGAGCAGGAAAAAGCAAAAAATTTCAGAAATGCACCTTGCAATGCGGAGAAATTACTGTTTGTGCATTTACAATATTCATTGATTTTTGACATTGAAAAACATCATGTTATTCATATACCAGAAATGTTTGAAGCTTCTGACTGAATGAAAAGAGCTGGCATCTCACTCTCTTTGAATCTTCTTTATCATGCTAAGAGGAGCAGGAAAAAGCAAAAAAAATCAGAATTGCACCTTGCAATGTGGAGAAATTACTGTTTGTGCATTTACAATATTCATTGATTTTTGCCATTGAAAAACGTCCAGAAATGTTTGAAGCTACTGACTGAATGAAAGGAGCTGGCATCTCACTCTCTTTGAATCTTCTTTATCTTACTAAGAGGAGCAGGAAAAAGCAAAAAATTTCAGAATTGCACCTTGCAATGCGGAGAAATTACTGTTTGTGCATTTACAATATTCATTGATTTTTGCCATTGAAAAACATCATGTTATTCATATACCAGAAATGTTTGAAGCTACTGACTTAATGAAAAGAGCTGGCATCTCACTCTCTTTGAATCTTCTTTATCATGCTAAGAGGAGCAGGAAAAAGCAAAACATTTCAGAATTGCACCTTGCAATGTGGAGAAATTACTGTTTGTGCATTTACAATATTCATTGATTTTTGCCATTGAAAAACGTCCAGAAATGTTTGAACATACTGACTGAATGAAGGGAGCTGGCATCTCACTCTCTTTGAATCTTCTTTATCATGCTAAGAGGAGCAGGAAAAAGCAAAAAATTTCAGAAATGCACCTTGCAATGCGGAGAAATTACTGTTTGTGCATTTACAATATTCATTGATTTTTGCCATTGAAAAACATCATGTTATTCATATACCAGAAATGTTTGAAGCTACTGACTGAATGAAAAGAGCTGGCATCTCACTCTCTTTGAATCTTCTTTATCATGCTAACAGGAGCAGGAAAAAGCAAACAATTTCAGAATTTCACCTTGCAATGTGGAGAAATTACTGTTTGTGCATTTACAATGTTCATTGATTTCTGCCATTGAAAAACGTCCAGAAATGTTTGAAGCTACTGACTGAATGAAAGGAGCTGGCATCTCACTCTCTTTGAATCTTCTTTATCATGCTAAGAGGAGCAGGAAAAAGCAAAAAATTTCAGAATTGCACCTTGCAATGCGGAGAAATTACTGTTTGTGCATTTACAATATTCATTGATTTTTGCCATTGAAAAACATCATGTTATTCATATACCAGAAATGTTTGAAGCTACTGACTGAATGAAAAGAGCTGGCATCTCACTCTCTTTGAATCTTCTTTATCATGCTAAGAGGAGCAGGAAAAAGCAAAAAATTTCTGAATTGCACCTTGCAATGTGGAGAAATTACTGTTTGTGCATTTACAATATTCATTGATTTTTGCCATTGAAAAACGTCCAGAAATGTTTGAAGCTACTGACTAAATGAAAGGAGCTGGCATCTCAATGTCTTTGACTCTTCTTTATCATGCTAAGAGGAGCAGGAAAAAGCAAAAAATTTCAGAATTGCACCTTGCAATGCAGAGAAATTACTGTTTGTGCATTTAAAATATTCATTGATTTTTGCCATTGAAAAACATCATGTTATTCATATACCAGAAATGTTTGAAGCTACTGACTGAATGACAAGAGCTGGCATCTCACTCTCTTTGAATCTTCTTTATCATGCTAAGAGGAGCAGGAAAAAGCAAATAATTTCAGAATTGCACCTTGCAATGTGGAGAAATTACTGTTTGTGCATTTAAAATATTCATTGATTTTTGCCATTGAAAAACGTCCAGAAATGTTTGAAGCTACTGACTGAATGAAAGGAGCTGGCATCTCACTCTCTTTGAATCTTCTTTATCATGCTAAGAGGAGCAGAAAAAAGCAAAAATTTCAGAATTGCACCTTGCAATGCGGAGAAATTACTGTTTGTGTATTTGCAATATTCATTGATTTTTGCCATTGAAAAACATCATGTTATTCATATACCAGAAATGTTTGAAGCTACTGACTGAATGAAAAGAGCTGGCATCTCACTCTCTTTGAATCTTCTTTATCATGCTAAGAGGAGCAGGAAAAAGCAAAAAATTTCAGAATTGCACCTTGCAATGTGGAGAAATTACTGTTTGTGCATTTACAATATTCATTGATTTTTGCCATTGAAAAGCGTCCAGAAATGTTTGAAGCTACTGACTGAATGAAAGGAGCTGGCATCTCACTCTCTTTGAATCTTCTTTATCATGCTAAGAGGAGCAGGAAAAAGCAAAAAATTTCAGAATTGCACCTTGCAATGCGGAGAAATTACTGTTTGTGCATTTACAATATTCATTGATTTTTGCCATTGAAAAACATCATGTTATTCATATACCAGAAATGTTTGAAGCTACTGACTTAATGAAAAGAGCTGGCATCTCACTCTCTTTGAATCTTCTTTATCATGCTAAGAGGAGCAGGAAAAAGCAAAAAATTTCAGAATTGCACCTTGCAATGTGGAGAAATTACTGTTTGTGCATTTACAATATTCATTGATTTTTGCCATTGAAAAACGTCCAGAAATGTTTGAAGATACTGACTGAATGAAGGGAGCTGGCATCTCACTCTCTTTGAATCTTCTTTTTCATGCTAAGAGGAGCAGGAAAAAGCAAAAAATTTCAGAAATGCACCTTGCAATGCAGAGAAATTACTGTTTGTGCATTTACAATATTCATTGATTTTTGCCATTGAAAAACATCATGTTATTCATATACCAGAAATGTTTGAAGCTACTGACTGAATGAAAAGAGCTGGCATCTCACTCTCTTTGAATCTTCTTTATCATGCTAAGAGGAGCAGGAAAAAGCAAAAAAAAATCAGAATTGCACCTTGCAATGTGGAGAAATTACTGTTTGTGCATTTACAATATTCATTGATTTTTGCCATTGAAAAACGTCCAGAAATGTTTGAAGCTACTGACTGAATGAAAGGAGCTGGCATATCACTCTCTTTGAATCTTCTTTATCATGCTAAGAGGAGCAGGAAAAAGCAAAAAATTTCAGAATTGCACCTTGCAATGCAGAGAAATTATTGTTTGTGCATTTACAATATTCATTGATTTTTGCCATTGAAAAACATCATGTTATTCATATACCAGAAATGTTTGAAGCTACTGACTGAATGAAAAGAGCTGGCATCTCACTCTCTTTGAATCTTCTTTATCATGCTAAGAGGAGCAGGAAAAAGCAAAAAATTTCCGAATTGCACCTTGCAATGTGGAGAAATTACTGTTTGTGCATTTACAATATTCATTGATTTTTGCCTTTGAAAAACGTCCAGAAATGTTTGAAGCTACTGACTGAATGAAAGGAGCTGGCATCTCACTCTCTTTGAATCTTCTTTATCATGCTAAGAGGAGCAGGAAAAAGCAAAAAATTTCAGAATTGCACCTTGCAATGCGGAGAAATTACTGTTTGTGCATTTACAATATTCATTGATTTTTGCCATTGAAAAACATCATGTTATTCATATACCAGAAATGTTTGAAGCTACTGACTGAATGAAAAGAGCTGGCATCTCACTCTCTTTGAATCTTCTTTATCTTGCTAAGAGGAGCAGGAAAAAGCAAAAAATTTCAGAATTGCACCTTGCAATGTGGAGAAATTACTGTTTGTGCATTTACAATATTCATTGATTTTTGCCATTGAAAAACGTCCAGAAATGTTTGAAGCTACTGACTGAATGAAAGGAGCTGGCATCTTACTCTCTTTGAATCTTCTTTATCATGCTAAGTGGAGCAGGAAAAAGCAAAAAATTTCAGAATTGCACCTTGCAATGCGGAGAAATTACTGTTTGTGCATTTACAATATTCATTGATTTTTGCCATTGAAAAACATCATGTTATTCATATACCAGAAATGTTTGAAGCTACTGACTGAATGAAAAGAGCTGGCATCTCACTCTCTTTGAATCTTCTTTATCATGCTAAGAGGAGCAGGAAAAATGAAAAAATTTCAGAATTGCACCTTGCAATGTGGAGAAATTACTGTTTGTGCATTTACAATATTCATTGATTTTTGCCATTGAAAAACGTCCAGAAATGTTTGAAGCTACTGACTGAATGAAAGGAGCTGGCATCTCACTCTCTTTGAATCTTCTTTATCATGCTAAGAGGAGCAGGAAAAAGCAAAAAATTTCAGAATTGCACCTTGCAATGCGGAGAAATTACTGTTTGTGCATTTACAATATTCATTGATTTTTGCCATTGAAAAACATCATGTTATTCATATACCAGAAATGTTTGAAGTTACTGACTGAATGAAAAGAGCTGGCATCTCACTCTCTTTGAATCTTCTTTATCATGCTAAGAGGAGCAGGAAAAAGCAAAAAATTTCAGAATTGCACCTTGTAATGTGGAGAAATTACTGTTTGTGCATTTACAATATTCATTGATTTTTGCCATTGAAAAACGTCCAGAAATGTTTGAAGCTACTGACTAAATGAAAGGAGCTGGCATCTCACTGTCTTTGACTCTTCTTTATCATGCTAAGAGGAGCAGGAAAAAGCAAAAAATTTCAGAATTGCACCTTGCAATGCAGAGAAATTACTGTTTGTGCATTTACAATATTCATTCATTTTTGCCATTGAAAAACATCATGTTATTCATATACCAGAAATGTTTGAAGCTACTGACTGAATGAAAAGAGCTGGCATCTCACTCTCTTTGAATCTTCTTTATCATGCTAAGAGGAGCAGGAAAAAGCAAAAAATTTCAGAATTGCACCTTGCAATGGGGAGAAATTACTGTTTGTGCATTTAAAATATTCATTGATTTTTGCCATTGAAAAACGTCCAGAAATGTTTGAAGCTACTGACTGAATGAAAAGAGCTGGCATCTCACTCTCTTTGAATCTTCTTTATCATGCTAAGAGTAGCAGGAAAAAGCAAAAAATTTCAGAATTGCACCTTGCAATGTGGAGAAATTACTGTTTGTGCATTTACAATATTCATTGATTTTTGCCATTGAAAAACATCATGTTATTCATATACCAGAAATGTTTGAAGCTACTGACTGAATGAAAAGAGCTGGCATCTCACTCTCTTTGAATCTTCTTTATCATGCTAAGAGAAACAGGAAAAAGCAAAAAATTTCAGAATTGCACCTTGCAATGTGGAGAAATTACTGTTTGTGCATTTACAATATTCATTGATTTTTGCCATTGAAAAACGTCCAGAAATGTTTGAAGCTACTGACTAAATGAAAGGAGCTGGCATCTCACTGTCTTTGACTCTTCTTTATCATGCTAAGAGGAGCAGGAAAAAGCAAAAAATTTCAGAATTGCACCTTGCAATGCAGAGAAATTACTGTTTGTGCATTTACAATATTCATTGATTTTTGCCATTGAAAAACATCATGTTATTCATATACCAGAAATGTTTGAAGCTACTGACTGAATGAAAAGAGCTGGCATCTCACTCTCTTTGAATCTTCTTTATCATGCTAAGAGGAGCAGAAAAAAGCAAAAAAATTCAGAATTGCACCTTGCAATGCGGAGAAATTACTGTTTGTGTATTTACAATATTCATTGATTTTTGCCATTGAAAAACATCATGTTATTCATATACCAGAAATGTTTGAAGCTACTGACTGAATGAAAAGAGCAGGCATCTCACTCTCTTTGAATCTTCTTTATCATGCTAAGAGGAGCAGGAAAAAGCAAAAAATTTCAGAATTGCACCTTGCAATGTGGAGAAATTACTGTTTGTGCATTTACAATATTCATTGATTTTTGCCATTGAAAAACGTCCAGAAATGTTTGAAGCTACTGACTGAATGAAAGGAGCTGGCATCTCACTCTCTTTGAATCTTCTTTATCATGCTAAGAGGAGCAGGAAAAAGCAAAAAATTTCAGAATTGCACCTTGCAATGCGGAGAAATTACTGTTTGTGCATTTACAATATTCATTGATTTTTGCCATTGAAAAACATCATGTTATTCATATACCAGAAATGTTTGAAGCTACTGACTGAATGAAAAGAGCTGGCATCTCACTCTCTTTGAATCTTCTTTATCATGCTAAGAGGAGCAGGAAAAAGCAAAAAATTTCAGAATTGCAGCTTGCAATGTGGAGAAATTACTGTTTGTGCATTTACAATATTCATTGATTTTTTGCCATTGAAAAACGTCCAGAAATGTTTGAAGCTACTGACTGAATGAAAGGAGCTGGCATCTCACTCTCTTTGAATCTTCTTTATCATGCTAAGAGGAGCAGGAAAAAGCAAAAAATTTCAGAATTGCACCTTGCAATGCGGAGAAATTACTGTTTGTGCATTTACAATATTCATTGATTTTTGCCATTGAAAAACATCATGTTATTCATATACCAGAAATGTTTGAAGCTACTGACTTAATGAAAAGAGCTGGCATCTCACTCTCTTTGAATCTTCTTTATCATGCTAAGAGGAGAAGGAAAAAGCAAAAAATTTCAGAATTGCACCTTGCAATGTGGAGAAATTACTGTTTGTGCATTTACAATATTCATTGATTTTTGCCATTGAAAAACGTCCAGAAATGTTTGAAGCTACTGACTGAATGAAGGGAGCTGGCATCTCACTCTCTTTGAATCTTCTTTATCATGCTAAGAGGAGCAGGAAAAAGCAAAAAATTTCAGAATTGCACCTTGCAATGCGGAGAAATTACTGTTTGTACATTTACAATATTCATTGATTTTTGCCATTGAAAAACATCATGTTATTCATATACCAGAAATGTTTGAAGCTACTTACTGAATGAAAAGAGCTGGCATCTCACTCTCTTTGAATATTCTTTATCATGCTAAGAGGAGCAGGAAAAAGCAAAAAATTTCAGAATTGCACCTTGCAATGTGGAGAAATTACTGTTTGTGCATTTACAATATTCATTGATTTTTGCCATTGAAAAACGTCCAGAAATGTTTGAAGCTACTGACTGAATGAAAGGAGCTGGCATCTCACTCTCTTTGAATCTTCTTTATCATGCTAAGAGGAGCAGGAAAAAGCAAAAAATTTCAGATTTGCACCTTGCAATGCGTAGAAATTACTGTTTGTGCATTTACAATATTCATTGATTTTTGCCATTGAAAAACATCATGTTATTCATATACCAGAAATGTTTGAAGCTACTGACTGAATGAAAAGAGCTGGCATCTCACTCTCTTTGAATCTTCTTTATCATGCTAAGAGGAGCAGGAAAAAGCAAAAAATTTCAGAATTGCACCTTGCAATGTGGAGAAATTACTGTTTGTGCATTTACAATATTCATTGATTTTTGCCATTGAAAAGCGTCCAGAAATGTTTGAAGATACTGACTGAATGAAAGGAGCTGGCATCTCACTCTCTTTGAATCTTCTTTATCATGCTAAGAGGAGCAGGAAAAAGCAAAAAATTTCAGAATTGCACCTTGCAATGCGGAGAAATTACTGTTTGTGCATTTACAATATTCATTGATTTTTGCCATTGAAAAACATCATGTTATTCATATACCAGAAATGTTTGAAGCTACTGACTTAATGAAAAGAGCAGGCATCTCACTCTCTTTGAATCTTCTTTATCATGCTAAGAGGAGCAGGAAAAAGCAAAAAATTTCAGAATTGCACCTTGCAATGTGGAGAAATTACTGTTTGTGCATTTACAATATTCATTGATTTTTGCCATTGAAAAACGTCCAGAAATGTTTGAAGATACTGACTGAATGAAGGGAGCTGGCATCTCACTCTCTTTGAATCTTCTTTATCATGCTAAGAGGAGCAGGAAAAAGCAAAAAATTTCAGAAATGCACCTTGCAATGCGGAGAAATTACTGTTTGTGCATTTACAATATTCATTGACTTTTGCCATTGAAAAACATCATGTTATTCATATTCCAGAAATGTTTCAAGCTACTTACTGAATGAAAATAGCTGGCATCTCACTCTCTTTGAATCTTCTTTATCATGCTAAGAGGAGCAGGAAAAAGCAAAAAAAATCAGAATTGCACCTTGCAATGTGGAGAAATTACTGTTTGTGCATATACAATATTCATTGATTTTTGCCATTGAAAAACGTCCAGAAATGTTTGAAGCTACTGACTGAATGAAAGGAGCTGGCATCTCACTCTCTTTGAATCTTCTTTATCATGCTAAGAGGAGCAGGAAAAAGCAAAAAATTTCAGAATTGCACCTTGCAATGCAGAGAAATTACTATTTGTGCATTTACAATATTCATTGATTTTTGCCACTGAAAAACATCATGTTATTCATATACCAGAAATGTTTGAAGCTACTGACTGAATGAAAAGAGCTGGCATCTCACTCTCTTTGAATCTTCTTTATCTTGCTAAGAGGAGCAGGAAAAAGCAAAAAATTTCAGAATTGCACCTTGCAATGTGGAGAAATTACTGTTTGTGCATTTACAATATTCATTGATTTTTGCCATTGAAAAACGTCCAGAAATGTTTGAAGCTACTGACTGAATGAAAGGAGCTGGCATCTTACTCTCTTTGAATCTTCTTTATCATGCTAAGAGGAGCAGGAAAAAGCAAAAAATTTCAGAATTGCACCTTGCAATGCGGAGAAATTACTGTTTGTGCATTTACAATATTCACTGATTTTTGCCATTGAAAAACATCATGTTATTCATATACCAGAAATGTTTGAAGCTACTGACTGAATGAAAAGAGCTGGCATCTCACTCTCTTTGAATCTTCTTTATCATGCTAAGAGGAGCAGGAAAAAGCGAAAAATTTCAGAATTGCACCTTGCAATGTGGAGAAATTACTGTTTGTGCATTTACAATATTCATTGATTTTTGCCATTGAAAAACGTCCAGAAATGTTTGAAGCTACTGACTGAATGAAAGGAGCTGGCATCTCACTCTCTTTGAATCTTCTTTATCATGCTAAGAGGAGCAGGAAAAAGCAAAAAATTTCAGAATTGCACCTTGCAATGCGGAGAAATTACTGTTTGTGCATTTACAATATTCATTGATTTTTGCCATTGAAAAACATCATATTATTCATATACCAGAAATGTTTGAAGCTACTGACTGAATGAAAAGAGCTGGCATCTCACTCTCTTTGAATCTTCTTTATCATGCTAAGAGGAGCAGGAAAAAGCAAAAAATTTCAGAATTGCACCTTGCAATGTGGAGAAATTACTGTTTGTGCATTTACAATATTCATTGATTTTTGCCATTGAAAAACGTCCAGAAATGTTTGAAGCTACTGACTGAATGAAAGGAGCTGGCATCTCACTCTCTTTGAATCTTCTTTATCATGCTAAGAGGAGCAGGAAAAAGCAAAAAATTTCAGAATTGCACCTTGCAATGCAGAGAAATTACTATTTGTGCATTTACAATATTCATTGATTTTTGCCACTGAAAAACATCATGTTATTCATATACCAGAAATGTTTGAAGCTACTGACTGAATGAAAAGAGCTGGCATCTCACTCTCTTTGAATCTTCTTTATCATGCTAAGAGGAGCAGGAAAAAGCAAAAAATTTCCGAATTGCACCTTGCAATGTGGAGAAATTACTGTTTGTGCATTTACAATATTCATTGATTTTTGCCATTGAAAAACATCCAGAAATGTTTGAAGCTACTGACTGAATGAAAGGAGCTGGCATCTCACTCTCTTTGAATCTTCTTTATCATGCTAAGAGGAGCAGGAAAAAGCAAAAAATTTCAGAATTGCACCTTTCAATGCGGAGAAATTACTGTTTGTGCATTTACAATATTCATTGATTTTTGCCATTGAAAAACATCATGTTATTCATATACCAGAAATGTTTGAAGCTACTGACTGAATGAAAAGAGCTGGCATCTCACTCTCTTTGAATCTTCTTTATCTTGCTAAGAGGAGCAGGAAAAAGCAAAAAATTTCAGAATTGCACCTTGCAATGTGGAGAAATTACTGTTTGTGCATTTACAATATTCATTGATTTTTGCCATTGAAAAACGTCCAGAAATGTTTGAAGCTACTGACTGAATGAAAGGAGCTGGCATCTTACTCTCTTTGAATCTTCTTTATCATGCTAAGAGGAGCAGGAAAAAGCAAAAAATTTCAGAATTGCACCTTGCAATGCGGAGAAATTACTGTTTGTGCATTTACAATATTCACTGATTTTTGCCATTGAAAAACATCATGTTATTCATATACCAGAAATGTTTGAAGCTACTGACTGAATGAAAAGAGCTGGCATCTCACTCTCTTTGAATCTTCTTTATCATGCTAAGAGGAGCAGGAAAAAGCGAAAAATTTCAGAATTGCACCTTGCAATGTGGAGAAATTACTGTTTGTGCATTTACAATATTCATTGATTTTTGCCATTGAAAAACGTCCAGAAATGTTTGAAGCTACTGACTGAATGAAAGGAGCTGGCATCTCACTCTCTTTGAATCTTCTTTATCATGCTAAGAGGAGCAGGAAAAAGCAAAAAATTTCAGAATTGCACCTTGCAATGCGGAGAAATTACTGTTTGTGCATTTACAATATTCATTGATTTTTGCCATTGAAAAACATCATATTATTCATATACCAGAAATGTTTGAAGCTACTGACTGAATGAAAAGAGCTGGCATCTCACTCTCTTTGAATCTTCTTTATCATGCTAAGAGGAGCAGGAAAAAGCAAAAAATTTCAGAATTGCACCTTGCAATGTGGAGAAATTACTGTTTGTGCATTTACAATATTCATTGATTTTTGCCATTGAAAAACGTCCAGAAATGTTTGAAGCTACTGACTGAATGAAAGGAGCTGGCATCTCACTCTCTTTGAATCTTCTTTATCATGCTAAGAGGAGCAGGAAAAAGCAAAAAATTTCAGAATTGCACCTTGCAATGCGGAGAAATTACTGTTTGTGCATTTACAATATTCATTGATTTTTGCCATTGAAAAACATCATGTTATTCATATACCAGAAATGTTTGAAGTTACTGACTGAATGAAAAGAGCTGGCATCTCACTCTCTTTGAATCTTCTTTATCATGCTAAGAGGAGCAGGAAAAAGCAAAAAATTTCAGAATTGCACCTTGCAATGTGGAGAAATTACTGTTTGTGCATTTACAATATTCATTGATTTTTGCCATTGAAAAATGTCCAGAAATGTTTGAAGCTACTGACTGAATGAAAGGAGCTGGCATCTCACTCTGTTTGAATCTTCTTTATCATGCTAAGAGGAGCAGGAAAAAGCAAAAAATTTCAAAATTGCACCTTGCAATGCGGAGAAATTACTGTTTGTGCATTTACAATATTCATTGATTTTTGCCATTGAAAAACATCATGTTATTAATATACCAGAAATGTTTGAAGCTACTGACTGAATGAAAAGAGCTGGCATGTCACTCTCTTTGAATCTTCTTTATCATGAGAAGAGGAGCAGGAAAAAGCAAAAAATTTCAGAATTGCACCTTGCAATGTGGAGAAATTACTGTTTGTGCATTTACAATATTCATTGATTTTTGCCATTGAAAAACGTCCAGAAATGTTTGAAGCTACTGACTGAATGAAAGGAGCTGGCATCTCACTCTCTTTGAATCTTCTTTATCATGCTAAGAGGAGCAGGAAAAAGCAAAAAAAATCAGAATTGCACCTTGCAATGTGGAGAAATTACTGTTTGTGCATTTACAATATTCATTGATTTTTGCCATTGAAAAACGTCCAGAAATGTTTGAAGCTACTGACTGAATGAAAGGAGCTGGCATCTCACTCTCTTTGAATCTTCTTTATCATGCTAAGAGGAGCAGGAAAAAGCAAAAAATTTCAGAATTGCACATTGCAATGCGGAGAAATTACTGTTTGTGCATTTACAATATTCATTGATTTTTGCCATTGAAAAACATCATGTTATTCATATACCAGAAATGTTTGAAGCTACTGACTGAATGAAAAGAGCTGGCATCTCACTCTCTTTGAATCTTCTTTATCATGCTAAGAGGAGCAGGAAAAAGCAAAAAATTTCAGAATTGCACCTTGCAATGTGGAGAAATTACTGTTTGTGCTTTTACAATATTCGTTGATTTTTGCCATTGAAAAACGTCCAGAAATGTTTGAAGCTACTGACTGAATGAAAGGAGCTGGCATCTCACTCTCTTTGAATCTTCTTTATCATGCTAACAGGAGCAGGAAAAAGCAAAAAATTTCAGAATTGCACCTTGCAATGCGGAGAAATTACTGTTTGTGCATTTACAATATTCATTGATTTTTGCCATTGAAAAACATCATGTTATTCATATAACAGAAATGTTTGAAGCTACTGACTGAATGAAAAGAGCTGGCATCTCACTCTCTTTGAATCTTCTTTATCATGCTAAGAGGAGCAGGAAAAGGCAAAAAAATTTCAGAATTGCACCTTGCAATGTGGAGAAATTACTGTTTGTGCATTTACAATATTCATTGATTTTTGCCATTGAAAAACGTCCAGAAATGTTTGAAGCTACTGGAGCTGGCATCTCACTCTCTTTGAATCTTCTTTATCATGCTAAGAGGAGCAGGAAAAAGCAAAAAATTTCAGAATTGCACCTTGCAATGCGCAGAAATTACTGTTTGTGCATTTACAATATTCATTGATTTTTGCCATTGAAAAACATCATGTTATTCATATACCAGAAATGTTTGAAGCTACTGACTGAATGAAAAGAGCTGGCATCTCACTCTCTTTGAATCTTCTTTATCATGCTAAGAGGAGCAGGAAAAAGCAAAAAATTTCAGAATTGCACCTTGCAATGTGGAGAAATTACTGTTTGTGCATTTACAATATTCATTGATTTTTGCCATTGAAAAACGTCCAGAAATGTTTGAAGCTACTGACTGAATGAAAGAAGCTGGCATCTCACTCTCTTTGAATCTTCTTTATCATGCTAAGAGGAGCAGGAAAAAGCAAAAAATTTCAGAATTGCACCTTGCAATGCGGAGAAATTACTGTTTGTGCATTTACAATATTCATTGATTTTTGCCATTGAAAAACATCATGTTATTCATATACCAGAAATGTTTGAAGCTACTGACTGAATGAAAAGAGCTGGCATCTCACTCTCTTTGAATCTTCTTTATCATGCTAAGAGGAGCAGGAAAAAGCAAAAAACTTCAGAATTGCACCTTGCAATGTGGAGAAATTACTGTTTGTGCATTTACAATATTCATTGATTTTTGCCATTGAAAAATGTCCAGAAATGTTTGAAGCTACTGACTGAATGAAAGGAGCTGGCATCTCACTCTCTTTGAATCTTCTTTATCATGCTAAGAGGAGCAGGAAAAAGCAAAAAATTTCAGAATTGCACCTTGCAATGCGGAGAAATTACTGTTTGTGCATTTACAATATTCATTGATTTTTGCCATTGAAAAACATCATGTTATTCATATACCAGAAATGTTTGAAGCTAATGACTGAATGAAAAGAGCTGGCATCTCACTCTCTTTGAATCTTCTTTATCTTGCTAAGAGGAGCAGGAAAAAGCAAAAAATTTCAGAATTGCACCTTGCAATGTGGAGAAATTACTGTTTGTGCATTTACAATATTCATTGATTTTTGCCATTGAAAAACGTCCAGAAATGTTTGAAGCTACTGACTGAATGAAAGGAGCTGGCATCTTACTCTCTTTGAATCTTCTTTATCATGCTAAGAGGAGCAGGAAAAAGCAAAAAATTTCAGAATTGCACCTTGCAATGCGGAGAAATTACTGTTTGTGCATTTACAATATTCACTGATTTTTGCCATTGAAAAACATCATGTTATTCATATCACAGAAATGTTTGAAGCTACTGACTGAATGAAAAGAGCTGGCATCTCACTCTCTTTGAATCTTCTTTATCATGCTAAGAGGAGCAGGAAAAAGCGAAAAATTTCAGAATTGCACCTTGCAATGTGGAGAAATTTCTGTTTGTGCATTTACAATATTCATTGATTTTTGCCATTGAAAAACGTCCAGAAATGTTTGAAGCTACTGACTGAATGAAAGGAGCTGGCATCTCACTCTCTTTGAATCTTCTTTATCATGCTAAGAGGAGCAGGAAAAAGCAAAAAATTTCAGAATTGCACCTTGCAATGCGGAGAAATTACTGTTTGTGCATTTACAATATTCATTGATTTTTGCCATTGAAAAACATCATGTTATTCATATACCAGAAATGTTTGAAGCTACTGACTGAATGAAAAGAGCTGGCATCTCACTCTCTTTGAATCTTCTTTATCATGCTAAGAGGAGCAGGAAAAAGCAAAAAACTTCAGAATTGCACCTTGCAATGTGGAGAAATTACTGTTTTTGCATTTACAATATTCATTGATTTTTGCCATTGAAAAATGTCCAGAAATGTTTGAAGCTACTGACTGAATGAAAGGAGCTGGCATCTCACTCTCTTTGAATCTTCTTTATCATGCTAAGAGGAGCAGGAAAAAGCAAAAAATTTCAGAATTGCACCTTGCAATGCGGAGAAATTACTGTTTGTGCATTTACAATATTCATTGATTTTTGCCATTGAAAAACATCATGTTATTCATATACCAGAAATGTTTGAAGTTACTGACTGAATGAAAAGAGCTGGCAACTCACTCTCTTTGAATCTTCTTTATCATGCTAAGAGGAGCAGGAAAAAGCAAAAAATTTCAGAATTGCACCTTGCAATGTGGAGAAATTACTGTTTATGCATTTACAATATTCATTGATTTTTGCCATTGAAAAACGTCCAGAAATGTTTGAAGCTACTGACTGAATGAAAGGAGCTGGCATCTCACTCTCTTTGAATCTTCTTTATCATGCTAAGAGGAGCAGGAAAAAGCAAAAAATTTCAGAATTGCACCTTGCAATGCGGAGAAATTACTGTTTGTGCATTTACAATATTCATTGATTTTTGCCATTGAAAAACATCATGTTATTCATATACCAGAAATGTTTGAAGCTACTGACTGAATGAAAAGAGCTGGCATCTCACTCTCTTTGAATCTTCTTTATCATGCTAAGAGGAGCAGGAAAAAGCAAAAAATTTCCGAATTGCACCTAGCAATGTGGAGAAATTACTGTTTGTGCATTTACAATATTCATTGATTTTTGCCATTGAAAAACATCCAGAAATGTTTGAAGCTACTGACTGAATGAAAGGAGCTGGCATCTCACTCTCTTTGAATCTTCTTTATCATGCTAAGAGGAGCAGGAAAAAGCAAAAAATTTCAGAATTGCACCTTTCAATGCGGAGAAATTACTGTTTGTGCATTTACAATATTCATTGATTTTTGCCATTGAAAAACATCATGTTATTCATATACCAGAAATGTTTGAAGCTAATGACTGAATGAAAAGAGCTGGCATCTCACTCTCTTTGAATCTTCTTTATCTTGCTAAGAGGAGCAGGAAAAAGCAAAAAATTTCAGAATTGCACCTTGCAATGTGGAGAAATTACTGTTTGTGCATTTACAATATTCATTGATTTTTGCCATTGAAAAACGTCCAGAAATGTTTGAAGCTACTGACTGAATGAAAGGAGCTGGCATCTTACTCTCTTTGAATCTTCTTTATCATGCTAAGAGGAGCAGGAAAAAGCAAAAAATTTCAGAATTGCACCTTGCAATGCGGAGAAATTACTGTTTGTGCATTTACAATATTCACTGATTTTTGCCATTGAAAAACATCATGTTATTCATATACCAGAAATGTTTGAAGCTACTGACTGAATGAAAAGAGCTGGCATCTCACTCTCTTTGAATCTTCTTTATCATGCTAAGAGGAGCAGGAAAAAGCGAAAAATTTCAGAATTGCACCTTGCAATGTGGAGAAATTTCTGTTTGTGCATTTACAATATTCATTGATTTTTGCCATTGAAAAACGTCCAGAAATGTTTGAAGCTACTGACTGAATGAAAGTAGCTGGCATCTCACTCTCTTTGAATCTTCTTTATCATGCTAAGAGGAGCAGGAAAAAGCAAAAAATTTCAGAATTGCACCTTGCAATGCGGAGAAATTACTGTTTGTGCATTTACAATATTCATTGATTTTTGCCATTGAAAAACATCATATTATTCATATACCAGAAATGTTTGAAGCTACTGACTGAATGAAAAGAGCTGGCATCTCACTCTCTTTGAATCTTCTTTATCATGCTAAGAGGAGCAGGAAAAAGCAAAAAATTTCAGAATTGCACCTTGCAATGTGGAGAAATTACTGTTTGTGCATTTACAATATTCATTGATTTTTGCCATTGAAAAATGTCCAGAAATGTTTGAAGCTACTGACTGAATGAAAGGAGCTGGCATCTTACTCTCTTTGAATCTTCTTTATCATGCTAAGAGGAGCAGGAAAAAGCAAAAAATTTCAGAATTGCACCTTGCAATGCGGAGAAATTACTGTTTGTGCATTTACAATATTCACTGATTTTTGCCATTGAAAAACATCATGTTATTCATATACCAGAAATGTTTGAAGCTACTGACTGAATGAAAAGAGCTGGCATCTCACTCTCTTTGAATCTTCTTTATCATGCTAAGAGGAGCAGGAAAAAGCGAAAAATTTCAGAATTGCACCTTGCAATGTGGAGAAATTTCTGTTTGTGCATTTACAATATTCATTGATTTTTGCCATTGAAAAACGTCCAGAAATGTTTGAAGCTACTGACTGAATGAAAGTAGCTGGCATCTCACTCTCTTTGAATCTTCTTTATCATGCTAAGAGGAGCAGGAAAAAGCAAAAAATTTCAGAATTGCACCTTGCAATGCGGAGAAATTACTGTTTGTGCATTTACAATATTCATTGATTTTTGCCATTGAAAAACATCATATTATTCATATACCAGAAATGTTTGAAGCTACTGACTGAATGAAAAGAGCTGGCATCTCACTCTCTTTGAATCTTCTTTATCATGCTAAGAGGAGCAGGAAAAAGCAAAAAATTTCAGAATTGCACCTTGCAATGTGGAGAAATTACTGTTTGTGCATTTACAATATTCATTGATTTTTGCCATTGAAAAATGTCCAGAAATGTTTGAAGCTACTGACTGAATGAAAGGAGCTGGCATCTCACTCTCTTTGAATCTTCTTTATCATGCTAAGAGGAGCAGGAAAAAGCAAAAAATTTCAGAATTGCACCTTGCAATGCGGAGAAATTACTGTTTGTGCATTTACAATATTCATTGATTTTTGCCATTGAAAAACATCATGTTATTCATATACCAGAAATGTTTGAAGTTACTGACTGAATGAAAAGAGCTGGCAACTCACTCTCTTTGAATCTTCTTTATCATGCTAAGAGGAGCAGGAAAAAGCAAAAAATTTCAGAATTGCACCTTGCAATGTGGAGAAATTACTGTTTATGCATTTACAATATTCATTGATTTTTGCCATTGAAAAACGTCCAGAAATGTTTGAAGCTACTGACTGAATGAAAGGAGCTGGCATCTCACTCTCTTTGAATCTTCTTTATCATGCTAAGAGGAGCAGGAAAAAGCAAAAAATTTCAGAATTGCACCTTGCAATGCGGAGAAATTACTGTTTGTGCATTTACAATATTCACTGATTTTTGCCATTGAAAAACATCATGTTATTCATATACCAGAAATGTTTGAAGCTACTGACTGAATGAAAAGAGCTGGCATCTCACTCTCTTTGAATCTTCTTTATCATGCTAAGAGGAGCAGGAAAAAGCGAAAAATTTCAGAATTGCACCTTGCAATGTGGAGAAATTTCTGTTTGTGCATTTACAATATTCATTGATTTTTGCCATTGAAAAACGTCCAGAAATGTTTGAAGCTACTGACTGAATGAAAGGAGCTGGCATCTCACTCTCTTTGAATCTTCTTTATCATGCTAAGAGGAGCAGGAAAAAGCAAAAAATTTCAGAATTGCACCTTGCAATGCGGAGAAATTACTGTTTGTGCATTTACAATATTCATTGATTTTTGCCATTGAAAAACATCATGTTATTCATATACCAGAAATGTTTGAAGCTACTGACTGAATGAAAAGAGCTGGCATCTCACTCTCTTTGAATCTTCTTTATCATGCTAAGAGGAGCAGGAAAAAGCAAAAAACTTCAGAATTGCACCTTGCAATGTGGAGAAATTACTGTTTGTGCATTTACAATATTCATTGATTTTTGCCATTGAAAAATGTCCAGAAATGTTTGAAGCTACTGACTGAATGAAAGGAGCTGGCATCTCACTCTCTTTGAATCTTCTTTATCATGCTAAGAGGAGCAGGAAAAAGCAAAAAATTTCAGAATTGCACCTTGCAATGCGGAGAAATTACTGTTTGTGCATTTACAATATTCATTGATTTTTGCCATTGAAAAACATCATGTTATTCATATACCAGAAATGTTTGAAGTTACTGACTGAATGAAAAGAGCTGGCAACTCACTCTCTTTGAATCTTCTTTATCATGCTAAGAGGAGCAGGAAAAAGCAAAAAATTTCAGAATTGCACCTTGCAATGTGGAGAAATTACTGTTTATGCATTTACAATATTCATTGATTTTTGCCATTGAAAAACGTCCAGAAATGTTGGAAGCTACTGACTGAATGAAAGGAGCTGGCATCTCACTCTCTTTGAATCTTCTTTATCATGCTAAGAGGAGCAGGAAAAAGCAAAAAATTTCAGAATTGCACCTTGCAATGCAGAGAAATTACTATTTGTGCATTTACAATATTCATTGATTTTTGCCACTGAAAAACATCATGTTATTCATATACCAGAAATGTTTGAAGCTACTGACTGAATGAAAAGAGCTGGCATCTCACTCTCTTTGAATCTTCTTTATCATGCTAAGAGGAGCAGGAAAAAGCAAAAAATTTCCGAATTGCACCTTGCAATGTGGAGAAATTACTGTTTGTGCATTTACAATATTCATTGATTTTTGCCATTGAAAAACATCCAGAAATGTTTGAAGCTACTGACTGAATGAAAGGAGCTGGCATCTCACTCTCTTTGAATCTTCTTTATCATGCTAAGAGGAGCAGGAAAAAGCAAAAAATTTCAGAATTGCACCTTTCAATGCGGAGAAATTACTGTTTGTGCATTTACAATATTCATTGATTTTTGCCATTGAAAAACATCATGTTATTCATATACCAGAAATGTTTGAAGCTAATGACTGAATGAAAAGAGCTGGCATCTCACTCTCTTTGAATCTTCTTTATCTTGCTAAGAGGAGCAGGAAAAAGCAAAAAATTTCAGAATTGCACCTTGCAATGTGGAGAAATTACTGTTTGTGCATTTACAATATTCATTAATTTTTGCCATTGAAAAACGTCCAGAAATGTTTGAAGCTACTGACTGAATGAAAGGAGCTGGCATCTCACTCTCTTTGAATCTTCTTTATCATGCTAAGAGGAGCAGGAAAAAGCAAAAAATTTCAGAATTGCACCTTGCAATGCGGAGAAATTACTGTTTGTGCATTTACAATATTCATTGATTTTTGCCATTGAAAAACATCATATTATTCATATACCAGAAATGTTTGAAGCTACTGACTGAATGAAAAGAGCTGGCATCTCACTCTCTTTGAATCTTCTTTATCATGCTAAGAGGAGCAGGAAAAAGCAAAAAATTTCAGAATTGCACCTTGCAATGTGGAGAAATTACTGTTTGTGCATTTACAATATTCATTGATTTTTGCCATTGAAAAATGTCCAGAAATGTTTGAAGCTACTGACTGAATGAAAGGAGCTGGCATCTCACTCTCTTTGAATCTTCTTTATCATGCTAAGAGGAGCAGGAAAAAGCAAAAAATTTCAGAATTGCACCTTGCAATGCGGAGAAATTACTGTTTGTGCATTTACAATATTCATTGATTTTTGCCATTGAAAAACATCATGTTATTCATATACCAGAAATGTTTGAAGTTACTGACTGAATGAAAAGAGCTGGCAACTCACTCTCTTTGAATCTTCTTTATCATGCTAAGAGGAGCAGGAAAAAGCAAAAAATTTCAGAATTGCACCTTGCAATGTGGAGAAATTACTGTTTATGCATTTACAATATTCATTGATTTTTGCCATTGAAAAACGTCCAGAAATGTTTGAAGCTACTGACTGAATGAAAGGAGCTGGCATCTCACTCTCTTTGAATCTTCTTTATCATGCTAAGAGGAGCAGGAAAAAGCAAAAAATTTCAGAATTGCACCTTGCAATGCAGAGAAATTACTATTTGTGCATTTACAATATTCATTGATTTTTGCCACTGAAAAACATCATGTTATTCATATACCAGAAATGTTTGAAGCTACTGACTGAATGAAAAGAGCTGGCATCTCACTCTCTTTGAATCTTCTTTATCATGCTAAGAGGAGCAGGAAAAAGCAAAAAATTTCCGAATTGCACCTTGCAATGTGGAGAAATTACTGTTTGTGCATTTACAATATTCATTGATTTTTGCCATTGAAAAACATCCAGAAATGTTTGAAGCTACTGACTGAATGAAAGGAGCTGGCATCTCACTCTCTTTGAATCTTCTTTATCATGCTAAGAGGAGCAGGAAAAAGCAAAAAATTTCAGAATTGCACCTTTCAATGCGGAGAAATTACTGTTTGTGCATTTACAATATTCATTGATTTTTGCCATTGAAAAACATCATGTTATTCATATACCAGAAATGTTTGAAGCTACTGACTGAATGAAAAGAGCTGGCATCTCACTCTCTTTGAATCTTCTTTATCTTGCTAAGAGGAGCAGGAAAAAGCAAAAAATTTCAGAATTGCACCTTGCAATGTGGAGAAATTACTGTTTGTGCATTTACAATATTCATTGATTTTTGCCATTGAAAAACGTCCAGAAATGTTTGAAGCTACTGACTGAATGAAAGGAGCTGGCATCTTACTCTCTTTGAATCTTCTTTATCATGCTAAGAGGAGCAGGAAAAAGCAAAAAATTTCAGAATTGCACCTTGCAATGCGGAGAAATTACTGTTTGTGCATTTACAATATTCACTGATTTTTGCCATTGAAAAACATCATGTTATTCATATACCAGAAATGTTTGAAGCTACTGACTGAATGAAAAGAGCTGGCATCTCACTCTCTTTGAATCTTCTTTATCATGCTAAGAGGAGCAGGAAAAAGCGAAAAATTTCAGAATTGCACCTTGCAATGTGGAGAAATTTCTGTTTGTGCATTTACAATATTCATTGATTTTTGCCATTGAAAAACGTCCAGAAATGTTTGAAGCTACTGACTGAATGAAAGGAGCTGGCATCTCACTCTCTTTGAATCTTCTTTATCATGCTAAGAGGAGCAGGAAAAAGCAAAAAATTTCAGAATTGCACCTTGCAATGCGGAGAAATTACTGTTTGTGCATTTACAATATTCATTGATTTTTGCCATTGAAAAACATCATATTATTCATATACCAGAAATGTTTGAAGCTACTGACTGAATGAAAAGAGCTGGCATCTCACTCTCTTTGAATCTTCTTTATCATGCTAAGAGGAGCAGGAAAAAGCAAAAAAATTCAGAATTGCACCTTGCAATGTGGAGAAATTACTGTTTGTGCATTTACAATATTCATTGATTTTTGCCATTGAAAAACGTCCAGAAATGTTTGAAGCTACTGACTGAATGAAAGGAGCTGGCATCTCACTCTCTTTGAATCTTCTTTATCATGCTAAGAGGAGCAGGAAAAAGCAAAAAATTTCAGAATTGCACCTTGCAATGCGGAGAAATTACTGTTTGTGCATTTACAATATTCATTGATTTTTGCCATTGAAAAACATCATGTTATTCATATACCAGAAATGTTTGAAGTTACTGACTGAATGAAAAGAGCTGGCATCTCACTCTCTTTGAATCTTCTTTATCATGCTAAGAGGAGCAGGAAAAAGCAAAAAATTTCAGAATTGCACCTTGCAATGTGGAGAAATTACTGTTTGTGCATTTACAATATTCATTGATTTTTGCCATTGAAAAATGTCCAGAAATGTTTGAAGCTACTGACTGAATGAAAGGAGCTGGCATCTCACTCTGTTTGAATCTTCTTTATCATGCTAAGAGGAGCAGGAAAAAGCAAAAAATTTCAAAATTGCACCTTGCAATGCGGAGAAATTACTGTTTGTGCATTTACAATATTCATTGATTTTTGCCATTGAAAAACATCATGTTATTCATATACCAGAAATGTTTGAAGCTACTGACTGAATGAAAAGAGCTGGCATGTCACTCTCTTTGAATCTTCTTTATCATGAGAAGAGGAGCAGGAAAAAGCAAAAAATTTCAGAATTGCACCTTGCAATGTGGAGAAATTACTGTTTGTGCATTTACAATATTCATTGATTTTTGCCATTGAAAAACGTCCAGAAATGTTTGAAGCTACTGACTGAATGAAAGGAGCTGGCATCTCACTCTCTTTGAATCTTCTTTATCATGCTAAGAGGAGCAGGAAAAAGCAAAAAAAATCAGAATTGCACCTTGCAATGTGGAGAAATTACTGTTTGTGCATTTACAATATTCATTGATTTTTGCCATTGAAAAACGTCCAGAAATGTTTGAAGCTACTGACTGAATGAAAGGAGCTGGCATCTCACTCTCTTTGAATCTTCTTTATCATGCTAAGAGGAGCAGGAAAAAGCAAAAAATTTCAGAATTGCACCTTGCAATGCGGAGAAATTACTGTTTGTGCATTTACAATATTCATTGATTTTTGCCATTGAAAAACATCATGTTATTCATATACCAGAAATGTTTGAAGCTACTGACTGAATGAAAAGAGCTGGCATCTCACTCTCTTTGAATCTTCTTTATCATGCTAAGAGGAGCAGGAAAAAGCAAAAAATTTCAGAATTGCACCTTGCAATGTGGAGAAATTACTGTTTGTGCTTTTACAATATTCATTGATTTTTGCCATTGAAAAACGTCCAGAAATGTTTGAAGCTACTGACTGAATGAAAGGAGCTGGCATCTCACTCTCTTTGAATCTTCTTTATCATGCTAACAGGAGCAGGAAAAAGCAAAAAATTTCAGAATTGCACCTTGCAATGCGGAGAAATTACTGTTTGTGCATTTACAATATTCATTGATTTTTGCCATTGAAAAACATCATGTTATTCATATAACAGAAATGTTTGAAGCTACTGACTGAATGAAAAGAGCTGGCATCTCACTCTCTTTGAATCTTCTTTATCATGCTAAGAGGAGCAGGAAAAGGCAAAAAAATTTCAGAATTGCACCTTGCAATGTGGAGAAATTACTGTTTGTGCATTTACAATATTCATTGATTTTTGCCATTGAAAAACGTCCAGAAATGTTTGAAGCTACTGGAGCTGGCATCTCACTCTCTTTGAATCTTCTTTATCATGCTAAGAGGAGCAGGAAAAAGCAAAAAATTTCAGAATTGCACCTTGCAATGCGCAGAAATTACTGTTTGTGCATTTACAATATTCATTGATTTTTGCCATTGAAAAACATCATGTTATTCATATACCAGAAATGTTTGAAGCTACTGACTGAATGAAAAGAGCTGGCATCTCACTCTCTTTGAATCTTCTTTATCATGCTAAGAGGAGCAGGAAAAAGCAAAAAATTTCAGAATTGCACCTTGCAATGTGGAGAAATTACTGTTTGTGCATTTACAATATTCATTGATTTTTGCCATTGAAAAACGTCCAGAAATGTTTGAAGCTACAGACTGAATGAAAGAAGCTGGCATCTCACTCTCTTTGAATCTTCTTTATCATGCTAAGAGGAGCAGGAAAAAGCAAAAAATTTCAGAATTGCACCTTGCAATGCGGAGAAATTACTGTTTGTGCATTTACAATATTCATTGATTTTTGCCATTGAAAAACATCATGTTATTCATATACCAGAAATGTTTGAAGCTACTGACTGAATGAAAAGAGCTGGCATCTCACTCTCTTTGAATCTTCTTTATCATGTTAAGAGGAGCAGGAAAAAGCAAAAAACTTCAGAATTGCACCTTGCAATGTGGAGAAATTACTGTTTGTGCATTTACAATATTCATTGATTTTTGCCATTGAAAAATGTCCAGAAATGTTTGAAGCTACTGACTGAATGAAAGGAGCTGGCATCTCACTCTCTTTGAATCTTCTTTATCATGCTAAGAGGAGCAGGAAAAAGCAAAAAATTTCAGAATTGCACCTTGCAATGCGGAGAAATTACTGTTTGTGCATTTACAATATTCATTGATTTTTGCCATTGAAAAACATCATGTTATTCATATACCAGAAATGTTTGAAGCTACTGACTGAATGAAAAGAGCTGGCATCTCACTCTCTTTGAATCTTCTTTATCATGCTAAGAGGAGCAGGAAAAAGCAAACAATTTCAGAATTGCACCTTGCAATGTGGAGAAATTACTGTTTGTGCATTTACAATATTCATTGATTTTTGCCATTGAAAAACGTCCAGAAATGTTTGAAGCTACTGACTGAATGAAAGGAGCTGGCATCTCACTCTCTTTGAATCTTCTTTATCATGCTAAGAGGAGCAGGAAAAAGCAAAAAATTTCAGAATTGCACCTTGCAATGCGGAGAAATTACTGTTTGTGCATTTACAATATTCATTGATTTTTGCCATTGAAAAACATCATGTTATTCATATACAAGAAATGTTTGAAGCTACTGACTGAATGAAAGGAGCTGGCATCTCACTCTCTTTGAATCTTCTTTATCATGCTAAGAGGAGCAGGAAAAAGCAAAAAATTTCAGAATTGCACCTTGCAATGTGGAGAAATTACTGTTTGTGCATTTACAATATTCATTGATTTTTGCCATTGAAAAACGTCCAGAAATGTTTGAAGCTACTGACGGAATGAAAGGAGCTGGCATCTCACTCTCTTTGAATCTTCTTTATCATGCTAAGAGGAGCAGGAAAAAGCAAAAAATTTCAGAATTGCACCTTGCAATGCGGAGAAATTACTGTTTGTGCACTTACAATATTCATTGATTTTTGCCATTGAAAAACATCATGTTATTCATATACCAGAAATGTTTGAAGCTACTGACTGAATTAAGGGAGCTGGCATCTCACTCTCTTTGAATCTTCTTTATCATGCTAAGAGGAGGAGGAAAAAGCAAAAAATTTCAGAAATGCACCTTGCAATGCGGAGAAATTACTGTTTGTGCATTTACAATATTCATTGATTTTTGCCATTGAAAAACATCATGTTATTCATATACCAGAAATGTTTGAAGCTACTGACTGAATAAAAAGAGCTGGCATCTCACTCTCTTTGAATCTTCTTTATCATGCTAAGAGGAGCAGGAAAAAGCAAAAAATTTCAGAATTGCACCTTGCAATGTGGAGAAATTACTGTTTATGCATTTACAATATTCATTGATTTTTGCCATTGAAAAACGTCCAGAAATGTTTGAAGCTACTGACTGAATGAAAGGAGCTGGCATCTCACTCTCTTTGAATCTTCTTTATCATGCTAAGAGGAGCAGGAAAAAGCAAAAAATTTCAGAATTGCACCTTGCAATGCGGAGAAATTACTGTTTGTGCATTTACAATATTCATTGATTTTTGCCATTGAAAAACATCATGTTATTCATATACCAGAAATGTTTGAAGTTACTGACTGAATGAAAAGAGCTGGCAACTCACTCTCTTTGAATCTTCTTTATCATGCTAAGAGGAACAGGAAAAAGCAAAAAATTTCAGAATTGCACCTTGCAATGTGGAGAAATTACTGTTTATGCATTTACAATATTCATTGATTTTTGCCATTGAAAAACGTCCAGAAATGTTTGAAGCTACTGACTGAATGAAAGGAGCTGGCATCTCACTCTCTTTGAATCTTCTTTATCATGCTAACAGGAGCAGGAAAAAGCAAAAAATTTCAGAATTGCACCTTGCAATGTGGAGAAATTACTGTTTGTGCATTTACAATATTCATTGATTTTTGCCATTGAAAAACGTCCAGAAATGTTTGAAGCTACTGACGGAATGAAAGGAGCTGGCAGCTCACTCTCTTTGAATCTTCTTTATCATGCTAAGAGGAGCAGGAAAAAGCAAAAAATTTCAGAATTGCACCTTGCAATGCGGAGAAATTACTGTTTGTGCACTTACAATATTCATTGATTTTTGCCATTGAAAAACATCATGTTATTCATATACCAGAAATGTTTGAAGCTACTTACTGAATTAAGGGAGCTGGCATCTCACTCTCTTTGAATCTTCTTTATCATGCTAAGAGGAGCAGGAAAAAGCAAAAAATTTCAGAAATGCACCTTGCAATGCGGAGAAATTACTGTTTGTGCATTTACAATATTCATTGATTTTTGCCATTGAAAAACATCATGTTATTCATATACCAGAAATGTTTGAAGCTACTGACTGAATGAAAAGAGCTGGCATCTCACTCTCTTTGAATCTTCTTTATCATGCTAAGAGGAGCAGGAAAAAGCAAAAAAAATCAGAATTGCACCTTGCAATGTGGAGAAATTACTGTTTGTGCATTTACAATATTCATTGATTTTTGCCATTGAAAAACGTCCAGAAATGTTTGAAGCTACTGACTGAAAGAAAGGAGCTGGCATCTCACTCTCTTTGAATCTTCTTTATCATGCTAAGAGGAGCAGGGGAAAAAGCAAAAAATTTCAGAATTGCACCTTGCAATGCGGAGAAATTACTGTTTGTGCATTTACAATATTCATTGATTTTTGCCATTGAAAAACATCATGTTATTCATATACGAGAAATGTTTGAAGCTACTGACTGAATGAAAAGAGCTGGCATCTCACTCTCTTTGAATCTTCTTTATCATGCTAAGAGGAGCAGGAAAAAGCAAAAAACTTCAGAATTGCACTTTGCAATGTGGAGAAATTACTGTTTGTGCATTTAAAATATTCATTGATTTTTGCCATTGAAAAATGTCCAGAATTGTTTGAAGCTACTGACTGAATGAAAGGAGCTGGCATCTCACTCTCTTTGAATCTTCTTTATCATGCTAAGAGGAGCAGGAAAAAGCAAAAAATTTCAGAATTGCACCTTGCAATATGGAGAAATTACTGTTTGTGCATTTACAATATTCATTGATTTTTGCCATTGAAAAACATCATGTTATTCATATACCAGAAATGTTTGAAGCTACTGACTGAATGAAAAGAGCTGGCAACTCACTCTCTTTGAAACTTCTTTATCATGCTAAGAGGAGCAGGAAAAAGCAAACAATTTCAGAATTGCACCTTGCAATGTGGAGAAATTACTGTTTGTGCATTTACAATATTCATTGATTTTTGCCATTGAAAAACGTCCAGAAATGTTTGAAGCTACTGACTGAATGAAAGGAGCTGGCATCTCACTCTCTTTGAATCTTCTTTATCATGCTAAGAGGAGCAGGAAAAAGCAAAAAATTTCAGAATTGCACCTTGCAATGCGGAGAAATTACTGTTTGTGCATTTACAATAGTCATTGATTTTTGCCATTGAAAAACATCATGTTATTCATATACCAGAAATGTTTGAAGTTACTGACTGAATGAAAAGAGCTGGCATCTCACTCTCTTTGAATCTTCTTTATCATGCTAAGAGGAGCAGGAAAAAGCAAAAAATTTCAGAATTGCACCTTGCAATGTGGAGAAATTACTGTTTGTGCATTTACAATATTCATTGATTTTTGCCATTGAAAAATGTCCAGAAATGTTTGAAGCTACTGACTGAATGAAAGGAGCTGGCATCTCACTCTCTTTGAATCTTCTTTATCATGCTAAGAGGAGCAGGAAAAAGCAAAAAATTTCAAAATTGCACCTTGCAATGCGGAGAAATTACTGTTTGTGCATTTACAATATTCATTGATTTTTGCCATTGAAAAACATCATGTTATTCATATACCAGAAATGTTTGAAGCTACTGACTGAATGAAAAGAGCTGGCATGTCACTCTCTTTGAATTTTCTTTATCATGAGAAGAGGAGCAGGAAAAAGCAAAAAATTTCAGAATTGCACCTTGCAATGTGGAGAAATTACTGTTTGTGCATTTACAATATTCATTGATTTTTGCCATTGAAAAACGTCCAGAAATGTTTGAAGCTACTGACTGAATGAAAGGAGCTGGCATCTCACTCTCTTTGAATCTTCTTTATCATGCTAAGAGGAGCAGGAAAAAGCAAAAAATTTCAGAATTGCACCTTGCAATGTGGAGAAATTACTGTTTGTGCATTTACAATATTCATTGATTTTTGCCATTGAAAAACATCATGTTATTCATATACCAGAAATGTTTGAAGCTACTGACTGAATGAAAAGAGTTGGCATCTCACTCTCTTTGAATCTTCTTTATCATGCTAAGAGGAGCAGGAAAAAGCAAAAAATTTCCGAATTGCACCTTGCAATGTGGAGAAATTACTGTTTGTGCATTTACAATATTCATTGATTTTTGCCATTGAAAAATGTCCAGAAATGTTTGAAGCTACTGACTGAATGAAAGGAGCTGGCATCTCACTCTCTTTGAATCTTCTTTATCATGCTAAGAGGAGCAGGAAAAAGCAAAAAATTTCAGAATTGTACCTTGCAATGCGGAGAAATTACTGTTTGTGCATTTACAATATTCATTGATTTTTGCCATTGAAAAACATCATGTTATTCATATACCAGAAATGTTTGAAGCTACTGACTGAATGAAAAGAGCTGGCATCTCACTCTCTTTGAATCTTCTTTATCATGCTAAGAGGAGCAGGAAAAAGCAAAAAATTTCAGAATTGCGCCTTGCAATGTGGAGAAATTACTGTTTGTGCATTTACAATATTCATTGATTTTTGCAATTGAAAAACGTCCAGAAATGTTTGAAGCTACTGACTGAATGAAAGGAGCTGGCATCTCACTCTCTTTGAATCTTCTTTATCATGCTAAGAGGAGCAGGAAAAATCAAAAAATTTCAGAATTGCACCTTGCAATGCGGAGAAATTACTGTTTGTGCATTTACAATATTCATTGATTTTTGCCATTGAAAAACATCATGTTATTCATATACCAGAAATGTTTGAAGCTACTGACTGAATGAAAAGAGCTGGCATGTCACTCTCTTTGAATCTTCTTTATCATGAGAAGAGGAGCAGGAAAAAGCAAAAAATTTCAGAATTGCACCTTGCAATGTGGAGAAATTACTGTTTGTGCATTTACAATATTCATTGATTTTTGCCATTGAAAAACGTCCAGAAATGTTTGAAGCTACTGACTGAATGAAAGGAGCTGGCATCTCACTCTCTTTGAATCTTCTTTATCATGCTAAGAGGAGCAGGAAAAAGCAAAAAAAATCAGAATTGCACCTTGCAATGTGGAGAAATTACTGTTTGTGCATTTACAATATTCACTGATTTTTGCCATTGAAAAACGTCCAGAAATGTTTGAAGCTACTGACTGAATGAAAGGAGCTGGTATCTCACTCTCTTTGAATCTTCTTTATCATGCTAAGAGGAGCAGGAAAAAGCAAAAAATTTCAGAATTGCACCTTGCAATGCGGAGAAATTACTGTTTGTGCATTTACAATATTCATTGATTTTTGCCATTGAAAAACATCATGTTATTCATATACCAGAAATGTTTGAAGCTACTGACTGAATGAAAAGAGTTGGCATCTCACTCTCTTTGAATCTTCTTTATCATGCTAAGAGGAGCAGGAAAAAGCAAAAAATTTCCGAATTGCACCTTGCAATGTGGAGAAATTACTGTTTGTGCATTTACAATATTCATTGATTTTTGCCATTGAAAAATGTCCAGAAATGTTTGAAGCTACTGACTGAATGAAAGGAGCTGGCATCTCACTCTCTTTGAATCTTCTTTATCATGCTAAGAGGAGCAGGAAAAAGCAAAAAATTTCAGAATTGCACCTTGCAATGCGGAGAAATTACTGTTTGTGCATTTACAATATTCATTGATTTTTGCCATTGAAAAACATTATGTTATTCATATACCAGAAATGTTTGAAGCTACTGACTGAATGAAAAGAGCTGGCATCTCACTCTCTTTGAATCTTCTTTATCTTGCTAAGAGGAGCAGGAAAAAGCAAAAAATTTCAGAATTGCACCTTGCAATGTGGAGAAATTACTGTTTGTGCATTTACAATATTCATTGATTTTTGCCATTGAAAAACGTCCAGAAATGTTTGAAGCTACTGACTGAATAAAAGGAGCTGGCATCTCACTCTCTTTGAATCTTCTTTATCATGCTAAGAGGAGCAGGAAAAAGCAAAAAAAATCAGAATTGCACCTTGCAATGTGGAGAAATTACTGTTTGTGCATTTACAATATTCATTGATTTTTGCCATTGAAAAACGTCCAGAAATGTTTGAAGCTACTGACTGAATGAAAGGAGCTGGCATCTCACTCTCTTTGAATCTTCTTTATCATGCTAAGAGGAGCAGGAAAAAGCAAAAAATTTCAGAATTGCACCTTGCAATGCGGAGAAATTACTGTTTGTGCATTTACAATATTCATTGATTTTTGCCATTGAAAAACATCATGTTATTCATATACCAGAAATGTTTGAAGCTACTGACTGAATGAAAAGAGTTGGCATCTCACTCTCTTTGAATCTTCTTTATGATGCTAAGAGGAGCAGGAAAAAGCAAAAAATTTCCGAATTGCACCTTGCAATGTGGAGAAATTACTGTTTGTGCATTTACAATATTCATTGATTTTTGCCATTGAAAAACGTCCAGAAATGTTTGAAGCTACTGACTGAATGAAAGGAGCTGGCATCTCACTCTCTTTGAATCTTCTTTATCATGCTAAGAGGAGCAGGAAAAAGCAAAAAATTTCAGAATTGCACCTTGCAATGCGGAGAAATTACTGTTTGTGCATTTACAATATTCATTGATTTTTGCCATTGAAAAACATCATGTTATTCATATACCAGAAATGTTTGAAGCTACTGACTGAATGAAAAGAGCTGGCATCTCACTCTCTTTGAATCTTCTTTATCTTGCTAAGAGGAGCAGGAAAAAGCAAAAAATTTCAGAATTGCACCTTGCAATGTGGAGAAATTACTGTTTGTGCATTTACAATATTCATTGATTTTTGCCATTGAAAAACGTCCAGAAATGTTTGAAGCTACTGACTGAATGAAAGGAGCTGGCATCTCACTCTCTTTGAATCTTCTTTATCATGCTAAGAGGAGCAGGAAAAAGCAAAAAATTTCAGAATTGCACCTTGCAATGCGGAGAAATTACTGTTTGTGCATTTACAATATTCATTGATTTTTGCCATTGAAAAACATCATGTTATTCATATCACAGAAATGTTTGAAGCTACTGACTGAATGAAAAAAGCTGGCATCTCACTCTCTTTGAATCTTATTTATCATGCTAAGAGGAGCAGGAAAAAGCAAAAAATTTCAGAATTGCACCTTGCAATGTGGAGAAATTACTGTTTGTGCATTTACAATATTCATTGATTTTTGCCATTGAAAAACGTCCAGAAATGTTTGAAGCTACTGACTGAATGAAAGGAGCTGGCATCTCACTCTCTTTGAATCTTCTTTATCATGCTAAGAGGAGCAGGAAAAAGCAAAAAATTTCAGAATTGCACCTTGCAATGCGGAGAAATTACTGTTTGTGCATTTACAATATTCATTGATTTTTGCCATTGAAAAACATCATGTTATTCATATACCAGAAATGTTTGAAGCTACTGACTGAATGAAAAGAGTTGGCATCTCACTCTCTTTGAATCTTCTTTATCATGCTAAGAGGAGCAGGAAAAAGCAAAAAATTTCCGAATTGCACCTTGCAATGTGGAGAAATTACTGTTTGTGCATTTACAATATTCATTGATTTTTGCCATTGAAAAATGTCCAGAAATGTTTGAAGCTACTGACTGAATGAAAGGAGCTGGCATCTCACTCTCTTTGAATCTTCTTTATCATGCTAAGAGGAGCAGGAAAAAGCAAAAAATTTCAGAATTGTACCTTGCAATGCGGAGAAATTACTGTTTGTGCATTTACAATATTCATTGATTTTTGCCATTGAAAAACATCATGTTATTCATATACCAGAAATGTTTGAAGCTACTGACTGAATGAAAAGAGCTGGCATCTCACTCTCTTTGAATCTTCTTTATCATGCTAAGAGGAGCAGGAAAAAGCAAAAAATTTCAGAATTGCGCCTTGCAATGTGGAGAAATTACTGTTTGTGCATTTACAATATTCATTGATTTTTGCCATTGAAAAACGTCCAGAAATGTTTGAAGCTACTGACTGAATGAAAGGAGCTGGCATCTCACTCTCTTTGAATCTTCTTTATCATGCTAAGAGGAGCAGGAAAAAGCAAAAAAAATCAGAATTGCACCTTGCAATGTGGAGAAATTACTGTTTGTGCATTTACAATATTCATTGATTTTTGCCATTGAAAAACGTCCAGAAATGTTTGAAGCTACTGACTGAATGAAAGGAGCTGGCATCTCACTCTCTTTGAATCTTCTTTATCATGCTAAGAGGAGCAGGAAAAAGCAAAAAATTTCAGAATTGCACCTTGCAATGCGGAGAAATTACTGTTTGTGCATTTACAATATTCATTGATTTTTGCCATTGAAAAACATCATGTTATTCATATACCAGAAATGTTTGAAGCTACTGACTGAATGAAAAGAGTTGGCATCTCACTCTCTTTGAATCTTCTTTATCATGCTAAGAGGAGCAGGAAAAAGCAAAAAATTTCCGAATTGCACCTTGCAATGTGGAGAAATTACTGTTTGTGCATTTACAATATTCATTGATTTTTGCCATTGAAAAATGTCCAGAAATGTTTGAAGCTACTGACTGAATGAAAGGAGCTGGCATCTCACTCTCTTTGAATCTTCTTTATCATGCTAAGAGGAGCAGGAAAAAGCAAAAAATTTCAGAATTGTACCTTGCAATGCGGAGAAATTACTGTTTGTGCATTTACAATATTCATTGATTTTTGCCATTGAAAAACATCATGTTATTCATATACCAGAAATGTTTGAAGCTACTGACTGAATGAAAAGAGCTGGCATCTCACTCTCTTTGAATCTTCTTTATCATGCTAAGAGGAGCAGGAAAAAGCAAAAAATTTCAGAATTGCGCCTTGCAATGTGGAGAAATTACTGTTTGTGCATTTACAATATTCATTGATTTTTGCAATTGAAAAACGTCCAGAAATGTTTGAAGCTACTGACTGAATGAAAGGAGCTGGCATCTCACTCTCTTTGAATCTTCTTTATCATGCTAAGAGGAGCAGGAAAAATCAAAAAATTTCAGAATTGCACCTTGCAATGCGGAGAAATTACTGTTTGTGCATTTACAATATTCATTGATTTTTGCCATTGAAAAACATCATGTTATTCATATACCAGAAATGTTTGAAGCTACTGACTGAATGAAAAGAGCTGGCATGTCACTCTCTTTGAATCTTCTTTATCATGAGAAGAGGAGCAGGAAAAAGCAAAAAATTTCAGAATTGCACCTTGCAATGTGGAGAAATTACTGTTTGTGCATTTACAATATTCATTGATTTTTGCCATTGAAAAACGTCCAGAAATGTTTGAAGCTACTGACTGAATGAAAGGAGCTGGCATCTCACTCTCTTTGAATCTTCTTTATCATGCTAAGAGGAGCAGGAAAAAGCAAAAAAAATCAGAATTGCACCTTGCAATGTGGAGAAATTACTGTTTGTGCATTTACAATATTCATTGATTTTTGCCATTGAAAAACGTCCAGAAATGTTTGAAGCTACTGACTGAATGAAAGGAGCTGGTATCTCACTCTCTTTGAATCTTCTTTATCATGCTAAGAGGAGCAGGAAAAAGCAAAAAAAATTTCAGAATTGCACCTTGCAATGCGGAGAAATTACTGTTTGTGCATTTACAATATTCATTGATTTTTGCCATTGAAAAACATCATGTTATTCATATACCAGAAATGTTTGAAGCTACTGACTGAATGAAAAGAGTTGGCATCTCACTCTCTTTGAATCTTCTTTATCATGCTAAGAGGAGCAGGAAAAAGCAAAAAATTTCCGAATTGCACCTTGCAATGTGGAGAAATTACTGTTTGTGCATTTACAATATTCATTGATTTTTGCCATTGAAAAATGTCCAGAAATGTTTGAAGCTACTGACTGAATGAAAGGAGCTGGCATCTCACTCTCTTTGAATCTTCTTTATCATGCTAAGAGGAGCAGGAAAAAGCAAAAAATTTCAGAATTGCACCTTGCAATGCGGAGAAATTACTGTTTGTGCATTTACAATATTCATTGATTTTTGCCATTGAAAAACATCATGTTATTCATATACCAGAAATGTTTGAAGCTACTGACTGAATGAAAAGAGCTGGCATCTCACTCTCTTTGAATCTTCTTTATCTTGCTAAGAGGAGCAGGAAAAAGCAAAAAATTTCAGAATTGCACCTTGCAATGTGGAGAAATTACTGTTTGTGCATTTACAATATTCATTGATTTTTGCCATTGAAAAACGTCCAGAAATGTTTGAAGCTACTGACTGAATAAAAGGAGCTGGCATCTCACTCTCTTTGAATCTTCTTTATCATGCTAAGAGGAGCAGGAAAAAGCAAAAAAAATCAGAATTGCACCTTGCAATGTGGAGAAATTACTGTTTGTGCATTTACAATATTCATTGATTTTTGCCATTGAAAAACGTCCAGAAATGTTTGAAGCTACTGACTGAATGAAAGGAGCTGGCATCTCACTCTCTTTGAATCTTCTTTATCATGCTAAGAGGAGCAGGAAAAAGCAAAAAATTTCAGAATTGCACCTTGCAATGCGGAGAAATTACTGTTTGTGCATTTACAATATTCATTGATTTTTGCCATTGAAAAACATCATGTTATTCATATACCAGAAATGTTTGAAGCTACTGACTGAATGAAAAGAGTTGGCATCTCACTCTCTTTGAATCTTCTTTATCATGCTAAGAGGAGCAGGAAAAAGCAAAAAATTTCCGAATTGCACCTTGCAATGTGGAGAAATTACTGTTTGTGCATTTACAATATTCATTGATTTTTGCCATTGAAAAACGTCCAGAAATGTTTGAAGCTACTGACTGAATGAAAGGAGCTGGCATCTCACTCTCTTTGAATCTTCTTTATCATGCTAAGAGGAGCAGGAAAAAGCAAAAAATTTCAGAATTGCACCTTGCAATGCGGAGAAATTACTGTTTGTGCATTTACAATATTCATTGATTTTTGCCATTGAAAAACATCATGTTATTCATATACCAGAAATGTTTGAAGCTACTGACTGAATGAAAAGAGCTGGCATCTCACTCTCTTTGAATCTTCTTTATCTTGCTAAGAGGAGCAGGAAAAAGCAAAAAATTTCAGAATTGCACCTTGCAATGTGGAGAAATTACTGTTTGTGCATTTACAATATTCATTGATTTTTGCCATTGAAAAACGTCCAGAAATGTTTGAAGCTACTGACTGAATGAAAGGAGCTGGCATCTCACTCTCTTTGAATCTTCTTTATCATGCTAAGAGGAGCAGGAAAAAGCAAAAAATTTCAGAATTGCACCTTGCAATGCGGAGAAATTACTGTTTGTGCATTTACAATATTCATTGATTTTTGCCATTGAAAAACATCATGTTATTCATATCACAGAAATGTTTGAAGCTACTGACTGAATGAAAAGAGCTGGCATCTCACTCTCTTTGAATCTTATTTATCATGCTAAGAGGAGCAGGAAAAAGCAAAAAATTTCAGAATTGCACCTTGCAATGTGGAGAAATTACTGTTTGTGCATTTACAATATTCATTGATTTTTGCCATTGAAAAACGTCCAGAAATGTTTGAAGCTACTGACTGAATGAAAGGAGCTGGCATCTCACTCTCTTTGAATCTTCTTTATCATGCTAAGAGGAGCAGGAAAAAGCAAAAAATTTCAGAATTGCACCTTGCAATGCGGAGAAATTACTGTTTGTGCATTTACAATATTCATTGATTTTTGCCATTGAAAAACATCATGTTATTCATATACCAGAAATGTTTGAAGCTACTGACTGAATGAAAAGAGTTGGCATCTCACTCTCTTTGAATCTTCTTTATCATACTAAGAGGAGCAGGAAAAAGCAAAAAATTTCCGAATTGCACCTTGCAATGTGGAGAAATTACTGTTTGTGCATTTACAATATTCATTGATTTTTGCCATTGAAAAATGTCCAGAAATGTTTGAAGCTACTGACTGAATGAAAGGAGCTGGCATCTCACTCTCTTTGAATCTTCTTTATCATGCTAAGAGGAGCAGGAAAAAGCAAAAAATTTCAGAATTGTACCTTGCAATGAGGAGAAATTACTGTTTGTGCATTTACAATATTCATTGATTTTTGCCATTGAAAAACATCATGTTATTCATATACCAGAAATGTTTGAAGCTACTGACTGAATGAAAAGAGCTGGCATCTCACTCTCTTTGAATCTTCTTTATCATGCTAAGAGGAGCAGGAAAAAGCAAAAAATTTCAGAATTGCGCCTTGCAATGTGGAGAAATTACTGTTTGTGCATTTACAATATTCATTGATTTTTGCCATTGAAAAACGTCCAGAAATGTTTGAAGCTACTGACTGAATGAAAGGAGCTGGCATCTCACTCTCTTTGAATCTTCTTTATCATGCTAAGAGGAGCAGGAAAAAGCAAAAAAAATCAGAATTGCACCTTGCAATGTGGAGAAATTACTGTTTGTGCATTTACAATATTCATTGATTTTTGCCATTGAAAAACGTCCAGAAATGTTTGAAGCTACTGACTGAATGAAAGGAGCTGGTATCTCACTCTCTTTGAATCTTCTTTATCATGCTAAGAGGAGCAGGAAAAAGCAAAAAATTTCAGAATTGCACCTTGCAATGCGGAGAAATTACTGTTTGTGCATTTACAATATTCATTGATTTTTGCCATAGAAAAACATCATGTTATTCATATACCAGAAATGTTTGAAGCTACTGACTGAATGAAAAGAGTTGGCATCTCACTCTCTTTGAATCTTCTTTATCATGCTAAGAGGAGCAGGAAAAAGCAAAAAATTTCCGAATTGCACCTTGCAATGTGGAGAAATTACTGTTTGTGCATTTACAATATTCATTGATTTTTGCCATTGAAAAATGTCCAGAAATGTTTGAAGCTACTGACTGAATGAAAGGAGCTGGCATCTCACTCTCTTTGAATCTTCTTTATCATGCTAAGAGGAGCAGGAAAAAGCAAAAAATTTCAGAATTGCACCTTGCAATGCGGAGAAATTACTGTTTGTGCATTTACAATATTCATTGATTTTTGCCATTGAAAAACATCATGTTATTCATATACCAGAAATGTTTGAAGCTACTGACTGAATGAAAAGAGCTGGCATCTCACTCTCTTTGAATCTTCTTTATCTTGCTAAGAGGAGCAGGAAAAAGCAAAAAATTTCAGAATTGCACCTTGCAATGTGGAGAAATTACTGTTTGTGCATTTACAATATTCATTGATTTTTGCCATTGAAAAACGTCCAGAAATGTTTGAAGCTACTGACTGAATAAAAGGAGCTGGCATCTCACTCTCTTTGAATCTTCTTTATCATGCTAAGAGGAGCAGGAAAAAGCAAAAAAAATCAGAATTGCACCTTGCAATGTGGAGAAATTACTGTTTGTGCATTTACAATATTCATTGATTTTTGCCATTGAAAAACGTCCAGAAATGTTTGAAGCTACTGACTGAATGAAAGGAGCTGGCATCTCACTCTCTTTGAATCTTCTTTATCATGCTAAGAGGAGCAGGAAAAAGCAAAAAATTTCAGAATTGCACCTTGCAATGCGGAGAAATTACTGTTTGTGCATTTACAATATTCATTGATTTTTGCCATTGAAAAACATCATGTTATTCATATACCAGAAATGTTTGAAGCTACTGACTGAATGAAAAGAGTTGGCATCTCACTCTCTTTGAATCTTCTTTATCATGCTAAGAGGAGCAGGAAAAAGCAAAAAATTTCCGAATTGCCCCTTGCAATGTGGAGAAATTACTGTTTGTGCATTTACAATATTCATTGATTTTTGCCATTGAAAAACGTCCAGAAATGTTTGAAGCTACTGACTGAATGAAAGGAGCTGGCATCTCACTCTCTTTGAATCTTCTTTATCATGCTAAGAGGAGCAGGAAAAAGCAAAAAATTTCAGAATTGCACCTTGCAATGCGGAGAAATTACTGTTTGTGCATTTACAATATTCATTGATTTTTGCCATTGAAAAACATCATGTTATTCATATACCAGAAATGTTTGAAGCTACTGACTGAATGAAAAGAGCTGGCATCTCACTCTCTTTGAATCTTCTTTATCTTGCTAAGAGGAGCAGGAAAAAGCAAAAAATTTCAGAATTGCACCTTGCAATGTGGAGAAATTACTGTTTGTGCATTTACAATATTCATTGATTTTTGCCATTGAAAAACGTCCAGAAATGTTTGAAGCTACTGACTGAATGAAAGGAGCTGGCATCTCACTCTCTTTGAATCTTCTTTATCATGCTAAGAGGAGCAGGAAAAAGCAAAAAATTTCAGAATTGCACCTTGCAATGCGGAGAACTTACTGTTTGTGCATTTACAATATTCATTGATTTTTGCCATTGAAAAACATCATGTTATTCATATCACAGAAATGTTTGAAGCTACTGACTGAATGAAAAGAGCTGGCATCTCACTCTCTTTGAATCTTATTTATCATGCTAAGAGGAGCAGGAAAAAGCAAAAAATTTCAGAATTGCACCTTGCAATGTGGAGAAATTACTGTTTGTGCATTTACAATATTCATTGATTTTTGCCATTGAAAAACGTCCAGAAATGTTTGAAGCTACTGACTGAATGAAAGGAGCTGGCATCTCACTCTCTTTGAATCTTCTTTATCATGCTAAGAGGAGCAGGAAAAAGCAAAAAATTTCAGAATTGCACCTTGCAATGCGGAGAAATTACTGTTTGTGCATTTACAATATTCATTGATTTTTGCCATTGAAAAACATCATGTTATTCATATACCAGAAATGTTTGAAGTTACTGACTGAATGAAAAGAGCTGGCATCTCACTCTCTTTGAATCTTCTTTATCATGCTAAGAGGAGCAGGAAAAAGCAAAAAATTTCAGAATTGCACCTTGCAATGTGGAGAAATTACTGTTTGTGCATTTACAATATTCATTGATTTTTGCCATTGAAAAATGTCCAGAAATGTTTGAAGCTACTGACTGAATGAAAGGAGCTGGCATCTCACTCTCTTTGAATCTTCTTTATCATGCTAAGAGGAGCAGGAAAAAGCAAAAAATTTCAAAATTGCACCTTGCAATGCGGAGAAATTACTGTTTGTGCATTTACAATATTCATTGATTTTTGCCATTGAAAAACATCATGTTATTCATATACCAGAAATGTTTGAAGCTACTGACTGAATGAAAAGAGCTGGCATGTCACTCTCTTTGAATTTTCTTTATCATGAGAAGAGGAGCAGGAAAAAGCAAAAAATTTCAGAATTGCACCTTGCAATGTGGAGAAATTACTGTTTGTGCATTTACAATATTCATTGATTTTTGCCATTGAAAAACGTCCAGAAATGTTTGAAGCTACTGACTGAATGAAAGGAGCTGGCATCTCACTCTCTTTGAATCTTCTTTATCATGCTAAGAGGAGCAGGAAAAAGCAAAAAATTTCAGAATTGCACCTTGCAATGCGGAGAAATTACTGTTTGTGCATTTACAATATTCATTGATTTTTGCCATTGAAAAACATCATGTTATTCATATACCAGAAATGTTTGAAGCTACTGACTGAATGAAAAGAGTTGGCATCTCACACTCTTTGAATCTTCTTTATCATGCTAAGAGGAGCAGGAAAAAGCAAAAAATTTCCGAATTTCACCTTGCAATGTGGAGAAATTACTGTTTGTGCATTTACAATATTCATTGATTTTTGCCATTGAAAAATGTCCAGAAATGTTTGAAGCTACTGACTGAATGAAAGGAGCTGGCATCTCACTCTCTTTGAATCTTCTTTATCATGCTAAGAGGAGCAGGAAAAAGCAAAAAATTTCAGAATTGTACCTTGCAATGCGGAGAAATTACTGTTTGTGCATTTACAATATTCATTGATTTTTGCCATTGAAAAACATCATGTTATTCATATACCAGAAATGTTTGAAGCTACTGACTGAATGAAAAGAGCTGGCATCTCACTCTCTTTGAATCTTCTTTATCATGCTAAGAGGAGCAGGAAAAAGCAAAAAATTTCAGAATTGCACCTTGCAATGTGGAGAAATTACTGTTTGTGCATTTACAATATTCATTGATTTTTGCAATTGAAAAACGTCCAGAAATGTTTGAAGCTACTGACTGAATGAAAGGAGCTGGCATCTCACTCTCTTTGAATCTTCTTTATCATGCTAAGAGGAGCAGGAAAAATCAAAAAATTTCAGAATTGCACCTTGCAATGCGGAGAAATTACTGTTTGTGCATTTACAATATTCATTGATTTTTGCCATTGAAAAACATCATGTTATTCATATACCAGAAATGTTTGAAGCTACTGACTGAATGAAAAGAGCTGGCATGTCACTCTCTTTGAATCTTCTTTATCATGAGAAGAGGAGCAGGAAAAAGCAAAAAATTTCAGAATTGCACCTTGCAATGTGGAGAAATTACTGTTTGTGCATTTACAATATTCATTGATTTTTGCCATTGAAAAACGTCCAGAAATGTTTGAAGCTACTGACTGAATGAAAGGAGCTGGCATCTCACTCTCTTTGAATCTTCTTTATCATGCTAAGAGGAGCAGGAAAAAGCAAAAAAAATCAGAATTGCACCTTGCAATGTGGAGAAATTACTGTTTGTGCATTTACAATATTCATTGATTTTTGCCATTGAAAAACGTCCAGAAATGTTTGAAGCTACTGACTGAATGAAAGGAGCTGGTATCTCACTCTCTTTGAATCTTCTTTATCATGCTAAGAGGAGCAGGAAAAAGCAAAAAATTTCAGAATTGCACCTTGCAATGCGGAGAAATTACTGTTTGTGCATTTACAATATTCATTGATTTTTGCCATTGAAAAACATCATGTTATTCATATACCAGAAATGTTTGAAGCTACTGACTGAATGAAAAGAGTTGGCATCTCACTCTCTTTGAATCTTCTTTATCATGCTAAGAGGAGCAGGAAAAAGCAAAAAATTTCCGAATTGCACCTTGCAATGTGGAGAAATTACTGTTTGTGCATTTACAATATTCATTGATTTTTGCCATTGAAAAATGTCCAGAAATGTTTGAAGCTACTGACTGAATGAAAGGAGCTGGCATCTCACTCTCTTTGAATCTTCTTTATCATGCTAAGAGGAGCAGGAAAAAGCAAAAAATTTCAGAATTGCACCTTGCAATGCGGAGAAATTACTGTTTGTGCATTTACAATATTCATTGATTTTTGCCATTGAAAAACATCATGTTATTCATATACCAGAAATGTTTGAAGCTACTGACTGAATGAAAAGAGCTGGCATCTCACTCTCTTTGAATCTTCTTTATCTTGCTAAGAGGAGCAGGAAAAAGCAAAAAATTTCAGAATTGCACCTTGCAATGTGGAGAAATTACTGTTTGTGCATTTACAATATTCATTGATTTTTGCCATTGAAAAACGTCCAGAAATGTTTGAAGCTACTGACTGAATAAAAGGAGCTGGCATCTCACTCTCTTTGAATCTTCTTTATCATGCTAAGAGGAGCAGGAAAAAGCAAAAAAAATCAGAATTGCACCTTGCAATGTGGAGAAATTACTGTTTGTGCATTTACAATATTCATTGATTTTTGCCATTGAAAAACGTCCAGAAATGTTTGAAGCTACTGACTGAATGAAAGGAGCTGGCATCTCACTCTCTTTGAATCTTCTTTATCATGCTAAGAGGAGCAGGAAAAAGCAAAAAATTTCAGAATTGCACCTTGCAATGCGGAGAAATTACTGTTTGTGCATTTACAATATTCATTGATTTTTGCCATTGAAAAACATCATGTTATTCATATACCAGAAATGTTTGAAGCTACTGACTGAATGAAAAGAGTTGGCATCTCACTCTCTTTGAATCTTCTTTATCATGCTAAGAGGAGCAGGAAAAAGCAAAAAATTTCCGAATTGCACCTTGCAATGTGGAGAAATTACTGTTTGTGCATTTACAATATTCATTGATTTTTGCCATTGAAAAACGTCCAGAAATGTTTGAAGCTACTGACTGAATGAAAGGAGCTGGCATCTCACTCTCTTTGAATCTTCTTTATCATGCTAAGAGGAGCAGGAAAAAGCAAAAAATTTCAGAATTGCACCTTGCAATGCGGAGAAATTACTGTTTGTGCATTTACAATATTCATTGATTTTTGCCATTGAAAAACATCATGTTATTCATATACCAGAAGTGTTTGAAGCTACTGACTGAATGAAAAGAGCTGGCATCTCACTCTCTTTGAATCTTCTTTATCTTGCTAAGAGGAGCAGGAAAAAGCAAAAAATTTCAGAATTGCACCTTGCAATGTGGAGAAATTACTGTTTGTGCATTTACAATATTCATTGATTTTTGCCATTGAAAAACGTCCAGAAATGTTTGAAGCTACTGACTGAATGAAAGGAGCTGGCATCTCACTCTCTTTGAATCTTCTTTATCATGCTAAGAGGAGCAGGAAAAAGCAAAAAATTTCAGAATTGCACCTTGCAATGCGGAGAAATTACTGTTTGTGCATTTACAATATTCATTGATTTTTGCCATTGAAAAACATCATGTTATTCATATCACAGAAATGTTTGAAGCTACTGACTGAATGAAAAGAGCTGGCATCTCACTCTCTTTGAATCTTATTTATCATGCTAAGAGGAGCAGGAAAAAGCAAAAAATTTCAGAATTGCACCTTGCAATGCGGAGAAATTACTGTTTGTGCATTTACAATATTCATTGATTTTTGCCATTGAAAAACATCATGTTATTCATATACCAGAAATGTTTGAAGCTACTGACTGAATGAAAAGAGCTGGCATCTCACTCTCTTTGAATCTTCTTTATCATGCTAAGAGGAGCAGGAAAAGGCAAAAAAATTTCAGAATTGCACCTTGCAATGTGGAGAAATTACTGTTTGTGCATTTACAATATTCATTGATTTTTGCCATTGAAAAACGTCCAGAAATGTTTGAAGCTACTGACTGAATGAAAGGAGCTGGCATCTCACTCTCTTTGAATCTTCTTTATCATGCTAAGAGGAGCAGGAAAAAGCAAAAAATTTCAGAATTGCACCTTGCAATGCGGAGAAATTACTGTTTGTGCATTTACAATATTCATTGATTTTTGCCATTGAAAAACATCATGTTATTCATATACCAGAAATGTTTGAAGCTACTGACTGAATGAAAAGAGCTGGCATCTCACTCTCTTTGAATCTTCTTTATCATGCTAAGAGGAGCAGGAAAAAGCAAAAAATTTCAGAATTGCACCTTGCAATGTGGAGAAATTACTGTTTGTGCATTTACAATATTCATTGATTTTTGCCATTGAAAAACGTCCAGAAATGTTTGAAGCTACTGACTGAATGAAAGGAGCTGGCATCTCACTCTCTTTGAATCTTCTTTATCATGCTAAGAGGAGCAGGAAAAAGCAAAAAATTTCAGAATTGCACCTTGCAATGCGGAGAAATTACTGTTTGTGCATTTACAATATTCATTGATTTTTGCCATTGAAAAACATCATGTTATTCATATACCAGAAATGTTTGAAGCTACTGACTGAATGAAAGGAGCTGGCATCTCACTCTCTTTGAATCTTCTTTATCATGCTAAGAGGAGCAGGAAAAAGCACAAAATTTCAGAATTGCACCTTGCAATGCGGAGAAATTACTGTTTGTGCATTTACAATATTCATTGATTTTTGCCATTGAAAAACATCCAGAAATGTTTGAAGCTACTGACTGAATGAAAGGAGCTGGCATCTCACTCTCTTTGAATCTTCTTTATCATGCTAAGAGGAGCAGGAAAAAGCACAAAATTTCAGAATTGCACCTTGCAATGCGGAGAAATTACAGTTTGTGCATTTACAATATTCATTGATTTTTGCCATTGAAAACATCATGTTATTCATATACCAGAAATGTTTGAAGTTACTGACTGAATGAAAAGAGCTGGCATCTCACTCTCTTTGAATCTTCTTTATCATGCTAAGAGGAGCAGGAAAAAGCAAAAAATTTCAGAATTGCACCTTGCAATGTGGAGAAATTACTGTTTGTGAATTTACAATATTCATTGATTTTTGCCATTGAAAAATGTCCAGAAATGTTTGAAGCTACTGACTGAATGAAAGGAGCTGGCATCTCACTCTCTTTGAATCTTCTTTATCATGCTAAGAGGAGCAGGAAAAAGCAAAAAATTTCAAAATTGCACCTTGCAATGCGGAGAAATTACTGTTTGTGCATTTACAATATTCATTGATTTTTGCCATTGAAAAACATCATGATATTCATATACCAGAAATGTTTGAAGCTACTGACTGAATGAAAAGAGCTGTCATGTCACTCTCTTTGAATCTTCTTTATCATGAGAAGAGGAGCAGGAAAAAGCAAAAAATTTCAGAATTGCACCTTGCAATGTGGAGAAATTACTGTTTGTGCATTTACAATATTCATTGATTTTTGCCATTGAAAAACATCCAGAAATGTTTGAAGCTACTGACTGAATGAAAGGAGCTGGCATCTCACTCTCTTTGAATCTTCTTTATCATGCTAAGAGGAGCAGGAAAAAGCAAAAAAATTCAGAATTGCACCTTGCAATGCGGAGAAATTACTGTTTGTGCATTTACAATATTCATAGATTTTTGCCATTGAAAAACATCATGTTATTCATATACCAGAAATGTTTGAAGCTACTGACTGAATGAAAAGAGCTGGCATCTCACTCTCTTTGAATCTTCTTTATCATGCTAAGAGGAGCAGGAAAAAGCAAAAAATTTCAGAATTGCACCTTGCAATGTCGAGAAATTACTGTTTGTGCATTTACAATATTCATTGATTTTTGCCATTGAAAAACGTCCAGAAATGTTTGAAACTACTGACTGAATGAAAGGAGCTGGCATCTCACTCTCTTTGAATCTTCTTTATCATGCTAAGAGGTGCAGGAAAAAGCAAAAAAATTCAGAATTGCACCTTGCAATGCGGAGAAATTACTGTTTGTGCATTTACAATATTCATTGATTTTTGTCATTGAAAAACATCATGTTATTCATATACCTGAAATGTTTGAAGCTACTGACTGAATGAAAAGAGCTGGCATCTCACTCTCGTTGAATCTTCTTTATCATGCTAAGAGGAGCAGGAAAAAGCAAAAAATTTCAGAATTGCACCTTGCAATGTGGAGAAATTACTGATTGTGCATTTACAATATTCATTGATTTTTGCCATTGAAAAACATCCAGAAAGGTTTGAAGCTACTGACTGAATGAAAGTAGCTGGCATCTCACTCTCTTTGAATCTTCTTTATCATGCTAAGAGGAGCAGGAAAAAGCAAAAAATTTCAGAATTGCACCTTTCAATGCGGAGAAATTACTGATTGAGCATTTACAATATTCATTGATTTTTGCCATTGAAAAACATCATGTTATTCATATACCAGAAATGTTTGAAGCTACTGACTGAATGAAAAGAGCTGGCATGTCACTCTCTTTGAATCTTCTTTATCATGAGAAGAGGAGCAGGAAAAAGCAAAAAATTTCAGAATTGCACCTTGCAATGTGGAGAAATAACTGTTTGTGCATTTACAATATTCATTGATTTTTGCCATTGAAAAACGTCCAGAAATGTTTGAAGCTACTGACTGAATGAAAGGAGCTGGCATCTCACTCTCTTTGAATCTTCTTTATCATGCTAAGAGAAGCAGGAAAAAGCAAAAAATTTCAGAATTGCACCTTGCAATGCGGAGAAATTACTGTTTGTGCATTTACAATATTCATTGATTTTTGCCGTTGAAAAACATCATGTTATTCATATACCAGAAATGTTTGAAGCTACTGACTGAATGAAAAGAGCTGGCATCTCACTCTCTTTGAATCTTCTTTATCATGCTAAGAGGAGCAGGAAAAAGCAAAAAAATTCAGAATTGCACCTTGCAATGTGGAGAAATTACTGTTTGTGCATTTACAATATTCATTGATTTTTGCCATTGAAAAATGTCCAGAAATGTTTGAAGCTACTGAATGAATGAAAGGAGCTGGCATCTCACACTCTTTGAATCTTCTTTATCATGCTAAGAGGAGCAGGAAAAAGCAAAAAAATTCAGAATTGCACCTTGCAATTCGGAGAAATTACTGTTTGTGCATTTACAATATTCATTGATTTTTGCCATTGAAAAACATCATGTTATTCATATACCAGAAATGTTTGAAGCTACTGACTGAATGAAAAGAGCTGGCATCTCACTCTCTTTGAATCTTCTTTATCATGCTAAGAGGAGCAGGAAAAAGCAAAAAAATTCAGAATTGCACCTTGCAATGTGGAGAAATTACTGTTTGTGCAATTTACAATATTCATTGATTTTTGCTATTGAAAAACGTCCAGAAATGTTTGAAGCTACTGACTGAATGAAAGGAGCTGGCATCTCACTCTCTTTGAATCTTCTTTATCATGCTAAGAGGAGCAGGAAAAAGCAAAAAATTTCAGAATTGCACCTTGCAATGCGGAGAAATTACTGTTTGTGCATTTACAATATTCAATGATTTTTGCCATTGAAAAACATCCAGAAAGGTTTGAAGCTACTGACTGAATGAAAGGAGCTAGCATCTCACTCTCTTTGAATCTTCTTTATCATGCTAAGAGGAGCAGGAAAAAGCAAAAAATTTCAGAATTGCACCTTGCAATGCGGAGAAATTACTGTTTGTGCATTTACAATATTCATTGATTTTTGCCATTGAAAAACATCATGTTATTCATATACCAGAAATGTTTGAAGCTACTGACTGATTGAAAAGAGCTGGCATCTCACTCTCTTTGAATCTTCTTTATCATGCTAAGAGGATCAGGAAAAAGCAAAAAATTTCAGAATTGCACCTTGCAATGTGGAGAAATTACTGTTTGTGCATTTACAATATTCATTGATTTTTGCCATTGAAAAACGTCCAGAAATGTTTGAAGCTACTGACTGAATGAAAGGAGCTGGCATCTCACTCTCTTTGAATCTTCTTTATCATGCTAAGAGGAGCAGGAAAAAGCAAAACATTTCAGAATTGCACCTTGCAATGCGGAGAAATTACTGCTTGTGCATTTACAATATTCATTGATTTTTGCCATTGAAAAACATCATGTTATTCATATACCAGAAATGTTTGAAGCTACTGACTGAATGAAAAGAGCTGGCATCTCACTCTCTTTGAATCTTCTTTATCATGCTAAGAGTAGCAGGAAAAAGCAAAAAATTTCAGAATTGCACCTTGCAATGTGGAGAAATTACTGTTTGTGCATTTACAATATTCATTGATTTTTGCCCTTGAAAAACATCCAGAAATGTTTGAAGCTACTGACTGAATGAAAGGAGCCTGCAACTCACTCTCTTTGAATCTTCTTTATCATGCTAGGAGGAGCAGGAAAAAGCAAAAAATTTCAGAATTGCACCTGCAATGCGGAGAAATTACTGTTTGTGCATTTACAATATTCATTGATTTTTGCCATTGAAAAACATCATGTTATTCATATTCCAGAAATGTTTGAAGCTACTGACTGAATGAAAAGAGCTGGCATCTCACGCTCTTTGAATCTTCTTTGTCATGCTAAGAGGAGCAGGAAAAAAAAAAAAATTCAGAATTGCACCTTGCAATGTGGAGAAATTACTGTTTGTGCATTTACAATATTCATTGATTTTTGCCATTGAAAAACGTCCAGAAATGTTTGAAGCTACTGACTGAATGAAAGGAGCTGGCATCTCACTCTCTTTGAATCTTCTTTATCATGCTAAGAGGAGCAGGAAAAAGCAAAAAATTTCAGAATTGCACCTTGCAATGCGGAGAAATTACTGTTTGTGCATTTACAATATTCATTGATTTTTGCCATTGAAAAACATCATGTTATTCATATACCAGAAATGTTTGAAGCTACTGACTGAATGAAAAGAGCTGGCATCTCACTCTCTTTGAATCTTCTTTATCATGCTAAGAGGAGCAGGAAAAAGCAAAAAACTTCAGAATTGCACCTTGCAATGTGGAGAAATTACTGTTTGTGCATTTACAATATTCATTGATTTTTGCCATTGAAAAATGTCCAGAAATGTTTGAAGCTACTGACTGAATGAAAGGAGTTGGCATCTCACTCTCTTTGAATCTTCTTTATCATGCTAAGAGGAGCAGGAAAAAGCAAAAAATTTCAGAATTGCACCTTGCAATGCGGAGAAATTACTGTTTGTGCATTTACAATATTCATTGATTTTTGCCATTGAAAAACATCATGTTATTCATATACCAGAAATGTTTGAAGCTACTGACTGAATGAAAAGAGCTGGCATGTCACTCTCTTTGAATCTTCTTTATCATGAGAAGAGGAGCAGGAAAAAGCAAAAAATTTCAGAATTGCACCTTGCAATGTGGAGAAATTACTGTTTGTGCATTTACAATATTCATTGATTTTTGCCATTGAAAAACGTCCAGAAATGTTTGAAGCTACTGACTGAATGAAGGGAGCTGGCATCCCACTCTCTTTGAATCTTCTTTATCATGCTAAGAGGAGCAGGAAAAATCAAAAAATTTCAGAAATGCACCTTGCAATGCGGAGAAATTACTGTTTGTGCATTTACAATATTCATTGATTTTTGCCATTGAAAAACATCATGTTATTCATATACCAGAAATGTTTGAAGCTACTGACTGAATGAAAAGAGCTGGCATCTCACTCTCTTTGAATCTTCTTTATCATGCTAAGAGGAGCAGGAAAAAGCAAAAGAATCTGAATTGCACCTTGCAATGTGGAGAAATTACTGTTTGTGCATTTACAATATTCATTGATTTTTGCCATTGAAAAACGTCCAGAAATATTTGAAGCTACTGACTGAATGAAAGGAGCTGGCATCTCACTCTCTTTGAATCTTCTTTATCATGCTAAGAGGAGCAGGAAAAAGCAAAAAATTTAAGAATTGCACCTTGCAATGCGGAGAAATTACTGTTTGTGCATTTACAATATTCATTGATTTTTGCCATTGAAAAACATCATGTTATTCATATACCAGAAATGTTTGAAGCTACTGACTGAATGAAAAGAGCTGGCATCTCACTCTCTTTGAATCTTCTTTATCATGCTAAGAGGAGCAGGAAAAAGAAAAAATTTCAGAATTGCACCTTGCAATGTGTAGAATTACTGTTTGTGCATTTACAATATTCATTGATTTTTGCCATTGAAAAACGTCCAGAAATGTTTGAAGCTACTGACTGAATGAAAGGAGCTGGCATCTCACTCTCTTTGAATCTTCTTTATCATGCTAAAAGGAGCAGGAAAAAGCAAAAAAATTCAGAATTGCACCTTGCAATGCGGAGAAATTACTGTTTGTGCATTTACAATATTCATTGATTTTTGCCATTGAAAAACATCATGTTATTCATATACCAGAAATGTTTGAAGCTACTGACTGAATGAAAAGAGCTGGCATCTCACTCTCTTTGAATCTTCTTTATCATGCTAAGAGGATCAGGAAAAAGCAAAAAATTTCAGAATTGCACCTTGCAATGTGGAGAAATTACTGTTTGTGCATTTACAATATTCATTGATTTTTGCCATTGAAAAACGTCCAGAAATGTTTGAAGCTACTGACTGAATGAAAGGAGCTGGCATCTCACTCTCTTTGAATCTTCTTTATCATGCTAAGAGGAGCAGGAAAAAGCAAAACATTTCAGAATTGCACCTTGCAATGCGGAAAAATTACTGTTTGTGCATTTACAATATTCATTGATTTTTGCCTTTGAAAAACATCATGTTATTCATATACCAGAAATGTTTGAATCTACTGACTGAATGAAAAGAGCTGGCATCTCACTGTCGTTGAATCTTCTTTATCATGCTAAGAGGAGCAGGAAAAAGCAAAAAATTTCAGAATTGCACCTTGCAATGTGGAGAAATTACTGTTTGTGCATTTACAATATTCATTGATTTTTGCCATTGAAAAACATCCAGAAAGGTTTGAAGCTACTGACTGAATGAAAGGAGCTAGCATCTCACTCTCTTTGAATCTTCTTTATCATGCTAAGAGGAGCAGGAAAAAGCAAAAAATTTCAGAATTGCACCTTGCAATGTGGAGAAATTACTGTTTGTGCATTTACAATATTCATTGATTTTTGCCATTGAAAAACGTACAGAAATGTTTGAAGCTACTGACTGAATGAAAGGAGCTGGCATCTCACTCTCTTTGAATCTTCTTTATCATGCTAAAAGGAGCAAGAAAAAGCAAAAAAATTCAGAATTGCACCTTGCAATGCGGAGAAATTACTGTTTGTGCATTTACAATATTCATTGATTTTTGCCATTGAAAAACATCATGTTATTCATATACCAGAAATGTTTGAAGCTACTGACTGAATGAAAAGAGCTGGCATCTCACTCTCTTTGAATCTTCTTTATCATGCTAAGAGGATCAGGAAAAAGCAAAAAATTTCAGAATTGCACCTTGCAATGTGGAGAAATTACTGTTTGTGCATTTACAATATTCATTGATTTTTGCCATTGAAAAACGTCCAGAAATGTTTGAAGCTACTGACTGAATGAAAAGAGCTGGCATCTCACTCTCTTTGAATCTTCTTTATCATGCTAAGAGGAGCAGGAAAAAGCAAAAAATTTAAGAATTGCACCTTGCAATGCGGAGAAATTACTGTTTGTGCATTTACAATATTCATTGATTTTTGCCATTGAAAAACATCATGTTATTCATATACCAAAAATGTTTGAAGCTACTGACTGAATGAAAAGAGCTGGCATCTCACTCTCTTTGAATCTTCTTTATGATGCTAAGAGGAGCAGGAAAAAGAAAAAATTTCAGAATTGCACCTTGCAATGTGTAGAATTACTGTTTGTGCATTTACAATATTCATTGATTTTTGCCATTGAAAAACGTCCAGAAATGTTTGAAGCTACTGACTGAATGAAAGGAGCTGGCATCTCACTCTCTTTGAATCTTCTTTATCATGCTAAAAGGAGCAGGAAAAAGCAAAAAAATTCAGAATTGCACCTTGCAATGCGGAGAAATTACTGTTTGTGCATTTACAATATTCATTGATTTTTGCCATTGAAAAACATCATGTTATTCATATACCAGAAATGTTTGAAGCTACTGACTGAATGAAAAGAGCTGGCATCTCACTCTCTTTGAATCTTCTTTATCATGCTAAGAGGATCAGGAAAAAGCAAAAAATTTCAGAATTGCACCTTGCAATGTGGAGAAATTACTGTTTGTGCATTTACAATATTCATTGATTTTTGCCTTTGAAAAACATCATGTTATTCATATACCAGAAATGTTTGAATCTACTGACTGAATGAAAAGAGCTGGCATCTCACTGTCGTTGAATCTTCTTTATCATGCTAAGAGGAGCAGGAAAAAGCAAAAAATGTCAGAATTGCACCTTGCAATGTGGAGAAATTACTGTTTGTGCATTTACAATATTCATTGATTTTTGCCATTGAAAAACATCCAGAAAGGTTTGAAGCTACTGACTGAATGAAAGGAGCTAGCATCTCACTCTCTTTGAATCTTCTTTATCATGCTAAGAGGAGCAGGAAAAAGCAAAAAAATTCAGAATTGCACCTTGCAATGTGGAGAAATTACTGTTTGTGCATTTACAATATTCATTGATTTTTGCTATTGAAAAACGTCCAGAAATGTTTGAAGCTACTGACTGAATGAAAAGAGCTGGCATCTCACTCTCTTTGAATCTTCTTTATCATGCTAAGAGGAGCAGGAAAAAGCAAAACATTTCAGAATTGCACCTTGCAATGCGGAGAAATTACTGTTTGTGCATTTACAATATTCATTGATTTTTGCCATTGAAAAATATCATGTTATTCATATACCAGAAATGTTTGAAGCTACTGACTGAATGAAAAGAGCTGGCATCTCACTCTCTTTGAATCTTCTTTATCATGCTAAGAGGAGCAGGAAAAAGCAAAAAATTTCAGAATTGCACCTTGCAATGTGGAGAAATTACTGTTTGTGCATTTACAATATTCATTGATTTTTGCCATTGAAAAACGTACAGAAATGTTTGAAGCTACTGACTGAATGAAAGGAGCTGGCATCTCACTCTCTTTGAATCTTCTTTATCATGCTAAAAGGAGCAAGAAAAAGCAAAAAAATTCAGAATTGCACCTTGCAATGCGGAGAAATTACTGTTTGTGCATTTACAATATTCATTGATTTTTGCCATTGAAAAACATCATGTTATTCATATACCAGAAATGTTTGAAGCTACTGACTGAATGAAAAGAGCTGGCATCTCACTCTCTTTGAATCTTCTTTATCATGCTAAGAGGATCAGGAAAAAGCAAAAAATTTCAGAATTGCACCTTGCAATGTGGAGAAATTACTGTTTGTGCATTTACAATATTCATTGATTTTTGCCATTGAAAAACGTCCAGAAATGTTTGAAGCTACTGACTGAATGAAAAGAGCTGGCATCTCACTCTCTTTGAATCTTCTTTATCATGCTAAGAGGAGCAGGAAAAAGCAAAACATTTCAGAATTGCACCTTGCAATGCGGAAAAATAACTGTTTGTGCATTTACAATATTCATTGATTTTTGCCTTTGAAAAACATCATGTTATTCATATACCAGAAATGTTTGAATCTACTGACTGAATGAAAAGAGCTGGCATCTTACTCTCGTTGAATCTTCTTTATCATGCTAAGAGGAGCAGGAAAAAGCAAAAAATTTCAGAATTGCACCTTGCAATGTGGAGAAATTACTGTTTGTGCATTTACAATATTCATTGATTTTTGCCATTGAAAAACATCCAGAAAGGTTTGAAGCTACTGACTGAATGAAAGGAGCTAGCATCTCACTCTCTTTGAATCTTCTTTATCATGCAAAGAGGAGCAGGAAAAAGCAAAAAAATTCAGAATTGCACCTTGCAATGTGGAGAAATTACTGTTTGTGCATTTACAATATTCATTGATTTTTGCTATTGAAAAACGTCCAGAAATGTTTGAAGCTACTGACTGAATGAAAGGAGCTGGCATCTCACTCTCTTTGAATCTTCTTTATCATGCTAAGAGGAGCAGGAAAAAGCAAAACATTTCAGAATTGCACCTTGCAATGCGGAGAAATTACTGTTTGTGCATTTACAATATTCATTGATTTTTGCCATTGAAAAATATCATGTTATTCATATACCAGAAATGTTTGAAGCTACTGACTGAATGAAAAGAGCTGGCATCTCACTCTCTTTGAATCTTCTTTATCATGCTAAGAGGAGCAGGAAAAAGCAAAAAATTTCAGAATTGCACCTTGCAATGTGGAGAAATTATTGTTTGTGCATTTACAATATTCATTGATTTTTGCCATTGAAAAACGTCCAGAAATGTTTGAAGCTACTGACTGAATGAAAGGAGGTGGCATCTCACTCTCTTTGAATTTTCTTTATCATGCTAAGAGGAGCAGGAAAAAGCAATAAATTTCAGAATTGCACCTTGCAATGCGGAGAAATTACTGTTTGTGCATTTACAATATTCATTGATTTTTGCCATTGAAAAACATCATGTTATTCATATACCAGAAATGTTTGAAGCTACTGACTGAATGAAAAGAGCTGGCATCTCACTCTCTTTGAATCTTCTTTATCATGCTAAGAGGATCAGGAAAAAGCAAAAAATTTCAGAATTGCACCTTGCAATGTGGAGAAATTACTGTTTGTGCATTTACAATATTCATTGATTTTTGCCTTTGAAAAACATCATGTTATTCATATACCAGAAATGTTTGAATCTACTGACTGAATGAAAAGAGCTGGCATCTCACTGTCGTTGAATCTTCTTTATCATGCTAAGAGGAGCAGGAAAAAGCAAAAAATGTCAGAATTGCACCTTGCAATGTGGAGAAATTACTGTTTGTGCATTTACAATATTCATTGATTTTTGCCATTGAAAAACATCCAGAAAGGTTTGAAGCTACTGACTGAATGAAAGGAGCTAGCATCTCACTCTCTTTGAATCTTCTTTATCATGCTAAGAGGAGCAGGAAAAAGCAAAAAAATTCAGAATTGCACCTTGCAATGTGGAGAAATTACTGTTTGTGCATTTACAATATTCATTGATTTTTGCTATTGAAAAACGTCCAGAAATGTTTGAAGCTACTGACTGAATGAAAAGAGCTGGCATCTCACTCTCTTTGAATCTTCTTTATCATGCTAAGAGGAGCAGGAAAAAGCAAAACATTTCAGAATTGCACCTTGCAATGCGGAGAAATTACTGTTTGTGCATTTACAATATTCATTGATTTTTGCCATTGAAAAATATCATGTTATTCATATACCAGAAATGTTTGAAGCTACTGACTGAATGAAAAGAGCTGGCATCTCACTCTCTTTGAATCTTCTTTATCATGCTAAGAGGAGCAGGAAAAAGCAAAAAATTTCAGAATTGCACCTTGCAATGTGGAGAAATTACTGTTTGTGCATTTACAATATTCATTGATTTTTGCCATTGAAAAACGTACAGAAATGTTTGAAGCTACTGACTGAATGAAAGGAGCTGGCATCTCACTCTCTTTGAATCTTCTTTATCATGCTAAAAGGAGCAAGAAAAGCAAAAAAATTCAGAATTGCACCTTGCAATGCGGAGAAATTACTGTTTGTGCATTTACAATATTCATTGATTTTTGCCATTGAAAAACATCATGTTATTCATATACCAGAAATGTTTGAAGCTACTGACTGAATGAAAAGAGCTGGCATCTCACTCTCTTTGAATCTTCTTTATCATGCTAAGAGGATCAGGAAAAAGCAAAAAATTTCAGAATTGCACCTTGCAATGTGGAGAAATTACTGTTTGTGCATTTACAATATTCATTGATTTTTGCCATTGAAAAACGTCCAGAAATGTTTGAAGCTACTGACTGAATGAAAAGAGCTGGCATCTCACTCTCTTTGAATCTTCTTTATCATGCTAAGAGGAGCAGGAAAAAGCAAAACATTTCAGAATTGCACCTTGCAATGCGGAAAAATTAATGTTTGTGCATTTACAATATTCATTGATTTTTGCCTTTGAAAAACATCATGTTATTCATATACCAGAAATGTTTGAATCTACTGACTGAATGAAAAGAGCTGGCATCTTACTCTCGTTGAATCTTCTTTATCATGCTAAGAGGAGCAGGAAAAAGCAAAAAATTTCAGAATTGCACCTTGCAATGTGGAGAAATTACTGTTTGTGCATTTACAATATTCATTGATTTTTGCCATTGAAAAACATCCAGAAAGGTTTGAAGCTACTGACTGAATGAAAGGAGCTAGCATCTCACTCTCTTTGAATCTTCTTTATCATGCAAAGAGGAGCAGGAAAAAGCAAAAAAATTCAGAATTGCACCTTGCAATGTGGAGAAATTACTGTTTGTGCATTTACAATATTCATTGATTTTTGCTATTGAAAAACGTCCAGAAATGTTTGAAGCTACTGACTGAATGAAAGGAGCTGGCATCTCACTCTCTTTGAATCTTCTTTATCATGCTAAGAGGAGCAGGAAAAAGCAAAACATTTCAGAATTGCACCTTGCAATGCGGAGAAATTACTGTTTGTGCATTTACAATATTCATTGATTTTTGCCATTGAAAAATATCATGTTATTCATATACCAGAAATGTTTGAAGCTACTGACTGAATGAAAAGAGCTGGCATCTCACTCTCTTTGAATCTTCTTTATCATGCTAAGAGGAGCAGGAAAAAGCAAAAAATTTCAGAATTGCACCTTGCAATGTGGAGAAATTATTGTTTGTGCATTTACAATATTCATTGATTTTTGCCATTGAAAAACGTCCAGAAATGTTTGAAGCTACTGACTGAATGAAAGGAGGTGGCATCTCACTCTCTTTGAATTTTCTTTATCATGCTAAGAGGAGCAGGAAAAAGCAATAAATTTCAGAATTGCACCTTGCAATGCGGAGAAATTACTGTTTGTGCATTTACAATATTCATTGATTTTTGCCATTGAAAAACATCATGTTATTCATATACCAGAAATGTTTGAAGCTACTGACTGAATGAAAAGAGCTGGCATCTCACTCTCTTTGAATCTTCTTTATCATGCTAAGAGGAGCAGGAAAAAGCAAAAAATTTCAGAATTGCACCTTGTAATGTGGAGAAATTACTGTTTGTGCATTTACAATATTCATTGATTTTTGCCATTGAAAAACATCATGTTATTCATATACCAGAAATGTTTGAAGCTACTGACTGAATGAAAAGAGCTGGCATCTCACTCTCTTTGAATCTTCTTTTTCATGCTAAGAGGAGCAGGAAAAAGCAAAAAATTTCAGAATTGCACCTTGCAATGTGTAGAATTACTGTTTGTGCATTTACAATATTCATTGATTTTTGCCATTGAAAAACGTCCAGAAATGTTTGAAGCTACTGACTGAATGAAAGGAGCTGGCATCTCACCCTCTTTGAATCTTCTTTATCATGCTAAAAGGAGCAGGAAAAACCAAAAAAATTCAGAATTGCACCTTGCAATGCGGAGAAATTACTGTTTGTGCATTTACAATATTCATTGATTTTTGCCATTGAAAAACATCATGTTATTCATATACCAGAAATGTTTGAAGCTACTGACTGAATGAAAAGAGCTGGCATCTCACTCTCTTTGAATCTTCTTTATCATGCTAAGAGGATCAGGAAAAAGCAAAAAATTTCAGAATTGCACCTTGCAATGTGGAGAAATTACTGTTTGTGCATTTACAATATTCATTGATTTTTGCCATTGAAAAACGTCCAGAAATGTTTGAAGCTACTGACTGAATGAAAGGAGCTGGCATCTCACTCTCTTTCAATCTTCTTTATCATGCTAAGAGGAGCAGGAAAAAGCAAAACATTTCAGAATTGCACCTTGCAATGCGGAGAAATTACTGTTTGTGCATTTACAATATTCATTGATTTTTGCCATTGAAAAACATCATGTTATTCATATACCAGAAAGGTTTGAAGCTACTGACTGAATGAAAAGAGCTGGCATCTCACTCTCTTTGAATCTTCTTTATCATTCTAAGAGTAGCAGGAAAAAGCAAAAAATTTCAGAATTGCACCTTGCAATGTGGAGAAATTACTGTTTGTGCATTTACAATATTCATTGATTTTTGCCATTGAAAAACATCCAGAAATGTTTGAAGCTACTGACTGAATGAAAGGAGCTGGCATCTCACTCTCTTTGAATCTTCTTTATCATGCTAAGAGGAGCAGGAAAAAGCACAAAATTTCAGAATTGCACCTTGCAATGCGGAGAAATTACTGTTTGTGCATTTACAATATTCATTGATTTTTGCCATTGAAAAACATCCAGAAATGTTTGAAGCTACTGACTGAATGAAAGGAGCTGGCATCTCACTCTCTTTGAATCTTCTTTATCATGCTAAGAGGAGCAGGAAAAAGCAAAAAATTTCAGAATTGCACCTTGTAATGTGGAGAAATTACTGTTTGTGCATTTACAATATTCATTGATTTTTGCCATTGAAAAACATCATGTTATTCATATACCAGAAATGTTTGAAGCTACTGACTGAATGAAAAGAGCTGGCATCTCACTCTCTTTGAATCTTCTTTTTCATGCTAAGAGGAGCAGGAAAAAGCAAAAAATTTCAGAATTGCACCTTGCAATGTGTAGAATTACTGTTTGTGCATTTACAATATTCATTGATTTTTGCCATTGAAAAATGTCCAGAAATGTTTGAAGCTACTGACTGAATGAAAGGAGCTGGCATCTCACCCTCTTTGAATGTTCTTTATCATGCTAAAAGGAGCAGGAAAAACCAAAAAAATTCAGAATTGCACCTTGCAATGCGGAGAAATTACTGTTTGTGCATTTACAATATTCATTGATTTTTGCCATTGAAAAACATCATGTTATTCATATACCAGAAATGTTTGAAGCTACTGACTGAATGAAAAGAGCTGGCATCTCACTCTCTTTGAATCTTCTTTATCATGCTAAGAGGATCAGGAAAAAGCAAAAAATTTCAGAATTGCACCTTGCAATGTGGAGAAATTACTGTTTGTGCATTTACAATATTCATTGATTTTTGCCATTGAAAAACGTCCAGAAATGTTTGAAGCTACTGACTGAATGAAAGGAGCTGGCATCTCACTCTCTTTCAATCTTCTTTATCATGCTAAGAGGAGCAGGAAAAAGCAAAACATTTCAGAATTGCACCTTGCAATGCGGAGAAATTACTGTTTGTGCATTTACAATATTCATTGATTTTTGCCATTGAAAAACATCATGTTATTCATATACCAGAAAGGTTTGAAGCTACTGACTGAATGAAAAGAGCTGGCATCTCACTCTCTTTGAATCTTCTTTATCATTCTAAGAGGATCAGGAAAAAGCAAAAAATTTCAGAATTGCACCTTGCAATGTGGAGAAATTACTGTTTGTGCATTTACAATATTCATTGATTTTTGCCATTGAAAAACGTCCAGAAATGTTTGAAGCTACTGACTGAATGAAAGGAGCTGGCATCTCACTCTCTTTCAATCTTCTTTATCATGCTAAGAGGAGCAGGAAAAAGCAAAACATTTCAGAATTGCACCTTGCAATGTGGAGAAATTACTGTTTGTGCATTTACAATATTCATTGATTTTTGCCATTGAAAAACATCATGTTATTCATATACCAGAAAGGTTTGAAGCTACTGACTGAATGAAAAGAGCTGGCATCTCACTCTCTTTGAATCTTCTTTATCATTCTAAGAGTAGCAGGAAAAAGCAAAAAATTTCAGAATTGCACCTTGCAATGTGGAGAAATTACTGTTTGTGCATTTACAATATTCATTGATTTTTGCCATTGAAAAACATCCAGAAATGTTTGAAGCTACTGACTGAATGAAAGGAGCTGGCATCTCACTCTCTTTGAATCTTCTTTATCATGCTAAGAGGAGCAGGAAAAAGCACAAAATTTCAGAATTGCACCTTGCAATGCGGAGAAATTACTGTTTGTGCATTTACAATATTCATTGATTTTTGCCATTGAAAAACATCCAGAAATGTTTGAAGCTACTGACTGAATGAAAGGAGCTGGCATCTCACTCTCTTTGAATCTTCTTTATCATGCTAAGAGGAGCAGGAAAAAGCAAAAAATTTCAGAATTGCACCTTGTAATGTGGAGAAATTACTGTTTGTGCATTTACAATATTCATTGATTTTTGCCATTGAAAAACATCATGTTATTCATATACCAGAAATGTTTGAAGCTACTGACTGAATGAAAAGAGCTGGCATCTCACTCTCTTTGAATCTTCTTTTTCATGCTAAGAGGAGCAGGAAAAAGCAAAAAATTTCAGAATTGCACCTTGCAATGTGTAGAATTACTGTTTGTGCATTTACAATATTCATTGATTTTTGCCATTGAAAAACGTCCAGAAATGTTTGAAGCTACTGACTGAATGAAAGGAGCTGGCATCTCACCCTCTTTGAATCTTCTTTATCATGCTAAAAGGAGCAGGAAAAACCAAAAAAATTCAGAATTGCACCTTGCAATGCGGAGAAATTACTGTTTGTGCATTTACAATATTCATTGATTTTTGCCATTGAAAAACATCATGTTATTCATATACCAGAAATGTTTGAAGCTACTGACTGAATGAAAAGAGCTGGCATCTCACTCTCTTTGAATCTTCTTTATCATGCTAAGAGGATCAGGAAAAAGCAAAAAATTTCAGAATTGCACCTTGCAATGTGGAGAAATTACTGTTTGTGCATTTACAATATTCATTGATTTTTGCCATTGAAAAACGTCCAGAAATGTTTGAAGCTACTGACTGAATGAAAGGAGCTGGCATCTCACTCTCTTTCAATCTTCTTTATCATGCTAAGAGGAGCAGGAAAAAGCAAAACATTTCAGAATTGCACCTTGCAATGCGGAGAAATTACTGTTTGTGCATTTACAATATTCATTGATTTTTGCCATTGAAAAACATCATGTTATTCATATACCAGAAATGTTTGAAGCTACTGACTGAATGAAAAGAGCTGGCATCTCACTCTCTTTGAATCTTCTTTATCATTCTAAGAGTAGCAGGAAAAAGCAAAAAATTTCAGAATTGCACCTTGCAATGTGGAGAAATTACTGTTTGTGCATTTACAATATTCATTGATTTTTGCCATTGAAAAACATCCAGAAATGTTTGAAGCTACTGACTGAATGAAAGGAGCTGGCATCTCACTCTCTTTGAATCTTCTTTATCATGCTAAGAGGAGCAGGAAAAAGCACAAAATTTCAGAATTGCACCTTGCAATGCGGAGAAATTACTGTTTGTGCATTTACAATATTCATTGATTTTTGCCATTGAAAAACATCCAGAAATGTTTGAAGCTACTGACTGAATGAAAGGAGCTGGCATCTCACTCTCTTTGAATCTTCTTTATCATGCTAAGAGGAGCAGGAAAAAGCACAAAATTTCAGAATTGCACCTTGCAATGCGGAGAAATTACAGTTTGTGCATTTACAATATTCATTGATTTTTGCCATTGAAAACATCATGTTATTCATATACCAGAAATGTTTGAAGTTACTGACTGAATGAAAAGAGCTGGCATCTCACTCTCTTTGAATCTTCTTTATCATGCTAAGAGGAGCAGGAAAAAGCAAAAAATTTCAGAATTGCACCTTGCAATGTGGAGAAATTACTGTTTGTGAATTTACAATATTCATTGATTTTTGCCATTGAAAAATGTCCAGAAATGTTTGAAGCTACTGACTGAATGAAAGGAGCTGGCATCTCACTCTCTTTGAATCTTCTTTATCATGCTAAGAGGAGCAGGAAAAAGCAAAAAATTTCAAAATTGCACCTTGCAATGCGGAGAAATTACTGTTTGTGCATTTACAATATTCATTGATTTTTGCCATTGAAAAACATCATGTTATTCATATACCAGAAATGTTTGAAGCTACTGACTGAATGAAAAGAGCTGGCATGTCACTCTCTTTGAATCTTCTTTATCATGAGAAGAGGAGCAGGAAAAAGCAAAAAATTTCAGAATTGCACCTTGCAATGTGGAGAAATTACTGTTTGTGCATTTACAATATTCATTGATTTTTGCTATTGAAAAACGTCCAGAAATGTTTGAAGCTACTGACTGAATGAAAGGAGCTGGCATCTCACTCTCTTTGAATCTTCTTTATCATGCTAAGAGGAGCAGGAAAAAGCAAAACATTTCAGAATTGCACCTTGCAATGCGGAGAAATTACTGTTTGTGCATTTACAATATTCATTGATTTTTGCCATTGTAAAATATCATGTTATTCATATACCAGAAATGTTTGAAGCTACTGACTGAATGAAAAGAGCTGGCATCTCACTCTCTTTGAATCTTCTTTATCATGCTAAGAGGAGCAGGAAAAAGCAAAAAATTTCAGAATTGCACCTTGCAATGTGGAGAAATTACTGTTTGTGCATTTACAATATTCATTGATTTTTGCCATTGAAAAACGTCCAGAAATGTTTGAAGCTACTGACTGAATGAAAGGAGCTGGCATCTCACTCTCTTTGAATCTTCTTTATCATGCTAAAAGGAGCAAGAAAAAGCAAAAAAATTCAGAATTGCACCTTGCAATGCGGAGAAATTACTGTTTGTGCATTTACAATATTCATTGATTTTTGCCATTGAAAAACATCATGTTATTCATATACCAGAAATGTTTGAAGCTACTGACTGAATGAAAAGAGCTGGCATCTCACTCTCTTTGAATCTTCTTTATCATGCTAAGAGGATCAGGAAAAAGCAAAAAATTTCAGAATTGCACCTTGCAATGTGGAGAAATTACTGTTTGTGCATTTACAATATTCATTGATTTTTGCCATTGAAAAACGTCCAGAAATGTTTGAAGCTACTGACTGAATGAAAAGAGCTGGCATCTCACTCTCTTTGAATCTTCTTTATCATGCTAAGAGGAGCAGGAAAAAGCAAAACATTTCAGAATTGCACCTTGCAATGCGGAAAAATTACTGTTTGTGTATTTACAATATTCATTGATTTTTGCCTTTGAAAAACATCATGTTATTCATATACCAGAAATGTTTGAATCTACTGACTGAATGAAAAGAGCTGGCATCTCACTCTCGTTGAATCTTCTTTATCATGCTAAGAGGAGCAGGAAAAAGCAAAAAATTTCAGAATTGCACCTTGCAATGTGGAGAAATTACTGTTTGTGCATTTACAATATTCATTGATTTTTGCCATTGAAAAACATCCAGAAAGGTTTGAAGCTACTGACTGAATGAAAGGAGCTAGCATCTCACTCTCTTTGAATCTTCTTTATCATGCTAAGAGGAGCAGGAAAAAGCAAAAAAATTCAGAATTGCACCTTGCAATGTGGAGAAATTACTGTTTGTGCATTTACAATATTCATTGATTTTTGCTATTGAAAAACGTCCAGAAATGTTTGAAGCTACTGACTGAATGAAAGGAGCTGGCATCTCACTCTCTTTGAATCTTCTTTATCATGCTAAGAGGAGCAGGAAAAAGCAAAACATTTCAGAATTGCACCTTGCAATGCGGAGAAATTACTGTTTGTGCATTTACAATATTCATTGATTTTTGCCATTGAAAAATATCATGTTATTCATATACCAGAAATGTTTGAAGCTACTGACTGAATGAAAAGAGCTGGCATCTCACTCTCTTTGAATCTTCTTTATCATGCTAAGAGGAGCAGGAAAAAGCAAAAAATTTCAGAATTGCACCTTGCAATGTGGAGAAATTACTGTTTGTGGATTTACAATATTCATTGATTTTTGCCATTGAAAAACGTCCAGAAATGTTTGAAGCTACTGACTGAATGAAAGGAGGTGGCATCTCACTCTCTTTGAATTTTCTTTATCATGCTAAGAGGAGCAGGAAAAAGCAATAAATTTCAGAATTGCACCTTGCAATGCGGAGAAATTACTGTTTGTGCATTTACAATATTCATTGATTTTTGCCATTGAAAAACATCATGTTATTCATATACCAGAAATGTTTGAAGCTACTGACTGAATGAAAAGAGCTGGCATCTCACTCTCTTTGAATCTTCTTTATCATGCTAAGAGGAGCAGGAAAAAGCAAAAAATTTCAGAATTGCACCTTGTAATGTGGAGAAATTACTGTTTGTGCATTTACAATATTCATTGATTTTTGCCATTGAAAAACATCATGTTATTCATATACCAGAAATGTTTGAAGCTACTGACTGAATGAAAAGAGCTGGCATCTCACTCTCTTTGAATCTTCTTTTTCATGCTAAGAGGAGCAGGAAAAAGCAAAAAATTTCAGAATTGCACCTTGCAATGTGTAGAATTACTGTTTGTGCATTTACAATATTCATTGATTTTTGCCATTGAAAAACGTCCAGAAATGTTTGAAGCTACTGACTGAATGAAAGGAGCTGGCATCTCACCCTCTTTGAATCTTCTTTATCATGCTAAAAGGAGCAGGAAAAACCAAAAAAATTCAGAATTGCACCTTGCAATGCGGAGAAATTACTGTTTGTGCATTTACAATATTCATTGATTTTTGCCATTGAAAAACATCATGTTATTCATATACCAGAAATGTTTGAAGCTACTGACTGAATGAAAAGAGCTGGCATCTCACTCTCTTTGAATCTTCTTTATCATGCTAAGAGGATCAGGAAAAAGCAAAAAATTTCAGAATTGCACCTTGCAATGTGGAGAAATTACTGTTTGTGCATTTACAATATTCATTGATTTTTGCCATTGAAAAACGTCCAGAAATGTTTGAAGCTACTGACTGAATGAAAGGAGCTGGCATCTCACTCTCTTTCAATCTTCTTTATCATGCTAAGAGGAGCAGGAAAAAGCAAAACATTTCAGAATTGCACCTTGCAATGCGGAGAAATTACTGTTTGTGCATTTACAATATTCATTGATTTTTGCCATTGAAAAACATCATGTTATTCATATACCAGAAATGTTTGAAGCTACTGACTGAATGAAAAGAGCTGGCATCTCACTCTCTTTGAATCTTCTTTATCATTCTAAGAGTAGCAGGAAAAAGCAAAAAATTTCAGAATTGCACCTTGCAATGTGGAGAAATTACTGTTTGTGCATTTACAATATTCATTGATTTTTGCCATTGAAAAACATCCAGAAATGTTTGAAGCTACTGACTGAATGAAAGGAGCTGGCATCTCACTCTCTTTGAATCTTCATTATCATGCTAAGAGGATCAGGAAAAAGCAAAAAATTTCAGAATTGCACCTTGCAATGTGGAGAAATTACTGTTTGTGCATTTACAATATTCATTGATTTTTGCCATTGAAAAACGTCCAGAAATGTTTGAAGCTACTGACTGAATGAAAAGAGCTGGCATCTCACTCTCTTTGAATCTTCTTTATCATGCTAAGAGGAGCAGGAAAAAGCAAAACATTTCAGAATTGCACCTTGCAATGCGGAAAAATTACTGTTTGTGCATTTACAATATTCATTGATTTTTGCCTTTGAAAAACATCATGTTATTCATATACCAGAAATGTTTGAATCTACTGACTGAATGAAAAGAGCTGGCATCTTACTCTCGTTGAATCTTCTTTATCATGCTAAGAGGAGCAGGAAAAAGCAAAAAATTTCAGAATTGCACCTTGCAATGTGGAGAAATTACTGTTTGTGCATTTACAATATTCATTGATTTTTGCCATTGAAAAACATCCAGAAAGGTTTGAAGCTACTGACTGAATGAAAGGAGCTAGCATCTCACTCTCTTTGAATCTTCTTTATCATGCAAAGAGGAGCAGGAAAAAGCAAAAAAATTCAGAATTGCACCTTGCAATGTGGAGAAATTACTGTTTGTGCATTTACAATATTCATTGATTTTTGCTATTGAAAAACGTCCAGAAATGTTTGAAGCTACTGACTGAATGAAAGGAGCTGGCATCTCACTCTCTTTGAATCTTCTTTATCATGCTAAGAGGAGCAGGAAAAAGCAAAACATTTCAGAATTGCACCTTGCAATGCGGAGAAATTACTGTTTGTGCATTTACAATATTCATTGATTTTTGCCATTGAAAAATATCATGTTATTCATATACCAGAAATGTTTGAAGCTACTGACTGAATGAAAAGAGCTGGCATCTCACTCTCTTTGAATCTTCTTTATCATGCTAAGAGGAGCAGGAAAAAGCAAAAAATTTCAGAATTGCACCTTGCAATGTGGAGAAATTATTGTTTGTGCATTTACAATATTCATTGATTTTTGCCATTGAAAAACGTCCAGAAATGTTTGAAGCTACTGACTGAATGAAAGGAGGTGGCATCTCACTCTCTTTGAATTTTCTTTATCATGCTAAGAGGAGCAGGAAAAAGCAATAAATTTCAGAATTGCACCTTGCAATGCGGAGAAGTTACTGTTTGTGCATTTACAATATTCATTGATTTTTGCCATTGAAAAACATCATGTTATTCATATACCAGAAATGTTTGAAGCTACTGACTGAATGAAAAGAGCTGGCATCTCACTCTCTTTGAATCTTCTTTATCATGCTAAGAGGAGCAGGAAAAAGCAAAAAATTTCAGAATTGCACCTTGTAATGTGGAGAAATTACTGTTTGTGCATTTACAATATTCATTGATTTTTGCCATTGAAAAACATCATGTTATTCATATACCAGAAATGTTTGAAGCTACTGACTGAATGAAAAGAGCTGGCATCTCACTCTCTTTGAATCTTCTTTTTCATGCTAAGAGGAGCAGGAAAAAGCAAAAAATTTCAGAATTGCACCTTGCAATGTGTAGAATTACTGTTTGTGCATTTACAATATTCATTGATTTTTGCCATTGAAAAACGTCCAGAAATGTTTGAAGCTACTGACTGAATGAAAGGAGCTGGCATCTCACCCTCTTTGAATCTTCTTTATCATGCTAAAAGGAGCAGGAAAAACCAAAAAAATTCAGAATTGCACCTTGCAATGCGGAGAAATTACTGTTTGTGCATTTACAATATTCATTGATTTTTGCCATTGAAAAACATCATGTTATTCATATATCAGAAATGTTTGAAGCTACTGACTGAATGAAAAGAGCTGGCATCTCACACTCTTTGAATCTTCTTTATCATGCTAAGAGGAGCAGGAAAAAGCAAAAAATTTCAGAATTGCACCTTGCAATGTGGAGAAATTACTGTTTGTGCATTTACAATATTCATTGATTTTTGCCATTGAAAAATGTCCAGAAATGTTTGAAGCTACTGACTGAATGAAAGGAGCTGGCATCTCACTCTCTCTGAATTTTCTTTATCATGCTAAGAGGAGCAGAAAAAAGCAAAAAATATCAGAATTGCACCTTGCAATGCGGAGAAATTACTGTTTGTGCATTTACAATATTCATTGATTTTTGCCATTGAAAAACATCATGTTATTCATATACCAGAAATGTTTGAAGCTACTGACTGAATGAAAAGAGCTGGCATCTCACTCTCTTTGAATCTTCTTTATCATGCTAAGAGGAGCAGGAAAAAGCAAGAAATTTCAGAATTGCACCTTGCAATGTGTAGAATTACTGTTTGTGCATTTACAATATTCATTGATTTTTGCCATTGAAAAACGTCCAGAAATGTTTGAAGCTACTGACTGAATGAAAGGAGCTGGCATCTCACTCTCTTTGAATCTTCTTTATCATGCTAAAAGGAGCAGGAAAAAGCAAAAAAATTCAGAATTGCACCTTGCAATGCGGAGAAATTACTGTTTGTGCATTTACAATATTCATTGATTTTTGCCATTGAAAAACATCATGTTATTCATATACCAGAAATGTTTGAAGCTACTGACTGAATGAAAAGAGCTGGCATCTCACTCTCTTTGAATCTTCTTTATCATGCTAAGAGGATCAGGAAAAAGCAAAAAATTTCAGAATTGCACCTTGCAATGTGGAGAAATTACTGTTTGTGCATTTACAATATTCATTGATTTTTGCCATTGAAAAACGTCCAAAAATGTTTGAAGCTACTGACTGAATCAAAGGAGCTGGCATCTCACTCTCTTTGAATCTTCTTTATCATGCTAAGAGGAGCAGGAAAAAGCAAAAAATTTCAGAATTGCACCTTGCAATGCGGAGAAATTACTGTTTGTGCATTTACAATATTCATTGATTTTTGCCATTGAAAAACATCATGTTATTCATATACCAGAAATGTTTGAAGCTACTAACTGAATGAAAAGAGCTGGCATCTCACTCTCTTTGAATCTTCTTTATCATGCTAAGAGGAGCAGGAAAAAGCAAAAAATTTCAGAATTGCACCTTGCAATGTGGAGAAATTACTGTTTGTGCATTTACAATATTCATTGATTTTTGCCATTGAAAAACGTCCAGAAATGTTTGAAGCTACTGACTGAATGAAAGGAGCTGGCATCTCACTCTCTTTGAATCTTCTTTATCATGCTAAGAGGAGCAGGAAAAAGCAAAAAAATTTCAGAATTGCACCTTGCAATGCGGAGAAATTACTGTTTGTGCATTTACAATATTCATTGATTTTTGCCATTGAAAAACATCATGTTATTCATATACCAGAAATGTTTGAAGCTACTGACTGAATGAAAGGAGCTGGCATCTCACTCTCTTTGAATCTTCTTTATCATGCTAAGAGGAGCAGGAAAAAGCAAAAAATTTCAGAATTGCACCTTGCAATGCGGAGAAATTACTGTTTGTGCATTTACAATATTCATTGATTTTTGCCATTGAAAAACATCATGTTATTCATATACCAGAAATGTTTGAAGCTACTGACTGAATGAAAAGAGCTGGCATCTCACACTCTTTGAATCTTCTTTATCATGCTAAGAGGAGCAGGAAAAAGCAAAAAATTTCAGAATTGCACCTTGCAATGTGGAGAAATTACTGTTTGTGCATTTACAATATTCATTGATTTTTGCCATTGAAAAATGTCCAGAAATGTTTGAAGCTACTGACTGAATGAAAGGAGCTGGCATCTCACTCTCTTTGAATTTTCTTTATCATGCTAAGAGTAGCAGAAAAAAGCAAAAAATATCAGAATTGCACCTTGCAATGCGGAGAAATTACTGTTTGTGCATTTACAATATTCATTGATTTTTGCCATTGAAAAACATCATGTTATTCATATACCAGAAATGTTTGAAGCTACTGACTGAATGAAAAGAGCTGGCATCTCACTCTCTTTGAATCTTCTTTATCATGCTAAGAGGAGCAGGAAAAACAAGAAATTTCAGAATTGCACCTTGCAATGTGTAGAATTACTGTTTGTGCATTTACAATATTCATTGATTTTTGCCATTGAAAAACGTCCAGAAATGTTTGAAGCTACTGACTGAATGAAAGGAGCTGGCATCTCACTCTCTTTGAATCTTCTTTACCATGCTAAAAGGAGCAGGAAAAAGCAAAAAAATTCAGAATTGCACCTTGCAATGCGGAGAAATTACTGTTTGTGCATTTACAATATTCATTGATTTTTGCCATTGAAAAACATCATGTTATTCATATACCAGAAATGTTTGAAGCTACTGACTGAATGAAAAGAGCTGGCATCTCACTCTCTTTGAATCTTCTTTATCATGCTAAGAGGTTCAGGAAAAAGCAAAAAATTTCAGAATTGCACCTTGCAATGTGGAGAAATTACTATTTGTGCATTTACAATATTCATTGATTTTTGCCATTGAAAAACGTCCAGAAATGTTTGAAGCTACTGACTGAATGAAAGGAGCTGGCATCTCACTCTCTTTGAATCTTCTTTATCATGCTAAGAGGAGCAGGAAAAAGCAAAAAATTTCAGAATTGCACCTTGCAATGCGGAGAAATTACTGTTTGTGCATTTACAATATTCATTGATTTTTGCCATTGAAAAACATCATGTTATTCATATACCAGAAATGTTTGAAGCTACTAACTGAATGAAAAGAGCTGGCATCTCACTCTCTTTGAATCTTCTTTATCATGCTAAGAGGAGCAGGAAAAAGCAAAAAATTTCAGAATTGCACCTTGCAATGTGGAGAAATTACTGTTTGTGCATTTACAATATTCATTGATTTTTGCCATTGAAAAACGTCCAGAAATGTTTGAAGCTACTGACTGAATGAAAGGAGCTGGCATCTCACTCTCTTTGAATCTTCTTTGTCATGCTAAGAGGAGCAGGAAAAAAAAAAAATTCAGAATTGCACCTTGCAATGTGGAGAAATTGCTGTTTGTGCATTTACAATATTCATTGATTTTTGCCATTGAAAAACGTCCAGAAATGTTTGAAGCTACTGACTGAATGAAAGGAGCTGGCATCTCCCTCTCTTTGAATCTTCTTTATCATGCTAAGAGGAGCAGGAAAAAGCAAAAAATTTCAGAATTGCACCTTGCAATGCGGAGAAATTACTGTTTGTGCATTTACAATATTCATTGATTTTTGTCATTGAAAAACATCATGTTATTCATATACCAGAAATGTTTGAAGCTACTGACTGAATGAAAAGAGCTGGCATCTCACTCTCTTTGAATCTTCTTTATCATGCTATGAGGAGCAGGAAAAAGCAAAAAATTTCAGAATTGCACCTTGCAATGCGGAGAAATTACTGTTTGTGCATTTACAATATTCATTGATTTTTGCCATTGAAAAACATCATGTTATTCATATACCAGAAATGTTTGAAGCTACTAACTGAATGAAAAGAGCTGGCATCTCACTCTCTTTGAATCTTCTTTATCATGCTAAGTGGAGCAGGAAAAAGCAAAAAATTTCAGAATTGCACCTTGCAATGTGTGGAATTACTGTTTGTGCATTTACAATATTCATTGATTTTTGCCATTGAAAAACGTCCAGAAATGTTTGAAGCTACTGACTGAATGAAAGGAGCTGGCATCTCACTCTCTTTGAATCTTCTTTATCATGCTAAAAGGAGCAGGAAAAAGCAAAAAAATTCAGAATTGCACCTTGCAATGCGGAGAAATTACTGTTTGTGCATTTACAATATTCATTGATTTTTGCCATTGAAAAACATCATGTTATTCATATACCAGAAATGTTTGAAGCTACTGACTGAATGAAAAGAGCTGGCATCTCACTCTCTTTGAATCTTCTTTATCATGCTAAGAGGATCAGGAAAAAGCAAAAAATTTCAGAATTGCACCTTGCAATGTGGAGAAATTACTGTTTGTGCATTTACAATATTCATTGATTTTTGCCATTGAAAAACGTCCAAAAATGTTTGAAGCTACTGACTGAATGAAAGGAGCTGGCATCTCACTCTCTTTGAATCTTCTTTATCATGCTAAGAGGAGCAGGAAAAAGCAAAAAATTTCAGAATTGCACCTTGCAATGCGGAGAAATTACTGTTTGTGCATTTACAATATTCATTGATTTTTGCCATTGAAAAACATCATGTTATTCATATACCAGAAATGTTTGAAGCTACTAACTGAATGAAAAGAGCTGGCATCTCACTCTCTTTGAATCTTCTTTATCATGCTAAGAGGAGCAGAAAAAGCAAAAAATTTCAGAATTGCACCTTGCAATGTGGAGAAATTACTGTTTGTGCATTTACAATATTCATTGATTTTTGCCATTGAAAAACGTCCAGAAATGTTTGAAGCTACTGACTGAATGAAAGGAGCTGGCATCTCACTCTCTTTGAATCTTCTTTATCATGCTAAGAGGAGCAGGAAAAAGCAAAAAAATTTCAGAATTGCACCTTGCAATGCGGAGAAATTACTGTTTGTGCATTTACAATATTCATTGATTTTTGCCATTGAAAAACATCATGTTATTCATATACCAGAAATGTTTGAAGCTACTGACTGAATGAAAGGAGCTGGCATCTCACTCTCTGTGAATCTTCTTTATCATGCTAAGAGGAGCAGGAAAAAGCAAAAAAATTCAGAATTGCACCTTGCAATGCGGAGAAATTACTGTTTGTGCATTTACAATATTCATTGATTTTTGTCATTGAAAAACATCATGTTATTCATATACCAGAAATGTTTGAAGCTACTGACTGAATGAAAAGAGCTGGCATCTCACTCTCTTTGAATCTTCTTTATCATGCTAAGAGGAGCAGGAAAAAGCAAAACATTTCAGAATTGCACCTTGCAATGTGGAGAAATTACTGTTTGTGCATTTACAATATTCATTGATTTTTGCCATTGAAAAACGTCCAGAAATGTTTGAAGCTACTGACTGAATGAAAGGAGCTGGCATCTCACTCTCTTTGAATCTTCTTTATCATGCTAAGAGGAGCAGGAAAAAGCAAAAAATTTCAGAATTGCACCTTGCAATGCGGAGAAATTACTGTTTGTGCATTTACAATATTCATTGATTTTTGCCATTGAAAAACATCATGTTATTCATATACCAGAAATGTTTGAAGCTACTAACTGAATGAAAAGAGCTGGCATCTCACTCTCTTTGAATCTTCTTTATCATGCAAGAGGAGCAGGAAAAAGCAAAAAATTTCAGAATTGCACCTTGCAATGTGGAGAAATTACTGTTTGTGCATTTACAATATTCATTGATTTTTGCCATTGAAAAACGTCCAGAAATGTTTGAAGCTACTGACTGAATGAAAGGAGCTGGCATCTCACTCTCTTTGAATCTTCTTTATCATGCTAAGAGGAGCAGGAAAAAGCAAAAAAATTTCAGAATTGCACCTTGCAATGCGGAGAAATTACTGTTTGTGCATTTACAATATTCATTGATTTTTGCCATTGAAAAACATCATGTTATTCATATACCAGAAATGTTTGAAGCTACTGACTGAATGAAAGGAGCTGGCATCTCACTCTCTGTGAATCTTCTTTATCATGCTAAGAGGAGCAGGAAAAAGCAAAAAAATTCAGAATTGCACCTTGCAATGAGGAGAAATTACTGTTTGTGCATTTACAATATTCATTGATTTTTGCCATTGAAAAACATCATGTTATTCATATAACAGAAATGTTTGAAGCTACTGACTGAATGAAAAGAGCTGGCATCTCACTCTCTTTGAATCTTCTTTATCATGCTAAGAGGATCAGGAAAAAGCAAAAAATTTCAGAATTGCACCTTGCAATGTGGAGAAATTACTGTTTGTGCATTTACAATATTCATTGATTTTTGCCATTGAAAAACATCCAGAAATGTTTGAAGCTACTGACTGAATGAAAGGAGCTGGCATCTCACTCTCTTTGAATCTTCTTTGTCATGCTAAGAGGAGCAGGAAAAAAAAAAAAATTCAGAATTGCACCTTGCAATGTGGAGAAATTGCTGTTTGTGCATTTACAATATTCATTGATTTTTGCCATTGAAAAACGTCCAGAAATGTTTGAAGCTACTGACTGAATGAAAGGAGCTGGCATCTCCCTCTCTTTGAATCTTCTTTATCATGCTAAGAGGAGCAGGAAAAAGCAAAAAATTTCAGAATTGCACCTTGCAATGCGGAGAAATTACTGTTTGTGCATTTACAATATTCATTGATTTTTGTCATTGAAAAACATCATGTTATTCATATACCAGAAATGTTTGAAGCTACTGACTGAATGAAAAGAGCTGGCATCTCACTCTCTTTGAATCTTCTTTATCATGCTATGAGGAGCAGGAAAAAGCAAAAAATTTCAGAATTGCACCTTGCAATGCGGAGAAATTACTGTTTGTGCATTTACAATATTCATTGATTTTTGCCATTGAAAAACATCATGTTATTCATATACCAGAAATGTTTGAAGCTACTAACTGAATGAAAAGAGCTGGCATCTCACTCTCTTTGAATCTTCTTTATCATGCTAAGTGGAGCAGGAAAAAGCAAAAAATTTCAGAATTGCACCTTGCAATGTGTAGAATTACTGCTTGTGCATTTACAATATTCATTGATTTTTGCCATTGAAAAACGTCCAGAAATGTTTGAAGCTACTGACTGAATGAAAGGAGCTGGCATCTCACTCTCTTTGAATCTTCTTTATCATGCTAAAAGGAGCAGGAAAAAGCAAAAAAATTCAGAATTGCACCTTGCAATGCGGAGAAATTACTGTTTGTGCATTTACAATATTCATTGATTTTTGCCATTGAAAAACAACATGTTATTCATATACCAGAAATGTTTGAAGCTACTGACTGAATGAAAAGAGCTGGCATCTCACTCTCTTTGAATCTTCTTTATCATGCTAAGAGGATCAGGAAAAAGCAAAAAATTTCAGAATTGCACCTTGCAATGTGGAGAAATTACTGTTTGTGCATTTACAATATTCATTGATTTTTGCCATTGAAAAACGTCCAAAAATGTTTGAAGCTACTGACTGAATGAAAGGAGCTGGCATCTCACTCTCTTTGAATCTTCTTTATCATGCTAAGAGGAGCAGGAAAAAGCAAAAAATTTCAGAATTGCACCTTGCAATGCGGAGAAATTACTGTTTGTGCATTTACAATATTCATTGATTTTTGCCATTGAAAAACATCATGTTATTCATATACCAGAAATGTTTGAAGCTACTAACTGAATGAAAAGAGCTGGCATCTCACTCTCTTTGAATCTTCTTTATCATGCTAAGAGGAGCAGAAAAAGCAAAAAATTTCAGAATTGCACCTTGCAATGTGGAGAAATTACTGTTTGTGCATTTACAATATTCATTGATTTTTGCCATTGAAAAACGTCCAGAAATGTTTGAAGCTACTGACTGAATGAAAGGAGCTGGCATCTCACTCTCTTTGAATCTTCTTTATCATGCTAAGAGGAGCAGGAAAAAGCAAAAAAATTTCAGAATTGCACCTTGCAATGCGGAGAAATTACTGTTTGTGCATTTACAATATTCATTGATTTTTGCCATTGAAAAACATCATGTTATTCATATACCAGAAATGTTTGAAGCTACTGACTGAATGAAAGGAGCTGGCATCTCACTCTCTGTGAATCTTCTTTATCATGCTAAGAGGAGCAGGAAAAAGCAAAAAAATTCAGAATTGCACCTTGCAATGCGGAGAAATTACTGTTTGTGCATTTACAATATTCATTGATTTTTGTCATTGAAAAACATCATGTTATTCATATACCAGAAATGTTTGAAGCTACTGACTGAATGAAAAGAGCTGGCATCTCACTCTCTTTGAATCTTCTTTATCATGCTAAGAGGAGCAGGAAAAAGCAAAACATTTCAGAATTGCACCTTGCAATGTGGAGAAATTACTGTTTGTGCATTTACAATATTCATTGATTTTTGCCATTGAAAAACGTCCAGAAATGTTTGAAGCTACTGACTGAATGAAAGGAGCTGGCATCTCACTCTCTTTGAATCTTCTTTATCATGCTAAGAGGAGCAGGAAAAAGCAAAAAATTTCAGAATTGCACCTTGCAATGCGGAGAAATTACTGTTTGTGCATTTACAATATTCATTGATTTTTGCCATTGAAAAACATCATGTTATTCATATACCAGAAATGTTTGAAGCTACTGACTGAATGAAAAGAGCTGGCATCTCACTCTCTTTGAATCTTCTTTATCATGCTAAGAGGAGCAGGAAAAAGCAAAAAAATTCAGAATTGCAGCTTGCAATGTGGAGAAATTACTGTTTGTGCATTTACAATATTCATTGATTTTTGCCATTGAAAAACGTCCAGAAATGTTTGAAGCTACTGACTGAATGAAAGGAGCTGGCATCTCACTCTCTTTGAATCTTCTTTATCATGCTAAGAGAAGCAGGAAAAAGCAAAAAATTTCAGAATTGCACCTTGCAATGCGGAGCAATTACTGTTTGTCCATTTACAATATTCATAGATTTTTGCCGTTGAAAAACATCATGTTATTCATATACCAGAAATGTTTGAAGCTACTGACTGAATGAAAAGAGCTGGCATCTCACTCTCTTTGAATCTTCTTTATCATGTTAAGAGGAGCAGGAAAAAGCAAAAAATTTCAGAATTGCACCTTGCAATGTGGAGAAATTACTGTTTGTGCATTTACAATATTCATTGATTTTTGCCATTGAAAAACGTCCAGAAATGTTTGAAGCTACTGACTGAATTAAAGGAGCTGGCATCTCACACTCTTTGAATCTTCTTTATCATGCTAAGAGGAGCAGGAAAAATTAAAAAAATTCAGAATTGCACCTTGCAATTCGGAGAAATTACTGTTTGTGAATTTACAATATTCATTGATTTTTGCCATTGAAAAACATCATGTTATTCATATACCAGAAATGTTTGAAGCTACTGACTGAATGAAAAGAGCTGGCATCTCACTCTCTTTGAATCTTCTTTATCATGCTAAGAGGAGCAGGAAAAAGCAAAAAAATTCAGAATTGCACCTTGCAATGTGGAGAAATTACTGTTTGTGCATTTACAATATTCTTTGATTTTTGCTATTGAAAAACGTCCAGAAATGTTTGAAGCTACTGACTGAATGAAAGGAGCTGGCATCTCACTCTCTTTGAATCATCTTTATCATGCTAAGAGGAGCAGGAAAAAGCAAAAAATTTCAGAATTGCACCTTACAATGCGGAGAAATTACTGTTTGTGCATTTACAATATTCATTGATTTTTGCCATTGAAAAACATCATGTTATTCATATACCAGAAATGTTTGAAGCTACTGACTGAATGAAAAGAGCTGGCATCTCACTCTCTTTGAATCTTCTTTATCATGCTAAGAGGAGCAGGAAAAAGCAAAATATTTCAGAATTGCACCTTGCAATGTGGAGAAATTACTGTTTGTGCATTTACAATATTCATTGATTTTTGCCATTGAAAAATGTCCAGAAATGTTTGAAGCTACTGACTGAATGAAAGGAGCTGGCATCTCACTCTCTTTGAATTTTCTTTATCATGCTAAGAGGAGAAGGAAAAAGCAAAAAATTTCAGAATTGCACCTTGCAATGCGGAGAAATTACTGTTTGTGCATTCACAATATTCATTGATTTTTGCCATTGAAAAACATCATGTTATTCATATACCAGAAATGTTTGAAGCTACTGACTGAATGAAAAGAGCTGGCATCTCACTCTCTTTGAATCTTCTTTATCATGCTAAGAGGAGCAGGAAAAAGCAAAAAATTTCAGAATTGCACCTTGTAATGTGGAGAAATTACTGTTTGTGCATTTACAATATTCATTGATTTTTGCCATTGAAAAACATCATGTTATTCATATACCAGAAATGTTTTAAGCTACTGACTGAATCAAAAGAGCTGGCATCTCACTCTCTTTGAAACTTCTTTATCATGCTAAGAGGAGCAGGAAAAAGCAAAAAATTTCAGAATTGCACCTTGCAATGTGTAGAGTTACTGTTTGTGCATTTACAATATTCATTGATTTTTGCCATTGAAAAACGTCCAGAAATGTTTGAAGCTACTGACTGAATGAAAGGAGCTGGCATCTCACTCTCTTTGAATCTTCTTTATCATGCTAAAAGGAGCAGGAAAAATCAAAAAAATTCAGAATTGCACCATGCAATGCGGAGAAATTACTGTTTGTGCATTTACAATATTCATTGATTTTTGCCATTGAAAAACATCATGTTATTCATATAACAGAAATGTTTGAAGCTACTGACTGAATGAAAAGAGCTGGCATCTCACTCTCTTTGAATCTTCTTTATCATGCTAAGAGGATCAGGAAAAAGCAAAAAATTTCAGAATTGCACCTTGCAATGTGGAGAAATTACTGTTTGTGCATTTACAATATTCATTGATTTTTGCCATTGAAAAACGTCCAGAAATGTTTGAAGCTACTGACTGAATGAAAGGAGCTGGCATCTCACTCTCTTAGAATCTTCTTTATCATGCTAAGAGGAGCAGGAAAAAGCAAAACATTTCAGAATTGCTCCTTGCAATGCGGAGAAATTACTGTTTGTGCATTTACAATATTCATTGATTTTTGCCATTGAAAAACATCATGTTATTCATATACCAGAAATGTTTGAAGCTACTGACTGAATGAAAAGAGCTGGCATCTCACTCTCTTTGAATCTTCTTTATCATGCTAAGAGTAGCAGGAAAAAGCAAAAAATTTCAGAATTGCACCTTGCAATCTGGGGAAATTACTGTTTGTGCATTTACAATATTCATTGATTTTTGCCCTTGAAAAACATCCAGAAATGTTTGAAGCTACTGACTGAATGAAAGGAGCTGGCAACTCACTCTCTTTGAATCTTCTTTATCATGCTAGGAGGAGAAGGAAAAAGCAAAAAATTTCAGAATTGCACCTTGCAATGCGGAGAAATTTCTGTTTGTGCATTTACAATATTCATTGATTTTTGCCATTGAAAAACATCATGTTATTCATATACCAGAAATGTTTGAAGCTACTGACTGAATGAAAAGAGCTGGCATCTCACTCTCTTTGAATCTTCTTTGTCATGCTAAGAGGAGCAGGAAAAAAAAATAAATTCAGAATTGCACCTTGCAATGTGGAGAAATTACTGTTTGTGCATTTACAATATTCATTGATTTTTGCCATTGAAAAACGTCCAGAAATGTTTGAAGCTACTGACTGAATGAAAGGAGCTGGCATCTCACTCTCTTTGAATCTTCTTTATCATGCTAAGAGGAGCAGGAAAAAGCAAAAAATTTCAGAATTGCACCTTGCAATGCGGAGAAATTACTGTTTGTGCATTTACAATATTCATTGATTTTTGCCATTGAAAAACATCATGTTATTCATATACCAGAAATGTTTGAAGCTACTAACTGAATGAAAAGAGCTGGCATCTCACTCTCTTTGAATCTTCTTTATCATGCTAAGAGGAGCAGGAAAAAGCAAAAGATTTCAGAATTGCACCTTGCAATGTGGAGAAATTACTGTTTGTGCATTTACAATATTCATTGATTTTTGCCATTGAAAAACGTCCAGAAATGTTTGAAGCTACTGACTGAATGAAAGGAGCTGGCATCTCACTCTCTTTGAATCTTCTTTATCATGCTAAGAGGAGCAGGAAAAAGCAAAAAAATTTCAGAATTGCACCTTGCAATGCGTAGAAATTACTGTTTGTGCATTTACAATATTCATTGATTTTTGCCATTGAAAAACATCATGTTATTCATATACCAGAAATGTTTGAAGCTACTGACTGAATGAAAAGAGCTGGCATCTCACTCTCTTTGAATCTTCTTTATCATGCTAAGAGTAGCAGGAAAAAGCAAAAAATTTCAGAATTGCACCTTGCAATGTGGAGAAATTACTGTTTGTGCATTTACAATATTCATTGATTTTTGCCCTTGAAAAACATCCAGAAATGTTTGAAGCTACTGACTGAATGAAAGGAGCTGGCAACTTACTCTCTTTGAATCTTCTTTATCATGCTAGGAGGAGAAGGAAAAAGCAAAAAATTTCAGAATTGCACCTTGCAATGCGGAGAAATTACTGTTTGTGCATTTACAATATTCATTGATTTTTGCCATTGAAAAACATCATGTTATTCATATACCAGAAATGTTTGAAGCTACTGACTGAATGAAAAGAGCTGGCATCTCACTCTCTTTGAATCTTCTTTGTCATGCTAAGAGGAGCAGGAAAAAAAAAAAAATTCAGAATTGCACCTTGCAATGTGGAGAAATTGCTGTTTGTGCATTTACAATATTCATTGATTTTTGCCATTGAAAAACATCCAGAAATGTTTGAAGCTACTGACTGAATGAAAGGAGCTGGCATCTCACTCTCTTTGAATCTTCTTTATCATGCTAAGAGGAGCAGGAAAAAGCAAAAAATTTCAGAATTGCACCTTGCAATGCGGAGAAATTACTGTTTGTGCATTTACAATATTCATTGATTTTTGCCATTGAAAAACATCATGTTATTCATATACCAGAAATGTTTGAAGCTACTGACTGAAAGAAAAGAGCTGGCATCTCACTCTCTTTGAATCTTCTTTATCATGCTAAGAGGAGCAGGAAAAAGCAAAAAATTTCAGAATTGCACCTTGCAATGTGGAGAAATTACTGTTTGTGCATTTACAATATTCATTGATTTTTGCCATTGAAAAACGTCCAGAAATGTTTGAAGCAACTGACTGAATGAAAGGAGCTGGAATCTCACTCTCTTTGAATCTTCTTTATCATGCTAAGAGGAGCAGGAAAAAGCAAAAAATTTCAGAATTGCACCTTGCAATGCGGAGAAATTACTGTTTGTGCATTTACAATATTCATTGATTTTTGCCATTGAAAAACATCATGTTATTCATATACCAGAAATGTTTGAAGCTACTAACTGAATGAAAAGAGCTGGCATCTCACTCTCTTGGAATCTTCTTTATCATGCTAAGAGGAGCAGGAAAAAGCAAAAAATTTCAGAATTGCACCTTGCAATGTGGAGAAATTACTGTTTGTGCATTTACAATATTCATTGATTTTTGCCATTGAAAAACGTCCAGAAATGTTTGAAGCTACTGACTGAATGAAAGGAGCTGGCATCTCATTCTCTTTGAATCTTCTTTATCATGCTAAGAGGAGCAGGAAAAAGCAAAAAATTTCAGAATTGCACCTTGCAATGCGGAGAAATTACTGTTTGTGCATTTACAATATTCATTGATTTTTGCCATTGAAAAACATCATGTTATTCATATACCAGAAATGTTTGAAGCTACTGACTGAATGAAAAGAGCTGGCATCTCACTCTCTTTGAATCTTCTTTATCATGCTAAGAGGAGCAGGAAAAAGCAAAACATTTCAGAATTGCACCTTGCAATGTGGAGAAATTACTGTTTGTGCATTTACAATATTCATTGATTTTTGCCATTGAAAAATGTCCAGAAATGTTTGAAGCTACTGACTGAATGAAAGGAGCTGGCATCTCACTCTCTTTGAATTTTCTTTATCATGCTAAGAGGAGCAGAAAAAAGCAAAAAATTTCAGAATTGCACCTTGCAATGCGGAGAAATTACTGTTTGTGCATTTACAATATTCATTGATTTTTGCCATTGAAAAACATCATGTTATTCATATACCAGAAATGTTTGAAGCTACTGACTGAATGAAAAGAGCTGGCATCTCACTCTCTTTGAATCTTCTTTATCATGCTAAGAGGAGCAGGAAAAAGCAAAAAATTTCAGAATTGCACCTTGCAATGTGGAGAAATTACTGTTTGTGCATTTACAATATTCATTGATTTTTGCCATTGAAAAACGTCCAGAAATGTTTGAAGCTACTGACTGAATGAAAGGAGCTGGCATCTCACTCTCTTTGAATCTTCTTTATCATGCTAAGAGGAGCAGGAAAAAGCAAAAAAATTTCAGAATTGCACCTTGCAATGCGGAGAAATTACTGTTTGTGCATTTACAATATTCATTGATTTTTGCCATTGAAAAACATCATGTTATTCATATACCAGAAATGTTTGAAGCTACTGACTGAATGAAAAGAGCTGGCATCTCACTCTCTTTGAATCTTCTTTATCATGCTAAGAGGAGCAGGAAAAAGCAAAAAATTTCAGAATTGCACCTTGCAATGTGGAGAAATTACTGTTTGTGCATTTACAATATTCATTGATTTTTGCCATTGAAAAACGTCCAGAAATGTTTGAAGCTACTGACTGAATGAAAGGAGCTGGCATCTCACTCTCTTTGAATCTTCTTTATCATGCTAAGAGGAGCAGGAAAAAGCAAAAAAATTTCAGAATTGCACCTTGCAATGCGGAGAAATTACTGTTTGTGCATTTACAATATTCATTGATTTTTGCCATTGAAAAACATCATGTTATTCATATACCAGAAATGTTTGAAGCTACTGACTGAATGAAAAGAGCTGGCATCTCACACTCTTTGAATCTTCTTTATCATGCTAAGAGGAGCAGGAAAAAGCAAAAAATTTCAGAATTGCACCTTGCAATGTGGAGAAATTACTGTTTGTGCATTTACAATATTCATTGATTTTTGCCATTGAAAAATGTCCAGAAATGTTTGAAGCTACTGACTGAATGAAAGGAGCTGGCATCTCACTCTCTTTGAATTTTCTTTATCATGCTAAGAGGAGCAGAAAAAAGCAAAAAATATCAGAATTGCACCTTGCAATGCGGAGAAATTACTGTTTGTGCATTTACAATATTCATTGATTTTTGCCATTGAAAAACATCATGTTATTCATATACCAGAAATGTTTGAAGCTACTGACTGAATGAAAAGAGCTGGCATCTCACTCTCTTTGAATCTTCTTTATCATGCTAAGAGGAGCAGGAAAAAGCAAGAAATTTCAGAATTGCACCTTGCAATGTGTAGAATTACTGTTTGTGCATTTACAATATTCATTGATTTTTGCCATTGAAAAACGTCCAGAAATGTTTGAAGCTACTGACTGAATGAAAGGAGCTGGCATCTCACTCTCTTTGAATCTTCTTTATCATGCTAAAAGGAGCAGGAAAAAGCAAAAAAATTCAGAATTGCACCTTGCAATGCGGAGAAATTACTGTTTGTGCATTTACAATATTCATTGATTTTTGCCATTGAAAAACATCATGTTATTCATATACCAGAAATGTTTGAAGCTACTGACTGAATGAAAAGAGCTGGCATCTCACTCTCTTTGAATCTTCTTTATCATGCTAAGAGGATCAGGAAAAAGCAAAAAATTTCAGAATTGCACCTTGCAATGTGGAGAAATTACTGTTTGTGCATTTACAATATTCATTGATTTTTGCCATTGAAAAACGTCCAAAAATGTTTGAAGCTACTGACTGAATGAAAGGAGCTGGCATCTCACTCTCTTTGAATCTTCTTTATCATGCTAAGAGGAGCAGGAAAAAGCAAAAAATTTCAGAATTGCACCTTGCAATGCGGAGAAATTACTGTTTGTGCATTTACAATATTCATTGATTTTTGCCATTGAAAAATATCATGTTATTCATATACCAGAAATGTTTGAAGCTACTAACTGAATGAAAAGAGCTGGCATCTCACTCTCTTTGAATCTTCTTTATCATGCTAAGAGGAGCAGGAAAAAGCAAAAAATTTCAGAATTGCACCTTGCAATGTGGAGAAATTACTGTTTGTGCATTTACAATATTCATTGATTTTTGCCATTGAAAAACGTCCAGAAATGTTTGAAGCTACTGACTGAATGAAAGGAGCTGGCATCTCACTCTCTTTGAATCTTCTTTATCATGCTAAGAGGAGCAGGAAAAAGCAAAAAAATTTCAGAATTGCACCTTGCAATGCGGAGAAATTACTGTTTGTGCATTTACAATATTCATTGATTTTTGCCATTGAAAAACATCATGTTATTCATATACCAGAAATGTTTGAAGCTACTGACTGAATGAAAGGAGCTGGCATCTCACTCTCTGTGAATCTTCTTTATCATGCTAAGAGGAGCAGGAAAAAGCAAAAAAATTCAGAATTGCACCTTGCAATGCGGAAAAATTACTGTTTGTGCATTTACAATATTCATTGATTTTTGCCATTGAAAAACATCATGTTATTCATATAACAGAAATGTTTGAAGCTACTGACTGAATGAAAAGAGCTGGCATCTCACTCTCTTTGAATCTTCTTTATCATGCTAAGAGGATCAGGAAAAAGCAAAAAATTTCAGAATTGCACCTTGCAATGTGGAGAAATTACTGTTTGTGCATTTACAATATTCATTGATTTTTGCCATTGAAAAACGTCCAGAAATGTTTGAAGCTACTGACTGAATGAAAGGAGCTGGCATCTCACTCTCTTTGAATCTTCTTTATCATGCTAAGAGGAGCAGGAAAAAGCAAAACATTTCAGAATTGCACCTTGCAATGCGGAGAAATTACTGTTTGTGCATTTACAATATTCATTGATTTTTGCCATTGAAAAACATCATGTTATTCATATACCAGAAATGTTTGAAGCTACTGACTGAATGAAAAGAGCTGGCATCTCACTCTCTTTGAATCTTCTTTGTCATGCTAAGAGGAGCAGGAAAAAAAAAAAAATTCAGAATTGCACCTTGCAATGTGGAGAAATTGCTGTTTGTGCATTTACAATATTCATTGATTTTTGCCATTGAAAAACGTCCAGAAATGTTTGAAGCTACTGACTGAATGAAAGGAGCTGGCATCTCCCTCTCTTTGAATCTTCTTTATCATGCTAAGAGGAGCAGGAAAAAGCAAAAAATTTCAGAATTGCACCTTGCAATGCTGAGAAATTACTGTTTGTGCATTTACAATATTCATTGATTTTTGTCATTGAAAAACATCATGTTATTCATATACCAGAAATGTTTGAAGCTACTGACTGAATGAAAAGAGCTGGCATCTCACTCTCTTTGAATCTTCTTTATCATGCTAAGAGGAGCAGGAAAAAGCAAAAAATTTCAGAATTGCACCTTGCAATGTCGAGAAATTACTGTTTGTGCATTTACAATATTCATTGATTTTTGCCATTGAAAAACGTCCAGAAATGTTTGAAGCTACTGACTGAATGAAAGGAGCTGGCATCTCACTCTCTTTGAATCTTCTTTATCATGCTAAGAGGAGCAGGAAAAAGCAAAAAATTTCAGAATTGCACCTTGCAATGCGGAGAAATTACTGTTTGTGCATTTACAATATTCATTGATTTTTGCCATTGAAAAACATCATGTTATTCATATACCAGAAATGTTTGAAGCTACTAACTGAATGAAAAGAGCTGGCATCTCACTCTCTTTGAATCTTCTTTATCATGCTAAGAGGAGCAGGAAAAAGCAAAAAATTTCAGAATTGCACCTTGCAATGTGGAGAAATTACTGTTTGTGCATTTACAATATTCATTGATTTTTGCCATTGAAAAACGTCCAGAAATGTTTGAAGCTACTGACTGAATGAAAGGAGCTGGCATCTCACTCTCTTTGAATCTTCTTTATCATGCTAAGAGGAGCAGGAAAAAGCAAAAAAATTTCAGAATTGCACGTTGCAATGCGGAGAAATTACTGTTTGTGCATTTACAATATTCATTGATTTTTGCCATTGAAAAACATCATGTTATTCATATACCAGAAATGTTTGAAGCTACTGACTGAATGAAAAGAGCTGGCATCTCACTCTCTTTGAATCTTCTTTACCATGCTAAGAGGAGCAGGAAAAAGCAAAAAATTTCAGAATTGCACCTTGCAATGTGGAGAAATTACTGTTTGTGCATTTACAATATACATTGATTTTTGCCATTGAAAAATGTCCAGAAATGTTTGAAGCTACTGACTGAATGAAAGGAGCTGGCATCTCACTCTCTTTGAATCTTCTTTATCATGCTAAGAGGAGCAGGAAAAAGCAAAAAATTTCAGAATTGCACCTTGCAATGCGGAGAAATTACTGTTTGTGCATTTACAATATTCATTGATTTTTGCCATTGAAAAACATCATGTTATTCATATACCAGAAATGTTTGAAGCTACTAACTGAATGAAAAGAGCTGGCATCTCACTCTCTTGGAATCTTCTTTATCATGCTAAGAGGAGCAGGAAAAAGCAAAAAATTTCAGAATTGCACCTTGCAATGTGGAGAAATTACTGTTTGTGCATTTACAATATTCATTGATTTTTGCCTTGAAAAACGTCCAGAAATGTTTGAAGCTACTGACTGAATGAAAGGAGCTGGCATCTCACTCTCTTTGAATCTTCTTTATCATGCTAAGAGGAGCAGGAAAAAGCAAAAAAATTTCAGAATTGCACCTTGCAATGCGGAGAAATTACTGTTTGTGCATTTACAATATTCATTGATTTTTGCCATTGAAAAACATCATGTTATTCATATACCAGAAATGTTTGAAGCTACTGACTGAATGAAAGGAGCTGGCATCTCACTCTCTTTGAATCTTCTTTATCATGCTAAGAGGAGCAGGAAAAAGCAAAAAATTTCAGAATTGCACCTTGCAATGTGGAGAAATTACTGTTTGTGCATTTACAATATACATTGATTTTTGCCATTGAAAAACGTCCAGAAATGTTTGAAGCTACTGACTGAATGAAAGGAGCTGGCATCTCACTCTCTTTGAATCTTCTTTATCATGCTAAGAGGAGCAGGAAAAAGCAAAAAATTTCAGAATTGCACCTTGCAATGCGGAGAAATTACTGTTTGTGCATTTACAATATTCATTGATTTTTGCCATTGAAAAACATCATGTTATTCATATACCAGAAATGTTTGAAGCTACTAACTGAATGAAAAGAGCTGGCATCTCACTCTCTTGGAATCTTCTTTATCATGCTAAGAGGAGCAGGAAAAAGCAAAAAATTTCAGAATTGCACCTTGCAATGTGGAGAAATTACTGTTTGTGCATTTACAATATTCATTGATTTTTGCCATTGAAAAACGTCCAGAAATGTTTGAAGCTACTGACTGAATGAAAGGAGCTGGCATCTCACTATCTTTGAATCTTCTTTATCATGCTAAGAGGAGCGGGAAAAAGCAAAAAAATTTCAGAATTGCACCTTGCAATGCGGAGAAATTACTGTTTGTGCATTTACAATATTCATTGATTTTTGCCATTGAAAAACATCATGTTATTCATATACCAGAAATGTTTGAAGCTACTGACTGAATGAAAGGAGCTGGCATCTCACTCTCTTTGAATCTTCTTTATCATGCTAAGAGGAGCAGGAAAAAGCAAAAAATTTCAGAATTGCACCTTGCAATGCGGAGAAATTACTGTTTGTGCATTTACAATATTCATTGATTTTTGCCATTGAAAAACATCATGTTATTCATATACCAGAAATGTTTGAAGCTACTGACTGAATGAAAAGAGCTGGCATCTCACTCTCTTTGAATCTTCTTTATCATGCTAAGAGGAGCAGGAAAAAGCAAAAAAATTCAGAATTGCACCTTGCAATGTGGAGAAATTACTGTTTGTGCATTTACAATATTCATTGATTTTTGCCATTGAAAAATGTCCAGAAATGTTTGAAGCTACTGACTGAATGAAAGGAGCTGGCATCTTACTCTCTTTGAATTTTCTTTATCATGCTAAGAGGAGCAGAAAAAAGCAAAAAATTTCAGAATTGCACCTTGCAATGCGGAGAAATTACTGTTTGTGCATTTACAATATTCATTGATTTTTGCCATTGAAAAACATCATGTTATTTATATAACAGAAATGTTTGAAGCTACTGACTGAATGAAAAGAGCTGGCATCTCACTCTCTTTGAATCTTCTTTATCATGCTAAGAGGATCAGGAAAAAGCAAAAAATTTCAGAATTGCACCTTGCAATGTGGAGAAATTACTGTTTCTGCATTTACAATATTCATTGATTTTTGCCATTGAAAAACGTCCAGAAATGTTTGAAGCTACTGACTGAATGAAAGGAGCTGGCATCTCACTCTCTTTGAATCTTCTTTATCATGCTAAGAGGAGCAGGAAAAAGCAAAACATTTCAGAATTGCACCTTGCAATGCGGAGAAATTACTGTTTGTGCATTTACAATATTCATTGATTTTTGCCATTGAAAAACATCATGTTATTCATATACCAGAAATGTTTGAAGCTACTGACTGAATGAAAAGAGCTGTCATCTCACTCTCTTTGAATCTTCTTTATCATGCTAAGAGTAGCAGGAAAAAGCAAAAAATTTCAGAATTCCACCTTGCAATGTGGAGAAATTACTGTTTGTGCATTTACAATATTCATTGATTTTTGCCCTTGAAAAACATCCAGAAATGTTTGAAGCTACTGACTGAATGAAAGGAGCTGGCAACTCACTCTCTTTGAATCTTCTTTATCATGCTAGGAGGAGAAGGAAAAAGCAAAAAATTTCAGAATTGCACCTTTCAATGCGGAGAAATTACTGTTTGTGCATTTACAATATTCATTGATTTTTGCCATTGAAAAACATCATGTTATTCATATACCAGAAATGTTTGAAGCTACTGACTGAATGAAAAGAGCTGGCATCTCACTCTCTTTGAATCTTCTTTGTCATGCTAAGAGGAGCAGGAAAAAAAAAAAAAATCAGAATTGCACCTTGCAATGTGGAGAAATTGCTGTTTGTGCATTTACAATATTCATTGATTTTTGCCATTGAAAAACGTCCAGAAATGTTTGAAGCTACTGACTGAATGAAAGGAGCTGGCATCTCACTCTCTTTGAATCTTCTTTATCATGCTAAGAGGAGCAGGAAAAAGCAAAAAATTTCAGAATTGCACCTTGCAATGCGGAGAAATTACTGTTTGTGCATTTACAATATTCATTGATTTTTGTCATTGAAAAACATCATGTTATTCATATACCAGAAATGTTTGAAGCTACTGACTGAATGAAAAGAGCTGGCATCTCACTCTCTTTGAATCTTCTTTATCATGCTAAGAGGAGCAGGAAAAAGCAAAAAATTTCAGAATTGCACCTTGCAATGTCGAGAAATTACTGTTTGTGCATTTACAATATTCATTGATTTTTGCCATTGAAAAACGTCCAGAAATGTTTGAAGCTACTGACTGAATGAAAGGAGCTGGCATCTCACTCTCTTTGAATCTTCTTTATCATGCTAAGAGGAGCAGGAAAAAGCAAAAAATTTCAGAAATGCACCTTGCAATGCGGAGAAATTACTGTTTGTGCATTTACAATATTCATTGATTTTTGCCATTGAAAAACATCATGTTATTCATATACCAGAAATGTTTGAAGCTACTAACTGAATGAAAAGAGCTGGCATCTCACTCTCTTTGAATCTTCTTTATCATGCTAAGAGGAGCAGGAAAAAGCAAAAAATTTCAGAATTGCACCTTGCAATGTGGAGAAATTACTGTTTGTGCATTTACAATATTCATTGATTTTTGCCATTGAAAAACGTCCAGAAATGTTTGAAGCTACTGACTGAATGAAAGGAGCTGGCATCTCACTCTCTTTGAATCTTCTTTATCATGCTAAGAGGAGCAGGAAAAAGCAAAAAAATTTCAGAATTGCACCTTGCAATGCGGAGAAATTACTGTTTGTGCATTTACAATATTCATTGATTTTTGCCATTGAAAAACATCATGTTATTCATATACCAGAAATGTTTGAAGCTACTGACTGAATGAAAGGAGCTGGCATCTCACTCTCTTTGAATCTTCTTTATCATGCTAAGAGGAGCAGGAAAAAGCAAAAAATTTCATAATTGCACCTTGCAATGCGGAGAAATTACTGTTTGTGCATTTACAATATTCATTGATTTTTGCCATTGAAAAACATCATGTTATTCATATACCAGAAATGTTTGAAGCTACTGACTGAATGAAAAGAGCTGGCATCTCACTCTCTTTGAATCTTCTTTATCATGCTAAGAGGAGCAGGAAAAAGCAAAAAATTTCAGAATTGCACCTTGCAATGTGGAGAAATTACTGTTTGTGCATTTACAATATTCATTGATTTTTGCCATTGAAAAACGTCCAGAAATGTTTGAAGCTACTGACTGAATGAAAGGAGCTGGCATCTCACTCTCTTTGAATCTTCTTTATCATGCTAAGAGGAGCAGGAAAAAGCAAAAAAATCAGAATTGCACCTTGCAATGCGGAGAAATTACTGTTTGTACATTTACAATATTCATTGATTTTTGCCATTGAAAAACATCATGTTATTCATATACCAGAAATGTTTGAAGCTACTAACTGAATGAAAAGAGCTGGCATCTCACTCTCTTGGAATCTTCTTTATCATGCTAAGAGGAGCAGGAAAAAGCAAAAAATTTCAGAATTGCACCTTGCAATGTGGAGAAATTACTGTTTGTGCATTTACAATATTCATTGATTTTTGACATTGAAAAACGTCCAGAAATGTTTGAAGCTACTGACTGAATGACAGGAGCTGGCATCTCACTCTCTTTGAATCTTCTTTATCATGCTAAGAGGAGCAGGAAAAAGCAAAAAAATTTCAGAATTGCACCTTGCAATGCGGAGAAATTACTGTTTGTGCATTTACAATATTCATTGATTTTTGCCATTGAAAAACATCATGTTATTCATATACCAGAAATGTTTGAAGCTACTGACTGAATGAAAGGAGCTGGCATCTCACTCTCTTTGAATCTTCTTTATCATGCTAAGAGGAGCAGGAAAAAGCAAAAAATTTCAGAATTGCACCTTGCAATGCGGAGAAATTACTGTTTGTGCATTTACAATATTCATTGATTTTTGCCATTGAAAAACATCATGTTATTCATATACCAGAAATGTTTGAAGCTACTGACTGAATGAAAAGAGCTGGCATCTCACTCTCTTTGAATCTTCTTTATCATGCTAAGAGGAGCAGGAAAAAGCAAAAAATTTCAGAATTGCACCTTGCAATGCGGAGAAATTACTGTTTGTGCATTTACAATATTCATTGATTTTTGCCATTGAAAAACATCATGTTATTTATATAACAGAAATGTTTGAAGCTACTGACTGAATGAAAAGAGCTGGCATCTCACTCTCTTTGAATCTTCTTTATCATGCTAAGAGGATCAGGAAAAAGCAAAAAATTTCAGAATTGCACCTTGCAATGTGGAGAAATTACTGTTTCTGCATTTACAATATTCATTGATTTTTGCCATTGAAAAACGTCCAGAAATGTTTGAAGCTACTGACTGAATGAAAGGAGCTGGCATCTCACTCTCTTTGAATCTTCTTTATCATGCTAAGAGGAGCAGGAAAAAGCAAAACATTTCAGAATTGCACCTTGCAATGCGGAGAAATTACTGTTTGTGCATTTACAATATTCATTGATTTTTGCCATTGAAAAACATCATGTTATTCATATACCAGAAATGTTTGAAGCTACTGACTGAATGAAAAGAGCTGGCATCTCACTCTCTTTGAATCTTCTTTGTCATGCTAAGAGGAGCAGGAAAAAAAAAAAATTCAGAATTGCACCTTGCAATGTGGAGAAATTGCTGTTTGTGCATTTACAATATTCATTGATTTTTGCCATTGAAAAACGTCCAGAAATGTTTGAAGCTACTGACTGAATGAAAGGAGCTGGCATCTCACTCTCTTTGAATCTTCTTTATCATGCTAAGAGGAGCAGGAAAAAGCAAAAAATTTCAGAATTGCACCTTGCAATGCGGAGAAATTACTGTTTGTGCATTTACAATATTCATTGATTTTTGTCATTGAAAAACATCATGTTATTCATATACCAGAAATGTTTGAAGCTACTGACTGAATGAAAAGAGCTGGCATCTCACTCTCTTTGAATCTTCTTTATCATGCTAAGAGGAGCAGGAAAAAGCAAAAAATTTCAGAATTGCACCTTGCAATGTCGAGAAATTACTGTTTGTGCATTTACAATATTCATTGATTTTTGCCATTGAAAAACGTCCAGAAATGTTTGAAGCTACTGACTGAATGAAAGGAGCTGGCATCTCACTCTCTTTGAATCTTCTTTATCATGCTAAGAGGAGCAGGAAAAAGCAAAAAATTTCAGAATTGCACCTTGCAATGCGGAGAAATTACTGTTTGTGCATTTACAATATTCATTGATTTTTGCCATTGAAAAACATCATGTTATTCATATACCAGAAATGTTTGAAGCTACTGACTGAATGAAAAGAGCTGGCATCTCACTCTCTTTGAATCTTTTTTATCATGCTAAGAGGAGCAGGAAAAAGCAAAAAATTTCAGAATTGCACCTTGCAATGTGGAGAAATTACTGTTTGTGCATTTACAATATTCATTGATTTTTGCCATTGAAAAACATCCAGAAATGTTTGAAGCTACTGACTGAATGAAAGGAGCTGGCATCTCACTCTCTTTGAATCTTCTTTATCATGCTAAGAGGAGCAGGAAAAAGCAAAAAATTTCAGAATTGCACCTTGCAATGCGGAGAAATTACTGTTTGTGCATTTACAATATTCATTGATTTTTGCCATTGAAAAACATCATGTTATTCATATACCAGAAATGTTTGAAGCTACTAACTGAATGAAAAGAGCTGGCATCTCACTCTCTTGGAATCTTCTTTATCATGCTAAGAGGAGCAGGAAAAAGCAAAAAATTTCAGAATTGCACCTTGCAATGTGGAGAAATTACTGTTTGTGCATTTAAAATATTCATTGATTTTTGCCATTGAAAAACGTCCAGAAATGTTTGAAGCTACTGACTGAATGAAAGGAGCTGGCATCTCACTCTCTTTGAATCTTCTTTATCATGCTAAGAGGAGCAGGAAAAAGCAAAAAAATTTCAGAATTGCACCTTGCAATGCGGAGAAATTACTGTTTGTGCATTTACAATATTCATTGATTTTTGCCATTGAAAAACATCATGTTATTCATATACCAGAAATGTTTGAAGCTACTGACTGAATGAAAGGAGCTGGCATCTCACTCTCTTTGAATCTTCTTTATCATGCTAAGAGGAGCAGGAAAAAGCAAAAAATTTCAGAATTGCACCTTGCAATGCGGAGAAATTACTGTTTGTGCATTTACAATATTCATTGATTTTTGCCATTGAAAAACATCATGTTATTCATATACCAGAAATGTTTGAAGCTACTGACTGAATGAAAAGAGCTGGCATCTCACTCTCTTTGAATCTTCTTTATCATGCTAAGAGGAGCAGGAAAAAGCAAAAAAATTCAGAATTGCACCTTGCAATGTGGAGAAATTACTGTTTGTGCATTTACAATATTCATTGATTTTTGCCATTGAAAAATGTCCAGAAATGTTTGAAGCTACTGACTGAATGAAAGGAGCTGGCATCTTACTCTCTTTGAATTTTCTTTATCATGCTAAGAGGAGCAGAAAAAAGCAAAAAATTTCAGAATTGCACCTTGCAATGCGGAGAAATTACTGTTTGTGCATTTACAATATTCATTGATTTTTGCCATTGAAAAACATCATGTTATTTATATAACAGAAATGTTTGAAGCTACTGACTGAATGAAAAGAGCTGGCATCTCACTCTCTTTGAATCTTCTTTATCATGCTAAGAGGATCAGGAAAAAGCAAAAAATTTCAGAATTGCACCTTGCAATGTGGAGAAATTACTGTTTCTGCATTTACAATATTCATTGATTTTTGCCATTGAAAAACGTCCAGAAATGTTTGAAGCTACTGACTGAATGAAAGGAGCTGGCATCTCACTCTCTTTGAATCTTCTTTATCATGCTAAGAGGAGCAGGAAAAAGCAAAACATTTCAGAATTGCACCTTGCAATGCGGAGAAATTACTGTTTGTGCATTTACAATATTCATTGATTTTTGCCATTGAAAAACATCATGTTATTCATATACCAGAAATGTTTGAAGCTACTGACTGAATGAAAAGAGCTGTCATCTCACTCTCTTTGAATCTTCTTTATCATGCTAAGAGTAGCAGGAAAAAGCAAAAAATTTCAGAATTCCACCTTGCAATGTGGAGAAATTACTGTTTGTGCATTTACAATATTCATTGATTTTTGCCCTTGAAAAACATCCAGAAATGTTTGAAGCTACTGACTGAATGAAAGGAGCTGGCAACTCACTCTCTTTGAATCTTCTTTATCATGCTAGGAGGAGAAGGAAAAAGCAAAAAATTTCAGAATTGCACCTTTCAATGCGGAGAAATTACTGTTTGTGCATTTACAATATTCATTGATTTTTGCCATTGAAAAACATCATGTTATTCATATACCAGAAATGTTTGAAGCTACTGACTGAATGAAAAGAGCTGGCATCTCACTCTCTTTGAATCTTCTTTGTCATGCTAAGAGGAGCAGGAAAAAAAAAAAAAATCAGAATTGCACCTTGCAATGTGGAGAAATTGCTGTTTGTGCATTTACAATATTCATTGATTTTTGCCATTGAAAAACGTCCAGAAATGTTTGAAGCTACTGACTGAATGAAAGGAGCTGGCATCTCACTCTCTTTGAATCTTCTTTATCATGCTAAGAGGAGCAGGAAAAAGCAAAAAATTTCAGAATTGCACCTTGCAATGCGGAGAAATTACTGTTTGTGCATTTACAATATTCATTGATTTTTGTCATTGAAAAACATCATGTTATTCATATACCAGAAATGTTTGAAGCTACTGACTGAATGAAAAGAGCTGGCATCTCACTCTCTTTGAATCTTCTTTATCATGCTAAGAGGAGCAGGAAAAAGCAAAAAATTTCAGAATTGCACCTTGCAATGTCGAGAAATTACTGTTTGTGCATTTACAATATTCATTGATTTTTGCCATTGAAAAACGTCCAGAAATGTTTGAAGCTACTGACTGAATGAAAGGAGCTGGCATCTCACTCTCTTTGAATCTTCTTTATCATGCTAAGAGGAGCAGGAAAAAGCAAAAAATTTCAGAATTGCACCTTGCAATGCGGAGAAATTACTGTTTGTGCATTTACAATATTCATTGATTTTTGCCATTGAAAAACATCATGTTATTCATATACCAGAAATGTTTGAAGCTACTAACTGAATGAAAAGAGCTGGCATCTCACTCTCTTTGAATCTTCTTTATCATGCTAAGAGGAGCAGGAAAAAGCAAAAAATTTCAGAATTGCACCTTGCAATGTGGAGAAATTACTGTTTGTGCATTTACAATATTCATTGATTTTTGCCATTGAAAAACGTCCAGAAATGTTTGAAGCTACTGACTGAATGAAAGGAGCTGGCATCTCACTCTCTTTGAATCTTCTTTATCATGCTAAGAGGAGCAGGAAAAAGCAAAAAAATTTCAGAATTGCACCTTGCAATGCGGAGAAATTGCTGTTTGTGCATTTACAATATTCATTGATTTTTGCCATTGAAAAACATCATGTTATTCATATACCAGAAATGTTTGAAGCTACTGACTGAATGAAAGGAGCTGGCATCTCACTCTCTTTGAATCTTCTTTATCATGCTAAGAGGAGCAGGAAAAAGCAAAAAATTTCATAATTGCACCTTGCAATGCGGAGAAATTACTGTTTGTGCATTTACAATATTCATTGATTTTTGCCATTGAAAAACATCATGTTATTCATATACCAGAAATGTTTGAAGCTACTGACTGAATGAAAAGAGCTGGCATCTCACTCTCTTTGAATCTTCTTTATCATGCTAAGAGGAGCAGGAAAAAGCAAAAAATTTCAGAATTGCACCTTGCAATGTGGAGAAATTACTGTTTGTGCATTTACAATATTCATTGATTTTTGCCATTGAAAAACGTCCAGAAATGTTTGAAGCTACTGACTGAATGAAAGGAGCTGGCATCTCACTCTCTTTGAATCTTCTTTATCATGCTAAGAGGAGCAGGAAAAAGCAAAAAAATCAGAATTGCACCTTGCAATGCGGAGAAATTACTGTTTGTACATTTACAATATTCATTGATTTTTGCCATTGAAAAACATCATGTTATTCATATACCAGAAATGTTTGAAGCTACTAACTGAATGAAAAGAGCTGGCATCTCACTCTCTTGGAATCTTCTTTATCATGCTAAGAGGAGCAGGAAAAAGCAAAAAATTTCAGAATTGCACCTTGCAATGTGGAGAAATTACTGTTTGTGCATTTACAATATTCATTGATTTTTGCCATTGAAAAACGTCCAGAAATGTTTGAAGCTACTGACTGAATGACAGGAGCTGGCATCTCACTCTCTTTGAATCTTCTTTATCATGCTAAGAGGAGCAGGAAAAAGCAAAAAAATTTCAGAATTGCACCTTGCAATGCGGAGAAATTACTGTTTGTGCATTTACAATATTCATTGATTTTTGCCATTGAAAAACATCATGTTATTCATATACCAGAAATGTTTGAAGCTACTGACTGAATGAAAGGAGCTGGCATCTCACTCTCTTTGAATCTTCTTTATCATGCTAAGAGGAGCAGGAAAAAGCAAAAAATTTCAGAATTGCACCTTGCAATGCGGAGAAATTACTGTTTGTGCATTTACAATATTCATTGATTTTTGCCATTGAAAAACATCATGTTATTCATATACCAGAAATGTTTGAAGCTACTGACTGAATGAAAAGAGCTGGCATCTCACTCTCTTTGAATCTTCTTTATCATGCTAAGAGGAGCAGGAAAAAGCAAAAAATTTCAGAATTGCACCTTGCAATGCGGAGAAATTACTGTTTGTGCATTTACAATATTCATTGATTTTTGCCATTGAAAAACATCATGTTATTTATATAACAGAAATGTTTGAAGCTACTGACTGAATGAAAAGAGCTGGCATCTCACTCTCTTTGAATCTTCTTTATCATGCTAAGAGGATCAGGAAAAAGCAAAAAATTTCAGAATTGCACCTTGCAATGTGGAGAAATTACTGTTTCTGCATTTACAATATTCATTGATTTTTGCCATTGAAAAACGTCCAGAAATGTTTGAAGCTACTGACTGAATGAAAGGAGCTGGCATCTCACTCTCTTTGAATCTTCTTTATCATGCTAAGAGGAGCAGGAAAAAGCAAAACATTTCAGAATTGCACCTTGCAATGCGGAGAAATTACTGTTTGTGCATTTACAATATTCATTGATTTTTGCCATTGAAAAACATCATGTTATTCATATACCAGAAATGTTTGAAGCTACTGACTGAATGAAAAGAGCTGGCATCTCACTCTCTTTGAATCTTCTTTGTCATGCTAAGAGGAGCAGGAAAAAAAAAAAAATTCAGAATTGCACCTTGCAATGTGGAGAAATTGCTGTTTGTGCATTTACAATATTCATTGATTTTTGCCATTGAAAAACGTCCAGAAATGTTTGAAGCTACTGACTGAATGAAAGGAGCTGGCATCTCACTCTCTTTGAATCTTCTTTATCATGCTAAGAGGAGCAGGAAAAAGCAAAAAATTTCAGAATTGCACCTTGCAATGCGGAGAAATTACTGTTTGTGCATTTACAATATTCATTGATTTTTGTCATTGAAAAACATCATGTTATTCATATACCAGAAATGTTTGAAGCTACTGACTGAATGAAAAGAGCTGGCATCTCACTCTCTTTGAATCTTCTTTATCATGCTAAGAGGAGCAGGAAAAAGCAAAAAATTTCAGAATTGCACCTTGCAATGTCGAGAAATTACTGTTTGTGCATTTACAATATTCATTGATTTTTGCCATTGAAAAACGTCCAGAAATGTTTGAAGCTACTGACTGAATGAAAGGAGCTGGCATCTCACTCTCTTTGAATCTTCTTTATCATGCTAAGAGGAGCAGGAAAAAGCAAAAAATTTCAGAATTGCACCTTGCAATGCGGAGAAATTACTGTTTGTGCATTTACAATATTCATTGATTTTTGCCATTGAAAAACATCATGTTATTCATATACCAGAAATGTTTGAAGCTACTGACTGAATGAAAAGAGCTGGCATCTCACTCTCTTTGAATCTTTTTTATCATGCTAAGAGGAGCAGGAAAAAGCAAAAAATTTCAGAATTGCACCTTGCAATGTGGAGAAATTACTGTTTGTGCATTTACAATATTCATTGATTTTTGCCATTGAAAAACATCCAGAAATGTTTGAAGCTACTGACTGAATGAAAGGAGCTGGCATCTCACTCTCTTTGAATCTTCTTTATCATGCTAAGAGGAGCAGGAAAAAGCAAAAAATTTCAGAATTGCACCTTGCAATGCGGAGAAATTACTGTTTGTGCATTTACAATATTCATTGATTTTTGCCATTGAAAAACATCATGTTATTCATATACCAGAAATGTTTGAAGCTACTAACTGAATGAAAAGAGCTGGCATCTCACTCTCTTGGAATCTTCTTTATCATGCTAAGAGGAGCAGGAAAAAGCAAAAAATTTCAGAATTGCACCTTGCAATGTGGAGAAATTACTGTTTGTGCATTTAAAATATTCATTGATTTTTGCCATTGAAAAACGTCCAGAAATGTTTGAAGCTACTGACTGAATGAAAGGAGCTGGCATCTCACTCTCTTTGAATCTTCTTTATCATGCTAAGAGGAGCAGGAAAAAGCAAAAAAATTTCAGAATTGCACCTTGCAATGCGGAGAAATTACTGTTTGTGCATTTACAATATTCATTGATTTTTGCCATTGAAAAACATCATGTTATTCATATACCAGAAATGTTTGAAGCTACTGACTGAATGAAAGGAGCTGGCATCTCACTCTCTTTGAATCTTCTTTATCATGCTAAGAGGAGCAGGAAAAAGCAAAAAATTTCAGAATTGCACCTTGCAATGCGGAGAAATTACTGTTTGTGCATTTACAATATTCATTGATTTTTGCCATTGAAAAACATCATGTTATTCATATACCAGAAATGTTTGAAGCTACTGACTGAATGAAAAGAGCTGGCATCTCACTCTCTTTGAATCTTCTTTATCATGCTAAGAGGAGCAGGAAAAAGCAAAAAATTTCAGAATTGCACCTTGCAATGTGGAGAAATTACTGTTTGTGCATTTACAATATTCATTGATTTTTGCCATTGAAAAATGTCCAGAAATGTTTGAAGCTACTGACTGAATGAAAGGAGCTGGCATCTCACTCTCTTTGAATTTTCTTTATCATGCTAAGAGGAGCAGAAAAAAGCAAAAAATTTCAGAATTGCACCTTGCAATGCGGAGAAATTACTGTTTGTGCATTTACAATATTCATTGATTTTTGCCATTGAAAAACATCATGTTATTCATATACCAGAAATGTTTGAAGCTACTGACTGAATGAAAAGAGCTGGCATCTCACTCTCTTTGAATCTTCTTTATCATGCTAAGAGGAGCAGGAAAAAGCAAAAAATTTCAGAATTGCACCTTGCAATGTGGAGAAATTACTGTTTGTGCATTTACAATATTCATTGATTTTTGCCATTGAAAAACGTCCAGAAATGTTTGAAGCTACTGACTGAATGAAAGGAGCTGGCATCTCACTCTCTTTGAATCTTCTTTATCATGCTAAGAGGAGCAGGAAAAAGCAAAAAAATCAGAATTGCACCTTGCAATGCGGAGAAATTACTGTTTGTACATTTACAATATTCATTGATTTTTGCCATTGAAAAACATCATGTTATTCATATACCAGAAATGTTTGAAGCTACTAACTGAATGAAAAGAGCTGGCATCTCACTCTCTTGGAATCTTCTTTATCATGCTAAGAGGACCAGGAAAAAGCAAAAAATTTCAGAATTGCACCTTGCAATGTGGAGAAATTACTGTTTGTGCATTTACAATATTCATTGATTTTTGCCATTGAAAAACGTCCAGAAATGTTTGAAGCTACTGACTGAATGAAAGGAGCTGGCATCTCACTCTCTTTGAATCTTCTTTATCATGCTAAGAGGAGCAGGAAAAAGCAAAAAAATTTCAGAATTGCACCTTGCAATGCGGAGAAATTACTGTTTGTGCATTTACAATATTCATTGATTTTTGCCATTGAAAAACATCATGTTATTCATATACCAGAAATGTTTGAAGCTACTGACTGAATGAAAGGAGCTGGCATCTCACTCTCTTTGAATCTTCTTTATCATGCTAAGAGGAGCAGGAAAAAGCAAAAAATTTCAGAATTGCACCTTGCAATGCGGAGAAATTACTGTTTGTGCATTTACAATATTCATTGATTTTTGCCATTGAAAAACATCATGTTATTCATATACCAGAAATGTTTGAAGCTACTGACTGAATGAAAAGAGCTGGCATCTCACTCTCTTTGAATCTTCTTTATCATGCTAAGAGGAGCAGGAAAAAGCAAAAAATTTCAGAATTGCACCTTGCAATGCGGAGAAATTACTGTTTGTGCATTTACAATATTCATTGATTTTTGCCATTGAAAAACATCATGTTATTTATATAACAGAAATGTTTGAAGCTACTGACTGAATGAAAAGAGCTGGCATCTCACTCTCTTTGAATCTTCTTTATCATGCTAAGAGGATCAGGAAAAAGCAAAAAATTTCAGAATTGCACCTTGCAATGTGGAGAAATTACTGTTTCTGCATTTACAATATTCATTGATTTTTGCCATTGAAAAACGTCCAGAAATGTTTGAAGCTACTGACTGAATGAAAGGAGCTGGCATCTCACTCTCTTTGAATCTTCTTTATCATGCTAAGAGGAGCAGGAAAAAGCAAAAAAATCAGAATTGCACCTTGCAATGCGGAGAAATTACTGTTTGTACATTTACAATATTCATTGATTTTTGCCATTGAAAAACATCATGTTATTCATATACCAGAAATGTTTGAAGCTACTAACTGAATGAAAAGAGCTGGCATCTCACTCTCTTGGAATCTTCTTTATCATGCTAAGAGGAGCAGGAAAAAGCAAAAAATTTCAGAATTGCACCTTGCAATGTGGAGAAATTACTGTTTGTGCATTTACAATATTCATTGATTTTTGCCATTGAAAAACGTCCAGAAATGTTTGAAGCTACTGACTGAATGAAAGGAGCTGGCATCTCACTCTCTTTGAATCTTCTTTATCATGCTAAGAGGAGCAGGAAAAAGCAAAAAAATTTCAGAATTGCACCTTGCAATGCGGAGAAATTACTGTTTGTGCATTTACAATATTCATTGATTTTTGCCATTGAAAAACATCATGTTATTCATATACCAGAAATGTTTGAAGCTACTGACTGAATGAAAGGAGCTGGCATCTCACTCTCTTTGAATCTTCTTTATCATGCTAAGAGGAGCAGGAAAAAGCAAAAAATTTCAGAATTGCACCTTGCAATGCGGAGAAATTACTGTTTGTGCATTTACAATATTCATTGATTTTTGCCATTGAAAAACATCATGTTATTCATATACCAGAAATGTTTGAAGCTACTGACTGAATGAAAAGAGCTGGCATCTCACTCTCTTTGAATCTTCTTTATCATGCTAAGAGGAGCAGGAAAAAGCAAAAAATTTCAGAATTGCACCTTGCAATGCGGAGAAATTACTGTTTGTGCATTTACAATATTCATTGATTTTTGCCATTGAAAAACATCATGTTATTTATATAACAGAAATGTTTGAAGCTACTGACTGAATGAAAAGAGCTGGCATCTCACTCTCTTTGAATCTTCTTTATCATGCTAAGAGGATCAGGAAAAAGCAAAAAATTTCAGAATTGCACCTTGCAATGTGGAGAAATTACTGTTTCTGCATTTACAATATTCATTGATTTTTGCCATTGAAAAACGTCCAGAAATGTTTGAAGCTACTGACTGAATGAAAGGAGCTGGCATCTCACTCTCTTTGAATCTTCTTTATCATGCTAAGAGGAGCAGGAAAAAGCAAAACATTTCAGAATTGCACCTTGCAATGCGGAGAAATTACTGTTTGTGCATTTACAATATTCATTGATTTTTGCCATTGAAAAACATCATGTTATTCATATACCAGAAATGTTTGAAGCTACTGACTGAATGAAAAGAGCTGGCATCTCACTCTCTTTGAATCTTCTTTGTCATGCTAAGAGGAGCAGGAAAAAAAAAAAAATTCAGAATTGCACCTTGCAATGTGGAGAAATTGCTGTTTGTGCATTTACAATATTCATTGATTTTTGCCATTGAAAAACGTCCAGAAATGTTTGAAGCTACTGACTGAATGAAAGGAGCTGGCATCTCACTCTCTTTGAATCTTCTTTATCATGCTAAGAGGAGCAGGAAAAAGCAAAAAATTTCAGAATTGCACCTTGCAATGCGGAGAAATTACTGTTTGTGCATTTACAATATTCATTGATTTTTGTCATTGAAAAACATCATGTTATTCATATACCAGAAATGTTTGAAGCTACTGACTGAATGAAAAGAGCTGGCATCTCACTCTCTTTGAATCTTCTTTATCATGCTAAGAGGAGCAGGAAAAAGCAAAAAATTTCAGAATTGCACCTTGCAATGTCGAGAAATTACTGTTTGTGCATTTACAATATTCATTGATTTTTGCCATTGAAAAACGTCCAGAAATGTTTGAAGCTACTGACTGAATGAAAGGAGCTGGCATCTCACTCTCTTTGAATCTTCTTTATCATGCTAAGAGGAGCAGGAAAAAGCAAAAAATTTCAGAATTGCACCTTGCAATGCGGAGAAATTACTGTTTGTGCATTTACAATATTCATTGATTTTTGCCATTGAAAAACATCATGTTATTCATATACCAGAAATGTTTGAAGCTACTGACTGAATGAAAAGAGCTGGCATCTCACTCTCTTTGAATCTTTTTTATCATGCTAAGAGGAGCAGGAAAAAGCAAAAAATTTCAGAATTGCACCTTGCAATGTGGAGAAATTACTGTTTGTGCATTTACAATATTCATTGATTTTTGCCATTGAAAAACATCCAGAAATGTTTGAAGCTACTGACTGAATGAAAGGAGCTGGCATCTCACTCTCTTTGAATCTTCTTTATCATGCTAAGAGGAGCAGGAAAAAGCAAAAAATTTCAGAATTGCACCTTGCAATGCGGAGAAATTACTGTTTGTGCATTTACAATATTCATTGATTTTTGCCATTGAAAAACATCATGTTATTCATATACCAGAAATGTTTGAAGCTACTAACTGAATGAAAAGAGCTGGCATCTCACTCTCTTGGAATCTTCTTTATCATGCTAAGAGGAGCAGGAAAAAGCAAAAAATTTCAGAATTGCACCTTGCAATGTGGAGAAATTACTGTTTGTGCATTTAAAATATTCATTGATTTTTGCCATTGAAAAACGTCCAGAAATGTTTGAAGCTACTGACTGAATGAAAGGAGCTGGCATCTCACTCTCTTTGAATCTTCTTTATCATGCTAAGAGGAGCAGGAAAAAGCAAAAAAATTTCAGAATTGCACCTTGCAATGCGGAGAAATTACTGTTTGTGCATTTACAATATTCATTGATTTTTGCCATTGAAAAACATCATGTTATTCATATACCAGAAATGTTTGAAGCTACTGACTGAATGAAAGGAGCTGGCATCTCACTCTCTTTGAATCTTCTTTATCATGCTAAGAGGAGCAGGAAAAAGCAAAAAATTTCAGAATTGCACCTTGCAATGCGGAGAAATTACTGTTTGTGCATTTACAATATTCATTGATTTTTGCCATTGAAAAACATCATGTTATTCATATACCAGAAATGTTTGAAGCTACTGACTGAATGAAAAGAGCTGGCATCTCACTCTCTTTGAATCTTCTTTATCATGCTAAGAGGAGCAGGAAAAAGCAAAAAATTTCAGAATTGCACCTTGCAATGTGGAGAAATTACTGTTTGTGCATTTACAATATTCATTGATTTTTGCCATTGAAAAATGTCCAGAAATGTTTGAAGCTACTGACTGAATGAAAGGAGCTGGCATCTCACTCTCTTTGAATTTTCTTTATCATGCTAAGAGGAGCAGAAAAAAGCAAAAAATTTCAGAATTGCACCTTGCAATGCGGAGAAATTACTGTTTGTGCATTTACAATATTCATTGATTTTTGCCATTGAAAAACATCATGTTATTCATATACCAGAAATGTTTGAAGCTACTGACTGAATGAAAAGAGCTGGCATCTCACTCTCTTTGAATCTTCTTTATCATGCTAAGAGGAGCAGGAAAAAGCAAAAAATTTCAGAATTGCACCTTGCAATGTGGAGAAATTACTGTTTGTGCATTTACAATATTCATTGATTTTTGCCATTGAAAAACGTCCAGAAATGTTTGAAGCTACTGACTGAATGAAAGGAGCTGGCATCTCACTCTCTTTGAATCTTCTTTATCATGCTAAGAGGAGCAGGAAAAAGCAAAAAAATTTCAGAATTGCACCTTGCAATGCGGAGAAATTACTGTTTGTGCATTTACAATATTCATTGATTTTTGCCATTGAAAAACATCATGTTATTCATATACCAGAAATGTTTGAAGCTACTGACTGAATGAAAGGAGCTGGCATCTCACTCTCTTTGAATCTTCTTTATCATGCTAAGAGGAGCAGGAAAAAGCAAAAAATTTCAGAATTGCACCTTGCAATGCAGAGAAATTACTGTTTGTGCATTTACAATATTCATTGATTTTTGCCATTGAAAAACATCATGTTATTCATATACCAGAAATGTTTGAAGCTACTGACTGAATGAAAAGAGCTGGCATCTCACACTCTTTGAATCTTCTTTATCATGCTAAGAGGAGCAGGAAAAAGCAAAAAATTTCAGAATTGCACCTTGCAATGTGGAGAAATTACTGTTTGTGCATTTACAATATTCATTGATTTTTGCCATTGAAAAATGTCCAGAAATGTTTGAAGCTACTGACTGAATGAAAGGAGCTGGCATCTCACTCTCTTTGAATTTTCTTTATCATGCTAAGAGGAGCAGAAAAAAGCAAAAAATATCAGAATTGCACCTTGCAATGCGGAGAAATTACTGTTTGTGCATTTACAATATTCATTGATTTTTGCCATTGAAAAACATCATGTTATTCATATACCAGAAATGTTTGAAGCTACTGACTGAATGAAAAGAGCTGGCATCTCCCTCTCTTTGAATCTTCTTTATCATGCTAAGAGGAGCAGGAAAAAGCAAAAAATTTCAGAATTGCACCTTGCAATGTGTAGAATTACTGTTTGTGCATTTACAATATTCATTGATTTTTGCCATTGAAAAACGTCCAGAAATGTTTGAAGCTACTGACTGAATGAAAGGAGCTGGCATCTCACTCTCTTTGAATCTTCTTTATCATGCTAAAAGGAGCAGGAAAAAGCAAAAAAAATTCAGAATTGCACCTTGCAATGCGGAGAAATTACTGTTTGTGCATTTACAATATTCATTGATTTTTGCCATTGAAAAACATCATGTTATTCATATACCAGAAATGTTTGAAGCTACTAACTGAATGAAAAGAGCTGGCATCTCAATCTCTTTGAATCTTCTTTATCATGCTAAGAGTAGCAGGAAAAAGCAAAAAATTTCAGAATTGCACCTTGCAATGTGGAGAAATTACTGTTTGTGCATTTACAATATTCATTGATTTTTGCCCTTGAAAAACATCCAGAAATGATTGAAGCTACTGACTGAATGAAAGGAGCTGGCAACTCACTCTCTTTGAATCTTCTTTATCATGCTAGGAGGAGAAGGAAAAAGCAAAAAAATTGAGAATTGCACCTTGCAATGCGGAGAAATTACTGTTTGTGCATTTACAATATTCATTGATTTTTGCCATTGAAAAACATCATGTTATTCATATACCAGAAATGTTTGAAGCTACTGACTGAATGAAAAGAGCTGGCATCTCACTCTCTTTGAATCTTCTTTGTCATGCTAAGAGGAGCAGGAAAAAAAAAAAATTCAGAATTGCACCTTGCAATGTGGAGAAATTGCTGTTTGTGCATTTACAATATTCATTGATTTTTGCCATTGAAAAATGTCCAGAAATGTTTGAAGCTACTGACTGAATGAAAGGAGCTGGCATCTCACTCTCTTTGAATCTTCTTTATCATGCTAAGAGGAGCAGGAAAAAGCAAAAAATTTCAGAATTGCACCTTGCAATGCGGAGAAATTACTGTTTGTGCATTTACAATATTCATTGATTTTTGTCATTGAAAAACATCATGTTATTCATATACCAGAAATGTTTGAAGCTACTGACTGAATGAAAAGAGCTGGCATCTCACTCTCTTTGAATCTTCTTTATCATGCTAAGAGGAGCAGGAAAAAGCAAAAAATTTCAGAATTGCACCTTGCAATGTGGAGAAATTACTGTTTGTGCATTTACAATATTCATTGATTTTTGCCATTGAAAAACGTCCAGAAATGTTTGAAGCTACTGACTGAATGAAAGGAGCTGGCATCTCACTCTCTTTGAATCTTCTTTATCATGCTAAGAGGAGCAGGAAAAAGCAAAAAATTTCAGAATTGCACCTTGCAATGCGGAGAAATTACTGTTTGTGCATTTACAATATTCATTGATTTTTGCCATTGAAAAACATCATGTTATTCATATACCAGAAATGTTTGAAGCTACTAACTGAATGAAAAGAGCTGGCATCTCACTCTCTTTGAATCTTCTTTATCATGCTAAGAGGAGCAGGAAAAAGCAAAAAATTTCAGAATTGCACCTTGCAATGTGGAGAAATTACTGTTTGTGCATTTACAATATTCATTGATTTTTGCCATTGAAAAACGTCCAGAAATGTTTGAAGCTACTGACTGAATGAAAGGAGCTGGCATCTCACTCTCTTTGAATCTTCTTTATCATGCTAAGAGGAGCAGGAAAAAGCAAAAAATTTCAGAATTGCACCTTGCAATGCGGAGAAATTACTGTTTGTGCATTTACAATATTCATTGATTTTTGCCATTGAAAAACATCATGTTATTCATATACCAGAAATGTTTGAAGCTACTGACTGAATGAAAGGAGCTGGCATCTCACTCTCTTTGAATCTTCTTTATCATGCTAAGAGGAGCAGGAAAAAGCAAAAAATTTCAGAATTGCACCTTGCAATGCGGAGAAATTACTGTTTGTGCATTTACAATATTCATTGATTTTTGCCATTGAAAAACATCATGTTATTCATATACCAGAAATGTTTGAAGCTACTGACTGAATGAAAAGAGCTGGCATCTCACTCTCTTTGAATCTTTTTTATCATGCTAAGAGGAGCAGGAAAAAGCAAAAAATTTCAGAATTGCACCTTGCAATGTGGAGAAATTACTGTTTGTGCATTTACAATATTCATTGATTTTTGCCATTGAAAAACATCCAGAAATGTTTGAAGCTACTGACTGAATGAAAGGAGCTGGCATCTCACTCTCTTTGAATCTTCTTTATCATGCTAAGAGGAGCAGGAAAAAGCAAAAAATTTCAGAATTGCACCTTGCAATGCGGAGAAATTACTGTTTGTGCATTTACAATATTCATTGATTTTTGCCATTGAAAAACATCATGTTATTCATATACCAGAAATGTTTGAAGCTACTAACTGAATGAAAAGAGCTGGCATCTCACTCTCTTGGAATCTTCTTTATCATGCTAAGAGGAGCAGGAAAAAGCAAAAAATTTCAGAATTGCACCTTGCAATGTGGAGAAATTACTGTTTGTGCATTTAAAATATTCATTGATTTTTGCCATTGAAAAACGTCCAGAAATGTTTGAAGCTACTGACTGAATGAAAGGAGCTGGCATCTCACTCTCTTTGAATCTTCTTTATCATGCTAAGAGGAGCAGGAAAAAGCAAAAAAATTTCAGAATTGCACCTTGCAATGCGGAGAAATTACTGTTTGTGCATTTACAATATTCATTGATTTTTGCCATTGAAAAACATCATGTTATTCATATACCAGAAATGTTTGAAGCTACTGACTGAATGAAAGGAGCTGGCATCTCACTCTCTTTGAATCTTCTTTATCATGCTAAGAGGAGCAGGAAAAAGCAAAAAATTTCAGAATTGCACCTTGCAATGCGGAGAAATTACTGTTTGTGCATTTACAATATTCATTGATTTTTGCCATTGAAAAACATCATGTTATTCATATACCAGAAATGTTTGAAGCTACTGACTGAATGAAAAGAGCTGGCATCTCACTCTCTTTGAATCTTCTTTATCATGCTAAGAGGAGCAGGAAAAAGCAAAAAATTTCAGAATTGCACCTTGCAATGTGGAGAAATTACTGTTTGTGCATTTACAATATTCATTGATTTTTGCCATTGAAAAATGTCCAGAAATGTTTGAAGCTACTGACTGAATGAAAGGAGCTGGCATCTCACTCTCTTTGAATTTTCTTTATCATGCTAAGAGGAGCAGAAAAAAGCAAAAAATTTCAGAATTGCACCTTGCAATGCGGAGAAATTACTGTTTGTGCATTTACAATATTCATTGATTTTTGCCATTGAAAAACATCATGTTATTCATATACCAGAAATGTTTGAAGCTACTGACTGAATGAAAAGAGCTGGCATCTCACTCTCTTTGAATCTTCTTTATCATGCTAAGAGGAGCAGGAAAAAGCAAAAAATTTCAGAATTGCACCTTGCAATGTGGAGAAATTACTGTTTGTGCATTTACAATATTCATTGATTTTTGCCATTGAAAAACGTCCAGAAATGTTTGAAGCTACTGACTGAATGAAAGGAGCTGGCATCTCACTCTCTTTGAATCTTCTTTATCATGCTAAGAGGAGCAGGAAAAAGCAAAAAAATTTCAGAATTGCACCTTGCAATGCGGAGAAATTACTGTTTGTGCATTTACAATATTCATTGATTTTTGCCATTGAAAAACATCATGTTATTCATATACCAGAAATGTTTGAAGCTACTGACTGAATGAAAGGAGCTGGCATCTCACTCTCTTTGAATCTTCTTTATCATGCTAAGAGGAGCAGGAAAAAGCAAAAAATTTCAGAATTGCACCTTGCAATGCAGAGAAATTACTGTTTGTGCATTTACAATATTCATTGATTTTTGCCATTGAAAAACATCATGTTATTCATATACCAGAAATGTTTGAAGCTACTGACTGAATGAAAAGAGCTGGCATCTCACACTCTTTGAATCTTCTTTATCATGCTAAGAGGAGCAGGAAAAAGCAAAAAATTTCAGAATTGCACCTTGCAATGTGGAGAAATTACTGTTTGTGCATTTACAATATTCATTGATTTTTGCCATTGAAAAATGTCCAGAAATGTTTGAAGCTACTGACTGAATGAAAGGAGCTGGCATCTCACTCTCTTTGAATTTTCTTTATCATGCTAAGAGGAGCAGAAAAAAGCAAAAAATATCAGAATTGCACCTTGCAATGCGGAGAAATTACTGTTTGTGCATTTACAATATTCATTGATTTTTGCCATTGAAAAACATCATGTTATTCATATACCAGAAATGTTTGAAGCTACTGACTGAATGAAAAGAGCTGGCATCTCCCTCTCTTTGAATCTTCTTTATCATGCTAAGAGGAGCAGGAAAAAGCAAAAAATTTCAGAATTGCACCTTGCAATGTGTAGAATTACTGTTTGTGCATTTACAATATTCATTGATTTTTGCCATTGAAAAACGTCCAGAAATGTTTGAAGCTACTGACTGAATGAAAGGAGCTGGCATCTCACTCTCTTTGAATCTTCTTTATCATGCTAAAAGGAGCAGGAAAAAGCAAAAAAAATTCAGAATTGCACCTTGCAATGCGGAGAAATTACTGTTTGTGCATTTACAATATTCATTGATTTTTGCCATTGAAAAACATCATGTTATTCATATACCAGAAATGTTTGAAGCTACTAACTGAATGAAAAGAGCTGGCATCTCAATCTCTTTGAATCTTCTTTATCATGCTAAGAGTAGCAGGAAAAAGCAAAAAATTTCAGAATTGCACCTTGCAATGTGGAGAAATTACTGTTTGTGCATTTACAATATTCATTGATTTTTGCCCTTGAAAAACATCCAGAAATGATTGAAGCTACTGACTGAATGAAAGGAGCTGGCAACTCACTCTCTTTGAATCTTCTTTATCATGCTAGGAGGAGAAGGAAAAAGCAAAAAAATTGAGAATTGCACCTTGCAATGCGGAGAAATTACTGTTTGTGCATTTACAATATTCATTGATTTTTGCCATTGAAAAACATCATGTTATTCATATACCAGAAATGTTTGAAGCTACTGACTGAATGAAAAGAGCTGGCATCTCACTCTCTTTGAATCTTCTTTGTCATGCTAAGAGGAGCAGGAAAAAAAAAAAATTCAGAATTGCACCTTGCAATGTGGAGAAATTGCTGTTTGTGCATTTACAATATTCATTGATTTTTGCCATTGAAAAATGTCCAGAAATGTTTGAAGCTACTGACTGAATGAAAGGAGCTGGCATCTCACTCTCTTTGAATCTTCTTTATCATGCTAAGAGGAGCAGGAAAAAGCAAAAAATTTCAGAATTGCACCTTGCAATGCGGAGAAATTACTGTTTGTGCATTTACAATATTCATTGATTTTTGTCATTGAAAAACATCATGTTATTCATATACCAGAAATGTTTGAAGCTACTGACTGAATGAAAAGAGCTGGCATCTCACTCTCTTTGAATCTTCTTTATCATGCTAAGAGGAGCAGGAAAAAGCAAAAAATTTCAGAATTGCACCTTGCAATGTGGAGAAATTACTGTTTGTGCATTTACAATATTCATTGATTTTTGCCATTGAAAAACGTCCAGAAATGTTTGAAGCTACTGACTGAATGAAAGGAGCTGGCATCTCACTCTCTTTGAATCTTCTTTATCATGCTAAGAGGAGCAGGAAAAAGCAAAAAATTTCAGAATTGCACCTTGCAATGCGGAGAAATTACTGTTTGTGCATTTACAATATTCATTGATTTTTGCCATTGAAAAACATCATGTTATTCATATACCAGAAATGTTTGAAGCTACTAACTGAATGAAAAGAGCTGGCATCTCACTCTCTTTGAATCTTCTTTATCATGCTAAGAGGAGCAGGAAAAAGCAAAAAATTTCAGAATTGCACCTTGCAATGTGGAGAAATTACTGTTTGTGCATTTACAATATTCATTGATTTTTGCCATTGAAAAACGTCCAGAAATGTTTGAAGCTACTGACTGAATGAAAGGAGCTGGCATCTCACTCTCTTTGAATCTTCTTTATCATGCTAAGAGGAGCAGGAAAAAGCAAAAAATTTCAGAATTGCACCTTGCAATGCGGAGAAATTACTGTTTGTGCATTTACAATATTCATTGATTTTTGCCATTGAAAAACATCATGTTATTCATATACCAGAAATGTTTGAAGCTACTGACTGAATGAAAGGAGCTGGCATCTCACTCTCTTTGAATCTTCTTTATCATGCTAAGAGGAGCAGGAAAAAGCAAAAAATTTCAGAATTGCACCTTGCAATGCGGAGAAATTACTGTTTGTGCATTTACAATATTCATTGATTTTTGCCATTGAAAAACATCATGTTATTCATATACCAGAAATGTTTGAAGCTACTGACTGAATGAAAAGAGCTGGCATCTCACTCTCTTTGAATCTTCTTTATCATGCTAAGAGGAGCAGGAAAAAGCAAAAAATTTCAGAATTGCACCTTGCAATGTGGAGAAATTACTGTTTGTGCATTTACAATATTCATTGATTTTTGCCATTGAAAAACGTCCAGAAATGTTTGAAGCTACTGACTGAATGAAAGGAGCTGGCATCTCACTCTCTTTGAATCTTCTTTATCATGCTAAGAGGAGCAGGAAAAAGCAAAAATTTTCAGAATTGCACCTTGCAATGCGGAGAAATTACTGTTTGTGCATTTACAATATTCATTGATTTTTGCCATTGAAAAACATCATGTTATTCATATACCAGAAATGTTTGAAGCTACTAACTGAATGAAAAGAGCTAGCATCTCACTCTCTTGGAATCTTCTTTATCATGCTAAGAGGAGCAGGAAAAAGCAAAAAATTTCAGAATTGCACCTTGCAATGTGGAGAAATTACTGTTTGTGCATATACAATATTCATTGATTTTTGCCATTGAAAAACGTCCAGAAATGTTTGAAGCTACTAACTGAATGAAAGGAGCTGGCATCTCACTCTCTTTGAATCTTCTTTATCATGCTAAGAGGAGCAGGAAAAAGCAAAAAAATTTCAGAATTGCACCTTGCAATGTGGAGAAATTACTGTTTGTGCATTTACAATATTCATTGATTTTTGCCATTGAAAAACGTCCAGAAATGTTTGAAGCTACTGACTGAATGAAAGGAGCTGGCATCTCACTCTCTTTGAATCTTCTTTATCATGCTAAGAGGAGCAGGAAAAAGCAAAAAAATTTCAGAATTGCACCTTGCAATGCGGAGAAATTACTGTTTGTGCATTTACAATATTCATTGATTTTTGCCATTGAAAAACATCATGTTATTCATATACCAGAAATGTTTGAAGCTACTGACTGAATGAAAGGAGCTGGCATCCTACTCTCTTTGAATCTTCTTTATCATGCTAAGAGGAGCAGGAAAAAGCAAAAAATTTCAGAATTGCACCTTGCAATGCGGAGAAATTACTGTTTGTGCATTTACAATATTCATTGATTTTTGCCATTGAAAAACATCATGTTATTCATATACCAGAAATGTTTGAAGCTACTGACTGAATGAAAAGAGCTGGCATCTCACACTCTTTGAATCTTCTTTATCATGCTAAGAGGAGCAGGAAAAAGCAAAAAATTTCAGAATTGCACCTTGCAATGTGGAGAAATTACTGTTTGTGCATTTACAATATTCATTGATTTTTGCCATTGAAAAATGTCCAGAAATGTTTGAAGCTACTGACTGAATGAAAGGAGCTGGCATCTCACTCTCTTTGAATTTTCTTTATCATGCTAAGAGGAGCAGAAAAAAGCAAAAAATATCAGAATTGCACCTTGCAATGCGGAGAAATTACTGTTTGTGCATTTACAATATTCATTGATTTTTGCCATTGAAAAACATCATGTTATTCATATACCAGAAATGTTTGAAGCTACTGACTGAATGAAAAGAGCTGGCATCTCACTCTCTTTGAATCTTCTTTATCATGCTAAGAGGAGCAGGAAAAAGCAAAAAATTTCAGAATTGCACCTTGCAATGTGTAGAATTACTGTTTGTGCATTTACAATATTCATTGATTTTTGCCATTGAAAAACGTCCAGAAATGTTTGAAGCTACTGACTGAATGAAAGGAGCTGGCATCTCACTCTCTTTGAATCTTCTTTATCATGCTAAAAGGAGCAGGAAAAAGCAAAAAAATTCAGAATTGCACCTTGCAATGCGGAGAAATTACTGTTTGTGCAATTACAATATTCATTGATTTTTGCCATTGAAAAACATCATGTTATTCATATACCAGAAATGTTTGAAGCTACTGACTGAATGAAAAGAGCTGGCATCTCAATCTCTTTGAATCTTCTTTATCATGCTAAGAGGATCAGGAAAAAGCAAAAAATTTCAGAATTGCACCTTGCAATGTGGAGAAATTACTGTTTGTGCATTTACAATATTCATTGATTTTTGCCATTGAAAAACGTCCAGAAATGTTTGAAGCTACTGACTGAATGAAAGGAGCTGGCATCTCACTCTCTTTGAATCTTCTTTATCATGCTAAGAGGAGCAGGAAAAAGCAAAAAATTTCAGAATTGCACCTTGCAATGCGGAGAAATTACTGTTTGTGCATTTACAATATTCATTGATTTTTGCCATTGAAAAACATCATGTTATTCATATACCAGAAATGTTTGAAGCTACTAACTGAATGAAAAGAGCTGGCATCTCACTCTCTTTGAATCTTCTTTATCATGCTAAGAGGAGCAGGAAAAAGCAAAAAATTTCAGAATTGCACCTTGCAATGTGGAGAAATTACTATTTGTGCATTTACAATATTCATTGATTTTTGCCATTGAAAAACGTCCAGAAATCTTTGAAGCTACTGACTGAATGAAAGGAGCTGGCATCTCACTCTCTTTGAATCTTCTTTATCATGCTAAGAGGAGCAGGAAAAAGCAAAAAAATTTCAGAATTGCGCCTTGCAATGCGGAGAAATTACTGTTTGTGCATTTACAATATTCATTGATTTTTGCCATTGAAAAACATCATGTTATTCATATACCAGAAATGTTTGAAGCTACTGACTGAAAGAAAGGAGCTGGCATCTCACTCTCTTTGAATCTTCTTTATCATGCTAAGAGGAGCAGGAAAAAGCAAAAAAATTCAGAATTGCACCTTGCAATGCGGAGAAATTACTGTTTGTGCATTTACAATATTCATTGATTTTTGCCATTGAAAAACATCATGTTATTCATATAACAGAAATGTTTGAAGCTACTGACTGAATGAAAAGAGCTGGCATCTCACTCTCTTTGAATCTTCTTTATCATGCTAAGAGGATCAGGAAAAAGCAAAAAATTTCAGAATTGCACCTTGCAATGTGGAGAAATTACTGTTTGTGCATTTACAATATTCATTGATTTTTGCCATTGAAAAACGTCCAGAAATGTTTGAAGCTACTGACTGAATGAAAGGAGCTGGCATCTCACTCTCTTTGAATCTTCTTTATCATGCTAAGAGGAGCAGGAAAAAGCAAAACATTTCAGAATTGCACCTTGCAATGCGGAGAAATTACTGTTTGTGCATTTACAATATTCATTGATTTTTGCCATTGAAAAACATCATGTTATTCATATACCAGAAATGTTTGAAGCTACTGACTGAATGAAAAGAGCTGGCATCTCACTCTCTTTGAATCTTCTTTATCATGCTAAGAGTAGCAGGAAAAAGCAAAAAATTTCAGAATTGCACCTTGCAATGTGGAGAAATTACTGTTTGTGCATTTACAATATTCATTGATTTTTGCCCTTGAAAAACATCCAGAAATGTTTGAAGCTACTGACTGAATGAAAGGAGCTGGCAACTCACTCTCTTTGAATCTTCTTTATCATGCTAGGAGGAGAAGGAAAAAGCAAAAAATTTCAGAATTGCACCTTGCAATGCGGAGAAATTACTGTTTGTGCATTTACAATATTCATTGATTTTTGCCATTGAAAAACATCATGTTATTCATATACCAGAAATGTTTGAAGCTACTGACTGAATGAAAAGAGCTGGCATCTCACTCTCTTTGAATCTTCTTTGTCATGCTTAGAGGAGCAGGAAAAAAAAAAAATTCAGAATTGCACCTTGCAATGTGGAGAAATTACTGTTTGTGCATTTACAATATTCATTGATTTTTGCCATTGAAAAACGTCCAGAAATGTTTGAAGCTACTGACTGAATGAAAGGAGCTGGCATCTCACTCTCTTTGAATCTTCTTTATCATGCTAAGAGGAGCAGGAAAAAGCAAAAAAATTCAGAATTGCACCTTGCAATGCGGAGAAATTACTGTTTGTGCATTTACAATATTCATTGATTTTTGCCATTGAAAAACATCATGTTATTCATATACCAGAAATGTTTGAAGCTACTGACTGAATGAAAAGAGCTGGCATCTCACTCTCTTTGAATCTTCTTTATCATGCTAAGAGGAGCAGGAAAAAGCAAAAAATTTCAGAATTGCACCTTGCAATGTGGAGAAATTACTGTTTGTGCATATACAATATTCATTGATTTTTGCCATTGAAAAACGTCCAGAAATGTTTGAAGCTACTGACTGAATGAAAGGAGCTGGCATCTCACTCTCTTTGAATCTTCTTTATCATGCTAAGAGGAGCAGGAAAAAGCAAAAAAATTTCAGAATTGCACCTTGCAATGCGGAGAAATTACTGTTTGTGCATTTACAATATTCATTGATTTTTGCCATTGAAAAACATCATGTTATTCATATACCAGAAATGTTTGAAGCTACTGACTGAATGAAAGGAGCTGGCATCTCACTCTCTTTGAATCTTCTTTATCATGCTAAGAGGAGCAGGAAAAAGCAAAAAATTTCAGAATTGCACCTTGCAATGCGGAGAAATTACTGTTTGTGCATTTACAATATTCATTGATTTTTGCCATTGAAAAACATCATGTTATTCATATACCAGAAATGTTTGAAGCTACTGACTGAATGAAAAGAGCTGGCATCTCACTCTCTTTGAATCTTCTTTATCATGCTAAGAGGAGCAGGAAAAAGCAAAAAATTTCAGAATTGCACCTTGCAATGTGGAGAAATTACTGTTTGTGCATTTACAATATTCATTGATTTTTGCCATTGAAAAATGTCCAGAAATGTTTGAAGCTACTGACTGAATGAAAGGAGCTGGCATCTCACTCTCTTTGAATTTTCTTTATCATGCTAAGAGGAGCAGAAAAAAGCAAAAAATTTCAGAATTGCACCTTGCAATGCGGAGAAATTACTGTTTGTGCATTTACAATATTCATTGATTTTTGCCATTGAAAAACATCATGTTATTCATATACCAGAAATGTTTGAAGCTACTGACTGAATGAAAAGAGCTGGCATCTCACCCTCTTTGAATCTTCTTTATCATGCTAAGAGGAGCAGGAAAAAGCAAAAAATTTCAGAATTGCACCTTGCAATGTGGAGAAATTACTGTTTGTGCATTTACAATATTCATTGATTTTTGCCATTGAAAAACGTCCAGAAATGTTTGAAGCTACTGACTGAATGAAAGGAGCTGGCATCTCACTCTCTTTGAATCTTCTTTATCATGCTAAGAGGAGCAGGAAAAAGCAAAAAATTTCAGAATTGCACCTTGCAATGCGGAGAAATTACTGTTTGTGCATTTACAATATTCATTGATTTTTGCCATTGAAAAACATCATGTTATTCATATACCAGAAATGTTTGAAGCTACTGACTGAATGAAAAGAGCTGGCATCTCACACTCTTTGAATCTTCTTTATCATGCTAAGAGGAGCAGGAAAAAGCAAAAAATGTCAGAATTGCACCTTGCAATGTGGAGAAATTACTGTTTGTGCATTTACAATATTCATTGATTTTTGCCATTGAAAAATGTCCAGAAATGTTTGAAGCTACTGACTGAATGAAAGGAGCTGGCATCTCACTCTCTTTGAATTTTCTTTATCATGCTAAGAGGAGCAGAAAAAAGCAAAAAATATCAGAATTGCACCTTGCAATGCGGAGAAATTACTGTTTGTGCATTTACAATATTCATTGATTTTTGCCATTGAAAAACATCATGTTATTCATATACCAGAAATGTTTGAAGCTACTGACTGAATGAAAAGAGCTGGCATCTCACTCTCTTTGAATCTTCTTTATCATGCTAAGAGGAGCAGGAAAAAGCAAAAAATTTCAGAATTGCACCTTGCAATGTGTAGAATTACTGTTTGTGCATTTACAATATTCATTGATTTTTGCCATTGAAAAACGTCCAGAAATGTTTGAAGCTACTGACTGAATGAAAGGAGCTGGCATCTCACTCTCTTTGAATCTTCTTTATCATGCTAAAAGGAGCAGGAAAAAGCAAAAAAATTCAGAATTGCACCTTGCAATGCGGAGAAATTACTGTTTGTGCATTTACAATATTCAATGATTTTTGCCATTGAAAAACATCATGTTATTCATATACCAGAAATGTTTGAAGCTACTGACTGAATGAAAAGAGCTGGCATCTCACTCTCTTTGAATCTTCTTTATCATGCTAAGAGGATCAGGAAAAAGCAAAAAATTTCAGAATTGCACCTTGCAATGTGGAGAAATTACTGTTTGTGCATTTACAATATTCATTGATTTTTGCCATTGAAAAACGTCCAGAAATGTTTGAAGCTACTGACTGAATGAAAGGAGCTGGCATCTCACTCTCTTTGAATCTTCTTTATCATGCTAAGAGGAGCAGGAAAAAGCAAAAAATTTCAGAATTGCACCTTGCAATGCGGAGAAATTACTGTTTGTGCATTTACAATATTCATTGATTTTTGCCATTGAAAAACATCATGTTATTCATATACCAGAAATGTTTGAAGCTACTGACTGAATGAAAGGAGCTGGCATCTCACTCTCTTTGAATCTTCTTTATCATGCTAAGATGAGCAGGAAAAAGCAAAAAAATTCAGAATTGCACCTTGCAATGCGGAGAAATTACTGTTTGTGCATTTACAATATTCATTGATTTTTGCCATTGAAAAACATCATGTTATTCATATAACAGAAATGTTTGAAGCTACTGACTGAATGAAAAGAGCTGGCATCTCACTCTCTTTGAATCTTCTTTATCATGCTAAGAGGATCAGGAAAAAGCAAAAAATTTCAGAATTGCACCTTGCAATGTGGAGAAATTACTGTTTGTGCATTTACAATATTCATTGATTTTTGCCATTGAAAAACGTCCAGAAATGTTTGAAGCTACTGACTGAATGAAAGGAGCTGGCATCTCACTCTCTTTGAATCTTCTTTATCATGCTAAGAGGAGCAGGAAAAAGCAAAACATTTCAGAATTGCACCTTGCAATGCGGAGAAATTACTGTTTGTGCATTTACAATATTCATTGATTTTTGCCATTGAAAAACATCATGTTATTCATATACCAGAAATGTTTGAAGCTACTGACTGAATGAAAAGAGCTGGCATCTCACTCTCTTTGAATCTTCTTTATCATGCTAAGAGTAGCAGGAAAAAGCAAAAAATTTCAGAATTGCACCTTGCAATGTGGAGAAATTACTGTTTGTGCATTTACAATATTCATTGATTTTTGCCCTTGAAAAACATCCAGAAATGTTTGAAGATACTGACTGAATGAAAGGAGCTGGCAACTCACTCTCTTTGAATCTTCTTTATCATGCTAGGAGGAGAAGGAAAAAGCAAAAAATTTCAGAATTGCACCTTGCAATGCGGAGAAATTACTGTTTGTGCATTTACAATATTCATTGATTTTTGCCATTGAAAAACATCATGTTATTCACATACCAGAAATGTTTGAAGCTACTGACTGAATGAAAAGAGCTGGTATCTCACTCTCTTTGAATCTTCTTTGTCATGCTTAGAGGAGCAGGAAAAAAAAAAAAATTCAGAATTGCACCTTGCAATGTGGAGAAATTACTGTTTGTGCATTTACAATATTCATTGATTTTTGCCATTGAAAAACGTCCAGAAATGTTTGAAGCTACTGACTGAATGAAAAGAGCTGGCATCTCACTCTCTTTGAATCTTCTTTATCATGCTAAGAGGAGCAGGAAAAAGCAAAAAATTTCAGAATTGCACCTTGCAATGCGGAGAAATTACTGTTTGTGCATTTACAATATTCATTGATTTTTGCCATTGAAAAACATCATGTTATTCATATACCAGAAATGTTTGAAGCTACTGACTGAATGAAAAGAGCTGGCATCTCACTCTCTTTGAATCTTCTTTATCATGCTAAGAGGAGCAGGAAAAAGCAAAAAATTTCAGAATTGCACCTTGCAATGTGTAGAATTACTGTTTGTGCATTTACAATATTCATTGATTTTTGCCATTGAAAAACGTCCAGAAATGTTTGAAGCTACTGACTGAATGAAAGGAGCTGGCATCTCACTCTCTTTGAATCTTCTTTATCATGCTAAAAGGAGCAGGAAAAAGCAAAAAAATTCAGAATTGCACCTTGCAATGCGGAGAAATTACTGTTTGTGCATTTACAATATTCATTGATTTTTGCCATTGAAAAACATCATGTTATTCATATACCAGAAATGTTTGAAGCTACTGACTGAATGAAAAGAGCTGGCATCTCACTCTCTTTGAATCTTCTTTATCATGCTAAGAGGATCAGGAAAAAGCAAAAAATTTCAGAATTGCACCTTGCAATGTGGAGAAATTACTGTTTGTGCATTTACAATATTCATTGATTTTTGCCATTGAAAAACGTCCAGAAATGTTTGAAGCTACTGACTGAATGAAAGGAGCTGGCATCTCACTCTCTTTGAATCTTCTTTATCATGCTAAGAGGAGCAGGAAAAAGCAAAACATTTCAGAATTGCACCTTGCAATGCGGAGAAATTACTGTTTGTGCATTTACAATATTCATTGATTTTTGCCATTGAAAAACATCATGTTATTCATATACCAGAAATGTTTGAAGCTACTGACTGAATGAAAAGAGCTGGCATCTCACTCTCTTTGAATCTTCTTTATCATGCTAAGAGTAGCAGGAAAAAGCAAAAAATTTCAGAATTGCACCTTGCAATGTGGAGAAATTACTGTTTGTGCATTTACAATATTCATTGATTTTTGCCCTTGAAAAACATCCAGAAATGTTTGAAGCTACTGACTGAATGAAAGGAGCTGGCAACTCACTCTCTTTGAATCTTCTTTATCATGCTAGGAGGAGAAGGAAAAAGCAAAAAAATTCAGAATTGCACCTTGCAATGCGGAGAAATTACTGTTTGTGCATTTACAATATTCATTGATTTTTGCCATTGAAAAACATCATGTTATTCACATACCAGAAATGTTTGAAGCTACTGACTGAATGAAAAGAGCTGGCATCTCACTCTCTTTGAATATTCTTTGTCATGCTTAGAGGAGCAGGAAAAAAAAAAAATTCAGAATTGCACCTTGCAATGTGGAGAAATTACTGTTTGTGCATTTACAATATTCATTGATTTTTGCCATTGAAAAACGTCCAGAAATGTTTGAAGCTACTGACTGAATGAAAGGAGCTGGCATCTCACTCTCTTTGAATCTTCTTTATCATGCTAAGAGGAGCAGGAAAAAGCAAAAAATTTCAGAATTGCACCTTGCAATGCGGAGAAATTACTGTTTGTGCATTTACAATATTCATTGATTTTTGCCATTGAAAAACATCATGTTATTCATATTCCAGAAATGTTTGAAGCTACTGACTGAATGAAAAGAGCTGGCATCTCACTCTCTTTGAATCTTCTTTATCATGCTAAGAGGAGCAGGAAAAAGCAAAAAATTTCAGAATTGCACCTTGCAATGTGGAGAAATTACTGTTTGTGCATATACAATATTCATTGATTTTTGCCATTGAAAAACGTCCAGAAATGTTTGAAGCTTCTGACTGAATGAAAGGAGCTGGCATCTCACTCTCTTTGAATCTTCTTTATCATGCTAAGAGGAGCAGGAAAAAGCAAAAAAATTTCAGAATTGCACCTTGCAATGCGGAGAAATTACTGTTTGTGCATTTACAATATTCATTGATTTTTGCCATTGAAAAACATCATGTTATTCATATACCAGAAATGTTTGAAGCTACTGACTGAATGAAAGGAGCTGGCATCTCACTCTCTTTGAATCTTCTTTATCATGCTAAGAGGAGCAGGAAAAAGCAAAAAATTTCAGAATTGCACCTTGCAATGCGGAGAAATTACTGTTTGTGCATTTACAATATTCATTGATTTTTGCCATTGAAAAACATCATGTTATTCATATACCAGAAATGTTTGAAGCTACTGACTGAATGAAAAGAGCTGGCATCTCACTCTCTTTGAATCTTCTTTATCATGCTAAGAGGAGCAGGAGAAAGGAAAAAATTTCAGAATTGCACCTTGCAATGTGGAGAAATTACTGTTTGTGCATTTACAATATTCATTGATTTTTGCCATTGAAAAATGTCCAGAAATGTTTGAAGCTACTGACTGAATGAAAGGAGCTGGCATCTCACTCTCTTTGAATTTTCTTTATCATGCTAAGAGGAGCAGAAAAAAGCAAAAAATTTCAGAATTGCACCTTGCAATGCGGAGAAATTACTGTTTGTGCATTTACAATATTCATTGATTTTTGCCATTGAAAAACATCATGTTATTCATATAACAGAAATGTTTGAAGCTACTGACTGAATGAAAAGAGCTGGCATCTCACTCTCTTTGAATCTTCTTTATCATGCTAAGAGGATCAGGAAAAAGCAAAAAATTTCAGAATTGCACCTTGCAATGTGGAGAAATTACTGTTTGTGCATTTACAATATTCATTGATTTTTGCCATTGAAAAACGTCCAGAAATGTTTGAAGCTACTGACTGAATGAAAGGAGCTGGCATCTCACTCTCTTTGAATCTTCTTTATCATGCTAAGAGGAGCAGGAAAAAGCAAAACATTTCAGAATTGCACCTTGCAATGCGGAGAAATTACTGTTTGTGCATTTACAATATTCATTGATTTTTGCCATTGAAAAACATCATGTTATTCATATACCAGAAATGTTTGAAGCTACTGACTGAATGAAAAGAGCTGGCATCTCACTCTCTTTGAATCTTCTTTATCATGCTAAGAGTAGCAGGAAAAAGCAAAAAATTTCAGAATTGCACCTTGCAATGTGGAGAAATTACTGTTTGTGCATTTACAATATTCATTGATTTTTGCCCTTGAAAAACATCCAGAAATGTTTGAAGCTACTGACTGAATGAAAGGAGCTGGCAACTCACTCTCTTTGAATCTTCTTTATCATGCTAGGAGGAGAAGGAAAAAGCAAAAAATTTCAGAATTGCACCTTGCAATGCGGAGAAATTACTGTTTGTGCATTTACAATATTCATTGATTTTTGCCATTGAAAAACATCATGTTATTCACATACCAGAAATGTTTGAAGCTACTGACTGAATGAAAAGAGCTGGCATCTCACTCTCTTTGAATCTTCTTTGTCATGCTTAGAGGAGCAGGAAAAAAAAAAAATTCAGAATTGCACCTTGCAATGTGGAGAAATTACTGTTTGTGCATTTACAATATTCATTGATTTTTGCCATTGAAAAACGTCCAGAAATGTTTGAAGCTACTGACTGAATGAAAAGAGCTGGCATCTCACTCTCTTTGAATCTTCTTTATCATGCTAAGAGGAGCAGGAAAAAGCAAAAAATTTCAGAATTGCACCTTGCAATGCGGAGAAATTACTGTTTGTGCATTTACAATATTCATTGATTTTTGCCATTGAAAAACATCATGTTATTCATATACCAGAAATGTTTGAAGCTACTGACTGAATGAAAAGAGCTGGCATCTCACTCTCTTTGAATCTTCTTTATCATGCTAAGAGGAGCAGGAAAAAGCAAAAAATTTCAGAATTGCACCTTGCAATGTGTAGAATTACTGTTTGTGCATTTACAATATTCATTGATTTTTGCCATTGAAAAACGTCCAGAAATGTTTGAAGCTACTGACTGAATGAAAGGAGCTGGCATCTCACTCTCTTTGAATCTTCTTTATCATGCTAAAAGGAGCAGGAAAAAGCAAAAAAATTCAGAATTGCACCTTGCAATGCGGAGAAATTACTGTTTGTGCATTTACAATATTCATTGATTTTTGCCATTGAAAAACATCATGTTATTCATATACCAGAAATGTTTGAAGCTACTGACTGAATGAAAAGAGCTGGCATCTCACTCTCTTTGAATCTTCTTTATCATGCTAAGAGGATCAGCAAAAAGCAAAAAATTTCAGAATTGCACCTTGCAATGTGGAGAAATTACTGTTTGTGCATTTACAATATTCATTGATTTTTGCCATTGAAAAACGTCCAGAAATGTTTGAAGCTACTGACTGAATGAAAGGAGCTGGCATCTCACTCTCTTTGAATCTTCTTTATCATGCTAAGAGGAGCAGGAAAAAGCAAAAAATTTCAGAATTGCACCTTGCAATGCGGAGAAATTACTGTTTGTGCATTTACAATATTCATTGATTTTTGCCATTGAAAAACATCATGTTATTCATATACCAGAAATGTTTGAAGCTACTGACTGAATGAAAGGAGCTGGCATCTCACTCTCTTTGAATCTTCTTTATCATGCTAAGATGAGCAGGAAAAAGCAAAAAAATTCAGAATTGCACCTTGCAATGCGGAGAAATTACTGTTTGTGCATTTACAATATTCATTGATTTTTGCCATTGAAAAACATCATGTTATTCATATAACAGAAATGTTTGAAGCTACTGACTGAATGTAAAGAGCTGGCATCTCACTCTCTTTGAATCTTCTTTATCATGCTAAGAGGATCAGGAAAAAGCAAAAAATTTCAGAATTGCACCTTGCAATGTGGAGAAATTACTGTTTGTGCATTTACAATATTCATTGATTTTTGCCATTGAAAAACGTCCAGAAATGTTTGAAGCTACTGACTGAATGAAAGGAGCTGGCATCTCACTCTCTTTGAATCTTCTTTATCATGCTAAGAGGAGCAGGAAAAAGCAAAACATTTCAGAATTGCACCTTGCAATGCGGAGAAATTACTGTTTGTGCATTTACAATATTCATTGATTTTTGCCATTGAAAAACATCATGTTATTCATATACCAGAAATGTTTGAAGCTACTGACTGAATGAAAAGAGCTGGCATCTCACTCTCTTTGAATCTTCTTTATCATGCTAAGAGTAGCAGGAAAAAGCAAAAAATTTCAGAATTGCACCTTGCAATGTGGAGAAATTACTGTTTGTGCATTTACAATATTCATTGATTTTTGCCCTTGAAAAACATCCAGAAATGTTTGAAGCTACTGACTGAATGAAAGGAGCTGGCAACTCACTCTCTTTGAATCTTCTTTATCATGCTAGGAGGAGAAGGAAAAAGCAAAAAAATTCAGAATTGCACCTTGCAATGCGGAGAAATTACTGTTTGTGCATTTACAATATTCATTGATTTTTGCCATTGAAAAACATCATGTTATTCACATACCAGAAATGTTTGAAGCTACTGACTGAATGAAAAGAGCTGGCATCTCACTCTCTTTGAATATTCTTTGTCATGCTTAGAGGAGCAGGAAAAAAAAAAAATTCAGAATTGCACCTTGCAATGTGGAGAAATTACTGTTTGTGCATTTACAATATTCATTGATTTTTGCCATTGAAAAACGTCCAGAAATGTTTGAAGCTACTGACTGAATGAAAGGAGCTGGCATCTCACTCTCTTTGAATCTTCTTTATCATGCTAAGAGGAGCAGGAAAAAGCAAAAAATTTCAGAATTGCACCTTGCAATGCGGAGAAATTACTGTTTGTGCATTTACAATATTCATTGATTTTTGCCATTGAAAAACATCATGTTATTCATATTCCAGAAATGTTTGAAGCTACTGACTGAATGAAAAGAGCTGGCATCTCACTCTCTTTGAATCTTCTTTATCATGCTAAGAGGAGCAGGAAAAAGCAAAAAATTTCAGAATTGCACCTTGCAATGTGGAGAAATTACTGTTTGTGCATATACAATATTCATTGATTTTTGCCATTGAAAAACGTCCAGAAATGTTTGAAGCTTCTGACTGAATGAAAGGAGCTGGCATCTCACTCTCTTTGAATCTTCTTTATCATGCTAAGAGGAGCAGGAAAAAGCAAAAAAATTTCAGAATTGCACCTTGCAATGCGGAGAAATTACTGTTTGTGCATTTACAATATTCATTGATTTTTGCCATTGAAAAACATCATGTTATTCATATACCAGAAATGTTTGAAGCTACTGACTGAATGAAAGGAGCTGGCATCTCACTCTCTTTGAATCTTCTTTATCATGCTAAGAGGAGCAGGAAAAAGCAAAAAATTTCAGAATTGCACCTTGCAATGTGGAGAAATTACTGTTTGTGCATATACAATATTCATTGATTTTTGCCATTGAAAAACGTCCAGAAATGTTTGAAGCTACTGACTGAATGAAAGGAGCTGGCATCTCACTCTCTTTGAATCTTCTTTATCATGCTAAGAGGAGCAGGAAAAAGCAAAAAAATTTCAGAATTGCACCTTGCAATGCGGAGAAATTACTGTTTGTGCATTTACAATATTCATTGATTTTTGCCATTGAAAAACATCATGTTATTCATATACCAGAAATGTTTGAAGCTACTGACTGAATGAAAGGAGCTGGCATCTCACTCTCTTTGAATCTTCTTTATCATGCTAAGAGGAGCAGGAAAAAGCAAAAAATTTCAGAATTGCACCTTGCAATGCGGAGAAATTACTGTTTGTGCATTTACAATATTCATTGATTTTTGCCATTGAAAAACATCATGTTATTCATATACCAGAAATGTTTGAAGCTACTGACTGAATGAAAAGAGCTGGCATCTCACTCTCTTTGAATCTTCTTTATCATGCTAAGAGGAGCAGGAAAAAGGAAAAAATTTCAGAATTGCACCTTGCAATGTGGAGAAATTACTGTTTGTGCATTTACAATATTCATTGATTTTTGCCATTGAAAAATGTCCAGAAATGTTTGAAGCTACTGACTGAATGAAAGGAGCTGGCATCTCACTCTCTTTGAATTTTCTTTATCATGCTAAGAGGAGCAGAAAAAAGCAAAAAATTTCAGAATTGCACCTTGCAATGCGGAGAAATTACTGTTTGTGCATTTACAATATTCATTGATTTTTGCCATTGAAAAACATCATGTTATTCATATACCAGAAATGTTTGAAGCTACTGACTGAATGAAAAGAGCTGGCATCTCACTCTCTCTGAATCTTCTTTATCATGCTAAGAGGAGCGGGAAAAAGCAAAAAATTTCAGAATTGCACCTTGCAATGTGGAGAAATTACTGTTTGTGCATTTACAATATTCATTGATTTTTGCCATTGAAAAACGTACAGAAATGTTTGAAGCTACTGACTGAATGAAAGGAGCTGGCATCTCACTCTCTTTGAATCTTCTTTATCATGCTAAGAGGAGCAGGAAAAAGCAAAAAAATTTCAGAAATGCACCTTGCAATGCGGAGAAATTACTGTTTGTGCATTTACAATATTCATTGATTTTTGCCATTGAAAAACATCATGTTATTCATATACCAGAAATGTTTGAAGCTACTGACTGAATGAAAGGAGCTGGCATCTCACTCTCTTTGAATCTTCTTTATCATGCTAAGAGGAGCAGGAAAAAGCAAAAAATTTCAGAATTGCACCTTGCAATGCGGAGAAATTACTGTTTGTGCATTTACAAAATTCATTGATTTTTGCCATTGAAAAACATCATGTTATTCATATACCAGAAATGTTTGAAGCTACTGACTGAATGAAAAGAGCTGGCATCTCACACTCTTTGAATCTTCTTTATCATGCTAAGAGGAGCAGGAAAAAGCAAAAAATTTCAGAATTGCACCTTGCAATGTGGAGAAATTACTGTTTGTGCATTTACAATATTCATTGATTTTTGCCATTGAAAAATGTCCAGAAATGTTTGAAGCTACTGACTGAATGAAAGGAGCTGGAATCTCACTCTCTTTGAATTTTCTTTATCATGCTAAGAGGAGCAGAAAAAAGCAAAAAATATCAGAATTGCACCTTGCAATGCGGAGAAATTACTGTTTGTGCATTTACAATATTCATTGATTTTTGCCATTGAAAAACATCATGTTATTCATATACCAGAAATGTTTGAAGCTACTGACTGAATGAAAAGAGCTGGCATCTCACTCTCTTTGAATCTTCTTTATCATGCTAAGAGGAGCAGGAAAAAGCAAAAAATTTCAGAATTGCACCTTGCAATGTGTAGAATTACTGTTTGTGCATTTACAATATTCATTGATTTTTGCCATTGAAAAACGTCCAGAAATGTTTGAAGCTACTGACTGAATGAAAGGAGCTGGCATCTCACTCTCTTTGAATCTTCTTTATCATGCTAAAAGGAGCAGGAAAAAGCAAAAAAATTCAGAATTGCACCTTGCAATGCGGAGAAATTACTGTTTGTGCATTTACAATATTCATTGATTTTTGCCATTGAAAAACATCATGTTATTCATATACCAGAAATGTTTGAAGCTACTAACTGAATGAAAAGAGGTGGCATCTCACTCTCTTTGAATCTTCTTTATCATGCTAAGAGGATCAGGAAAAAGCAAAAAATTTCAGAATTGCACCTTGCAATGTGGAGAAATTACTGTTTGTGCATTTACAATATTCATTGATTTTTGCCATTGAAAAACGTCCAGAAATGTTTGAAGCTACTGACTGAATGAAAGGAGCTGGCATCTCACTCTCTTTGAATCTTCTTTATCATGCTAAGAGGAGCAGGAAAAAGCAAAAAATTTCAGAATTGCACCTTGCAATGCGGAGAAATTACTGTTTGTGCATTTACAATATTCATTGATTTTTGCCATTGAAAAACATCATGTTACTCATATACCAGAAATGTTTGAAGCTACTAACTGAATGAAAAGAGCTGGCATCTCACTCTCTTTGAATCTTCTTTATCATGCTAAGAGGAGCAGGAAAAAGCAAAAAATTTCAGAATTGCACCTTGCAATGTGGAGAAATTACTGTTTGTGCATTTACAATATTCATTGATTTTTGCCATTGAAAAACGTCCAGAAATGTTTGAAGCTACTGACTGAATGAAAGGAGCTGGCATCTCACTCTCTTTGAATCTTCTTTATCATGCTAAGAGGAGCAGGAAAAAGCAAAAAAATTTCAGAATTGCACCTTGCAATGCGGAGAAATTACTGTTTGTGCATTTACAATATTCATTGATTTTTGCCATTGAAAAACATCATGTTATTCATATACCAGAAATGTTTGAAGCTACTGACTGAATGAAAGGAGCTGGCATCTCACTCTCTTTGAATCTTCTTTATCATGCTAAGAGGAGCAGGAAAAAGCAAAAAAATTCAGAATTGCACCTTGCAATGCAGAGAAATTACTGTTTGTGCATTTACAATATTCATTGATTTTTGCCATTGAAAAACATCATGTTATTCATATAACAGAAATGTTTGAAGCTACTGACTGAATGAAAAGAGCTGGCATCTCACTCTCTTTGAATCTTCTTTATCATGCTAAGAGGATCAGGAAAAAGCAAAAAATTTCAGAATTGCACCTTGCAATGTGGAGAAATTACTGTTTGTGGATTTACAATATTCATTGATTTTTGCCATTGAAAAACGTCCAGAAATGTTTGAAGCTACTGACTGAATGAAAGGAGCTGGCATCTCACTCTCTTTGAATCTTCTTTATCATGCTAGGAGGAGAAGGAAAAAGCAAAACATTTCAGAATTGCACCTTGCAATGCGGAGAAATTACTGTTTGTGCATTTACAATATTCATTGATTTTTGCCATTGAAAAACATCATGTTATTCATATACCAGAAATGTTTGAAGCTACTGACTGAATGAAAAGAGCTGGCATCTCACTCTCTTTGAATCTTCTTTGTCATGCTTAGAGGAGCAGGAAAAAAAAAAAATTCAGAATTGCACATTGCAATGTGGAGAAATTACTGTTTGTGCATTTACAATATTCATTGATTTTTGCCATTGAAAAACGTCCAGAAATGTTTGAAGCTACTGACTGAATGAAAGGAGCTGGCATCTCACTCTCTTTGAATCTTCTTTATCATGCTAAGAGGAGCAGGAAAAAGCAAAAAATTTCAGAATTGCACCTTGCAATGCGGAGAAATTACTGTTTGTGCATTTACAATATTCATTGATTTTTGTCATTGAAAAACATCATGTTATTCATATACCAGAAATGTTTGAAGCTACTGACTGAATGAAAAGAGCTGGCATCTCACTCTCTTTGAATCTTCTTTATCATGCTAAGAGGAGCAGGAAAAAGCAAAAAATTTCAGAATTGCACCTTGCAATGTGGAGAAATTACTGTTTGTGCATTTACAATATTCATTGATTTTTGCCATTGAAAAACGTCCAGAAATGTTTGAAGCTACTGACTGAATGAAAGGAGCTGGCATCTCACTCTCTTTGAATCTTCTTTATCATGCTAAGAGGAGCAGGAAAAAGCAAAAAATTTCAGAATTGCACCTTGCAATGCGGAGAAATTACTGTTTGTGCATTTACAATATTCATTGATTTTTGCCATTGAAAAACATCATGTTATTCATATACCAGAAATGTTTGAAGCTACTAACTGAATGAAAAGAGCTGGCATCTCACTCTCTTTGAATCTTCTTTATCATGCTAAGAGGAGCAGGAAAAAGCAAAAAATTTCAGAATTGCACCTTGCAATGTGGAGAAATTACTGTTTGTGCATTTACAATATTCATTGATTTTTGCCATTGAAAAACGTCCAGAAATGTTTGAAGCTACTGACTGAATGAGAGGAGCTGGCATCTCACTCTCTTTGAATCTTCTTTATCATGCTAAGAGGAGCAGGAAAAAGCAAAAAAAATTCAGAATTGCACCTTGCAATGCGGAGAAATTACTGTTTGTGCATTTACAATATTCATTGATTTTTGCCATTGAAAAACATCATGTTATTCATATACCAGAAATGTTTGAAGCTACTGACTGAATGAAAGGAGCTGGCATCTCACTCTCTTTGAATCTTCTTTATCATGCTAAGAGGAGCAGGAAAAAGCAAAAAATTTCAGAATTGCACCTTGCAATGCGGAGAAATTACTGTTTGTGCATTTACAATATTCATTGATTTTTGCCATTGAAAAACATCATGTTATTCATATACCAGAAATGTTTGAAGCTACTGACTGAATGAAAAGAGCTGGCATCTCACTCTCTTTGAATCTTCTTTATCATGGTAAGAGGAGCAGGAAAAAGCAAAAAATATCAGAATTGCACCTTGCAATGTGGAGAAATTACTGTTTGTGCATTTACAATATTCATTGATTTTTGCCATTGAAAAATGTCCAGAAATGTTTGAAGCTACTGACTGAATGAAAGGAGCTGGCATCTCACTCTCTTTGAATCTTCTTTATCATGCTAAGAGGAGCAGGAAAAAGCAAAAAATTTCAGAATTGCACCTTGCAATGCGGAGAAATTACTGTTTGTGCATTTACAATATTCATTGATTTTTGCCATTGAAAAACATCATGTTATTCATATACCAGAAATGTTTGAAGCTACTGACTGAATGAAAAGAGCTGGCATCTCACTCTCTTTGAATCTTCTTTATCATGGTAAGAGGAGCAGGAAAAAGCAAAAAATATCAGAATTGCACCTTGCAATGTGGAGAAATTACTGTTTGTGCATTTACAATATTCATTGATTTTTGCCATTGAAAAATGTCCAGAAATGTTTGAAGCTACTGACTGAATGAAAGGAGCTGGCATCTCACTCTCTTTGAATCTTCTTTATCATGCTAAGAGGAGCAGGAAAAAGCAAAAAATTTCAGAATTGCACCTTGCAATGCGGAGAAATTACTGTTTGTGCATTTACAATATTCATTGATTTTTGCCATTGAAAAACATCATGTTATTCATATACCACAAATGTTTGAAGCTACTAACTGAATGAAAAGAGCTGGCATCTCACTCTCTTTGAATATTCTTTACCATGCTAAGAGGAGCAGGAAAAAGCAAAAAATTTCAGAATTGCACCTTGCAATGTGGAGAAATTACTGTTTGTGCATTTACAATATTCATTGATTTTTGCCATTGAAAAACGTCCAGAAATGTTTGAAGCTACTGACTGAATGAAAGGAGCTGGCATCTCACTCTCTTTGAATCTTCTTTATCATGCTAAGAGGAGCAGGAAAAAGCAAAAAAATTTCAGAATTGCACCTTGCAATCCGGAGAAATTACTGTTTGTGCATTTACAATATTCATTGATTTTTGCCATTGAAAAACATCATGTTATTCATATACCAGAAATGTTTGAAGCTACTGACTGAATGAAAGGAGATGGCATCTCACTCTCTTTGAATCTTCTTTATCATGCTAAGAGGAGCAGGAAAAAGGAAAAAATTTCAGAATTGCACCTTGCAATGCGGAGAAATTACTGTTTGTGCATTTACAATATTCATTGATTTTTGCCATTGAAAAACATCATGTTATTCATATACCAGAAATGTTTGAAGCTACTGACTGAATGAAAAGAGCTGGCATCTCACTCTCTTTGAATCTTCTTTATCATGCTAAGAGGAGCAGGAAAAAGCAAAAAATTTCAGAATTGCACCTTGCAATGTGGAGAAATTACTGTTTGTGCATTTACAATATTCATTGATTTTTGCCATTGAAAAATGTCCAGAAATGTTTGAAGCTACTGACTGAATGAAAGGAGCTGGCATCTCACTCCCTTTGAATTTTCTTTATCATGCTAAGAGGAGCAGAAAAAAGCAAAAAATTTCAGAATTGCACCTTGCAATGCGGAGAAATTACTGTTTGTGCATTTACAATATTCATTGATTTTTGCCATTGAAAAACATCATGTTATTCATATACCAGAAATGTTTGAAGCTACTGACTGAATGAAAACAGCTGGCATCTCACTCTCTTTGAATCTTCTTTATCATGCTAAGAGGAGCAGGAAAAAGCAAAAAATTTCAGAATTGCACCTTGTAATGTGGAGAAATTACTGTTTGTGCATTTACAATATTCATTGATTTTTGCCATTGAAAAACATCATGTTATTCATATACGAGAAATATTTGAAGCTACTGACTGAATCAAAAGAGCTGGCATCTCACTCTCTTTGAATCTTCTTTATCATGTTAAGAGTAGCAGGAAAAAGCAAAAAATTTCAGAATTGCACCTTGCAATGTGGAGAAATTACTGTTTGTGCATTTACAATATTCATTGATTTTTGCCATTGAAAAACGTCCAGAAATGTTTGAAGCTACTGACTGAATGAAAGGAGCTGGCATCTCACTCTCTTTGAATCCTCTTTATCATGCTAAGAGGAGCAGGAAAAAGCAAAACATTTCAGAATTGCACCTTGCAATGTGGAGAAATTACTGTTTGTGCATTTACAATATTCATTGATTTTTGCCATTGAAAAACATCATGTTATTCATATACCAGAAATGTTTGAAGATACTGACTGAATGAAAAGAGCTGGCATCTCACTCTCTTTGAATCTTCTTTATCATGCTAAGAGGAGCAGGAAAAAGCAAAAAATTTCAGAATTGCACCTTGCAATGGGGAGAAATTACTGTTTGGGCATTTACAATATTCATTGATTTTTGCCATTGAAAAACGTCCAGAAATGTTTGAAGCTACTGACTGAATGAAAGGAGCTGTCATCTCACTCTGTTTGAATCTTCTTTATTATGCTAAGAGGAGCAGGAAAAAGCAAAACATTTCAGAATTGCACCTTGCAAGGCGGAGAAATTACTGTTTGTGCATTTACAATATTCATTGATTTTTGCCATTGAAAAACATCATGTTATTCATATACCAGAAATGTTTGAAGCTACTGACTGAATGAAAAGAGCTGGCATCTCACTCTCTTTGAATCTTCTTTTTCATGCTAAGAGGAGCAGGAAAAAGCAAAAAATTTCAGAATTGCACCTTGCAATGTGGAGAAATTACTGTTTGTGCATTTGCAATATTCATTGATTTTTGCCATTGAAAAACGTCCAGAAATGTTTGAAGCTACTGACTGAATGAAAGGAGCTGGCATCTCACTCTCTTTGAATCTTCTTTATCATGCTAATAGGAGCAGGAAAAAGCAAAAAATTTCAGAATTGCACCTTGCAAATGCGGAGAAATTACTGTTTGTGCATTTACAATATTCATTGATTTTTGCCATTGAAAAATATCATGTTATTCATATACCAGAAATGTTTGAAGCTACTGACTGAATGAAAGGAGCTGGCATCTCACTCTCTTTGAATCTTCTTTATCATGCTAAGAGGAGCGGGAAAAAGCAAAAAATTTCAGAATTGCACCTTGCAATGTGGAGAAATTACTGTTTGTGCATTTGCAATATTCATTGATTTTTGCCATTGAAAAACGTCCAGAAATGTTTGAAGCTACTGACTGAATGAATGGAGCTGTCATCTCACTCTGTTTGAATCTTCTTTATCATGCTAAGAGGAGCAGGAAAAAGCAAAAAATTTCAGAATTGCACCTTGCAATGCGGAGAAATTACTGTTTGTGCATTTACAATATTCATTGATTTTTGCCATTGTAAAACATCATGTTATTCATATACCAGAAATGTTTGAAGCTACTGACTGAATGAAAAGAGCTGGCATCTCACTCTCTTTGAATCTTCTTTATCATGCTAAGAGGAGCAGGAAAAAGCAACAAATTTCAGAATTGCACCTTGCAATGTGGAGAAATTACTGTTTGTGCATTTGCAATATTCATTGATTTTTGCCATTGAAAAACGTCCAGAAATGTTTGAAGCTTCTGACTGAATGAAAGGAGCTAGCATCTCACTCTCTTTGAATCTTCTTTATCATGCTAAGAGGAGCAGGAAAAAGCAAAAAATTTCAGAATTGCACCTTGCAATGCGGAGAAATTACTGTTTGTGCATTTACAATATTCATTGATTTTTGCCATTGAAAAACATCATGTTATTCGTATACCAGAAATATTTGAAGCTACAGACTGAATGAAAAGAGCTGGCATCTCACTCTCTTTGAATCTTCTTTATCATGCTAAGAGGAGCAGGAAAAAGCAAAAAATTTCAGAATTGCACCTTGCAATGTGGAGAAATTACTGTTTGTGCATTTACAATATTCATTGATTTTTGCCATTGAAAAACGTCCAGAAATGTTTGAAGCTACTGACTGAATGAAAGCAGCTGGCATCTCACTCTCTTTGAATCTTCTTTATCATGCTAAGAGGAGCAGGAAAAAGCAAAAAATTTCAGAATTGCACCTTGCAATGCGGAGAAATTACTGTTTATGCATTTACAATATTCATTGATTTTTGCCATTGAAAAACATCATGTTATTCATATACCAGAAATGTTTGAAGCTACTGACTGAATGAAAAGAGCTGGCATCTCAATCTCTTTGAATCTTCTTTATCATGCTAAGAGGAGCAGGAAAAAGCAAAAAATTTCAGAATTGCACCTTGCAATGTGGAGAAATTACTGTTTGTGCATTTACAATATTCATAGATTTTTGCCATTGAAAAACGTCCAGAAATGTTTGAAGCTACTGACTGAATGAAAGGAGCTGGCATCTCACACTCTTTGAATCTTCTTTATCATGCTAAGAGGAGCAGGAAAAAGCAAAAAATTTCAGAATTGCACCTTGCAATGTGGAGAAATTACTGTTTGTGCATTTACAATATTCATTGATTTTTGCCATTGAAAAACATCATGTTATTCATATACCAGAAATGTTTGAAGCTACTGACTGAATGAAAAGAGCTGGCATCTCACTCTCTTTGAATCTTCTTTATCATGCTAAGAGGAGCAGGAAAAAGCAAAAAATTTCAGAATTGCACCTTGCAATGTGGAGAAATTACTGTTTGTGCATTTACAATATTCATAGATTTTTGCCATTGAAAAACGTCCAGAAATGTTTGAAGCTACTGACTGAATGAAAGGAGCTGGCATCTCACACTCTTTGAATCTTCTTTATCATGCTAAGAGGAGCAGGAAAAAGCAAAAAATTTCAGAATTGCACCTTGCAATGCGGAGAAATTACTGTTTGTGCATTTACAATATTCATTGATTTTTACCATTGAAAAACATCATGTTATTCATATACCAGAAATGTTTGAAGCTACTGACTGAATGAAAAGAGCTGGCATCTCACTCTCTTTGAATCTTCTTTATCATGCTAAGAGGAGCAGGAAAAAGCAAAAAATTTCAGAATTGCACCTTGCAATGTGGAGAAATTACTGTTTGTGCATTTATAATATTCATTGATTTTTGCCATTGAAAAACGTCCAGAAATGATTGAAGCTACTGACTGAATGAAAGGAGCTGGCATCTCACTCTCTTTGAATCTTCTTTATCATGCTAAGAGGAGCAGGAAAAAGCAAAAAATTTCAAAATTGCACCTTGCAATGCGGAGAAATTACTGTTTGTGCATTTACAATATTCATTGATTTTTGCCATTGAAAAACATCATGTTATTCATATACCAGAAATGTTTGAAGCTACTGACTGAATGAAAAGAGCTGGCATCTCACTCTCTTTGAATCTTCTTTATCATGCTAAGAGGAGCAGGAAAAAGCAAAAAATTTCAGAATTGCACCTTGCAATGTGAAGAAATTACTGTTTGTGCATTTACAATATTCATTGATTTTTGCCATTGAAAAACGTCCAGAAATGTTTGAAGCTACTGACTGAAAGAAAGGAGCTGGCATCTCACTCTCTTTGAATCTTCTTTATCATGCTAAGAGGAGCAGGAAAAAGCAAATAATTTCAGAATTGCACCTTGCATTGCGGAGAAATAACTGTTTGTGCATTTACAATATTCATTGATTTTTGCCATTGAAAAACATCATGTTATTCATATACCAGAATTGTTTGAAGCTACTGACTGAATGAAAAGAGCTGGCATCTCACTCTCTTTGAATCTTCTTTATCATGCTAAGAGGAGCAGGAAAAAGCAAAAAATTTCAGAATTGCACCTTGCAATGTGGAGAAATTACTGTTTGAGCATTTACAATATTCATTGATTTTTGCCATTGAAAAACGTCCAGAAATGATTGAAGCTACTGACTGAATGAAAGGAGCTGGCATCTCACTCTCTTTGAATCTTCTTTATCATGCTAAGAGGAGCAGGAAAAAGCAAAAAATTTCAAAATTGCACCTTGCAATGCGGAGAAATTACTGTTTGTGCATTTACAATATTCATTGATTTTTGCCATTGAAAAACATCATGTTATTCATATACCAGAAATGTTTGAAGCTACTGACTGAATGAAAAGAGCTGGCATCTCACTCTCTTTGAATCTTCTTTATCATGCTAAGAGGAGCAGGAAAAAGCAAAAAATTTCAGAATTGCATCTTGCAATGTGAAGAAATTACTGTTTGTGCATTTACAATATTCATTGATTTTTGCCATTGAAAAACGTCCAGAAATGTTTGAAGCTACTGACTGAATGAAAGGAGCTGGCATCTCACTCTCTTTGAATCTTCTTTATCATGCTAAGAGGAGCAGGAAAAAGCAAAAAATTTCAGAATTGCACCTTGCAATGCGGAGAAATTACTGTTTGTGCATTTACAATATTCATTGATTTTTACCATTGAAAAACATCATGTTATTCATATACCAGAAATGTTTGAAGCTACTGACTGAATGAAAAGAGCTGGCATCTCACTCTCTTTGAATCTTCTTTATCATGCTAAGAGGAGCAGGAAAAAGCAAAAAATTTCAGAATTGCACCTTGCAATGTGGAGAAATTACTGTTTGTGCATTTACAATATTCATAGATTTTTGCCATTGAAAAACGTCCAGAAATGTTTGAAGCTACTGACTGAATGAAAGGAGCTGGCATCTCACACTCTTTGAATCTTCTTTATCATGCTAAGAGGAGCAGGAAAAAGCAAAAAATTTCAGAATTGCACCTTGCAATGCGGAGAAATTACTGTTTGTGCATTTACAATATTCATTGATTTTTACCATTGAAAAACATCATGTTATTCATATACCAGAAATGTTTGAAGCTACTGACTGAATGAAAAGAGCTGGCATCTCACTCTCTTTGAATCTTCTTTATCATGCTAAGAGGAGCAGGAAAAAGCAAAAAATTTCAGAATTGCACCTTGCAATGTGGAGAAATTACTGTTTGTGCATTTATAATATTCATTGATTTTTGCCATTGAAAAACGTCCAGAAATGATTGAAGCTACTGACTGAATGAAAGGAGCTGGCATCTCACTCTCTTTGAATCTTCTTTATCATGCTAAGAGGAGCAGGAAAAAGCAAAAAATTTCAAAATTGCACCTTGCAATGCGGAGAAATTACTGTTTGTGCATTTACAATATTCATTGATTTTTGCCATTGAAAAACATCATGTTATTCATGTACCAGAAATGTTTGAAGCTACTGACTGAATGAAAAGAGCTGGCATCTCACTCTCTTTGAATCTTCTTTATCATGCTAAGAGGAGCAGGAAAAAGCAAAAAATTTCAGAATTGCACCTTGCAATGTGAAGAAATTACTGTTTGTGCATTTACAATATTCATTGATTTTTGCCATTGAAAAACGTCCAGAAATGTTTGAAGCTACTGACTGAATGAAAGGAGCTGGCATCTCACTCTCTTTGAATCTTCTTTATCATGCTAAGAGGAGCAGGAAAAAGCAAATAATTTCAGAATTGCACCTTGCATTGCGGAGAAATAACTGTTTGTGCATTTACAATATTCATTGATTTTTGCCATTGAAAAACATCATGTTATTCATATACCAGAATTGTTTGAAGCTACTGACTGAATGAAAAGAGCTGGCATCTCACTCTCTTTGAATCTTCTTTATCATGCTAAGAGGAGCAGGAAAAAGCAAAAAATTTCAGAATTGCACCTTGCAATGTGGAGAAATTACTGTTTGAGCATTTACAATATTCATTGATTTTTGCCATTGAAAAACGTCCAGAAATGATTGAAGCTACTGACTGAATGAAAGGAGCTGGCATCTCACTCTCTTTGAATCTTCTTTATCATGCTAAGAGGAGCAGGAAAAAGCAAAAAATTTCAAAATTGCACCTTGCAATGCGGAGAAATTACTGTTTGTGCATTTACAATATTCATTGATTTTTGCCATTGAAAAACATCATGTTATTCATATACCAGAAATGTTTGAAGCTACTGACTGAATGAAAAGAGCTGGCATCTCACTCTCTTTGAATCTTCTTTATCATGCTAAGAGGAGCAGGAAAAAGCAAAAAATTTCAGAATTGCATCTTGCAATGTGAAGAAATTACTGTTTGTGCATTTACAATATTCATTGATTTTTGCCATTGAAAAACGTCCAGAAATGTTTGAAGCTACTGACTGAATGAAAGGAGCTGGCATCTCACTCTCTTTGAATCTTCTTTATCATGCTAAGAGGAGCAGGAAAAAGCAAAAAATTTCAGAATTGCACCTTGCAATGCAGAGAAATTACTGTTTGTGCATTTACAATATTCATTGATTTTTACCATTGAAAAACATCATGTTATTCATATACCAGAAATGTTTGAAGCTACTGACTGAATGAAAAGAGCTGGCATCTCACTCTCTTTGAATCTTCTTTATCATGCTAAGAGGAGCAGGAAAAAGCAAAAAATTTCAGAATTGCACCTTGCAATGTGGAGAAATTACTGTTTGTGCATTTACAATATTCATTGATTTTTGCCATTGAAAAACGTCCAGAAATGATTGAAGCTACTGACTGAAAGAAAGGAGCTGGCATCTCACTCTCTTTGAATCTTCTTTATCATGCTAAGAGGAGCAGGAAAAAGCAAAAAATTTCAGAATTGCACCTTGCAATGCGGAGAAATTACTGTTTGTGCATTTACAATATTCATTGATTTTTGCCATTGAAAAACATCATGTTATTCATATACCAGAAATGTTTGAAGCTACTGACTGAATGAAAAGAGCTGGCATCTCACTCTCTTTGAATCTTCTTTATCATGCTAAGAGGAGCAGGAAAAAGCAAAAAATTTCAGAATTGCACCTTGCAATGTGGAGAAATTACTGTTTGTGCATTTACAATATTCATTGATTTTTGCCATTGAAAAACGTCCAGAAATGTTTGAAGCTACTGACTGAATGAAAGGAGCTGGCATCTCACTCTCTTTGAATCTTCTTTATCATGCTAAGAGGAGCAGGAAAAAGCAAAAAATTTCAGAATTGCACCTTGCAATGCGGAGAACTTACTGTTTGTGCATTTACAATATTCATTGATTTTTGCCATTGAAAAACATCATGTTATTCATATACCAGAAATGTTTGAAGCTACTGACTGAATGAAAAGATCTGGCATCTCACTCTCTTTGAATCTTCTTTATCATGCTAAGAGGAGCAGGAAAAAGCAAAAAATTTCAGAATTGCACCTTGCAATGTGGAGAAATTACTGTTTGTGCATTTACAATATTCATTGATTTTTGCCATTGAAAAACGTCCAGAAATGTTTGAAGCTACTGACTGAATGAAAGGAGCTGGCATCTCACTCTCTTTGAATCTTCTTTATCATGCTAAGTGCAGCAGGAAAAAGCAAAAAATTTCAGAATTTCACCTTGCAATGCGGAGAAATTACTGTTTGTGCATTTACAATATTCATTGATTTTTGCCATTGAAAATCATCATGTTATTCATATACCAGAAATGTTTGAAGCTACTGACTGAATGAAAAGAGCTGGCATCTCACTCTCTTTGAATCTTCTTTATCATGCTAAGAGGAGCAGGAAAAAGCAAAAAATTTCAGAATTGCACCTTGCAATGTGGAGAAATTACTGTTTGTGCATTTACAATATTCATGGATTTTTGCCATTGAAAAACGTCCAGAAATGTTTGAAGCTACTGACTGAATGAAAGGAGCTGGCATCTCACTCTCTTTGAATCTTCTTTATCATGCAAAGAGGAGCAGGAAAAAGCAAAAAAATTCAGAATTGCACCTTGCAATGCGGAGAAATTACTGTTTGTGCATTTACAATATTCATTGATTTTTGCCATTGAAAAACATCATGTTATTCATCTACCAGAAATGTTTGAAGCTACTGAATGAATGAAAAGAGCTGGCATCTCACTCTCTTTGAATCTTCTTTATCATGCTAAGAGGAGCAGGAAAAAGCAAAAAATTTCAGAATTGCACCTTGCAATGTGAAGAAATTACTGTTTGTGCATTTACAATATTCATTGATTTTTGCCATTGAAAAACGTCCAGAAATGTTTGAAGCTACTGACTGAATGAAAGGAGCTGGCATCTCACTCTCTTTGAATCTTCTTTATCATGCTAAGAGGAGCAGGAAAAAGCAAAAAATTTCAGAATTGCACCTTGCATTGCGGAGAAATAACTGTTTGTGCATTTACAATATTCATTGATTTTTGCCATTGAAAAACATCATGTTATTCATATACCAGAATTGTTTGAAGCTACTGCATGAATGAAAAGAGCTGGCATCTCACTCTCTTTGAATCTTCTTTATCATGCTAAGAGGAGCAGGAAAAAGCAAAAAATTTCAGAATTGCACCTTGCAATGTGGAGAAATTACTGTTTGTGCATTTACAATATTCATTGATTTTTGCCATTGAAAAACGTCCAGAAATGATTGAAGCTACTGACTGAATGAAAGGAGCTGGCATCTCACTCTCTTTGAATCTTCTTTATCATGCTAAGAGGAGCAGGAAAAAGCAAAAAATTTCAAAATTGCACCTTGCAATGCGGAGAAATTACTGTTTGTGCATTTACAATATTCATTGATTTTTGCCATTGAAAAACATCATGTTATTCATATACCAGAAATGTTTGAAGCTACTGACTGAATGAAAAGAGCTGGCATCTCACTCTCTTTGAATCTTCTTTATCATGCTAAGAGGAGCAGGAAAAAGCAAAAAATTTCAGAATTGCACCTTGCAATGTGAAGAAATTACTGTTTGTGCATTTACAATATTCATTGATTTTTGCCATTGAAAAACGTCCAGAAATGTTTGAAGCTACTGACTGAATGAAAGGAGCTGGCATCTCACTCTCTTTGAATCTTCTTTATCATGCTAAGAGGAGCAGGAAAAAGCAAAAAATTTCAGAATTGCACCTTGCAATGCGGAGAAATTACTGTTTGTGCATTTACAATATTCATTGATTTTTACCATTGAAAAACATCATGTTATTCATATACCAGAAATGTTTGAAGCTACAGACTGAATGAAAAGAGCTGGCATCTCACTCTCTTTGAATCTTCTTTATCATGCTAAGAGGAGCAGGAAAAAGCAAAAAATTTCAGAATTGCACCTTGCAATGTGGAGAAATTACTGTTTGTGCATTTACAATATTCATTGATTTTTGCCATTGAAAAACGTCCAGAAATGATTGAAGCTACTGACTGAATGAAAGGAGCTGGCATCTCACTCTCTTTGAATCTTCTTTATCATGCTAAGAGGAGCAGGAAAAAGCAAAAAATTTCAGAATTGCACCTTGCAATGCGGAGAAATTACTGTTTGTGCATTTACAATATTCATTGATTTTTGCCATTGAAAAACATCATGTTATTCATATACCAGAAATGTTTGAAGCTACTGACTGAATGAAAAGAGCTGGCATCTCACGCTCTTTGAATCTTCTTTATCATGCTAAGAGGAGCAGGAAAAAGCAAAAAATTTCAGAATTGCACCTTGCAATGTGGAGAAATTACTGTTTGTGCATTTACAATATTCATTGATTTTTGCCATTGAAAAACGTCCAGAAATGTTTGAAGCTACTGACTGAATGAAAGGAGCTGGCATCTCACTCTCTTTGAATCTTTTTTATCATGCTAAGAGGAGCAGGAAAAAGCAAAAAATTTCAGAATTGCACCTTGCAATGCGGAGAACTTACTGTTTGTGCATTTACAATATTCATTGATTTTTGCCATTGAAAAACATCATGTTATTCATATACCAGAAATGTTTGAAGCTACTGACTGAATGAAAAGATCTGGCATCTCACTCTCTTTGAATCTTCTTTATCATGCTAAGAGGAGCAGGAAAAAGCAAAAAATTTCAGAATTGCACCTTGCAATGTGGAGAAATTACTGTTTGTGCATTTACAATATTCATTGATTTTTGCCATTGAAAAACGTCCAGAAATGTTTGAAGCTACTGACTGAATGAAAGGAGCTGGCATCTCACTCTCTTTGAATCTTCTTTATCATGCTAAGTGCAGCAGGAAAAAGCAAAAAATTTCAGAATTGCACCTTGCAATGCGGAGAAATTACTGTTTGTGCATTTACAATATTCATTGATTTTTGCCATTGAAAATCATCATGTTATTCATATACCAGAAATGTTTGAAGCTACTGACTGAATGAAAAGAGCTGGCATCTCACTCTCTTTGAATCTTCTTTATCATGCTAAGAGGAGCAGGAAAAAGCAAAAAATTTCAGAATTGCCCCTTGCAATGTGGAGAAATTACTGTTTGTGCATTTACAATATTCATTGATTTTTGCCATTGAAAAACGTCCAGAAATGTTTGAAACTACTGACTGAATGAAAGGAGCTGGCATCTCACTCTCTTTGAATCTTCTTTATCATGCTAAGAGGAGCAGGAAAAAGCAAAAAATTTCAGAATTGCACCTTGCAATGCGGAGAAATTACTGTTTGTGCATTTACAATATTCATTGATTTTTGCCATTGAAAAACATCATGTTATTCGTATACCAGAAATATTTGAAGCTACAGACTGAATGAAAAGAGCTGGCATCTCACTCTCTTTGAATCTTCTTTATCATGCTAAGAGGAGCAGGAAAAAGCAAAAAATTTCAGAATTGCACCTTGCAATGTGGAGAAATTACTGTTTGTGCATTTACAATATTCATTGATTTTTGCCATTGAAAAACGTCCAGAAATGTTTGAAGCTACTGACTGAATGAAAGCAGCTGGCATCTCACTCTCTTTGAATCTTCTTTATCATGCTAAGAGGAGCAGGAAAAAGCAAAAAATTTCAGAATTGCACCTTGCAATGCGGAGAAATTACTGTTTATGCATTTACAATATTCATTGATTTTTGCCATTGAAAAACATCATGTTATTCATATACCAGAAATGTTTGAAGCTACTGACTGAATGAAAAGAGCTGGCATCTCACTCTCTTTGAATCTTCTTTATCATGCTAAGAGGAGCAGGAAAAAGCAAAAAATTTCAGAATTGCACCTTGCAATGTGGAGAAATTACTGTTTGTGCATTTACAATATTCATAGATTTTTGCCATTGAAAAACGTCCAGAAATGTTTGAAGCTACTGACTGAATGAAAGGAGCTGGCATCTCACACTCTTTGAATCTTCTTTATCATGCTAAGAGGAGCAGGAAAAAGCAAAAAATTTCAGAATTGCACCTTGCAATGTGGAGAAATTACTGTTTGTGCATTTACAATATTCATTGATTTTTGCCATTGAAAAACATCATGTTATTCATATACCAGAAATGTTTGAAGCTACTGACTGAATGAAAAGAGCTGGCATCTCACTCTCTTTGAATCTTCTTTATCATGCTAAGAGGAGCAGGAAAAAGCAAAAAATTTCAGAATTGCACCTTGCAATGTGGAGAAATTACTGTTTGTGCATTTACAATATTCATTGATTTTTGCCATTGAAAAACGTCCAGAAATGTTTGAAGCTACTGACTGAATGAAAGGAGCTGGCATCTCACACTCTTTGAATCTTCTTTATCATGCTAAGAGGAGCAGGAAAAAGCAAAAAATTTCAGAATTGCACCTTGCAATGCGGAGAAATTACTGTTTGTGCATTTACAATATTCATTGATTTTTACCATTGAAAAACATCATGTTATTCATATACCAGAAATGTTTGAAGCTACTGACTGAATGAAAAGAGCTGGCATCTCACTCTCTTTGAATCTTCTTTATCATGCTAAGAGGAGCAGGAAAAAGCAAAAAATTTCAGAATTGCACCTTGCAATGTGGAGAAATTACTGTTTGTGCATTTATAATATTCATTGATTTTTGCCATTGAAAAACGTCCAGAAATGATTGAAGCTACTGACTGAATGAAAGGAGCTGGCATCTCACTCTCTTTGAATCTTCTTTATCATGCTAAGAGGAGCAGGAAAAAGCAAAAAATTTCAAAATTGCACCTTGCAATGCGGAGAAATTACTGTTTGTGCATTTACAATATTCATTGATTTTTGCCATTGAAAAACATCATGTTATTCAGATACCAGAAATGTTTGAAGCTACTGACTGAATGAAAAGAGCTGGCATCTCACTCTCTTTGAATCTTCTTTATCATGCTAAGAGGAGCAGGAAAAAGCAAAAAATTTCAGAATTGCACCTTGCAATGTGAAGAAATTACTGTTTGTGCATTTACAATATTCATTGATTTTTGCCATTGAAAAACGTCCAGAAATGTTTGAAGCTACTGACTGAATGAAAGGAGCTGGCATCTCACTCTCTTTGAATCTTCTTTATCATGCTAAGAGGAGCAGGAAAAAGCAAAAAATTTCAGAATTGCACCTTGCATTGCGGAGAAATAACTGTTTGTGCATTTACAATATTCATTGATTTTTGCCATTGAAAAACATCATGTTATTCATATACCAGAATTGTTTGAAGCTACTGACTGAATGAAAAGAGCTGGCATCTCACTCTCTTTGAATCTTCTTTATCATGCTAAGAGGAGCAGGAAAAAGCAAAAAATTTCAGAATTGCACCTTGCAATGTGGAGAAATTACTGTTTGAGCATTTACAATATTCATTGATTTTTGCCATTGAAAAACGTCCAGAAATGATTGAAGCTACTGACTGAATGAAAGGAGCTGGCATCTCACTCTCTTTGAATCTTCTTTATCATGCTAAGAGGAGCAGGAAAAAGCAAAAAATTTCAAAATTGCACCTTGCAATGCGGAGAAATTACTGTTTGTGCACTTACAATATTCATTGATTTTTGCCATTGAAAAACATCATGTTATTCATATACCAGAAATGTTTGAAGCTACTGACTGAATGAAAAGAGCTGGCATCTAACTCTCTTTGAATCTTCTTTATCATGCTAAGAGGAGCAGGAAAAAGCAAAAAATTTCAGAATTGCACCTTGCAATGTGAAGAAATTACTGTTTGTGCATTTACAATATTCATTGATTTTTGCAATTGAAAAACGTCCAGAAATGTTTGAAGCTACTGACTGAATGAAAGGAGCTGGCATCTCACTGTCTTTGAATCTTCTTTATCATGCTAAGAGGAGCAGGAAAAAGCAAAAAATTTCAGAATTGCACCTTGCAAAGCGGAGAAATTACTGTTTGTGCATTTACAATATTCATTGATTTTTACCATTGAAAAACATCATGTTATTCATATACCAGAAATGTTTGAAGCTACTGACTGAATGAAAAGAGCTGGCATCTCACTCTCTTTGAATCTTCTTTATCATGCTAAGAGGAGCAGGAAAAAGCAAAAAATTTCAGAATTGCACCTTGCAATGTGGAGAAATTACTGTTTGTGCATTTACAATATTCATTGATTTTTGCCATTGAAAAACGTCCAGAAATGTTTGAAGCTACTGACTGAATGAAAGGAGCTGGCATCTCACTCTCTTTGAATCTTCTTTATCATGCTAAGAGGAGCAGGAAAAAGCAAAAAATTTCAGAATTGCACCTTGCAATGCGGAGAAATTACTGTTTGTGCATTTACAATATTCATTGATTTTTGCCATTGAAAATCATCATGTTATTCATATACCAGAAATGTTTGAAGCTACTGACTGAATGAAAAGAGCTGGCATCTCACTCTCTTTGAATCTTCTTTATCATGCTAAGAGGAGCAGGAAAAAGCAAAAAATTTCAGAATTGCACCTTGCAATGTGGAGAAATTACTGTTTGTGCATTTACAATATTCATGGATTTTTGCCATTGAAAAACGTCCAGAAATGTTTGAAGCTACTGACTGAATGAAAGGAGCTGGCATCTCACTCTCTTTGAATCTTCTTTATCATGCAAAGAGTAGCAGGAAAAAGCAAAAAATTTCAGAATTGCACCTTGCATTGCGGAGAAATAACTGTTTGTGCATTTACAATATTCATTGATTTTTGCCATTGAAAAACATCATGTTATTCATATACCAGAATTGTTTGAAGCTACTGACTGAATGAAAAGATCTGGCATCTCACTCTCTTTGAATCTTCTTTATCATGCTAAGAGGAGCAGGAAAAAGCAAAAAATTTCAGAATTGCACCTTGCAATGTGGAGAAAATACTGTTTGTGCATTTACAATATTCATTGATTTTTGCCATTGAAAAACGTCCAGAAATGATTGAAGCTACTGACTGAATAAAAGGAGCTGGCATCTCACTCTCTTTGAATCTTCTTTATCATGCTAAGAGGAGCAGGAAAAAGCAAAAAATTTCAAAATTGCACCTTGCAATGCGGAGAAATTACTGTTTGTGCATTTACAATATTCATTGATTTTTGCCATTGAAAAACATCATGTTATTCATATACCAGAAATGTTTGAAGCTACTGACTGAATGAAAAGAGCTGGCATCTCACTCTCTTTGAATCTTCTTTATCATGCTAAGAGGAGCAGGAAAAAGCAAAAAATTTCAGAATTGCACCTTGCAATGTGAAGAAATTACTGTTTGTGCATTTACAATATTCATTGATTTTTGCCATTGAAAAACGTCCAGAAATGTTTGAAGCTACTGACTGAATGAAAGGAGCTGGCATCTCACTCTCTTTGAATCTTCTTTATCATGCTAAGAGGAGCAGGAAAAAGCAAAAAATTTCAGAATTGCACCTTGCAATGCGGAGAAATTACTGTTTGTGCATTTACAATATTCATTGATTTTTACCATTGAAAAACATCATGTTATTCATATACCAGAAATGTTTGAAGCTACAGACTGAATGAAAAGAGCTGGCATCTCACTCTCTTTGAATCTTCTTTATCATGCTAAGAGGAGCAGGAAAAAGCAAAAAATTTCAGAATTGCACCTTGCAATGTGGAGAAATTACTGTTTGTGCATTTACAATATTCATTGATTTTTGCCATTGAAAAATGTCCAGAAATGATTGAAGCTACTGACTGAATGAAAGGAGCTGGCATCTCACTCTCTTTGAATCTTCTTTATCATGCTAAGAGGAGCAGGAAAAAGCAAAAAATTTCAGAATTGCACCTTGCAATGCGGAGAAATTACTGTTTGTGCATTTACAATATTCATTGATTTTTGCCATTGAAAAACATCATGTTATTCATATACCAGAAATGTTTGAAGCTACTGACTGAATGAAAAGAGCTGGCATCTCACTCTCTTTGAATCTTCTTTATCATGCTAAGAGGAGCAGGAAAAAGCAAAAAATTTCAGAATTGCACCTTGCAATGTGGAGAAATTACTGTTTGTGCATTTACAATATTCATTGATTTTTGCCATTGAAAAACGTCCAGAAATGTTTGAAGCTACTGACTGAATGAAAGGAGCTGGCATCTCACTCTCTTTGAATCTTTTTTATCATGCTAAGAGGAGCAGGAAAAAGCAAAAAATTTCAGAATTGCACCTTGCAATGCGGAGAACTTACTGTTTGTGCATTTACAATATTCATTGATTTTTGCCATTGAAAAACATCATGTTATTCATATACCAGAAATGTTTGAAGCTACTGACTGAATGAAAAGATCTGGCATCTCACTCTCTTTGAATCTTCTTTATCATGCTAAGAGGAGCAGGAAAAAGCAAAAAATTTCAGAATTGCACCTTGCAATGTGGAGAAATTACTGTTTGTGCATTTACAATATTCATTGATTTTTGCCATTGAAAAACGTCCAGAAATGTTTGAAGCTACTGACTGAATGAAAGGAGCTGGCATCTCACTCTCTTTGAATCTTCTTTATCATGCTAAGTGCAGCAGGAAAAAGCAAAAAATTTCAGAATTGCACCTTGCAATGCGGAGAAATTACTGTTTGTGCATTTACAATATTCATTGATTTTTGCCATTGAAAATCATCATGTTATTCATATACCAGAAATGTTTGAAGCTACTGACTGAATGAAAAGAGCTGGCATCTCACTCTCTTTGAATCTTCTTTATCATGCTAAGAGGAGCAGGAAAAAGCAAAAAATTTCAGAATTGCACCTTGCAATGTGGAGAAATTACTGTTTGTGCATTTACAATATTCATGGATTTTTGCCTTTGAAAAACGTCCAGAAATGTTTGAAGCTACTGACTGAATGAAAGGAGCTGGCATCTCACTCTCTTTGAATCTTCTTTATCATGCAAAGAGGAGCAGGAAAAAGCAAAAAAATTCAGAATTGCACCTTGCAATGCGGAGAAATTACTGTTTGTGCATTTACAATATTCATTGATTTTTGCCATTGAAAAACATCATGTTATTCATATACCAGAAATGTTTGAAGCTACTGAATGAATGAAAAGAGCTGGCATCTCACTCTCTTTGAATCTTCTTTATCATGCTAAGAGGAGCAGGAAAAAGCAAAAAATTTCAGAATTGCACCTTGCAATGTGGAGAAATTACTGTTTGTGCATTTACAATATTCACTGATTTTTGCCATTGAAAAACGTCCAGAAATGTTTGAAGCTACTGACTGACTGAAAGGAGCTGGCATCTCACTCTCTTTGAATCTTCTTTATCATGCTAAGAGGAGCAGGAAAAAGCAAAAAATTTCAGAATTGCACCTTGCAATGCGGAGAAATTACTGTTTGTGCATTTACAATATTCATTGATTTTTGCCATTGAAAAACGTCCAGAAATGTTTGAAACTACTGACTGAATGAAAGGAGCTGGCATCTCACTCTCTTTGAATCTTTTTTATCATGCTAAGAGGAGCAGGAAAAAGCAAAAAATTTCAGAATTGCACCTTGCAATGCGGAGAAATTACTGTTTGTGCATTTACAATATTCATTGATTTTTGCCATTGAAAAACATCATGTTATTCGTATACCAGAAATATTTGAAGCTACAGACTGAATGAAAAGAGCTGGCATCTCACTCTCTTTGAATCTTCTTTATCATGCTAAGAGGAGCAGGAAAAAGCAAAAAAATTTCAGAATTGCACCTTGCAATGTGGAGAAATTACTGTTTGTGCATTTACAATATTCATTGATTTTTGCCATTGAAAAACGTCCAGAAATGTTTGAAGCTACTGACTGAATGAAAGCAGCTGGCATCTCACTCTCGTTGAATCTTCTTTATCATGCTAAGAGGAGCAGGAAAAAGCAAAAAAATTCAGAATTGCACCTTGCAATGCGGTGAAATTACTGTTTGTGCATTTACAATATTCATTGATTTTTGCCATTGAAAAACATCATGTTATTCATATACCAGAAATGTTTGAAGCTACTGACTGAATGAAAAGAGCTGGCATCTCACTCTCTTTGAATCTTCTTTATCATGCTAAGAGGAGCAGGAAAAAGCAAAAAATTTCAGAATTGCAAATTGCAATGTGGAGAAATTACTGTTTGTGCATTTACAATATTCATTGATTTTTGCCATTGAAAAACGTCCAGAAATGTTTGAAGCTACTGACTGAATGAAAGGAGCTGGCATCTCACACTCTTTGAATCTTCTTTATCATGCTAAGAGGAGCAGGAAAAAGCAAAAAATTTCAGAATTTCACCTTGCAATGCGGAGAAATTACTGTTTGTGCATTTACAATATTCATTGATTTTTACCATTGAAAAACATCATGTTATTCATATACCAGAAATGTTTGAAGCTACTGACTGAATGAAAAGAGCTGGCATCTCACTCTCTTTGAATCTTCTTTATCATGCTAAGAGGAGCAGGAAAAAGCAAAAAATTTCAGAATTGCACCTTGCAATGTGGAGAAATTACTGTTTGTGCATTTACAATATTCATTGATTTTTGCCATTGAAAAACGTCCAGAAATGATTGAAGCTACTGACTGAATGAAAGGAGCTGGCATCTCACTCTCTTTGAATATTCTTTATCATGCTAAGAGGAGCAGGAAAAAGCCAAAAATTTCAGAATTGCACCTTGCAATGCGGAGAAATTACTGTTTGTGCATTTACAATATTCATTGATTTTTGCCATTGAAAAACATCATGTTATTCATATACCAGAAATATTTGAAGCTACTGACTGAATGAAAAGAGCTGGCATCTCACTCTCTTTGAATCTTTTTTATCATGCTAAGAGGAGCAGGAAAAAGCAAAAAATTTCAGAATTGCACCTTGCAATGCGGAGAAATTACTGTTTGTGCATTTACAATATTCATTGATTTTTGCCATTGAAAAACGTCCAGAAATGTTTGAAGCTACTGACTGAATGAAAGGAGCTGGCATGTCACTCTCTTTGAATCTTCTTTATCATGCTAAGAGGAGCAGGAAAAAGCAAAAAATTTCAGAATTGCACCTTGCAATGCGGAGAAATTACTGTTTGTGCATTTACAATATTCATTGATTTTTGCCATTGAAAAACATCATGTTATTCATATACCAGAAATGTTTGAAGCTACTGACTGAATGAAAAGAGTTGGCATCTCACTCTCTTTGAATCTTCTTTATCATGCTAAGAGGAGCAGGAAAAAGCAAAAAATTTCAGAATTGCACTTTGCAATGTGGAGAAATTACTGTTTGTGCATTTACAATATTCATTGATTTTTGCCATTGAAAAACGTCCAGAAATGTTTGAAGCTACTGACTGAATGAAAGGAGCTGGCATCTCACTATCTTTGAATCTTCTTTATCATGCTAAGAGGAGCAGGAAAAAGCAAAAAATTTCAGAATTGCACCTTGCAATGCGGAGAAATTACTGTTTGTGCATTTACAATATTCATTGATTTTTACCATTGAAAAACATCATGTTATTCATATACCAGAAATGTTTGAAGCTACTGACTGAATGAAAAGAGCTGGCATCTCACTCTCTTTGAATCTTCTTTATCATGCTAAGAGGAGCAGGAAAAAGCAAAAAATTTCAGAATTGCACCTTGCAATGTGGAGAAATTACTGTTTGTGCATTTACAATATTCATTGATTTTTGCCATTGAAAAACGTCCAGAAATGATTGAAGCTACTGACTGAATGAAAGGAGCTGGCATCTCACTCTCTTTGAATCTTCTTTATCATGCTAAGAGGAGCAGGAAAAAGCAAAAAATTTCAGAATTGCACCTTGCAATGCGGAGAAATTACTGTTTGTGCATTTACAATATTCATTGATTTTTACCATTGAAAAACATCATGTTATTCATATACCAGAAATGTTTGAAGCTACTGACTGAATGAAAAGAGCTGGCATCTCACTCTCTTTGAATCTTCTTTATCATGCTAAGAGGAGGAGGAAAAAGCAAAAAATTTCAGAATTGCAGGTTGCAATGTGGAGAAATTACTGTTTGTGCATTTACAATATTCATTGATTTTTGCCATTGAAAAACGTCCAGAAATGATTGAAGCTACTGACTGAATGAAAGGAGCTGGCATCTCACTCTCTTTGAATCTTCTTTATCATGCTAAGAGGAGCAGGAAAAAGCAAAAAATTTCAGAATTGCACCTTGCAATGCGGAGAAATTACTGTTTGTGCATTTACAATATTCATTGATTTTTACCATTGAAAAACATCATGTTATTCATATACCAGAAATGTTTGAAGCTACTGACTGAATGAAAAGAGCTGGCATCTCACTCTCTTTGAATCTTCTTTATCATGCTAAGAGGAGCAGGAAAAAGCAAAAAATTTCAGAATTGCAGGTTGCAATGTGGAGAAATTACTGTTTGTGCATTTACAATATTCATTGATTTTTGCCATTGAAAAACGTCCAGAAATGATTGAAGCTACTGACTGAATGAAAGGAGCTGGCATCTCACTCTCTTTGAATCTTCTTTATCATGCTAAGAGGAGCAGGAAAAAGCAAAAAATTTCAGAATTGCACCTTGCAATGCGGAGAAATTACTGTCTGTGCATTTACAATATTCATTGATTTTTGCCATTGAAAAACATCATGTTATTCATATACCAGAAATGTTTGAAGCTACTGACTGAATGAAAAGAGCTGGCATCTCACTCTCTTTGAATCTTCTTTATCATGCTAAGAGGAGCAGGAAAAAGCAAAAAATTTCAGAATTGCACCTTGCAATGTGGAGAAATTACTGTTTGTACATTTACAATATTCATTGATTTTTGCCATTGAAAAACGTCCAGAAATGTTTGAAGCTACTGACTGAATGAAAGGAGCTGGCAACTCACTCTCTTTGAATCTTCTTTATCATGCTAAGAGGAGCAGGAAAAAGCAAAAAATTTCAGAATTGCACCTTGCAATGCTTAGAAATTACTGTTTGTGCATTTACAATATTCATTGATTTTTGCCATTGAAAAACATCATGTTATTCATATACCAGAAATATTTGAAGCTACTGACTGAATGAAATGAGCTGGCATCTCACTCTCTTTGAATCTTTTTTATCATGCTAAGAGGAGCAGGAAAAAGCAAAAAATTTCAGAATTGCACCTTGCAATGTGGAGAAATTACTGTTTGCGCATTTACAATATTCATTGATTTTTGCCATTGAAAAACGTCCAGAAATGTTTGAAGCTACTGACTGAATGAAAGGAGCTGGCATGTCACTCTCTTTGAATCTTCTTTATCATGCTAAGAGGAGCAGGAAAAAGCAAAAAATTTCAGAATTGCACCTTGCAATGCGGAGAAATTACTGTTTGTGCATTTACAATATTCATTGATTTTTGCCATTGAAAAACATCATGTTATTCATATACCAGAAATGTTTGAAGCTACTGACTGAATGAAAAGAGTTGGCATCTCACTCTCTTTGAATCTTCTTTATCATGCTAAGAGGAGCAGGAAAAAGCAAAAAATTTCAGAATTGCACCTTGCAATGTGGAGAAATTACTGTTTGGGCATTTACAATATTCATTGATTTTTGCCATTGAAAAAAGTCCAGAAATGTTTGAAGCTACTGACTGAATGAAAGGAGCTTGCATCTCACTCTCTTTGAATCTTCTTTATCATGCTAAGAGGAGCAGGAAACAGCAAAAAATTTCAGAATTGCACCTTGCAATGCGGAGAAATTACTGTTTGTGCATTTACAATATTCATTGATTTTTGCCATTGAAAAACATCATGTTATTCATATACCAGAAATGTTTGAAGCTACTGACTGAATGAAAAGAGCTGGCATCTCACTCTCTTTGAATCTTCTTTATCATGCTAAGAGGAGCAGGAAAAAGCAAAAAAAATCAGAATTGCACCTTGCAATGTGGAGAAATTACTGTTTGTGCATTTACAATATTCATTGATTTTTGCCATTGAAAAACGTCCAGAAATGTTTGAAACTACTGACTGAATGAAAGGAGCTGGCATCTCACTCTCTTTGAATCTTCTTTATCATGCTAAGAGGAGCAGGAAAAAGCAAAAAATTTCAGAATTGCACCTTGCAATGCGGAGAAATTACTGTTTGTGCATTTACAATATTCATTGATTTTTGCCATTGAAAAACATCATGTTATTCATATACCAGAAATGTTTGAAGCTACTGACTGAATGAAAAGAGCTGGCATCTCGCTCTCTTTGAATCTTCTTTATCATGCTAAGAGGAGCAGGAAAAAGCAAAAAATTTCAGAATTGCACCTTGCAATGTGGAGAAATTACTGTTTGTGCATTTACAATATTCATTGATTTTTGCCATTGAAAAACGTCCAGAAATGTTTGAAGCTACTGACTGAATGAAAGGAGCTGGCATCTCACTCTCTTTGACTCTTCTTTATCATGCTAAGAGGAGCAGGAAAAAGCAAAAAATTTCAGAATTGCACTTTGCAATGCGGAGAAATTACTGTTTGTGCATTTACAATATTCATTGATTTTTGCCATTGAAAAACATCATGTTATTCATATACCAGAAATGTTTGAAGCTACTGACTGAATGAAAAGAGCTGGCATCTCTCTCTCTTTGAATCTTCTTAATCATGCTAAGAGGAGCAGGAAAAAGCAAAAAATTTCAGAATTGCACCTTGCAATGTGGAGAAATTACTGTTTGTGCATTTACAATATTCATTGATTTTTGCCATTGAAAAACGTCCAGAAATGTTTGAAGCTACTGACTGAATGAAAGGAGCTGGCATCTCACTCTCTTTGAATCTTCTTTATCCTGCTAAGAGGAGGAGGAAAAAGCAAACAATTTCAGAATTGCACCTTGCAATGCGGAGAAATTACTGTTTGTGCATTTACAATATTCATTGATTTTTGCCATTGAAAAACATCATGTTATTCATATACCAGAAATATTTGAAGCTACTGACTGAATGAAAAGAGCTGGCATCTCACTCTCTTTGAATCTTTTTTATCATGCTAAGAGGAGCAGGAAAAAGCAAAAAATTTCAGAATTGCACCTTGCAATGTGGAGAAATTACTGTTTGTGCATTTACAATATTCATTGATTTTTGCCATTGAAAAACGTCCAGAAATGTTTGAAGCTACTGACTGAATGAAAGGAGCTGGCATGTCACTCTCTTTGAATCTTCTTTATCATGCTAAGAGGAGCAGGAAAAAGGAAAAAATTTCAGAATTGCACCTTGCAATGCGGAGAAATTACTGTTTGTGCATTTACAATATTCATTGATTTTTGCCATTGAAAAACATCATGTTATTCATATACCAGAAATGTTTGAAGCTACTGACTGAATGAAAAGAGTTGGCATCTCACTCTCTTTGAATCTTCTTTATCATGCTAAGAGGAGCAGGAAAAAGCAAAAAATTTCAGAATTGCACATTGCAATGTGGAGAAATTACTGTTTGTGCATTTACAATATTCATTGATTTTTGACATTGAAAAACGTCCAGAAATGTTTGAAGCTACTGACTGAATGAAAGGAGCTGGCATCTCACTCTCTTTGAATCTTCTTTATCATGCTAAGAGGAGCAGGAAAAAGCAAAAAAATTCAGAATTGCACCTTGCAATGCGGAGAAATTACTGTTTGTGCATTTACAATATTCATTGACTTTTGCCATTGAAAAACATCATGTTATTCAAATACCAGAAATGTTTGAAGCTACTGACTGAATGAAAAGAGCTGGCATCTCACTCTCTTTGAATCTTCTTTATCATGCTAAGAGGAGCAGGAAAAAGCAAAAAAAATTCAGAATTGCACCTTGCAATGTGGAGAAATTACTGTTTGGGCATTTACAATATTCATTGATTTTTGCCATTGAAAAAAGTCCAGAAATGTTTGAAGCTACTGACTGAATGAAAGGAGCTGGCATCTCACTCTCTTTGAATCTTCTTTATTATGCTAAGAGGAGCAGGAAAAAGCAAGAAATTTCAGAATTGCACCTTGCAATGCGGAGAAATTACTGTTTGTGCATTTACAATATTCATTGATTTTTGCCACTGAAAAACATCATGTTATTCATATACCAGAAATGTTTGAAGCTACTGACTGAATGAAAAGAGCTGGCATCTCACTCTCTTTGAATCTTCTTTATCATGCTAAGAGGAGCAGGAAAAAGCAAAAAATTTCAGAATTGCACCTTGCAATGTGGAGAAATTACTGTTTGTGCATTTACAATATTCATTGATTTTTGCCATTGAAAAACGTCCAGAAATGTTTGAAGCTACTGACTGAATGAAAGGAGCTGGCATCTCACTCTCTTTGAATCTTCTTTATCATGCTAAGAGGAGGAGGAAAAAGCAAAAAATTTCAGAATTGCACCTTGCAATGCGGAGAAATTACTGTTTGTGCATTTACAATATTCATTGATTTTTGTCATTGAAAAACATCATGTTATTCATATACCAGAAATGTTTGAAGCTACTGACTGAATGAAAAGAGCTGGCATCTCACTCTCTTTGAATCTTCTTTATCATGCTAAGAGGAGCAGGAAAAAGCAAAAAATTTCAGAATTGCACCTTGCAATGTGGAGAAATTACTGCTTGTGCATTTACAATATTCATTGATTTTTGCCATTGAAAAACGTCCAGAAATGTTTGAAGCTAATGACTGAATGAAAGGAGCTGACATCTCACTCTCTTTGACTCTTCTTTATCATGCTAAGAGGAGGAGGAAAAAGCAAAAAATTTCAGAATTGCACCTTGCAATGCGGAGAAATTACTGTTTGTGCATTTACAATATTCATTGATTTTTGTCATTGAAAAACATCATGTTATTCATATACCAGAAATGTTTGAAGCTACTGACTGAATGAAAGGAGCTGGCATCTCACTCTCTTTGAATCTTCTTCATCATGCAAAGAAGAGCAGGAAAAAGCAAAAAATTTCAGAATTGCACCTTGCAATGCGGAGAATATACTGTTTGTGCATTTACAATATTCATTGATTTTTGCCATTGAAAAACATCATGTTATTCATATACCAGAAATGTTTGAAGCTACTGACTGAATGAAAAGAGCTGGCATCTCACTCTCTTTGAATCTTCTTTATCATGCTAAGAGGAGCAGGAAAAAGCAAAAAAATTCAGAATTGCACCTTGCAATGTGGAGAAATTACTGTTTGTGCATTTACAATATTCATTGATTTTTGCCATTGAAAAACGTCCAGAAATGTTTGAAGCTACTGACTGAATGAAAGGAGCTGGCATCTCACTCTCTTTGAATCTTCTTTATCATGCTAAGAGGAGCAGGAAAAAGCAAAAAATTTCAGAATTGCACCTTGCAATGCGGAGAAATTACTGTTTGTGCATTTACAATATTCATTGATTTTTGCCATTGAAAAACATCATGTTATTCATATACCAGAAATGTTTGAAGCTACTGACTGAATGAAAAGAGTTGGCATCTCACTCTCTTTGAATCTTCTTTATCATGCTAAGAGGAGCAGGAAAAAGCAAAAAATTTCAGAATTGCACATTGCAATGTGGAGAAATTACTGTTTGTGCATTTACAATATTCATTGATTTTTGACATTGAAAAACGTCCAGAAATGTTTGAAGCTACTGACTGAATGAAAGGAGCTGGCATCTCACTCTCTTTGAATCTTCTTTATCATGCTAAGAGGAGCAGGAAAAAGCAAAAAAATTCAGAATTGCACCTTGCAATGCGGAGAAATTACTGTTTGTGCATTTACAATATTCATTGACTTTTGCCATTGAAAAACATCATGTTATTCAAATACCAGAAATGTTTGAAGCTACTGACTGAATGAAAAGAGCTGGCATCTCACTCTCTTTGAATCTTCTTTATCATGCTAAGAGGAGCAGGAAAAAGCAAAAAAAATTCAGAATTGCACCTTGCAATGTGGAGAAATTACTGTTTGGGCATTTACAATATTCATTGATTTTTGCCATTGAAAAAAGTCCAGAAATGTTTGAAGCTACTGACTGAATGAAAGGAGCTGGCATCTCACTCTCTTTGAATCTTCTTTATTATGCTAAGAGGAGCAGGAAAAAGCAAGAAATTTCAGAATTGCACCTTGCAATGCGGAGAAATTACTGTTTGTGCATTTACAATATTCATTGATTTTTGCCACTGAAAAACATCATGTTATTCATATACCAGAAATGTTTGAAGCTACTGACTGAATGAAAAGAGCTGGCATCTCACTCTCTTTGAATCTTCTTTATCATGCTAAGAGGAGCAGGAAAAAGCAAAAAATTTCAGAATTGCACCTTGCAATGTGGAGAAATTACTGTTTGTGCATTTACAATATTCATTGATTTTTGCCATTGAAAAACGTCCAGAAATGTTTGAAGCTACTGACTGAATGAAAGGAGCTGGCATCTCACTCTCTTTGAATCTTCTTTATCATGCTAAGAGGAGGAGGAAAAAGCAAAAAATTTCAGAATTGCACCTTGCAATGCGGAGAAATTACTGTTTGTGCATTTACAATATTCATTGATTTTTGTCATTGAAAAACATCATGTTATTCATATACCAGAAATGTTTGAAGCTACTGACTGAATGAAAAGAGCTGGCATCTCACTCTCTTTGAATCTTCTTTATCATGCTAAGAGGAGCAGGAAAAAGCAAAAAATTTCAGAATTGCACCTTGCAATGTGGAGAAATTACTGCTTGTGCATTTACAATATTCATTGATTTTTGCCATTGAAAAACGTCCAGAAATGTTTGAAGCTAATGACTGAATGAAAGGAGCTGACATCTCACTCTCTTTGACTCTTCTTTATCATGCTAAGAGGAGGAGGAAAAAGCAAAAAATTTCAGAATTGCACCTTGCAATGCGGAGAAATTACTGTTTGTGCATTTACAATATTCATTGATTTTTGTCATTGAAAAACATCATGTTATTCATATACCAGAAATGTTTGAAGCTACTGACTGAATGAAAGGAGCTGGCATCTCACTCTCTTTGAATCTTCTTCATCATGCAAAGAAGAGCAGGAAAAAGCAAAAAATTTCAGAATTGCACCTTGCAATGCGGAGAATATACTGTTTGTGCATTTACAATATTCATTGATTTTTGCCATTGAAAAACATCATGTTATTCATATACCAGAAATGTTTGAAGCTACTGACTGAATGAAAAGAGCTGGCATCTCACTCTCTTTGAATCTTCTTTATCATGCTAAGAGGAGCAGGAAAAAGCAAAAAAATTCAGAATTGCACCTTGCAATGTGGAGAAATTACTGTTTGTGCATTTACAATATTCATTGATTTTTGCCATTGAAAAACGTCCAGAAATGTTTGAAGCTACTGACTGAATGAAAGGAGCTGGCATCTCACTCTCTTTGAATCTTCTTTATCATGCTAAGAGGAGCAGGAAAAAGCAAAAAATTTCAGAATTGCACCTTGCAATGCGGAGAAATTACTGTTTGTGCATTTACAATATTCATTGATTTTTGCCATTGAAAAACATCATGTTATTCATATACCAGAAATGTTTGAAGCTACTGACTGAATGAAAAGAGTTGGCATCTCACTCTCTTTGAATCTTCTTTATCATGCTAAGAGGAGCAGGAAAAAGCAAAAAATTTCAGAATTGCACATTGCAATGTGGAGAAATTACTGTTTGTGCATTTACAATATTCATTGATTTTTGACATTGAAAAACGTCCAGAAATGTTTGAAGCTACTGACTGAATGAAAGGAGCTGGCATCTCACTCTCTTTGAATCTTCTTTATCATGCTAAGAGGAGCAGGAAAAAGCAAAAAAATTCAGAATTGCACCTTGCAATGCGGAGAAATTACTGTTTGTGCATTTACAATATTCAGTGATTTTTGCCATTGAAAAACATCATGTTATTCAAATACCAGAAATGTTTGAAGCTACTGACTGAATGAAAAGAGCTGGCATCTCACTCTCTTTGAATCTTCTTTATCATGCTAAGAGGAGCAGGAAAAAGCAAAAAAAATTCAGAATTGCACCTTGCAATGTGGAGAAATTACTGTTTGGGCATTTACAATATTCATTGATTTTTGCCATTGAAAAAAGTCCAGAAATGTTTGAAGCTACTGACTGAATGAAAGGAGCTGGCATCTCACTCTCTTTGAATCTTCTTTATCATGCTAAGAGGAGCAGGAAAAAGCAAGAAATTTCAGAATTGCACCTTGCAATGCGGAGAAATTACTGTTTGTGCATTTACAATATTCATTGATTTTTGCCACTGAAAAACATCATGTTATTCATATACCAGAAATGTTTGAAGCTACTGACTGAATGAAAAGAGCTGGCATCTCACTCTCTTTGAATCTTCTTTATCATGCTAAGAGGAGCAGGAAAAAGCAAAAAATTTCAGAATTGCACCTTGCAATGTGGAGAAATTACTGTTTGTGCATTTACAATATTCATTGATTTTTGCCATTGAAAAACGTCCAGAAATGTTTGAAGCTACTGACTGAATGAAAGGAGCTGGCATCTCACTCTCTTTGAATCTTCTTTATCATGCTAAGAGGAGGAGGAAAAAGCAAAAAATTTCAGAATTGCACCTTGCAATGCGGAGAAATTACTGTTTGTGCATTTACAATATTCATTGATTTTTGTCATTGAAAAACATCATGTTATTCATATACCAGAAATGTTTGAAGCTACTGACTGAATGAAAAGAGCTGGCATCTCACTCTCTTTGAATCTTCTTTATCATGCTAAGAGGAGCAGGAAAAAGCAAAAAATTTCAGAATTGCACCTTGCAATGTGGAGAAATTACTGTTTGTGCATTTACAATATTCATTGATTTTTGCCATTGAAAAACGTCCAGAAATGTTTGAAGCTAATGACTGAATGAAAGGAGCTGACATCTCACTCTCTTTGACTCTTCTTTATCATGCTAAGAGGAGGAGGAAAAAGCAAAAAAATTCAGAATTGCACCTTGCAATGCGGAGAAATTACTGTTTGTGCATTTACAATATTCATTGATTTTTGTCATTGAAAAACATCATGTTATTCATATACCAGAAATGTTTGAAGCTACTGACTGAATGAAAGGAGCTGGCATCTCACTCTCTTTGAATCTTCTTCATCATGCAAAGAAGAGCAGGAAAAAGCAAAAAATTTCAGAATTGCACCTTGCAATGCGGAGAATATACTGTTTGTGCATTTACAATATTCATTGATTTTTGCCATTGAAAAACATCATGTTATTCATATACCAGAAATGTTTGAAGCTACTGACTGAATGAAAAGAGCTGGCATCTCACTCTCTTTGAATCTTCTTTATCATGCTAAGAGGAGCAGGAAAAAGCAAAAAATTTCAGAATTGCACCTTGCAATGTGGAGAAATTACTGTTTGTGCATTTACAATATTCATTGATTTTTGCCATTGAAAAACGTCTAGAAATGTTTGAAGCTACTGACTGAATGAAAGGAGCTGGCATCTCACTCTCTTTGAATCTTCTTTATCATGCTAAGAGGAGCAGGAAAAAGCAAAAAATTTCAGAATTGCACCTTGCAATGCGGAGAAATTACTGTTTGTGCATTTACAATATTCATTGATTTTTACCATTGAAAAACATCATGTTATTCATATACCAGAAATGTTTGAAGCTACTGACTGAATGAAAAGAGCTGGCATCTCACTCTCTTTAAATCTTCTTTATCATGCTAAGAGGAGCAAGAAAAAGCAAAAAATTTCAGAATTGCACCTTGCAATGTGGAGAAATTACTGTTTGTGCATTTACAATATTCATTGATTTTTGCCATTGAAAAACGTCCAGAAAAGATTGAAGCTACTGACTGAATGAAAGGAGCTGGCATCTCACTCTCTTTGAATCTTCTTTATCATGCTAAGAGGAGCAGGAAAAAGAAAAAATTTCAGAATTGCACCTTGCAATGCGGAGAAATTACTGTTTGTGCATTTACAATATTCATTGATTTTTGCCATTGAAAAACATCATGTTATTCATATACCAGAAATGTTTGAAGCTACTGACTGAATGAAAAGAGCTGGCATCTCACTCTCTTTGAATCTTCTTTATCATGCTAAGAGGAGCAGGAAAAAGCAAAAAATTTCAGAATTGCACCTTGCAATGTGGAGAAATTACTGTTTGTGCATTTACAATATTCATTGATTTTTGCCATTGAAAAACGTCCAGAAATGTTTGAAGCTACTGACTGAATGAAAGGGGCTGGCATCTCACTCTCTTTGAATCTTCTTTATCATGCTAAGAGGAGCAGGAAAAAGCAATAAATTTCAGAATTGCACCTTGCAATGCGAAGAAATTACTGTTTGTGCATTTACAATATTCATTGATTTTTGCCATTGAAAAACATCATGTTATTCATATACCAGAAATATTTGAAGCTACTGACTAAATGAAAAGAGCTGGCATCTCACTCTCTTTGAATCTTTTTTATCATGCTAAGAGGAGCAGGAAAAAGCAAAAAATTTCAGAATTGCACCTTGCAATGTGGAGAAATTACTGTTTGCGCATTTACAATATTCATTGATTTTTGCCATTGAAAAACGTCCAGAAATGTTTGAAGCTACTGACTGAATGAAAGGAGCTGGCATGTCACTCTCTTTGAATCTTCTTTATCATGCTAAGAGGAGCAGGAAAAAGCAAAAAATTTCAGAATTGCACCTTGCAATGCGGAGAAATAACTGTTTGTGCATTTACAATATTCATTGATTTTTGCCATTGAAAAACATCATGTTATTCATATACCAGAAATGTTTGAAGCTACTGACTGAATGAAAAGAGTTGGCATCTCACTCTCTTTGAATCTTCTTTATCATGCTAAGAGGAGCAGGAAAAAGCAAAAAATTTCAGAATTGCACTTTGCAATGTGGAGAAATTACTGTTTGTGCATTTACAATATTCATTGATTTTTGCCATTGAAAAACGTCCAGAAATGTTTGAAGCTATTGACTGAATGAAAGGAGCTGGCATCTCACTCTCTTTGAATCTTCTTTATCATGCTAAGAGGAGCAGGAAAAAGCAAAAAAATTCAGAATTGCACCTTGCAATGCGGAGAAATTACTGTTTGTGCATTTACAATATTCATTGATTTTTGCCATTGAAAAACATCATGTTATTCAAATACCAGAAATGTTTGAAGCTACTGACTGAATGAAAAGAGCTGGCATCTCACTCTCTTTGAATCTTCTTTATCATGCTAAGAGGAGCAGGAAAAAGCAAAAAAATTTCAGAATTGCACCTTGCAATGTGGAGAAATTACTGTTTGGGCATTTACAATATTCATTGATTTTTGCCATTGAAAAAAGTCCAGAAATGTTTGAAGCTACTGACTGAATGAAAGGAGCTGGCATCTCACTCTCTTTGAATCTTCTTTACCATGCTAAGAGGAGCAGGAAAAAGCAAGAAATTTCAGAATTGCACCTTGCAATGTGGAGAAATTACTGTTTGTGCATTTACAATATTCATTGATTTTTGCCACTGAAAAACATCATGTTATTCATATACCAGAAATGTTTGAAACTACTGACTGAATGAAAAGAGCTGGCATCTCACTCTCTTTGAATCTTCTTTATCATGCTAAGAGGAGCAGGAAAAAGCAAAAAATTTCAGAATTGCACCTTGCAATGTGGAGAAATTACTGTTTGTGCATTTACAATATTCATTGATTTTTGCCATTGAAAAACGTCCAGAAATGTTTGAAGCTACTGACTGAATGAAAGGAGCTGGCATCTCACTCTCTTTGAATCTTCTTTATCATGCTAAGAGGAGCAGGAAAAAGCAAAAAATTTCAGAATTGCAGCTTGCAATGCGGAGAAATTACTGTTTGTGCATTTACAATATTCATTGATTTTTGCCATTGAAAAACATCATGTTATTCATATACCAGAAATGTTTGAAGCTACTGACTGAATGAAAAGAGCTGGCATCTCACTCTCTATGAATCTTCTTTATCATGCTAAGAGGAGCAGGAAAAAGCAAAAAATTTCAGAATTGCACCTTGCAATGTGCAGAAATTACTGTTTGTGCATTTACAATATTCATTGATTTTTGCCATTGAAAAACGTCCAGAAATGTTTGAAGCTACTGACTGAATGAAAGGAGCTGGCATCTCACTCTCTTTGAATCTTCTTTATCATGCTAAGAGGAGCAGGAAACAGCAAAAAATTTAAGAATTGCACCTTGCAATGCGGAGAAATTACTGTTTGTGCATTTACAATATTCATTGATTTTTGCCATTGAAAAACATCATGTTATTCATATACCAGAAATGTTTGAAGCTACTGACTGAATGAAAAGAGCTGGCATCTCACTCTCTTTGAATCTTCTTTATCATGCTAAGAGGAGCAGGAAAAAGCAAAAAAATTCAGAATTGCACCTTGCAATGTGGAGAAATTACTGTTTGTGCATTTACAATATTCATTGATTTTTGCCATTGAAAAACGTCCAGAAATGTTTGAAGCTACTGACTGAATGAAAGGAGCTGGCATCTCACTCTCTTTGAATCTTCTTTATCATGCTAAGAGGAGCAGGAAAAAGCAAAAAATTTCAGAATTGCAGCTTGCAATGCGGAGAAATTACTGTTTGTGCATTTACAATATTCATTGATTTTTGCCATTGAAAAACATCATGTTATTCATATACCAGAAATGTTTGAAGCTACTGACTGAATGAAAAGAGCTGGCATCTCACTCTCTTTGAATCTTCTTTATCATGCTAAGAGGAGCAGGAAAAAGCAAAAAAAATCAGAATTGCACCTTGCAATGTGGAGAAATTACTGTTTGTGCATTTACAATATTCATTGATTTTTGCCATTGAAAAACGTCCAGAAATGTTTGAAACTACTGACTGAATGAAAGGAGCTGGCATCTCACTCTCTTTGAATCTTCTTTATCATGCTAAGAGGAGCAGGAAAAAGCAAAAAATTTCAGAATTACACCTTGCAATGCGGAGAAATTACTGTTTGTGCATTTACAATATTCATTGATTTTTGCCATTGAAAAACATCATGTTATTCATATACCAGAAATGTTTGAAGCTACTGACTGAATGAAAAGAGCTGGCATCTCACTCTCTTTGAATCTTCTTTATCATGCTAAGAGGAGCAGGAAACAGCAAAAAATTTAAGAATTGCACCTTGCAATGCGGAGAAATTACTGTTTGTGCATTTACAATATTCATTGATTTTTGCCATTGAAAAACATCATGTTATTCATATACCAGAAATGTTTGAAGCTACTGACTGAATGAAAAGAGCTGGCATCTCACTCTCTTTGAATCTTCTTTATCATGCTAAGAGGAGCAGGAAAAAGCAAAAAATTTCAGAATTGCACCTTGCAGTGTGGAGAAATTACTGTTTGTGCATTTACAATATTCATTGATTTTTGCCATTGAAAAACGTCCAGAAATGTTTGAAGCTACTGACTGAATGAAAGGAGCTGGCATCTCACTCTCTTTGAATCTTCTTTATCATGCTAAGAGGAGCAGGAAAAAGCAAAAAATTTCAGAATTGCAGCTTGCAATGCGGAGAAATTACTGTTTGTGCATTTGCAATATTCATTGATTTTTGCCATTGAAAAACATCATGTTATTCATATACCAGAAATGTTTGAAGCTACTGACTGAATGAAAAGAGCTGGCATCTCATTCTCTTTGAATCTTCTTTATCATGCTAAGAGGAGCAGGAAAAAGCAAAAAATTTCAGAATTGCACCTTGCAATGTGGAGAAATTACTGTTTGTGCATTTACAATATTCATTGATTTTTGCCATTGAAAAACGTCCAGAAATGTTTGAAGCTAATGACTGAATGAAAGGAGCTGGCATCTCACTCTCTTTGACTCTTCTTTATCATGCTAAGAGGAGCAGGAAAAAGCAAAAAATTTCAGAATTGCACCTTGCAATGCGTAGAAATTACTGTTTGTGCATTTACAATATTCATTGATTTTTGTCATTGAAAAACATCATGTTATTCATATACCAGAAATGTTTGAAGCTACTGACTGAATGAAAAGAGCTGGCATCTCACTCTCTTTGAATCTTCTTTATCATGCTAAGAGGAGCAGGAAAAAGCAAAAAATTTCAGAATTGCACCTTGCAATGTGGAGAAATTACTGTTTGTGCATTTACAATATTCATTGATTTTTGCCATTGAAAAACGTCCAGAAATGTTTGAAGCTACTGACTGAATGAAAGGAGCTGGCATCTCACTCTCTTTGAATCTTCTTTATCATGCTAAGAGGAGCAGGAAAAAGCAAAAAATTTCAGAATTGCAGCTTGCAATGCGGAGAAATTACTGTTTGTGCATTTACAATATTCATTGATTTTTGCCATTGAAAAACATCATGTTATTCATATACCAGAAATGTTTGAAGCTACTGACTGAATGAAAAGAGCTGGCATCTCACTCTCTTTGAATCTTCTTTATCATGCTAAGAGGAGCAGGAAAAAGCAAAAAAAATCAGAATTGCACCTTGCAATGTGGAGAAATTACTGTTTGTGCATTTACAATATTCATTGATTTTTGCCATTGAAAAACGTCCAGAAATGTTTGAAGCTACTGACTGAATGAAAGGAGCTGGCATCTCACTCTCTTTGAATCTTCTTTATCATGCTAAGAGGAGCATGAAAAAGCAAAAAATTTCAGAATTGCAGCTTGCAATGCGGAGAAATTACTGTTTGTGCATTTACAATATTCATTGATTTTTGCCATTGAAAAACATCATGTTATTCATATACCAGAAATGTTTGAAGCTACTGACTGAATGAAAAGAGCTGGCATCTCACTCTCTTTGAATCTTCTTTATCATGCTAAGAGGAGCAGGAAAAAGCAAAAAAAATCAGAATTGCACCTTGCAATGTGGAGAAATTACTGTTTGTGCATTTACAATATTCATTGATTTTTGCCATTGAAAAACGTACAGAAATGTTTGAAACTACTGACTGAATGAAAGGAGCTGGCATCTCACTCTCTTTGAATCTTCTTTATCATGCTAAGAGGAGCAGGAAAAAGCAAACAATTTCAGAATTACACCTTGCAATGCGGAGAAATTACTGTTTGTGCATTTACAATATTCATTGATTTTTGCCATTGAAAAACATCATGTTATTCATATACCAGAAATGTTTGAAGCTACTGACTGAATGAAAAGAGCTGGCATCTCACTCTCTTTGAATCTTCTTTATCATGCTAAGAGGAGCAGGAAACAGCAAAAAATTTAAGAATTGCACCTTGCAATGCGGAGAAATTACTGTTTGTGCATTTACAATATTCATTGATTTTTGCCATTGAAAAACATCATGTTATTCATATACCAGAAATGTTTGAAGCTACTGACTGAATGAAAAGAGCTGGCATCTCACTCTCTTTGAATCTTCTTTATCATGCTAAGAGGAGCAGGAAAAAGCAAAAAATTTCAGAATTGCACCTTGCAGTGTGGAGAAATTACTGTTTGTGCATTTACAATATTCATTGATTTTTGCCATTGAAAAACGTCCAGAAATGTTTGAAGCTACTGACTGAATGAAAGGAGCTGGCATCTCACTCTCTTTGAATCTTCTTTATCATGCTAAGAGGAGCAGGAAAAAGCAAAAAATTTCAGAATTGCAGCTTGCAATGCGGAGAAATTACTGTTTGTGCATTTACAATATTCATTGATTTTTGCCATTGAAAAACATCATGTTATTCATATACCAGAAATGTTTGAAGCTACTGACTGAATGAAAAGAGCTGGCATCTCATTCTCTTTGAATCTTCTTTATCATGCTAAGAGGAGCAGGAAAAAGCAAAAAATTTCAGAATTGCACCTTGCAATGTGGAGAAATTACTGTTTGTGCATTTACAATATTCATTGATTTTTGCCATTGAAAAACGTCCAGAAATGTTTGAAGCTACTGACTGAATGAAAGGAGCTGGCATCTCACTCTCTTTGAATCTTCTTCATCATGCAAAGAAGAGCAGGAAAAAGCAAAAAATTTCAGAATTGCACCTTGCAATGCGGAGAATATACTGTTTGTGCATTTACAATATTCATTGATTTTTGCCATTGAAAAACATCATGTTATTCATATACCAGAAATGTTTGAAGCTACTGACTGAATGAAAAGAGCTGGCATCTCACTCTCTTTGAATCTTCTTTATCATGCTAAGAGGAGCAGGAAAAAGCAAAAAAATTCAGAATTGCACCTTGCAATGTGGAGAAATTACTGTTTGTGCATTTACAATATTCATTGATTTTTGCCATTGAAAAACGTCCAGAAATGTTTGAAGCTACTGACTGAATGAAAGGAGCTGGCATCTCACTCTCTTTGAATCTTCTTTATCATGCTAAGAGGAACAGGAAAAAGCAAAAAATTTCAGAATTGCACCTTGCAATGCGGAGAAATTACTGTTTGTGCATTTACAATATTCATTGATTTTTGCCATTGAAAAACATCATGTTATTCATATACCAGAAATGTTTGAAGCTACTGACTGAATGAAAAGAGCTGGCATCTCACTCTCTTTGAATCTTCTTTATCATGCTAAGAGGAGCAGGAAAAAGCAAAAAAAATCAGAATTGCACCTTGCAATGTGGAGAAATTACTGTTTGTGCATTTACAATATTCATTGATTTTTGCCATTGAAAAACGTCCAGAAATGTTTGAAACTACTGACTGAATGAAAGGAGCTGGCATCTCACTCTCTTTGAATCTTCTTTATCATGCTAAGAGGAGCAGGAAAAAGCAAAAAATTTCAGAATTGCACCTTGCAATGCGGAGAAATTACTGTTTGTGCATTTACAATATTCATTGATTTTTGCCATTGAAAAACATCATGTTATTCATATACCAGAAATGTTTGAAGCTACTGACTGAATGAAAAGAGCTGGCATCTCACTCTCTTTGAATCTTCTTTATCATGCTAAGAGGAGCAGGAAAAAGCAAAAAATTTCAGAATTGCACCTTGCAATGTGGAGAAATTACTGTTTGTGCATTTACAATATTCATTGATTTTTGCCATTGAAAAACGTCCAGAAATGTTTGAAGCTAATGACTGAATGAAAGGAGCTGGCATCTCACTCTCTTTGACTCTTCTTTATCATGCTAAGAGGAGCAGGAAAAAGCAAAAAATTTCAGAATTGCACCTTGCAATGCGGAGAAATTACTGTTTGTGCATTTACAATATTCATTGATTTTTGTCATTGAAAAACATCATGTTATTAATATACCAGAAATGTTTGAAGCTACTGACTGAATGAAAATAGCTGGCATCTCACTCTCTTTGAATCTTCTTTATCATGCTAAGAGGAGCAGGAAAAAGCAAAAAATTTCAGAATTGCACCTTGCAATGTGGAGAAATTACTGTTTGTGCATTTACAATATTCATTGATTTTTGCCATTGAAAAACGTCCAGAAATGTTTGAAGCTACTGACTGAATGAAAGGAGCTGGCATCTCACTCTCTTTGAATCTTCTTTATCATGCAAAGAGGAGCAGGAAAAAGCAAAAAATTTCAGAATTGCACCTTGCAATGCGGAGAAATTACTGTTTGTGCATTTACAATATTCATTGATTTTTGCCATTGAAAAACATCATGTTATTCATATACCAGAAATGTTTGAAGCTACTGACTGAATGAAAAGAGCTGGCATCTCACTCTCTTTGAATCTTCTTTATCATGCTAAGAGGAGCAGGAAAAAGCAAAAAAAATTTCAGAATTGCACCTTGCAATGTGTAGAAATTACTGTTTGTGCATTTGCAATATTCATTGATTTTTGCCATTGAAAAACGTCCAGAAATGTTTGAAGCTACTGACTGAATGAAAGGAGCTGGCATCTCACTCTCTTTGAATCTTCTTTATCATGCTAAGAGGAGCAGGAAAAAGCAAAAAATTTCAGAATTGCACCTTGCAATACGGAGAAACTACTGTTTGTGCATTTACAATATTCATTGATTTTTGCCATTGAAAAACATCATGTTATTCATATACCAGAAATGTTTGAAGCTACTGACTGAATGAAAAGAGCTGGCATCTCACTCTCTTTGAATCTTCTTTATCATGCTAAGAGGAGCAGGAAAAAGCAAAAAATTTCAGAATTGCACCTTGCAATGTGGAGAAAATACTGTTTGTGCATTTACAATATTCATTGATTTTTGCCATTGAAAAACGTCCAGAAATGTTTGAAGCTACTGACTGAATGAAAGGAGCTGGTATCTCACTCTCTTTGAATCTTCTTTATCATGCAAAGAGGAGCAGGAAAAAGCAAAAAATTTCAGAATTGCACCTTGCAATGCGGAGAATATACTGTTTGTGCATTTACAATATTCATTGATTTTTGCCATTGAAAAACATCATGTTATTCATATACCAGAAATGTTTGAAGCTACTGACTGAATGAAAAGAGCTGGCATCTCACTCTCTTTGAATCTTCTTTATCATGCTAAGCGGAGCAGGAAAAAGCAAAAAATTTCAGAATTGCACCTTGCAATGTGGAGAAATTACTGTTTGTGCATTTACAATATTCATTGATTTTTGCCATTGAAAAACGTCCAGAAATGTTTGAAGCTACTGACTGAATGAAAGGAGCTGGCATCTCACTCTCTTTGAATCTTCTTTATCATGCTAAGAGGAGCAGGAAAAAGCAAAAAATTTCAGAATTGCACCTTGCAATGCGGAGAAATTACTGTTTGTGCATTTACAATATTCATTGATTTTTGCCATTGAAAAACATCATGTTATTCATATACCAGAAATGTTTGAAGCTACTGACTGAATGAAAAGAGCTGGCATCTCAATCTCTTTGAATCTTCTTTATCATGCTAAGAGGAGCAGGAAAAAGCAAAAAATTTCAGAATTGCACCTTGCAATGTGGAGAAATTACTGTCTGTGCATTTACAATATTCATTGATTTTTGTCATTGAAAAACGTCCAGAAATGTTTGAAGCTACTGACTGAATGAAAGGAGCTGGCATCTCACTCTCTTTGAATCTTCTTTATCATGCTAAGAGGAGCAGGAAAAAGCAAAAAATTTCAGAATTGCACCTTGCAATGCGGAGAAATTACTGTTTGTGCATTTACAATATTCATTGATTTTTGCCATTGAAAAACATCATGATATTCATATACCAGAAATGTTTGAAGCTACTGACTGAATGAAAAGAGCTGGCATCTCACTCTCTTTGAATCTTCTTTATCATGCTAAGAGGAGCAGGAAAAAGCAAAAAATTTCAGAATTGCACCTTGCAATGTGGAGAAATTACTGTTTGTGCATTTACAATATTCATTGATTTTTGCCATTAAAAAACGTCCAGAAATGTTTGAAGCTACTGACTGAATGAAAGGAGCTGGCATCTCACTCTCTTTGAATCTTCTTTATCATGCTAAGAGGAGCAGGAAAAAGCAAAAAATTTCAGAATTGCACCTTGCAATGCGGAGAAATTACTGTTTGTGCATTTACAATATTCATTGATTTTTGCCATTGAAAAACGTCCAGAAATGTTTGAAGCTACTGACTGAATGAAAGGAGCTGGCATCTCACTCTCTTTGAATCTTCTTTATCATGCAAAGAGGAGCAGGAAAAAGCAAAAAATTTCAGAATTGCACCTTGCAATGCGGAGAAATTACTGTTTGTGCATTTACAATATTCATTGATTTTTGCCATTGAAAAACATCATGTTATTCATATACCAGAAATGTTTGAAGCTACTGACTGAATGAAAAGAGCTGGCATCTCACTCTCTTTGAATCTTCTTTATCATGCTAAGAGGAGCAGGAAAAAGCAAAAAATTTCAGAATTGCACCTTGCAATGTGGAGAAATTACTGTTTGTGCATTTGCAATATTCATTGATTTTTGCCATTGAAAAACGTCCAGAAATGTTTGAAGCTACTGACTGAATGAAAGGAGCTGGCATCTCACTCTCTTTGAATCTTCTTTATCATGCTAAGAGGAGCAGGAAAAAGCAAAAAATTTCAGAATTGCACCTTGCAATGCGGAGAAATTACTGTTTGTGCATTTACAATATTCATTGATTTTTGCCATTGAAAAACATCATGTTATTCATATACCAGAAATGTTTGAAACTACTGACTGAATGAAAAGAGCTGGCATCTCACTCTCTTTGAATCTTCTTTATCATGCTAAGCGGAGCAGGAAAAAGCAAAAAATTTCAGAATTGCACCTTGCAATGTGGAGAAATTACTGTTTGTGCATTTACAATATTCATTGATTTTTGCCATTGAAAAACGTCCAGAAATGTTTGAAGCTACTGACTGAATGAAAGGAGCTGGCATCTCACTCTCTTTGAATCTTCTTTATCATGCTAAGAGGAGCAGGAAAAAGCAAAAAATTTCAGAATTGCACCTTGCAATCCGGAGAAATTACTGTTTGTGCATTTACAATATTCATTGATTTTTGCCAATGAAAAACATCATGTTATTCATATACCAGAAATGTTTGAAGCTACTGACTGAATGAAAAGAGCTGGCATCTCACTCTCTTTTAATCTTCTTTATCATGCTAAGAGGAGCAGGAAAAAGCAAAAAATTTCAGAATTGCACCTTGCAATGTGGAGAAATTACTGTTTGTGCATTTACAATATTCATTGATTTTTGCCATTGAAAAACATCCAGAAATGTTTGAATCTACTGACTGAATGAAAGGAGCTGGCATCTCACTCTATTTGAATCTTCTTTATCATGCTAAAAGGAGCAGGAAAAAGCAAAAAATTTCAGAATTGCACCTTGCAATGCGGAGAAATTACTGTTTGTGCATTTACAATATTCATTGATTTTTGCCATTGAAAAACATCATGTTATTCATATACCAGAAATGTTTGAAGCTACTGACTGAATGAAAAGAGCTGGCATCTCACTCTCTTTGAATCTTCTTTATCATGCTAAGAGGAGCAGGAAAAAGCAAAAAATTTCAGAATTGCACCTTGCAATGTGGAGAAATTACTGTTTGTGCATTTACAATATTCATTGATTTTTGCCATTGAAAAACATCCAGAAATGTTTGAAGCTACTGACTGAATGAAAGGAGCTGGCATCTCACTCTCTTTGAATCTTCTTTATCATGCTAAGAGGAGCAGGAAAAAGCAAAAAATTTCAGAATTGCACCTTGCAATGCGGAGAAATTACTGTTTGTGCATTTACAATATTCATTGATTTTTGCCTTTGAAAAACATCATGTTATTCATATACCAGAAATGTTTGAAGCTACTGACTGAATGAAAAGAGCTGGCATCTCACTCTCTTTGAATCTTCTTTATCATGCTAAGAGGAGCAGGAAAAAGCAAAAAATTTCAGAATTGCACCTTGCAATGTGGAGAAATTACTGTTCGTGCATTTACAATATTCATTGATTTTTGCCAATGAAAAACGTCCAGAAATGTTTGAAGCTACTGACTAAATGAAAGGAGCTGGCATCTCACTCTCTTTGAATCTTCTTTATCATGCTAAGAGGAGCAGGAAAAAGCAAAAAATTTCAGAATTGCACCTTGCAATGCGGAGAAATTACTGTTTGTGCATTTACAATATTCATTGATTTTTGCCATTGAAAAACATCATGTTATTCATATACCAGAAATGTTTGAAGCTACTGACTGAATGAAAAGAGCTGGCATCTCACTCTCTTTGAATCTTCTTTATCATGCTAAGAGGAGCAGGAAAAAGCAAAAAATTTCAGAATTGCACCTTGCAATGTGGAGAAATTACTGTTTGTGCATTTACAATATTCATTGATTTTTGCCATTGAAAAACATCATGATATTCATATACCAGAAATGTTTGAAGCTACTGAATGAATGAAAAGAGCTGGCATCTCACTCTCTTTGAACCTTCTTTATCATGCTAAGAGGAGCAGGAAAAAGCAAAAAATTTCAGAATTGCACCTTGCAATGTGGAGAAATTACTGTTTGTGCATTTACAATATTCATTGATTTTTGCCATTGAAAAACATCCAGAAATGTTTGAATCTACTGACTGAATGAAAGGAGCTGGCATCTCACTCTATTTGAATCTTCTTTATCATGCTAAAAGGAGCAGGAAAAAGCAAAAAATTTCAGAATTGCACCTTGCAATGCGGAGAAATTACTGTTTGTGCATTTACAATATTCATTGATTTTTGCCATTGAAAAACATCATGTTATTCATATACCAGAAATGTTTGAAGCTACTGACTGAATGAAAAGAGCTGGCATCTCACTCTCTTTGAATCTTCTTTATCATGCTAAGAGGAGCAGGAAAAAGCAAAAAATTTCAGAATTGCACCTTGCAATGTGGAGAAATTACTGTTTGTGCATTTACAATATTCATTGATTTTTGCCATTGAAAAACGTCCAGAAATGTTTGAAGCTACTGACTGAATGAAAGGAGCTGGCATCTCACTCTCTTTGAATCTTCTTTATCATGCTAAGAGGAGCAGGAAAAAGCAAAAAATTTCAGAATTGCACCTTGCAATGCGGAGAAATTACTGTTTGTGCATTTACAATATTCATTGATTTTTGCCTTTGAAAAACATCATGTTATTCATATACCAGAAATGTTTGAAGCTACTGACTGAATGAAAAGAGCTGGCATCTCACTCTCTTTGAATCTTCTTTATCATGCTAAGAGGAGCAGGAAAAAGCAAAAAATTTCAGAATTGCACCTTGCAATGTGGAGAAATTACTGTTTGTGCATTTACAATATTCATTGATTTTTGCCATTGAAAAACGTCCAGAAATGTTTGAAGCTACTGACTAAATGAAAGGAGCTGGCATCTCACTCTCTTTGAATCTTCTTTATCATGCTAAGAGGAGCAGGAAAAAGCAAAAAATTTCAGAATTGCACCTTGCAATGCGGAGAAATTACTGTTTGTGCATTTACAATATTCATTGATTTTTGCCATTGAAAAACATCATGTTATTCATATACCAGAAATGTTTGAAGCTACTGACTGAATGAAAAGAGCTGGCATCTCACTCTCTTTGAATCTTCTTTATCATGCTAAGAGGAGCAGGAAAAAGCAAAAAATTTCAGAATTGCACCTTGCAATGTGGAGAAATTACTGTTTGTGCATTTACAATATTCATTGATTTTTGCCATTGAAAAACGTCCAGAAATGTTTAAAGCTACTGACTGAATGAAAGGAGCTGGCATCTCACTCTCTTTGAATCTTCTTTATCATGCTAAGAGGAGCAGGAAAAAGCAAAAAATTTCAGAATTGCACCTTGCAATGCGGAGAAATTACTGTTTGTGCATTTACAATATTCATTGATTTTTGCCATTGAAAAACATCATGATATTCATATACCAGAAATGTTTGAAGCTACTGAATGAATGAAAAGAGCTGGCATCTCACTCTCTTTGAATCTTCTTTATCATGCTAAGAGGAGCAGGAAAAAGCAAAAAATTTCAGAATTGCACCTTGCAATGTGGAGAAATTACTCTTTGTGCATTTACAATATTCATTGATTTTTGCCATTGAAAAACGTCCAGAAATGTTTGAAGCTACTGACTGAATGAAAGGAGCTGGCATCTCACTCTCTTTGAATCTTCTTTATCATGCTAAGAGGAGCAGGAAAAAGCAAAAAATTTCAGAATTGCACCTTGCAATGCGGAGAAATTACTGTTTGTGCATTTACAATATTCATTGATTTTTGCCATTGAAAAACATCATGTTATTCATATACCAGAAATGTTTGAAGCTACTGACTGAATGAAAAGAGCTGGCATCTCACTCTCTTTGAATATTCTTTAGCATGCTAAGAGGAGCAGGAAAAAGCAAAAAATTTCAGAATTGCACCTTCAATGTGGAGAAATTACTGTTTGTGCATTTACAATATTCATTGATTTTTGCCATTGAAAAACGTCCAGAAATGTTTGAAGCTACTGACTGAATGAAAGGAGCTGGCATCTCTTTCTCTTTGAATCTTCTTTATCATGCTAAGAGGAGCAGGAAAAAGCAAAAAATTTCAGAATTGCACCTTGCAATGCGGAGAAATTACTGTTTGTGCATTTACAATATTCATTGATTTTTGCCATTGAAAAACATCATGTTATTCATATACCAGAAATGTTTGAAGCTACTGACTGAATGAAAAGAGCTGGCATCTCACTCTCTTTGAATCTTCTTTATCATGCTAAGAGGAGCAGGAAAAAGCAAAAAATTTCAGAATTGCACCTTGCAATGTGGAGAAATTACTGTTTGTGCATTTACAATATTCATTGATTTTTGCCATTGAAAAACATCATGATATTCATATACCAGAAATGTTTGAAGCTACTGAATGAATGAAAAGAGCTGGCATCTCACTCTCTTTGAACCTTCTTTATCATGCTAAGAGGAGCAGGAAAAAGCAAAAAATTTCAGAATTGCACCTTGCAATGCGGAGAAATTACTGTTTGTGCATTTACAATATTCATTGATTTTTGCCATTGAAAAACATCATGTTATTCATATACCAGAAATGTTTGAAGCTACTGACTGAATCAAAAGAGCTGGCATCTCACTCTCTTTGAATCTTCTTTATCATGCTAAGAGGAGCAGGAAAAAGCAAAACATTTCAGAATTGCACCTTGCAATGTGGAGAAATTACTGTTTGTGCATTTACAATATTCATTGATTTTTGCCATTGAAAAACATCATGATATTCATATACCAGAAATGTTTGAAGCTACTGAATGAATGAAAAGAGCTGGCATCTCACTCTCTTTGAACCTTCTTTATCATGCTAAGAGGAGCAGGAAAAAGCAAAAAATTTCAGAATTGCACCTTGCAATGAGGAGAAATTACTCTTTGTGCATTTACAATATTCATTGATTTTTGCCATTGAAAAACATCCAGAAATGTTTGAAGCCACTGACTGAATGAAAGGAGCTGGCATCTCACTCTCTTTGAATCTTCTTTATCATGCTAAGAGGAGCAGGAAAAAGCAAAAAATTTCAGAATTGCACCTTGCAATGCGGAGAAATTACTGTTTGTGCATTTACAATATTCATTGATTTTTGCCATTGAAAAACATCATGTTATTCATATACCAGAAATGTTTGAAGCTACTGACTGAATGAAAAGAGCTGGCATCTCACTCTCTTTGAATCTTCTTTATCATGCTAAGAGGAGCAGGAAAAAGCAAAAAATTTCAGAATTGCACCGTGCAATGTGGAGAAATTACTGTTTGTGCATTTACAATATACATTGATTTTTGCCATTGAAAAACGTCCAGAAATGTTTGAAGCTACTGACTGAATGAAAGGAGCTGGCATCTCACTCTCTTTGAATCTTCTTTATCATGCTAAGAGGAGCAGGAAAAAGCAAAAAATTTCAGAATTGCACCTTGCAATGCGGAGAAATTACTGTTTGTGCATTTACAATATTCATTGATTTTTGCCATTGAAAAACATCATGTTATTCATATACCAGAAATGTTTGAAGCTACTGACTGAATGAAAAGAGCTGGCATCTCACTCTCTTTGAATCTTCTTTATCATGCTAAGAGGAGCAGGAAAAAGCAAAAAATTTCAGAATTGCACCTTGCAATGTGGAGAAATTACTGTTTGTGCATTTACAATATTCATTGATTTTTGCCATTGAAAAACATCATGATATTCATATACCAGAAATGTTTGAAGCTACTGAATGAATGAAAAGAGCTGGCATCTCACTCTCTTTGAACCTTCTTTATCATGCTAAGAGGAGCAGGAAAAAGCAAAAAATTTCAGAATTGCACCTTGCAATGAGGAGAAATTACTCTTTGTGCATTTACAATATTCATTGATTTTTGCCATTGAAAAACATCCAGAAATGTTTGAAGCTACTGACTGAATGAAAGGAGCTGGCATCTCACTCTCTTTGAATCTTCTTTATCATGCTAAGAGGAGCAGGAAAAAGCAAAAAATTTCAGAATTGCACCTTGCAATGCGGAGAAATTACTGTTTGTGCATTTACAATATTCATTGATTTTTGCCATTGAAAAACATCATGTTATTCATATACCAGAAATGTTTGAAGCTACTGACTGAATGAAAAGAGCTGGCATCTCACTCTCTTTGAATCTTCTTTATCATGCTAAGAGGAGCAGGAAAAAGCAAAAAATTTCAGAATTGCACCTTGCAATGTGGAGAAATTACTGTTTGTGCATTTGCAATATTCATTGATTTTTGCCATTGAAAAACGTCCAGAAATGTTTGAAGCTACTGACTGAATGAAAGGAGCTGGCATCTCACTCTCTTTGAAGCTTCTTTATCATGCTAAGAGGAGCAGGAAAAAGCAAAAAATTTCAGAATTGCACCTTGCAATGCGGAGAAATTACTGTTTGTGCATTTACAATATTCATTGATTTTTGCCATTGAAAAACATCATGTTATTCATATACCAGAAATGTTTGAAGCTACTGACTGAATGAAAAGAGCTGGCATCTCACTCTCTTTGAATCTTCTTTATCATGCTAAGAGGAGCAGGAAAAAGCAAAAAATTTCAGAATTGCACCTTGCAATGTGGAGAAATTACTGTTTGTGCATTTACAATATACATTGATTTTTGCCATTGAAAAATGTCCAGAAATGTTTGAAGCTACTGACTGAATGAAAGGAGCTGGCATCTCACTCTCTTTGAATCTTCTTTATCATGCTAAGAGGAGCAGGAAAAAGCAAAAAATTTCAGAATTGCACCTTGCAATGCGGAGAAATTACTGTTTGTGCATTTACAATATTCATTGATTTTTGCCATTGAAAAACATCATGTTATTCATATACCAGAAATGTTTGAAGCTACTCACTGAATGAAAAGAGCTGGCATCTCACTCTCTTTGAATCTTCTTTATCATGCTAAGAGGAGCAGGAAAAAGCAAAAAATTTCAGAATTGCACCTTGCAATGTGGAGAAATTACTGTTTGTGCATTTACAATATTCATTGATTTTTGCCATTGAAAAACATCATGATATTCATATACCAGAAATGTTTGAAGCTACTGAATGAATGAAAAGAGCTGGCATCTCACTCTCTTTGAATCTTCTTTATCATGCTAAGAGGAGCAGGAAAAAGCAAAAAATTTCAGAATTGCACCTTGCAATGTGGAGAAATTACTGTTTGTGCATTTACAATATTCATTGATTTTTGCCATTGAAAAACGTCCAGAAATGTTTGAAGCTACTGACTGAATGAAAGGAGCTGGCATCTCACTCTCTTTGAATCTTCTTTATCATGCTAAGAGGAGCAGGAAAAAGCAAAAAATTTCAGAATTGCACCTTGCAATGCGGAGAAATTACTGTTTGTGCATTTACAATATTCATTGATTTTTGCCATTGAAAAACATCATGTTATTCATATACCAGAAATGTTTGAAGCTACTGACTGAATGAAAAGAGCTGGCATCTCACTCTCTTTGAATCTTCTTTATCATGCTAAGAGGAGCAGGAAAAAGCAAAAAATTTCAGAATTGCACCTTGCAATGTGGAGAAATTACTGTTTGTGCATTTACAATATACATTGATTTTTGCCATTGAAAAACGTCCAGAAATGTTTGAAGCTACTGACTGAATGAAAGGAGCTGGCATCTCACTCTCTTTGAATCTTCTTTATCATGCTAAGAGGAGCAGGAAAAAGCAAAAAATTTCAGAATTGCACCTTGCAATGCGGAGAAATTACTGTTTGTGCATTTACAATATTCATTGATTTTTGCCATTGAAAAACATCATGTTATTCATATACCAGAAATGTTTGAAGCTACTGACTGAATGAAAAGAGCTGGCATCTCACTCTCTTTGAATCTTCTTTATCATGCTAAGAGGAGCAGGAAAAAGCAAAAAATTTCAGAATTGCACCTTGCAATGTGGAGAAATTACTGTTTGTGCATTTACAATATTCATTGATTTTTGCCATTGAAAAACATCATGATATTCATATACCAGAAATGTTTGAAGCTACTGAATGAATGAAAAGAGCTGGCATCTCACTCTCTTTGAACCTTCTTTATCATGCTAAGAGGAGCAGGAAAAAGCAAAAAATTTCAGAATTGCACCTTGCAATGCGGAGAAATTACTGTTTGTGCATTTACAATATTCATTGATTTTTGCCATTGAAAAACATTATGTTATTCATATACCAGAAATGTTTGAAGCTACTGACTGAATCAAAAGAGCTGGCATCTCACTCTCTTTGAATCTTCTTTATCATGCTAAGAGGAGCAGGAAAAAGCAAAACATTTCAGAATTGCACCTTGCAATGTGGAGAAATTACTGTTTGTGCATTTACAATATTCATTGATTTTTGCCATTGAAAAACATCATGATATTCATATACCAGAAATGTTTGAAGCTACTGAATGAATGAAAAGAGCTGGCATCTCACTCTCTTTGAACCTTCTTTATCATGCTAAGAGGAGCAGGAAAAAGCAAAAAATTTCAGAATTGCACCTTGCAATGAGGAGAAATTACTCTTTGTGCATTTACAATATTCATTGATTTTTGCCATTGAAAAACATCCAGAAATGTTTGAAGCTACTGACTGAATGAAAGGAGCTGGCATCTCACTCTCTTTGAATCTTCTTTATCATGCTAAGAGGAGCAGGAAAAAGCAAAAAATTCCAGAATTGCACCTTGCAATGCGGAGAAATTACTGTTTGTGCATTTACAATATTCATTGATTTTTGCCATTGAAAAACATCATGTTATTCATATACCAGAAATGTTTGAAGCTACTGACTGAATGAAAAGAGCTGGCATCTCACTCTCTTTGAATCTTCTTTATCATGCTAAGAGGAGCAGGAAAAAGCAAAAAATTTCAGAATTGCACCTTGCAATGTGGAGAAATTACTGTTTGTGCATTTACAATATACATTGATTTTTGCCATTGAAAAACGTCCAGAAATGTTTGAAGCTACTGACTGAATGAAAGGAGCTGGCATCTCACTCTCTTTGAATCTTCTTTATCATGCTAAGAGGAGCAGGAAAAAGCAAAAAATTTCAGAATTGCACCTTGCAATGCGGAGAAATTACTGTTTGTGCATTTACAATATTCATTGATTTTTGCCATTGAAAAACATCATGTTATTCATATACCAGAAATGTTTGAAGCTACTGACTGAATGAAAAGAGCTGGCATCTCACTCTCTTTGAATCTTCTTTATCATGCTAAGAGGAGCAGGAAAAAGCAAAAAATTTCAGAATTGCACCTTGCAATGTGGAGAAATTACTCTTTGTGCATTTACAATATTCATTGATTTTTGCCATTGAAAAACGTCCAGAAATGTTTGAAGCTACTGACTGAATGAAAGGAGCTGGCATCTCACTCTCTTTGAATCTTCTTTATCATGCTAAGAGGAGCAGGAAAAAGCAAAAAATTTCAGAATTGCACCTTGCAATGCGGAGAAATTACTGTTTGTGCATTTACAATATTCATTGATTTTTGCCATTGAAAAACATCATGATATTCATATACCAGAAATGTTTGAAGCTACTGAATGAATGAAAAGAGCTGGCATCTCACTCTCTTTGAATCTTCTTTATCATGCTAAGAGGAGCAGGAAAAAGCAAAAAATTTCAGAATTGCACCTTGCAATGTGGAGAAATTACTCTTTGTGCATTTACAATATTCATTGATTTTTGCCATTGAAAAACGTCCAGAAATGTTTGAAGCTACTGACTGAATGAAAGGAGCTGGCATCTCACTCTCTTTGAATCTTCTTTATCATGCTAAGAGGAGCAGGAAAAAGCAAAAAATTTCAGAATTGCACCTTGCAATGCGGAGAAATTACTGTTTGTGCATTTACAATATTCATTGATTTTTGCCATTGAAAAACATCATGTTATTCATATACCAGAAATGTTTGAAGCTACTGACTGAATGAAAAGAGCTGGCATCTCACTCTCTTTGAATATTCTTTAGCATGCTAAGAGGAGCAGGAAAAAGCAAAAAATTTCAGAATTGCACCTTCAATGTGGAGAAATTACTGTTTGTGCATTTACAATATTCATTGATTTTTGCCATTGAAAAACGTCCAGAAATGTTTGAAGCTACTGACTGAATGAAAGGAGCTGGCATCTCTTTCTCTTTGAATCTTCTTTATCATGCTAAGAGGAGCAGGAAAAAGCAAAAAATTTCAGAATTGCACCTTGCAATGCCGAGAAATTACTGTTTGTGCATTTACAATATTCATTGATTTTTGCCATTGAAAAACATCATGTTATTCATATACCAGAAATGTTTGAAGCTACTGACTGAATGAAAAGAGCTGGCATCTCACTCTCTTTGAATCTTCTTTATCATGCTAAGAGGAGCAGGAAAAAGCAAAAAATTTCAGAATTGCACCTTGCAATGTGGAGAAATTACTGTTTGTGCATTTACAATATTCATTGATTTTTGCCATTGAAAAACATCATGATATTCATATACCAGAAATGTTTGAAGCTACTGAATGAATGAAAAGAGCTGGCATCTCACTCTCTTTGAACCTTCTTTATCATGCTAAGAGGAGCAGGAAAAAGCAAAAAATTTCAGAATTGCACCTTGCAATGCGGAGAAATTACTGTTTGTGCATTTACAATATTCATTGATTTTTGCCATTGAAAAACATCATGTTATTCATATACCAGAAATGTTTGAAGCTACTGACTGAATGAAAGGAGCTGGCATCTCACTCTCTTTGAATCTTCTTTATCATGCTAAGAGGAGCAGGAAAAAGCAAAAAATTTCAGAATTGCACCTTGCAATGCGGAGAAATTACTGTTTGTGCATTTACAATATTCATTGATTTTTGCCATTGAAAAACATCATGTTATTCATATACCAGAAATGTTTGAAGCTACTGACTGAATGAAAAGAACTGGCATCTCACTCTCTTTGAATCTTCTTTATCATGCTAAGAGGAGCAGGAAAAAGCAAAAAATTTCAGAATTGCACCTTGCAATGTGGAGAAATTACTGTTTGTGCATTTACAATATTCATTGATTTTTGCCATTGAAAAACGTCCAGAAATGTTTGAAGCTACTGACTGAATGAAAGGAGCTGGCATCTCACTCTCTTTGAATCTTCTTTATCATGCTAAGAGGAGCAGGAAAAAGCAAAAAATTTCAGAATTGCACCTTGCAATGCGGAGAAATTACTGTTTGTGCATTTACAATATTCATTGATTTTTGCCATTGAAAAACATCATGTTATTCATATACCAGAAATGTTTGAAGCTACTGACTGAATGAAAAGAACTGGCATCTCACTCTCTTTGAATCTTCTTTATCATGCTAAGAGGAGCAGGAAAATGTAAAAAATTTCAGAATTGCACCTTGCAATGTGGAGAAATTACTGTTTGTGCATTTACAATATTCATTGATTTTTGCCATTGAAAAACGTCCAGAAATGTTTGAAGCTACTGACTGAATGAAAGGAGCTGGCATCTCACTCTCTTTGTATCTTCTTTATCATGCTAAGAGGAGCAGGAAAAAGCAAAAAATTTCAGAATTGCACCTTGCAATGTGGAGAAATTACTGTTTGTGCATTTACAATATTCATTGATTTTTGCCATTGAAAAACATCATGTTATTCATATACCAGAAATGTTTGAAGCTACTGACTGAATGAAAAGAGCTGGCATCTCACTCTCTTTGAATCTTCTTTATTATGCTAAGAGGAGCAGGAAAAAGCAAAAAATTTCAGAATTGCACCTTGCAATGTGGAGAAATTACTGTTTGTGCATTTACAATATTCATTGATTTTTGCCATTGAAAAACGTCCAGAAATGTTTGAAGCTACTGACTGAATGAAAGGAGCTGGCATCTCACGCTCTTTGAATCTTCTTTATCATGCTAAGAGGAGCAGGAAAAAGCAAAACATTTCAGAATTGCACCTTGCAATGCGGAGAAATTACTGTTTGTGCATTTACAATATTCATTGATTTTTGCCATTGAAAAACATCATGTTATTCATATACCAGAAATGTTTGAAGCTACTGACTGAATGAAAATAGCTGGCATCTCACTCTCTTTGAATCTTCTTTATCATGCTAAGAGGAGCAGGAAAAAGCAAAAAATTTCAGAATTGCACCTTGCAATGTGGAGAAATTACTGTGTGTGCATTTACAATATTCATTGATTTTTGCCATTTAAAAACGTCCAGAAATGTTTGAAGCTACTCACTGAATGAAAGGAGCTGGCATCTCACTCTCTTTGAATCTTCTTTATCATGCTAAGAGGAGCAGGAAAAAGCAAAACATTTCAGAATTGCACCTTGCAATGCGGAGAAATTACTGTTTGTGCATTTACAATATTCATTGATTTTTGCCATTGAAAAACATCATGTTATTCATATACCAGAAATGTTTGAAGCTACTGACTGAATGAAAAGAGCTGGCATCTCACTCTCTTTGAATCTTCTTTATCATGCTAAGAGGAGCAGGAAAAAGCAAAAAAATTCAGAATTGCACCTTGCAATGTGGAGAAATTACTGTTTGTGCATTTACAATATTCATTGATTTTTGCCATTGAAAAACGTCCAGAAATGTTTGAAGCTACTGACTGAATGAAAGGAGCTGGCATCTCACTCTCTTTGAATCTTCTTTATCATGCTAAGAGGAGCAGGAAAAAGCAAAAAATTTCAGAATTGCACCTTGCAATGCGGAGAAATTACTGTTTGTGCATTTACAATATTCATTGATTTTTGCCATTGAAAAACATCATGTTATTCATATACCAGAAATGTTTGAAGCTACTGACTGAATGAAAAGAGCTGGCATCTCACTCTCTTTGAATCTTCTTTATTATGCTAAGAGGAGCAGGAAAAAGCAAAAAATTTCAGAATTGCACCTTGCAATGTGGAGAAATTACTGTTTGTGCATTTACAATATTCATTGATTTTTGCCATTGAAAAACGTCCAGAAATGTTTGAAGCTACTGACTGAATGAAAGGAGCTGGCATCTCACGCTCTTTGAATCTTCTTTATCATGCGAAGAGGAGCAGGAAAAAGCAAAACATTTCAGAATTGCACCTTGCAATGCGGAGAAATTACTGTTTGTGCATTTACAATATTCATTGATTTTTGCCATTGAAAAACATCATGTTATTCATATACCAGAAATGTTTGAAGCTACTGACTGAATGAAAAGAGCTGGCATCTCACTCTCTTTGAATCTTCTTTATCATGCTAAGAGGAGCAGGAAAAAGCAAAAAATTTCAGAATTGCACCTTGCAATGTGGAGAAATTACTGTTTGTGCATTTACAATATTCATTGATTTTTGCCATTGAAAAACGTCCAGAAATGTTTGAAGCTACTGACTGAATGAAAGGAGCTGGCATCTCACTCTCTTTGAATCTTCTTTATCATGCTAAGAGGAGCAGGAAAAAGCAAAAAATTTCAGAATTGCACCTTGCAATGCGGAGAAATTACTGTTTGTGCATTTACAATATTCATTGATTTTTGCCATTGAAAAACATCATGTTATTCATATACCAGAAATGTTTGAAGCTACTGACTGAATGAAAAGAGCTGGCATCTCACTCTCTTTGAATCTTCTTTATCATGCTAAGAGGAGCAGGAAAAAGCAAAAAATTTCAGAATTGCACCTTGCAATGTGGAGAAATTACTGTGTGTGCATTTACAATATTCATTGATTTTTGCCATTTAAAAACGTCCAGAAATGTTTGAAGCTACTGACTGAATGAAAGGAGTTGGCATCTTACTCTCTTTGAATCTTCTTTATCATGCTAAGAGGAGCAGGAAAAAGCAAAAAATTTCAGAATTGCACCTGCAATGCGGAGAAATTACTGTTTGTGCATTTACAATATTCATTGATTTTTGCCATTGAAAAACATCATGCTATTCATATACCAGAAATGTTTGAAGCTACTGACTGAATGAAAAGAGCTGGCATCTCACTCTCTTTGAATCTTCTTTATCATGCTAAGAGGAGCAGGAAAAAGCAAAAAATTTCAAAATTGCACATTGCAATGTGGAGAAATTACTGTTTGTGCATTTACAATATTCATTGATTTTTGCCATTGAAAAATGTCCAGAAATGTTTGAAGCTACTGACTGAATGAAAGGAGCTGGCATCTCACTCTCTTTGAATCTTCTTTATCATGCTAAGAGGAGCAGGAAAAAGCAAAAATTTCAGAATTGCACCTTGCAATGCGGAGAAATTACTGTTTGTGCATTTACAATATTCATTGATTTTTGCCATTGAAAAACATCATATTATTCATATACCAGAAATGTTTGAAGCTACTGACTGAATGAAAAGAGCTGGCATCTCACTCTCTTTGAATCTTCTTTATTATGCTAAGAGGAGCAGGAAAAAGCAAAAAATTTCAGAATTGCACCTTGCAATGTGGAGAAATTACTGTTTGTGCATTTACAATATTCATTGATTTTTGCCATTGAAAAACGTCAAGAAATCTTTGAAGCTACTGACTGAATGAAAGGAGCTGGCATCTCACGCTCTTTGAATCTTCTTTATCATGCTAAGAGGAGCAGGAAAAAGCAAAAAATTTCACAATTGCACCTTGCAATGCGGAGAAATTACTGTTTGTGCATTTACAATATTCATTGATTTTTGCCATTGAAAAACATCATGTTATTCATATACCAGAAATGTTTGAAGCTACTGACTGAATGAAAATAGCTGGCATCTCACTCTCTTTGAATCTTCTTTATCATGCTAAGAGGAGCAGGAAAAAGCAAAAAATTTCAAAATTGCACCTTGCAATGTGGAGAAATTACTGTTTGTGCATTTACAATATTCATTGATTTTTGCCATTGAAAAACGTCCAGAAATGTTTGAAGCTACTGACTGAATGAAAGGAGCTGGCATCTCACTCTCTTTGAATCTTCTTTATCATGCTAAGAGGAGCAGGAAAAAGCAAAAAATTTCAGAATTGCACCTTGCAATGCGGAGAAATTACTGTTTGTGCATTTACAATATTCATTGATTTTTGCCATTGAAAAACATCATGTTATTCATATACCAGAAATGTTTGAAGCTACTGACTGAATGAAAAGAGCTGGCATCTCACTCTCTTTGAATCTTCTTTATCATGCTAAGAGGAGCAGGAAAAAGCAAAAAATTTCAGAATTGCACCTTGCAATGTGGAGAAATTACTGTTTGTGCATTTACAATAATCATTGATTTTTGCCATTGAAAAACGTCCAGAAATGTTTGAAGCTACTGACTGAATGAAAGGAGCTGGCATCTCACTCTCTTTGAATCTTCTTTATCATGCTAAGAGGAGCAGTAAAAAGCAAAAAATTTCAGAATTGCACCTTGCAATGCGGAGAAATTACTGTTTGTGCATTTACAATATTCATTGATTTTTGCCATTGAAAAACATCATGTTATTCATATACCAGAAATGTTTGAAGCTACTGACTGAATGAAAAGAGCTGGCATCTCACTCTCTTTGAATCTTCTTTATCATGCTAAGAGGAGCAGGAAAAAGCAAAAAAATTCAGAATTGCACCTTGCAATGTGGAGAAATTACTGTTTGTGCATTTACAATATTCATTGATTTTTGCCATTGAAAAACGTCCAGAAATGTTTGAAGCTACTGACTGAATGAAAGGAGCTGGCATCTCATTCTCTTTGAATCTTCTTTATCATGCTAAGAGGAGCAGGAAAAAGCAAAAAATTTCAGAATTGCACCTTGCAATGCGGAGAAATTACTGTTTGTGCATTTACAATATTAATTGATTTTTGCCATTGAAAAACATCATGTTATTCACATACCAGAAATGTTTGAAGCTACTGACTGAATGAAAAGAGCTGGCATCTCACTCTCTTTGAATCTTCTTTATCATGCTAAGAGGAGCAGGAAAAAGCAAAAAATTTCAGAATTGCACCTTGCAATGTGGAGAAATTACTGTTTGTGCATTTACAATATTCATTGATTTTTGCCATTGAAAAACGTCCAGAAATGTTTGAAGCTACTGACTGAATGAAAGGAGCTGGCATCTCACTCTCTTTGAATCTTCTTTATCATGCTAAGAGGAGCAGGAAAAAGCAAAAAAATTCAGAATTGCACCTTGCAATGCGGAGAAATTAATGTTTGTGCATTTACAATATTCATTGATTTTTGCCATTGAAAAACATCATGTTATTCATATACCAGAAATGTTTGAAGCTACTGACTGAATGAAAAGAGCTGGCATCTCACTCTCTTTGAATCTTCTTTATCATGCTAAGAGGAGCAGGAAAAAGCAAAAAATTTCAGAATTGCACCTTGCAATGTGGAGAAATTACTGTTTGTGCATTTACAATATTCATTGATTTTTGCCATTGAAAAACGTCCAGAAATGTTTGAAGCTACTGACTGAATGAAAGGAGCTGGCATCTTACTCTCTTTGAATCTTCTTTATCATGCTAAGAGGAGCAGGAAAAAGCAAAAAATTTCAGAATTGCACCTTGCAATGCGGAGAAATTACTGTTTGTGCATTTACAATATTCATTGATTTTTGCCATTGAAAAACATCATGTTATTCATATACCAGAAATGTTTGAAGCTACTGACTGAATGAAAATAGCTGGCATCTCACTCTCTTTGAATCTTCTTTATCATGCTAAGAGGAGCAGGAAAAAGCAAAAAATTTCAGAATTGCACCTTGCAATGTGGAGAAATTACTGTTAGTGCATTTACAATATTCATTGATTTTTGCCATTGAAAAACGTCCAGAAATGTTTGAAGCTACTGACTGAATGAAAGGAGCTGGCATCTCACTCTCTTTGAATCTTCTTTATCATGCTAAGAGAAGCAGGAAAAAGCAAAAAATTTCAGAATTGCACCCTGCAATGCGGAGAAATTACTGTTTGTGCATTTACAATATTCATTGATTTTTACCTTTGAAAAACATCATGTTATTCATACACCAGAAATGTTTGAAGCTACTGACTGAATAAAAAGAGCTGGCATCTCACTCTCTTTGAATCTTCTTTATCATTCTAAGAGGAGCAGGAAAAAACAAAAAATTTCAGAATTGCACCTTGCAATGTGGAGAAATTACTGTTTGTGCATTTACAATATTCATTGATTTTTGCCATTGAAAAACATCATGTTATTCATATACCAGAAATGTTTGAAGTTACTGACTGAATGAAAAGAGCTGGCATCTCACTCATTTTGAATCTTCTTTATCATGCTAAGAGGAGCAGGAAAAAGCAAAAAATTTCAGAATTGCACCTTGCAATGTGGAGAAATTACTGTTTGTGCATTTACAATATTCATTGATTTTTGCCATTGAAAAACGTCCAGAAAAGTTTGAAGCTACTGACTGAATGAAAGGAGCTGGCATCTCACTCTCTTTGAATCTTCTTTATCATGCTAAGAGGAGCAGGAAAAAGGAAAAAATTTCAGAATTGCACCTTGCAATGCGGAGAAATTACTGTTTGTGCATTTACAATATTCATTGATTTTTGCCATTGAAAAACATCATGTTATTCATATACCAGAAATGTTTGAAGCTACTGACTGAATGAAAAGAGCTGGCATCTCACTCCCTTTGAATCTTCTTTATCATGCTAAGAGGAGCAGGAAAAAGCAAAAAAATTCAGAATTGCACCTTGCAATGTGGAGAAATTACTGTTTGTGCATTTACAATATTCATTGATTTTTGCCATTGAAAAACGTCCAGAAATGTTTGAAGCTACTGACTGAATGAAAGCAGCTGGCATCTCACTCTCTTTGAATCTTCTTTATCATGCTAAGAGGAGCAGGAAAAAGCAAAAAATTTCAGAATTGCACCCTGCAATGCGGAGAAATTACTGTTTGTGCATTTACAATATTCATTGATTTTTCCTTTTGAAAAACATCATGTTATTCATATACCAGAAATGTTTGAAGCTACTGACTGAATGAAAAGAGCTGGCATCTCACTCTCTTTGAATCTTCTTTATCATGCTAAGAGGAGCTGGAAAAAGCAAAAAATTTCAGAATTGCACCTTGCAATGTGGAGAAATTACTGTTTGTGCATTTACAATATTCATTGATTTTTGCCATTGAAAAACGTCCAGAAATGTTTGAAGCTACTGACTGAATGAAAGGAGCTGGCATCTCACTCTCTTTGAATCTTCTTTATCATGCTAAGAGGAGCAGGAAAAAGCAAAAAATTTCAGAATTGCACCTTGCAATGCGGAGAAATTACTGTTTGTGCATTTACAATATTCATTGATTTTTGCCATTGAAAAACATCATGTTATTCATATACCAGAAATGTTTGAAGTTACTGACTGAATGAAAAGAGCTGGCATCTCACTCTCTTTGAATCTTCTTTATCATGCTAAGAGGAGCAGGAAAAAGCAAAAAATTTCAGAATTGCACCTTGCAATGTGGAGAAATTACTGTTTGTGCATTCACAATATTCATTGATTTTTGCCATTGAAAAACGTCCAGAAATGTTTGAAGCTACTGACTGAATGAAAGGAGCTGGCATCTCACTCTCTTTGAATCTTCTTTATCATGCTAAGAGGAGCAGGAAAAAGCAAAAAATTTCAGAATTGCACCTTGCAATGCGGAAAAATTACTGTTTGTGCATTTACAATATTCATTGATTTTTGCCATTGAAAAACATCATGTTATTCATATACCAGAAATGTTTGAAGCTACTGACTGAATGAAAAGAGCTGGCATCTCACTCTCTTTGAATCTTCTTTATCATGCTAAGAGGAGCAGGAAAAAGCAAAAAAATTCAGAATTGCACCTTGCAATGTGGAGAAATTACTGTTTGTGCATTTACAATATTCATTGATTTTTCCAATTGAAAAACGTCCAGAAATGTTTGAAGCTACTGACTGAATGAAAGGAGCTGGCATCTCACTCTCTTTGAATCTTCTTTATCATGCTAAGAGGAGCAGGAAAAAGCAAAAAATTTCAGAATTGCACCTTGCAATGCGGAGAAATTACTGTTTGTGCATTTACAATATTCATTGATTTTTGCAATTGAAAAACATCATGTTATTCATATACCAGAAATGTTTGAAGTTACTGACTGAATGAAAAGAGCTGGCAACTCACTCTCTTTGAATCTTCTTTATCATGCTAAGAGGAGCAGGAAAAAGCAAAAAATTTCAGAATTGCACCTTGCAATGTGGAGAAATTACTGTTTGTGCATTTACAATATTCATTGATTTTTGCCATTGAAAAACGTCCAGAAATGTTTGAAGCTACTGACTGAATGAAAGGAGCTGGCATCTCACTCTCTTTGAATCTTCTTTATCATGCTAAGAGGAGCAGAAAAAAGCAAAAAATTTCAGAATTGCACCTTGCAATGCGGAGAAATTACTGTTTGTGCCTTTACAATATTCATTGATTTTTGCCATTGAAAAACATCATGTTATTCATATACCAGAAATGTTTGAAGCTACTGACTGAATGAAAAGAGCTGGCATCTCACTCTCTTTGAATCTTCTTTATCATGCTAAGAGGAGCAGGAAAAAGCAAAAAAATTCAGAATTGCACCTTGCAATGTGGAGAAATTACTGTTTGTGCATTTACAATATTCATTGATTTTTGCCATTGAAAAACGTCCAGAAATGTTTGAAGCTACTGACTGAATGAAAGGAGCTGGCATCTCACTCTCTTTGAATCTTCTTTATCATGCTAAGAGGAGCAGGAAAAAGCAAAAAATTTCAGAATTGCACCTTGCAATGCGGAGAAATTACTGTTTGTGCATTTACAATATTCATTGATTTTTGCCATTGAAAAACATCATGTTATTCATATACCAGAAATGTTTGAAGCTACTGACTGAATGAAAAGAGCTGGCATCTCACTCTCTTTGAATGTTCTTTATCATGCTAAGAGGAGCAGGAAAAAGCAAAAAATTTCAGAATTGCACCTTGCAATGTGGAGAAATTACTGTTTGTGCATTCACAATATTCATTGATTTTTGCCATTGAAAAACGTCCAGAAATGTTTGAAGCTACTGACTGAATGAAAGGAGCTGGCATCTCACTCTCTTTGAATCTTCTTTATCATGCTAAGAGGAGCAGGAAAAAGCAAAAAATTTCAGAATTGCACCTTGCAATGCGGAGAAATTACTGTTTGTGCATTTACAATATTCATTGATTTTTGCCATTGAAAAACATCATGTTATTCATATACCAGAAATGTTTGAAGCTACTGACTGAATGAAAAGAGCTGGCATCTCACTCTCTTTGAATCTTCTTTATCATGCTAAGAGGAGCAGGAAAAAGCAAAAAAATTCAGAATTGCACCTTGCAATGTGGAGAAATTACTGTTTGTGCATTTACAATATTCATTGATTTTTGCCATTGAAAAACGTCCAGAAATGTTTGAAGCTACTGACTGAATGAAAGGAGCTGGCATCTCACTCTCTTTGAATCTTCTTTATCATGCTAAGAGGAGCAGGAAAAAGCAAAAAATTTCAGAATTGCACCTTGCAATGCGGAGAAATTACTGTTTGTGCATTTACAATATTCATTGATTTTTGCCATTGAAAAACATCATGTTATTCATATACCAGAAATGTTTGAAGTTACTGACTGAATGAAAAGAGCTGGCATCTCACTCTCTTTGAATCTTCTTTATCATGCTAAGAGGAGCAGGAAAAAGCAAAAAATTTCAGAATTGCACCTTGCAATGTGGAGAAATTACTGTTTGTGCATTTACAATATTCATTGATTTTTGCCATTGAAAAACGTCCAGAAATGTTTGAAGCTACTGACTGAATGAAAGGAGCTGGCATCTCACTCTCTTTGAATCTTCTTTATCATGCTAAGAGGAGCAGGAAAAAGCAAAAAATTTCAGAATTGCACCTTGCAATGCGGAGAAATTACTGTTAGTGCATTTACAATATTCATTGATTTTTGCCATTGAAAAACATCATGTTATTCATATACCAGAAATGTTTGAAGCTACTGACTGAATGAAAAGAGCTGGCATCTCACTCTCTTTGAATCTTCTTTATCATGCTAAGAGGAGCAGGAAAAAGCAAAAAAATTCAGAATTGCACCTTGCAATGTGGAGAAATTACTGTTTGTGCATTTACAATATTCATTGATTTTTGCCATTGAAAAACGTCCAGAAATGTTTGAAGCTACTGACTGAATGAAAGGAGCTGGCATCTCACTCTCTTTGAATCTTCTTTATCATGCTAAGAGGAGCAGGAAAAAGCAAAAAATTTCAGAATTGCACCTTGCAATGCGGAGAAATTACTGTTTGTGCATTTACAATATTCATTGATTTTTGCCATTGAAAAACATCATGTTATTCATATACCAGAAATGTTTGAAGCTACTGACTGAATGAAAAGAGCTGGCATCTCACTCTCTTTGAATGTTCTTTATCATGCTAAGAGGAGCAGGAAAAAGCAAAAAATTTCAAAATTGCACCTTGCAATGTGGAGAAATTACTGTTTGTGCATTTACAATATTCATTGATTTTTGCCAATGAAAAACGTCCAGAAATGTTTGAAGCTACTGACTGAATGAAAGGAGCTGGCATCTCACTCTCTTTGAATCTTCTTTATCATGCTAAGAGGAGCAGGAAAAAGCAAAAAATTTCAGAATTGCACCTTGCAATGCGGAGAAATTACTGTTTGTGCATTTACAATATTCATTGATTTTTACCATTGAAAAACATCATGTTATTCATATACCAGAAATGTTTGAAGCTACTGACTGAATGAAAAGAGCTGGCATCTCACTCTCTTTGAATCTTCTTTATCATGCTAAGAGGAGCAGGAAAAAGCAAAAAATTTCAAAATTGCACCTTGCAATGTGGAGAAATTACTGTTTGTGCATTTACAATATTCACTGATTTTTGCCAATGAAAAACGTCCAGAAATGTTTGAAGCTACTGACTGAATGAAAGGAGATGGCATCTCACTCTCTTTGAATCTTCTTTATCATGCTAAGAGGAGCAGGAAAAAGCAAAAAATTTCAGAATTGCACCCTGCAATGCGGAGAAATTACTGTTTGTGCATTTACAATATTCATTGATTTTTCCCTTTGAAAAACATCATGTTATTCATATACCAGAAATGTTTGAAGCTACTGACTGAATGAAAAGAGCTGGCATCTCACTCTCTTTGAATCTTCTTTATCATGCTAAGAGGAGCAGGAAAAAGCAAAGAAATTCAGAATTGCACCTTGCAATGTGGAGAAATTACTGTTTGTGCATTTACAATATTCATTGATTTTTGCCATTGAAAAACGTCCAGAAATGTTTGAAGCTACTGACTGAATGAAAGGAGCTGGCATCTCACTCTCTTTGAATCTTCTTTATCATGCTAAGAGGAGCATGAAAAAGCAAAAAATTTCAGAATTGCAGCTTGCAATGCGGAGAAATTACTGTTTGTGCATTTACAATATTCATTGATTTTTGCCATTGAAAAACATCATGTTATTCATATACCAGAAATGTTTGAAGCTACTGACTGAATGAAAAGAGCTGGCATCTCACTCTCTTTGAATCTTCTTTATCATGCTAAGAGGAGCAGGAAAAAGCAAAAAAATTCAGAATTGCACCTTGCAATGTGGAGAAATTACTGTTTGTGCATTTACAATATTCATTGATTTTTGCCATTGAAAAACGTCCAGAAATGTTTGAAGCTACTGACTGAATGAAAGGAGCTGGCATCTCACTCTCTTTGAATCTTCTTTATCATGCTAAGAGGAGCAGGAAAAAGCAAAAAATTTCAGAATTGCACCTTGCAATGCGGAGAAATTACTGTTTGTGCATTTACAATATTCATTGATTTTTGCCATTGAAAAACATCATGTTATTCATATACCAGAAATGTTTGAAGTTACTGACTGAATGAAAAGAGCTGGCATCTCACTCTCTTTGAATCTTCTTTATCATGCTAAGAGGAGCAGGAAAAAGCAAAAAATTTCAGAATTGCACCTTGCAATGTGGAGAAATTACTGTTTGTGCATTTACAATATTCATTGATTTTTGCCATTGAAAAACGTCCAGAAATGTTTGAAGCTACTGACTGAATGAAAGCAGCTGGCATCTCACTCTCTTTGAATCTTCTTTATCATGCTAAGAGGAGCAGGAAAAAGCAAAAAATTTCAGAATTGCACCTTGCAATGCGGAGAAATTACTGTTTGTGCATTTACAATATTCATTGATTTTTGCCATTGAAAAACATCATGTTATTCATATACCAGAAATGTTTGAAGCTACTGACTGAATGAAAAGAGCTGGCATCTCACTCTCTTTGAATCTTCTTTATCATGCTAAGAGGAGCAGGAAAAAGCAAAAAATTTCAAAATTGCACCTTGCAATGTGGAGAAATTACTGTTTGTGCATTTACAATATTCATTGATTTTTGCCAATGAAAAACGTCCAGAAATGTTTGAAGCTACTGACTGAATGAAAGGAGCTGGCATCTCACTCTCTTTGAATCTTCTTTATCATGCTAAGAGGAGCAGGAAAAAGCAAAAAATTTCAGAATTGCACCTTGCAATGCGGAGAAATTACTGTTTGTGCATTTACAATATTCATTGATTTTTGCCATTGAAAAACATCATGTTATTCATATACCAGAAATGTTTGAAGCTACTGACTGAATGAAAAGAGCTGGCATCTCACTCTCTTTGAATCTTCTTTATCATGCTAAGAGGAGCAGGAAAAAGCAAAAAATTTCAAAATTGCACCTTGCAATGTGGAGAAATTACTGTTTGTGCATTTACAATATTCATTGATTTTTGCCAATGAAAAACGTCCAGAAATGTTTGAAGCTACTGACTGAATGAAAGGAGCTGGCATCTCACTCTCTTTGAATCTTCTTTATCATGCTAAGAGGAGCAGGAAAAAGCAAAAAATTTCAGAATTGCACCCTGCAATGCGGAGAAATTACTGTTTGTGCATTTACAATATTCATTGATTTTTCCCTTTGAAAAACATCATGTTATTCATATACCAGAAATGTTTGAAGCTACTGACTGAATGAAAAGAGCTGGCATCTCACTCTCTTTGAATCTTCTTTATCATGCTAAGAGGAGCAGGAAAAAGCAAAAAATTTCAGAATTGCACCTTGCAATGTGGAGAAATTACTGTTTGTGCATTTACATTATTCATTGATTTTTGCCATTGAAAAACGTCCAGAAATGTTTGAAGCTACTGACTGAATGAAAGGAGCTGGCATCTAACTCTCTTTGAATCTTCTTTATCATGCTAAGAGGAGCAGGAAAAAGCAAAAAATTTCAGAATTGCACCTTGCAATGCGGAGAAATTACTGTTTGTGCATTTACAATATTCATTGATTTTTGCCATTGAAAAACATCATGTTATTCATATACCAGAAATGTTTGAAACTACTAACTGAATGAAAAGAGCTGGCATCTCACTCTCTTTGAATCTTCTTTATCATGCTAAGAGGAGCAGGAAAAAGCAAAAAAATTCAGAATTGCACCTTGCAATGTGGAGAAATTACTGTTTGTGCATTTACAATATTCATTGATTTTTGCCATTGAAAAACGTCCAGAAATGTTTGAAGCTACTGACTGAATGAAAGGAGCTGGCATCTCACTCTCTTTGAATCTTCTTTATCATGCTAAGAGGAGCAGGAAAAAGCAAAAAATTTCAGAATTGCACCTTGCAATGCGGAGAAATTACTGTTTGTGCATTTACAATATTCATTGATTTTTGCCATTGAAAAACATCATGTTATTCATATACCAGAAATGTTTGAAGCTACTGACTGAATGAAAAGAGCTGGCATCTCACTCTCTTTGAATCTTCTTTATAATGCTAAGAGGAGCAGGAAAAAGCAAAAAATTTCAAAATTGCACCTTGCAATGTGGAGAAATTACTGTTTGTGCATTTACAATATTCATTGATTTTTGCCAATGAAAAACGTCCAGAAATGTTTGAAGCTACTGACTGAATGAAAGGAGCTGGCATCTCACTCTCTTTGAATCTTCTTTATCATGCTAAGAGGAGCAGGAAAAAGCAAAAAATTTCAGAATTGCACCTTGCAATGCGGAGAAATTACTGTTTGTGCATTTACAATATTCATTGATTTTTGCCATTGAAAAACATCATGTTATTCATATACCAGAAATGTTTGAAGCTACTGACTGAATGAAAAGAGCTGGCATCTCACTCTCTTTGAATCTTCTTTATCATGCTAAGAGGAGCAGGATAAAGCAAAAAATTTCAAAATTGCACCTTGCAATGTGGAGAAATTACTGTTTGTGCATTTACAATATTCATTGATTTTTGCCAATGAAAAACGTCCAGAAATGTTTGAAGCTACTGACTGAATGAAAGGAGCTGGCATCTCACTCTCTTTGAATCTTCTTTATCATGCTAAGAGGAGCAGGAAAAAGCAAAAAATTTCAGAATTGCACCCTGCAATGCGGAGAAATTACTGTTTGTGCATTTACAATATTCATTGATTTTTCCCTTTGAAAAACATCATGTTATTCATATACCAGAAATGTTTGAAGCTACTGACTGAATGAAAAGAGCTGGCATCTCACTCTCTTTGAATCTTCTTTATCATGCTAAGAGGAGCAGGAAAAAGCAAAAAATTTCAGAATTGCACCTTGCAATGTGGAGAAATTACTGTTTGTGCATTTACAATATTCATTGATTTTTGCCATTGAAAAACGTCCAGAAATGTTTGAAGCTACTGACTGAATGAAAGGAGCTGGCATCTCACTCTCTTTGAATCTTCTTTATCATGCTAAGAGGAGCAGGAAAAAGCAAAAAATTTCAGAATTGCACCTTGCAATGCGGAGAAATTACTGTTTGTGCATTTACAATATTCATTGATTTTTGCCATTGAAAAACATCATGTTATTCATATACCAGAAATGTTTGAAACTACTGACTGAATGAAAAGAGCTGGCATCTCACTCTCTTTGAATCTTCTTTATCATGCTAAGAGGAGCAGGAAAAAGCAAAAAAATTCAGAATTGCACCTTGCAATGTGGAGAAATTACTGTTTGTGCATTTACAATATTCATTGATTTTTGCCATTGAAAAACGTCCAGAAATGTTTGAAGCTACTGACTGAATGAAAGGAGCTGGCATCTCACTCTCTTTGAATCTTCTTTATCATGCTAAGAGGAGCAGGAAAAAGCAAAAAATTTCAGAATTGCACCTTGCAATGCGGAGAAATTACTGTTTGTGCATTTACAATATTCATTGATTTTTGCCATTGAAAAACATCATGTTATTCATATACCAGAAATGTTTGAAGTTACTGACTGAATGAAAAGAGCTGGCATCTCACTCTCTTTGAATCTTCTTTATCATGCTAAGAGGAGCAGGAAAAAGCAAAAAATTTCAGAATTGCACCTTGCAATGTGGAGAAATTACTGTTTGTGCATTTACAATATTCATTGATTTTTGCCATTGAAAAACGTCCAGAAATGTTTGAAGCTACTGACTGAATGAAAGCAGCTGGCATCTCACTCTCTTTGAATCTTCTTTATCATGCTAAGAGGAGCAGGAAAAAGCAAAAAATTTCAGAATTGCACCTTGCAATGCGGAGAAATTACTGTTTGTGCATTTACAATATTCATTGATTTTTGCCATTGAAAAACATCATGTTATTCATATACCAGAAATGTTTGAAGCTACTGACTGAATGAAAAGAGCTGGCATCTCACTCTCTTTGAATCTTCTTTATCATGCTAAGAGGAGCAGGAAAAAGCAAAAAATTTCAAAATTGCACCTTGCAATGTGGAGAAATTACTGTTTGTGCATTTACAATATTCATTGATTTTTGCCAATGAAAAACGTCCAGAAATGTTTGAAGCTACTGACTGAATGAAAGGAGCTGGCATCTCACTCTCTTTGAATCTTCTTTATCATGCTAAGAGGAGCAGGAAAAAGCAAAAAATTTCAGAATTGCACCTTGCAATGCGGAGAAATTACTGTTTGTGCATTTACAATATTCATTGATTTTTGCCATTGAAAAACATCATGTTATTCATATACCAGAAATGTTTGAAGCTACTGACTGAATGAAAAGAGCTGGCATCTCACTCTCTTTGAATCTTCTTTATCATGCTAAGAGGAGCAGGAAAAAGCAAAAAATTTCAAAATTGCACCTTGCAATGTGGAGAAATTACTGTTTGTGCATTTACAATATTCATTGATTTTTGCCAATGAAAAACGTCCAGAAATGTTTGAAGCTACTGACTGAATGAAAGGAGCTGGCATCTCACTCTCTTTGAATCTTCTTTATCATGCTAAGAGGAGCAGGAAAAAGCAAAAAATTTCAGAATTGCACCCTGCAATGCGGAGAAATTACTGTTTGTGCATTTACAATATTCATTGATTTTTCCCTTTGAAAAACATCATGTTATTCATATACCAGAAATGTTTGAAGCTACTGACTGAATGAAAAGAGCTGGCATCTCACTCTCTTTGAATCTTCTTTATCATGCTAAGAGGAGCAGGAAAAAGCAAAAAATTTCAGAATTGCACCTTGCAATGTGGAGAAGTTACTGTTTGTGCATTTACATTATTCATTGATTTTTGCCATTGAAAAACGTCCAGAAATGTTTGAAGCTACTGACTGAATGAAAGGAGCTGGCATCTCACTCTCTTTGAATCTTCTTTATCATGCTAAGAGGAGCAGGAAAAAGCAAAAAATTTCAGAATTGCACCTTGCAATGCGGAGAAATTACTGTTTGTGCATTTACAATATTCATTGATTTTTGCCATTGAAAAACATCATGTTATTCATATACCAGAAATGTTTGAAACTACTAACTGAATGAAAAGAGCTGGCATCTCACTCTCTTTGAATCTTCTTTATCATGCTAAGAGGAGCAGGAAAAAGCAAAAAAATTCAGAATTGCACCTTGCAATGTGGAGAAATTACTGTTTGTGCATTTACAATATTCATTGATTTTTGCCATTGAAAAACGTCCAGAAATGTTTGAAGCTACTGACTGAATGAAAGGAGCTGGCATCTCACTCTCTTTGAATCTTCTTTATCATGCTAAGAGGAGCAGGAAAAAGCAAAAAATTTCAGAATTGCACCTTGCAATGCGGAGAAATTACTGTTTGTGCATTTACAATATTCATTGATATTTGCCATTGAAAAACATCATGTTATTCATATACCAGAAATGTTTGAAGCTACTGACTGAATGAAAAGAGCTGGCATCTCACTCTCTTTGAATCTTCTTTATAATGCTAAGAGGAGCAGGAAAAAGCAAAAAATTTCAAAATTGCACCTTGCAATGTGGAGAAATTACTGTTTGTGCATTTACAATATTCATTGATTTTTGCCAATGAAAAACGTCCAGAAATGTTTGAAGCTACTGACTGAATGAAAGGAGCTGGCATCTCACTCTCTTTGAATCTTCTTTATCATGCTAAGAGGAGCAGGAAAAAGCAAAAAATTTCAGAATTGCACCTTGCAATGCGGAGAAATTACTGTTTGTGCATTTACAATATTCATTGATTTTTGCCATTGAAAAACATCATGTTATTCATATACCAGAAATGTTTGAAGCTACTGACTGAATGAAAAGAGCTGGCATCTCACTCTCTTTGAATCTTCTTTATCATGCTAAGAGGAGCAGGATAAAGCAAAAAATTTCAAAATTGCACCTTGCAATGTGGAGAAATTACTGTTTGTGCATTTACAATATTCATTGATTTTTGCCAATGAAAAACGTCCAGAAATGTTTGAAGCTACTGACTGAATGAAAGGAGCTGGCATCTCACTCTCTTTGAATCTTCTTTATCATGCTAAGAGGAGCAGGAAAAAGCAAAAAATTTCAGAATTGCACCCTGCAATGCGGAGAAATTACTGTTTGTGCATTTACAATATTCATTGATTTTTCCCTTTGAAAAACATCATGTTATTCATATACCAGAAATGTTTGAAGCTACTGACTGAATGAAAAGAGCTGGCATCTCACTCTCTTTGAATCTTCTTTATCATGCTAAGAGGAGCAGGAAAAAGCAAAAAATTTCAGAATTGCACCTTGCAATGTGGAGAAATTACTGTTTGTGCATTTACAATATTCATTGATTTTTGCCATTGAAAAACGTCCAGAAATGTTTGAAGCTACTGACTGAATGAAAGGAGCTGGCATCTCACTCTCTTTGAATCTTCTTTATCATGCTAAGAGGAGCAGGAAAAAGCAAAAAATTTCAGAATTGCACCTTGCAATGCGGAGAAATTACTGTTTGTGCATTTACAATATTCATTGATTTTTGCCATTGAAAAACATCATGTTATTCATATACCAGAAATGTTTGAAACTACTGACTGAATGAAAAGAGCTGGCATCTCACTCTCTTTGAATCTTCTTTATCATGCTAAGAGGAGCAGGAAAAAGCAAAAAAATTCAGAATTGCACCTTGCAATGTGGAGAAATTACTGTTTGTGCATTTACAATATTCATTGATTTTTGCCATTGAAAAACGTCCAGAAATGTTTGAAGCTACTGACTGAATGAAAGGAGCTGGCATCTCACTCTCTTTGAATCTTCTTTATCATGCTAAGAGGAGCAGGAAAAAGCAAAAAATTTCGGAATTGCACCTTGCAATGTGGAGAAATTACTGTTTGTGCATTTACAATATTCATTGATTTTTGCCATTGAAAAACATCATGTTATTCATATACCAGAAATGTTTGAAGCTACTGACTGAATGAAAAGAGCTGGCATCTCACTCTCTTTGAATCTTCTTTATCATGCTAAGAGGAGCAGGAAAAAGCAAAAAAATTCAGAATTGCACCTTGCAATGTGGAGAAATTTCTGTTTGTGCATTTGCAATATTCATTGATTTTTGCCATTGAAAAACGTCCAGAAATGTTTGAAGCTACTGACTGAATGAAAGGAGCTGGCATCTCACTCTCTTTGAATCTTCTTTATCATGCTAAGAGGAGCAGGAAAAAGCAAAAAATTTCAGAATTGCACCTTGCAATGCGGAGAAATTACTGTTTGTGCATTTACAATATTCATTGATTTTTGCCATTGAAAAACATCATGTTATTCATATACCAGAAATGTTTGAAGCTACTGACTGAATGAAAAGAGCTGGCATCTCACTCTCTTTGAATCTTTTTTATCATGCTAAGAGGAGCAGGAAAAAGCAAAAATTTTCAGAATTGCACCTTGCAATGTGGAGAAATTACTGTTTGTGCATTTACAATATTCATTGATTTTTGCCTTTGAAAAACGTCCAGAAATGTTTGAAGCTACTGACTGAATGAAAGGAGCTGGCATCTCACTCTCTTTGAATCTTCTTTATCATGCTAAGAGGAGCAGGAAAAAGCAAAAAATTTCTGAATTGCACCTTGCAATGCGGAGAAATTACTGTTTGTGCATTTACAATATTCATTGATTTTTGCAATTGAAAAACATCATGTTATTCATATACCAGAAATGTTTGAAGCTACTGACTGAATGAAAAGAGCTGGCATCTCACTCTCTTTGAATCTTCTTTATCATGCTAAGAGGAGCAGGAAAAAGCAAAAAATTTCAGAATTGCACCTTGCAATGTGGAGAAATTACTGTTTGTGCATTTACAATATTCATTGATTTTTGCCATTGAAAAACATCCAGAAATGTTTGAAGCTACTGACTGAATGAAAGGAGCTGGCATCTCACTCTCTTTGAACCTTCTTTATCATCCTAAGAGGAGCAGGAAAAAGCAAAAAAATTCAGAATTGCACCTTGCAATGCGGAGAAATTACTGTTTGTGCATTTACAATATTCATTGATTTTTGCCATTGAAAATCATCATGTTATTCATATACCAGAAATGTTTGAAGCTACTGACTGAATGAAAAGAGCTGGCATCTCACTCTCTTTGAATCTTCTTTATCATGCTAAGAGGAGCAGGAAAAAGCAAAAAATTTCAGAATTGCACCTTGCAATGCGGAGAAATTACTGTTTGTGCACTTACAATATTCATTGATTTTTGCCATTGAAAAACATCATGTTATTCATATACCAGAAATGTTTGAAGTTACTGACTGAATGAAAAGAGCTGGCATCTCACTCTCTTTGAATCTTCTTTATCATGCTAAGAGGAGCAGGAAAAAGCAAAAAATTTCAGAATTGCACCTTGCAATGCGGAGAAATTACTGTTTGTGCATTTACAATATTCATTGATTTTTGCCATTGAAAAACATCATGTTATTCATATACCAGAAATGTTTGAAACTACTGACTGAATGAAAAGAGCTGGCATCTCACTCTCTTTGAATCTTCTTTATCATGCTAAGAGGAGCAGGAAAAAGCAAAAAAATTCAGAATTGCACCTTGCAATGTGGAGAAATTACTGTTTGTGCATTTACAATATTCATTGATTTTTGCCATTGAAAAACGTCCAGAAATGTTTGAAGCTACTGACTGAATGAAAGGAGCTGGCATCTCACTCTCTTTGAATCTTCTTTATCATGCTAAGAGGAGCAGGAAAAAGCAAAAAATTTCGGAATTGCACCTTGCAATGTGGAGAAATTACTGTTTGTGCATTTACAATATTCATTGATTTTTGCCATTGAAAAACATCATGTTATTCATATACCAGAAATGTTTGAAGCTACTGACTGAATGAAAAGAGCTGGCATCTCACTCTCTTTGAATCTTCTTTATCATGCTAAGAGGAGCAGGAAAAAGCAAAAAAATTCAGAATTGCACCTTGCAATGTGGAGAAATTTCTGTTTGTGCATTTGCAATATTCATTGATTTTTGCCATTGAAAAACGTCCAGAAATGTTTGAAGCTACTGACTGAATGAAAGGAGCTGGCATCTCACTCTCTTTGAATCTTCTTTATCATGCTAAGAGGAGCAGGAAAAAGCAAAAAATTTCAGAATTGCACCTTGCAATGCGGAGAAATTACTGTTTGTGCATTTACAATATTCATTGATTTTTGCCATTGAAAAACATCATGTTATTCATATACCAGAAATGTTTGAAGCTACTGACTGAATGAAAAGAGCTGGCATCTCACTCTCTTTGAATCTTTTTTATCATGCTAAGAGGAGCAGGAAAAAGCAAAAATTTTCAGAATTGCACCTTGCAATGTGGAGAAATTACTGTTTGTGCATTTACAATATTCATTGATTTTTGCCATTGAAAAACGTCCAGAAATGTTTGAAGCTACTGACTGAATGAAAGGAGCTGGCATCTCACTCTCTTTGAATCTTCTTTATCATGCTAAGAGGAGCAGGAAAAAGCAAAAAATTTCAGAATTGCACCTTGCAATGCGGAGAAATTACTGTTTGTGCATTTACAATATTCATTGATTTTTGCCATTGAAAAACATCATGTTATTCATATACCAGAAATGTTTGAAACTACTGACTGAATGAAAAGAGCTGGCATCTCACTCTCTTTGAATCTTCTTTATCATGCTAAGAGGAGCAGGAAAAAGCAAAAAAATTCAGAATTGCACCTTGCAATGTGGAGAAATTACTGTTTGTGCATTTACAATATTCATTGATTTTTGCCATTGAAAAACGTCCAGAAATGTTTGAAGCTACTGACTGAATGAAAGGAGCTGGCATCTCACTCTCTTTGAATCTTCTTTATCATGCTAAGAGGAGCAGGAAAAAGCAAAAAATTTCGGAATTGCACCTTGCAATGTGGAGAAATTACTGTTTGTGCATTTACAATATTCATTGATTTTTGCCATTGAAAAACATCATGTTATTCATATACCAGAAATGTTTGAAGCTACTGACTGAATGAAAAGAGCTGGCATCTCACTCTCTTTGAATCTTCTTTATCATGCTAAGAGGAGCAGGAAAAAGCAAAAAAATTCAGAATTGCACCTTGCAATGTGGAGAAATTTCTGTTTGTGCATTTGCAATATTCATTGATTTTTGCCATTGAAAAACGTCCAGAAATGTTTGAAGCTACTGACTGAATGAAAGGAGCTGGCATCTCACTCTCTTTGAATCTTCTTTATCATGCTAAGAGGAGCAGGAAAAAGCAAAAAATTTCAGAATTGCACCTTGCAATGCGGAGAAATTACTGTTTGTGCATTTACAATATTCATTGATTTTTGCCATTGAAAAACATCATGTTATTCATATACCAGAAATGTTTGAAGCTACTGACTGAATGAAAAGAGCTGGCATCTCACTCTCTTTGAATCTTTTTTATCATGCTAAGAGGAGCAGGAAAAAGCAAAAATTTTCAGAATTGCACCTTGCAATGTGGAGAAATTACTGTTTGTGCATTTACAATATTCATTGATTTTTGCCTTTGAAAAACGTCCAGAAATGTTTGAAGCTACTGACTGAATGAAAGGAGCTGGCATCTCACTCTCTTTGAATCTTCTTTATCATGCTAAGAGGAGCAGGAAAAAGCAAAAAATTTCTGAATTGCACCTTGCAATGCGGAGAAATTACTGTTTGTGCATTTACAATATTCATTGATTTTTGCAATTGAAAAACATCATGTTATTCATATACCAGAAATGTTTGAAGCTACTGACTGAATGAAAAGAGCTGGCATCTCACTCTCTTTGAATCTTCTTTATCATGCTAAGAGGAGCAGGAAAAAGCAAAAAATTTCAGAATTGCACCTTGCAATGTGGAGAAATTACTGTTTGTGCATTTACAATATTCATTGATTTTTGCCATTGAAAAACATCCAGAAATGTTTGAAGCTACTGACTGAATGAAAGGAGCTGGCATCTCACTCTCTTTGAACCTTCTTTATCATCTTAAGAGGAGCAGGAAAAAGCAAAAAAATTCAGAATTGCACCTTGCAATGCGGAGAAATTACTGTTTGTGCATTTACAATATTCATTGATTTTTGCCATTGAAAATCATCATGTTATTCATATACCAGAAATGTTTGAAGCTACTGACTGAATGAAAAGAGCTGGCATCTCACTCTCTTTGAATCTTCTTTATCATGCTAAGAGGAGCAGGAAAAAGCAAAAAATTTCAGAATTGCACCTTGCAATGCGGAGAAATTACTGTTTGTGCACTTACAATATTCATTGATTTTTGCCATTGAAAAACATCATGTTATTCATATACCAGAAATGTTTGAAGTTACTGACTGAATGAAAAGAGCTGGCATCTCACTCTCTTTGAATCTTCTTTATCATGCTAAGAAGAGCAGGAAAAAGCAAAAAATTTCAGAATTGCACCTTGCAATGTGGAGAAATTACGGTTTGTGCATTTACAATATTCATTGATTTTTGCCATTGAAAAACGTCCAGAAATGTTTGAAGCTACTGACTGAATGAAAGGAGCTGGCATCTCACTCTCTTTGAATCTTCTTTATCATGCTAAGAGGAGCAGGAAAAAGCAAAAAATTTCAGAATTGCACCTTGCAATGCGGAGAAATTACTGTTTGTGCATTTACAATATTCATTGATTTTTGCCATTGAAAAACATCATGTTATTCATATACCAGAAATGTTTGAAGCTACTGACTGAATGAAAAGAGCTGGCATCTCACTCTCTTTGAATCTTCTTTATCATGCTAAGAGGAGCAGGAAAAAGCAAAAAAATTCAGAATTGCACCTTGCAATGTGGAGAAATTACTGTTTGTGCATTTACAATATTCATTGATTTTTGCCATTGAAAAATGTAAAGAAATGTTTGAAGCTACTGACTGAATGAAAGGAGTTGGCATCTCAATCTCTTTGAATCTTCTTTATCATGCTAAGAGGAGCAGGAAAAAGCAAAAAATTTCAGAATTGTACCCTGCAATGCGGAGAAATTACTGTTTGTGCATTTACAATATTCATTGATTTTTCCCTTTGAAAAACATCATGTTATTCATATACCAGAAATGTTTGAAGCTACTGACTGAATGAAAAGAGCTGGCATCTCACTCTCTTTGAATCTTCTTTATCATGCTAAGAGGAGCAGGAAAAAGCAAAAAAATTCAGAATTGCACCTTGCAATGTGGAGAAATTACTGTTTGTGCATTTGCAATATTCATTGATTTTTGCCATTGAAAAACGTCCAGAAACGTTTGAAGCTACTGACTGAATGAAAGGAGCTGGCATCTCACTCTCTTTGAATCTTCTTTATCATGCTAAGAGGAGCAGGAAAAAGCAAAAAATTTCAGAATTGCACCTTGCAATGCGGAGAAATTACTGTTTGTGCATTTACAATATTCATTGATTTTTGCCATTGAAAAACATCCAGAAATGTTTGAAGCTACTGACTGAATGAAAGGAGCTGGCATCTCACTCTCTTTGAACCTTCTTTATCATGCTAAGAGGAGCAGGAAAAAGCAAAAAATTTCAGGATTGCACTTTGCAATGTGGAGAAATTACTGTTTGTGCACTTACAATATTCATTGATTTTTGCCATTGAAAAACGTCCAGAAATGTTTGAAGCTACTGACTGAATGAAAGGAGCTGGCATCTCACTCTCTTTGAATCTTCTTTATCATGCTAAGAGGAGCAGGAAAAAGCAAAAAATTTCAGAATTGCACCTTGCAATGCGGAGAAATTACTGTTTGTGCATTTACAATATTCATTGATTTTTGCCATTGAAAAACATCATGTTATTCATATACCAGAAATGTTTGAAGCTACTGACTGAATGAAAAGAGCTGGCATCTCACTCTCTTTGAATCTTCTTTATCATGCTAAGAGGAGCAGGAAAAAGCAAAAAAATTCAGTATTGCACCTTGCAATGTGGAGAAATTACTGTTTGTGCATTTACAATATTCATTGATTTTTGCCATTGAAAAACGTCCAGAAATGTTTGAAGCTACTGACTGAATGAAAGGAGCTGGCATCTCACTCTCTTTGAATCTTCTTTATCATGCTAAGAGGAGCAGGAAAAAGCAAAAAATTTCAGAATTGCACCTTGCAATGCGGAGAAATTACTGTTTGTGCATTTACAATATTCATTGATTTTTGCCATTGAAAAACATCATGTTATTCATATACCAGTAATGTTTGAAGCTACTGACTGAATGAAATGAGCTGGCATCTCACTCTCTTTGAATCTTCTTTATCATGCTAAGAGGAGCAGGAAAAAGCAAAGATTTTCAGAATTGCACCTTGCAATGTGGAGAAATTACTGTTTGTGCATTTACAATATTCATTGATTTTTGCCATTGAAAAACGTCCAGAAATGTTTGAAGCTACTGACTGAATGAAAGCAGCTGGCATCTCACTCTCTTTGAATCTTCTTTATCATGCTAAGAGGAGCAGGAAAAAGCAAAAAATTTCAGAATTGCACCTTGCAATGCGGAGAAATTACTGTTTGTGCATTTACAATATTCATTGATTTTTGCCATTGAAAAACATCATGTTATTCATATACCAGAAATGTTTGAAGCTACTGACTGAATGAAAAGAGCTGGCATCTCACTCTCTTTGAATCTTCTTTATCATGCTAAGAGGAGCAGGAAAAAGCAAAAAATTTCAAAATTGCACCTTGCAATGTGGAGAAATTACTTCTTGTGCATTTACAATATTCATTGATTTTTGCCAATGAAAAACGTCCAGAAATGTTTGAAGCTACTGACTGAATGAAAAGAGCTGGCATCTCACTCTCTTTGAATCTTCTTTATCATGCTAAGAGGAGCAGGAAAAAGCAAAAAATTTCAGAATTGCACCTTGCAATGCGGAGAAATTACTGTTTGTGCATTTACAATATTCATTGATTTTTGCCATTGAAAAACATCATGTTATTCATATACCAGTAATGTTTGAAGCTACTGACTGAATGAAATGAGCTGGCATCTCACTCTCTTTGAATCTTCTTTATCATGCTAAGAGGAGCAGGAAAAAGCAAAGATTTTCAGAATTGCACCTTGCAATGTGGAGAAATTACTGTTTGTGCATTTACAATATTCATTGATTTTTGCCATTGAAAAACGTCCAGAAATGTTTGAAGCTACTGACTGAATGAAAACAGCTGGCATCTCACTCTCTTTGAATCTTCTTTATCATGCTAAGAGGAGCAGGAAAAAGCAAAAAATTTCAGAATTGCACCTTGCAATGCGGAGAAATTACTGTTTGTGCATTTACAATATTCATTGATTTTTGCCATTGAAAAACATCATGTTATTCATATACCAGAAATGTTTGAAGCTACTGACTGAATGAAAAGAGCTGGCATCTCACTCTCTTTGAATCTTCTTTATCATGCTAAGAGGAGCAGGAAAAAGCAAAAAATTTCAAAATTGCACCTTGCAATGTGGAGAAATTACTTCTTGTGCATTTACAATATTCATTGATTTTTGCCAATGAAAAACGTCCAGAAATGTTTGAAGCTACTGACTGAATGAAAAGAGCTGGCATCTCACTCTCTTTGAATCTTCTTTATCATGCTAAGAGGAGCAGGAAAAAGCAAAAATTTTCAGAATTGCACCTTGCAATGTGGAGAAATTACTGTTTGTGCATTTACAATATTCATTGATTTTTGCCATTGAAAAACGTCCAGAAATGTTTGAAGCTACTGACTGAATGAAAGGAGCTGGCATCTTACTCTCTTTGAATCTTCTTTATCATGCTAAGAGGAGCAGGAAAAAGCAAAAAATTTCAGAATTGCACCTTGCAATGCGGAGAAATTACTGTTTGTGCATTTACAATATTCATTGATTTTTGCCATTGAAAAACATCATGTTATTCATATACCAGAAATGTTTGAAGCTACTGACTGAATGAAAAGAGCTGGCATCTCACTCTCTTTGAATCTTCTTCATCATGCTAAGAGGAGCAGGAAAAAGCAAAAAATTTCAAAATTGCACCTTGCAATGCGGAGAAATTACTGTTTGTGCATTTACAATATTCATTGATTTTTGCCATTGAAAAACATCATGTTATTCATATACCAGAAATGTTTGAAGCTACTGACTGAATGAAAAGAGCTGGCATCTCACTCTCTTTGAATCTTTTTTATCATGCTAAGAGGAGCAGGAAAAAGCAAAAATTTTCAGAATTGCACCTTGCAATGTGGAGAAATTACTGTTTGTGCATTTACAATATTCATTGATTTTTGCCATTGAAAAACGTCCAGAAATGTTTGAAGCTACTGACTGAATGAAAGGAGCTGGCATCTCACTCTCTTTGAATCTTCTTTATCATGCTAAGAGGAGCAGGAAAAAGCAAAAAATTTCTGAATTGCACCTTGCAATGCGGAGAAATTACTGTTTGTGCATTTACAATACTCTTTGATTTTTGCAATTGAAAAACATCATGTTATTCATATACCAGAAATGTTTGAAGCTACTGACTGAATGAAAAGAGCTGGCATCTCACTCTCTTTGAATCTTCTTTATCATGCTAAGAGGAGCAGGAAAAAGCAAAAAATTTCAGAATTGCACCTTGCAATGTGGAGAAATTACTGTTTGTGCATTTACAATATTCATTGATTTTTGCCATTGAAAAACGTCCAGAAATGTTTGAAGCTACTGACTGAATGAAAGGAGCTGGCATCTTACTCTCTTTGAATCTTTTTTATCATGCTAAGAGGAGCAGGAAAAAGCAAAAAATTTCAGAATTGCACCTTGCAATGCGGAGAAATTACTGTTTGTGCATTTACAATATTCATTGATTTTTGCCTTTGAAAAACATCATGTTATTCATATACCAGAAATGTTTGAAGCTACTGACTGAATGAAAAGAGCTGGCATCTCACTCTCTTTGAATCTTCTTTATCATGCTAAGAGGAGCAGGAAAAGGCAAAAAAATTCAAAATTGCACCTTGCAAAGTGGAGAAATTACTGTTTGTGCATCTACAATATTCATTGATTTTTGCCATTGAAAAACATCATGTTATTCATATACCAGAAATGTTTGAAGCTACTGACTGAATGAAAAGAGCTGGCATCTCACTCTCTTTGAATCTTCTTTATCATGTTAAGAGGAGCAGGAAAAAGCAAAAATTTTCAGAATTGCACCTTGCAATGTGGAGAAATTACTGTTTGTGCATTTACAATATTCATTGATTTTTGCCATTGAAAAACGTCCAGAAATGTTTGAAGCTACTGACTGAATGAAAGGAGCTGGCATCTTACTCTCTTTGAATCTTCTTTATCATGCTAAGAGGAGCAGGAAAAAGCAAAAAATTTCAGAATTGCACCTTGCAATGCGGAGAAATTACTGTTTGTGCATTTACAATATTCATTGATTTTTGCCATTGAAAAACATCATGTTATTCATATACCAGAAATGTTTGAAGCTACTGACTGAATGAAAAGAGCTGGCATCTCACTCTCTTTGAATCTTCTTTATCATGCTAAGAGGAGCAGGAAAAGGCAAAAAAATTCAAAATTGCACCTTGCAAAGTGGAGAAATTACTGTTTGTGCATTTACAATATTCATTGATTTTTGCCATTGAAAAACATCATGTTATTCATATACCAGAAATGTTTAAGCTACTGACTGAATGAAAAGAGCTGGCATCTCACTCTCTTTGAATCTTCTTTATCATGTTAAGAGGAGCAGGAAAAAGCAAAAATTTTCAGAATTGCACCTTGCAATGTGGAGAAATTACTGTTTGTGCATTTACAATATTCATTGATTTTTGCCATTGAAAAACGTCCAGAAATGTTTGAAGCTACTGACTGAACGAAAGGAGCTGGCATCTTACTCTCTTTGAATCTTCTTTATCATGCTAAGAGGAGCAGGAAAAAGCAAAAAATTTCAGAATTGCACCTTGCAATGCGGAGAAATTACTGTTTGTGCATTTACAATATTCATTGATTTTTGCCATTGAAAAACATCATGTTATTCATATACCAGAAATGTTTGAAGCTACTGACTGAATGAAAAGAGCTGGCATCTCACTCTCTTTGAATCTTCTTTATCATGCTAAGAGGAGCAGGAAAAAGCAAAAAATTTCAAAATTGCACCTTGCAATGTGGAGAAATTACTGTTTGTGCATTTACAATATTCATTGATTTTTGCCATTGAAAAACGTCCAGAAATGTTTGAAGCTACTGACTGAATGAAAGCAGCTGGCATCTCACTCTCTTTGAATCTTCTTTATCATGCTAAGAGGAGCAGGAAAAAGCAAAAAATTTCAGAATTGCACCTTGCAATGCGGAGAAATTACTGTTTGTGCATTTACAATATTCATTGATTTTTGCCATTGAAAAACATCATGTTATTCATATACCAGAAATGTTTGAAGCTACTGACTGAATGAAAAGAGCTGGCATCTCACTCTCTTTGAATCTTCTTTATCATGCTAAGAGGAGCAGGAAAAAGCAAAAAATTTCAAAATTGCACCTTGCAATGTGGAGAAATTACTTCTTGTGCATTTACAATATTCATTGATTTTTGCCAATGAAAAACGTCCAGAAATGTTTGAAGCTACTGACTGAATGAAAAGAGCTGGCATCTCACTCTCTTTGAATCTTCTTTATCATGCTAAGCGGAGCAGGAAAAAGCAAAAAATTTCAGAATTGCACCTTGCAATGTGGAGAAATTACTGTTTGTGCATTTACAATATTCATTGATTTTTGCCATTGAAAAACGTCCAGAAATGTTTGAAGCTACTGACTGAATGAAAGGAGCTGGCATCTTACTCTCTTTGAATCTTCTTTATCATGCTAAGAGGAGCAGGAAAAAGCAAAAAATTTCAGAATTGCACCTTGCAATGCGGAGAAATTACTGTTTGTGCATTTACAATATTCATTGATTTTTGCCATTGAAAAACATCATGTTATTCATATACCAGAAATGTTTGAAGCTACTGACTGAATGAAAAGAGCTGGCATCTCACTCTCTTTGAATCTTCTTTATCATGCTAAGAGGAGCAGGAAAAGGCAAAAAAATTCAAAATTGCACCTTGCAAAGTGGAGAAATTACTGTTTGTGCATTTACAATATTCATTGATTTTTGCCATTGAAAAACATCATGTTATTCATATACCAGAAATGTTTGAAGCTACTGACTGAATGAAAAGAGCTGGCATCTCACTCTCTTTGAATCTTCTTTATCATGTTAAGAGGAGCAGGAAAAAGCAAAAATTTTCAGAATTGCACCTTGCAATGTGGAGAAATTACTGTTTGTGCATTTACAATATTCATTGATTTTTGCCATTGAAAAACGTCCAGAAATGTTTGAAGCTACTGACTGAATGAAAGGAGCTGGCATCTTACTCTCTTTGAATCTTCTTTATCATGCTAAGAGGAGCAGGAAAAAGCAAAAAATTTCAGAATTGCACCTTGCAATGCGGAGAAATTACTGTTTGTGCATTTACAATATTCATTGATTTTTGCCATTGAAAAACATCATGTTATTCATATACCAGAAATGTTTGAAGCTACTGACTGAATGAAAAGAGCTGGCATCTCACTCTCTTTGAATCTTCTTTATCATGCTAAGAGGAGCAGGAAAAAGCAAAAAATTTCAAAATTGCACCTTGCAATGTGGAGAAATTACTGTTTGTGCATTTACAATATTCATTGATTTTTGCCATTGAAAAATGTCCAGAAATGTTTGAAGCTACTGACTGAATGAAAAGAGCTGGCATCTCACTCTCTTTGAATCTTCTTTATCATGCTAAGAGGAGCAGGAAAAAGCAAAAAATTTCAGAATTGCACCTTGCAATGTGGAGAAATTACTGTTTGTGCATTTACAATATTCATTGATTTTTGCCATTGAAAAACGTCCAGAAATGTTTGAAGCTACTGACTGAATGAAAGGAGCTGGCATCTCACTCTCTTTGAATCTTCTTTATCATGCTAAGAGGAGCAGGAAAAAGCAAAAATTTCAGAATTGCATCTTGCAATGCGGAGAAATTACTGTTTGTGCATTTACAATATTCATTGATTTTTGCCATTGAAAAACATCATGTTATTCATATACCAGAAATGTTTGAAGCTACTGACTGAATGAAAAGAGCTGGCATCTCACTCTCTTTGAATCTTCTTTATCATGCTAAGAGGAGTAGGAAAAAGCAAAAAATTTCAGAATTGCACCTTGCAATGTGGAGAAATTACTGTTTGTGCATTTACAATATTCATTGATTTTTGCCATTGAAAAACGTCCAGAAATGTTTGAAGCTACTGACTGAATGAAAGGAGCTGGCATCTCACTCTCTTTGAATCTTCTTTATCATGCTAAGAGGAGCAGGAAAAAGCAAAAAATTTCAGAATTGCACCTTGCAATGCGGAGAAATTACTGTTTGTGCATTTACAATATTCATTGATTTTTGCCATTGAAAAACATCATGTTATTCATATACCAGAAATGTTTGAAGCTACTGACTGAATGAAAAGAGCTGGCATCTCACTCTCTTTGAATCTTCTTTATCATGCTAAGAGGAGCAGGAAAAAGCAAAAAAATTCAGAATTGCACCTTGCAATGTGGAGAAATAACTGTTTGTGCATTTACAATATTCATTGATTTTTGCCATTGAAAAACGTCCAGAAATGTTTGAAGCTACTGACTGAATGAAAGGAGCTGGCATCTCACTCTCTTTGAATCTTCTTTATCATGCTAAGAGGAGCAGGAAAAAGCAAAAAATTTCAGAATTGCACCTTGCAATGCGGAGAAATTACTGTTTGTGCATTTACAATATTCATTGATTTTTGCCATTGAAAAACATCATGTTATTCATATACCAGTAATGTTTGAAGCTACTGACTGAATGAAAAGAGCTGGCATCTCACTGTCTTTGAATCTTCTTTATCATGCTAAGAGGAGCAGGAAAAAGCAAAGATTTTCAGAATTGCACCTTGCAATGTGGTGAAATTACTGTTTGTGCATTTACAATATTCATTGATTTTTGCCATTGAAAAACGTCCAGAAATGTTTGAAGCTACTGACTGAATGAAAGCAGCTGGCATCTCACTCTCTTTGAATCTTCTTTATCATGCTAAGAGGAGCAGGAAAAAGCAAAAAATTTCAGAATTGCACCTTGCAATGCGGAGAAATTACTGTTTGTGCATTTACAATATTCATTGATTTTTGCCATTGAAAAACATCATGTTATTCATATACCAGAAATGTTTGAAGCTACTGACTGAATGAAAAGAGCTGGCATCTCACTCTCTTTGAATCTTCTTTATCATGCTAAGAGGAGCAGGAAAAAGCAAAAAATTTCAAAATTGCACCTTGCAATGTGGAGAAATTACTTCTTGTGCATTTACAATATTCATTGATTTTTGCCGATGAAAAACGTCCAGAAATGTTTGAAGCTACTGACTGAATGAAAAGAGCTGGCATCTCACTCTCTTTGAATCTTCTTTATCATGCTAAGAGGAGCAGGAAAAAGCAAAAAATTTCAAAATTGCACCTTGCAATGTGGAGAAATTACTGTTTGTGCATTTACAATATTCATTGATTTTTGCCATTGAAAAACATCATGTTATTCATATACCAGAAATGTTTGAAGCTACTGACTGAATGAAAAGAGCTGGCATCTCACTCTCTTTGAATCTTCTTTATCATGCTAAGAGGAGCAGGAAAAAGCAAAAATTTTCAGAATTGCACCTTGCAATGTGGAGAAATTACTGTTTGTGCATTTACAATATTCATTGATTTTTGCCATTGAAAAACGTCCAGAAATGTTTGAAGCTACTGACTGAATGAAAGGAGCTGGCATCTTACTCTCTTTGAATCTTCTTTATCATGCTAAGAGGAGCAGGAAAAAGCAAAAATTTCAGAATTGCACCTTGCAATGCGGAGAAATTACTGTTTGTGCATTTACAATATTCATTGATTTTTGCCATTGAAAAACATCATGTTATTCATATACCAGAAATGTTTGAAGCTACTGACTGAATGAAAAGAGCTGGCATCTCACTCTCTTTGAATCTTCTTCATCATGCTTAGAGGAGCAGGAAAAAGCAAAAAATTTCAAAATTGCACCTTGCAATGCGGAGAAATTACTGTTTGTGCATTTACAATATTCATTGATTTTTGCCATTGAAAAACATCATGTTATTCATATACCAGAAATGTTTGAAGCTACTGACTGAATGAAAAGAGCTGGCATCTCACTCTCTTTGAATCTTTTTTATCATGCTAAGAGGAGCAGGAAAAAGCAAAAATTTTCAGAATTGCACCTTGCAATGTGGAGAAGTTACTGTTTGTGCATTTACAATATTCATTGATTTTTGCCATTGAAAAACGTCCAGAAATGTTTGAAGCTACTGACTGAATGAAAAGAGCTGGCATCTCACTCTCTTTGAATCTTCTTTATCATGCTAAGAGGAGCAGGAAAAAGCAAAAAATTTCAGAATTGCACCTTGCAATGTGGAGAAATTACTGTTTGTGCATTTACAATATTCATTGATTTTTGCCATTGAAAAACGTCCAGAAATGTTTGAAGCTACTGACTGAATGAAAGGAGCTGGCATCTCACTCTCTTTGAATCTTCTTTATCATGCTAAGAGGAGCAGGAAAAAGCAAAAATTTCAGAATTGCATCTTGCAATGCGGAGAAATTACTGTTTGTGCATTTACAATATTCATTGATTTTTGCCATTGAAAAACATCATGTTATTCATATACCAGAAATGTTTGAAGCTACTGACTGAATGAAAAGAGCTGGCATCTCACTCTCTTTCAATCTTCTTTATCATGCTAAGAGGAGTAGGAAAAAGCAAAAAATTTCAGAATTGCACCTTGCAATGTGGAGAAATTACTGTTTGTGCATTTACAATATTCATTGATTTTTGCCATTGAAAAACGTCCAGAAATGTTTGAAGCTACTGACTGAATGAAAGGAGCTGGCATCTCACTCTCTTTGAATCTTCTTTATCATGCTAAGAGGAGCAGGAAAAAGCAAAAAATTTCAGAATTGCACCTTGCAATGCGGAGAAATTACTGTTTGTGCATTTACAATATTCATTGATTTTTGCCATTGAAAAACATCATGTTATTCATATACCAGAAATGTTTGAAGCTACTGACTGAGTGAAAAGAGCTGGCATCTCACTCTCTTTGAATCTTCTTTATCATGCTAAGAGGAGCAGGAAAAAGCAAAAAAATTCAGAATTGCACCTTGCAATGGGGAGAAATTACTGTTTGTGCATTTACAATATTCATTGATTTTTGCCATTGAAAAACGTCCAGAAATGTTTGAAGCTACTGACTGAATGAAAGGAGCTGGCATCTCACTCTCTTTGAATCTTCTTTATCATGCTAAGAGGAGCAGGAAAAAGCAAAAAATTTCAGAATTGCACCTTGCAATGCGGAGAAATTACTGTTTGTGCATTTACAATATTCATTGATTTTTGCCATTGAAAAACATCATGTTATTCATATACCAGAAATGTTTGAAGCTACTGACTGAATGAAAAGAGCTGGCATCTCACTCTCTTTGAATCTTCTTTATCATGCTAAGAGGAGCAGGAAAAAGCAAAAAATTTCAAAATTGCACCTTGCAATGTGGAGAAATTACTGTTTGTGCATTTACAATATTCATTGATTTTTGCCATTGAAAAACGTCCAGAAATGTTTGAAGCTACTGACTGAATGAAAAGAGCTGGCATCTCACTCTCTTTGAATTTCTTTATCATGCTAAGAGGAGCAGGAAAAAGCAAAAAATTTCAGAATTGCACCTTGCAATGTGGAGAAATTACTGTTTGTGCATTTACAATATTCATTGATTTTTGCCATTGAAAAACATCATGTTATTCATATACCAGAAATGTTTGAAGCTACTGACTGAATGAAAAGAGCTGGCATCTCACTCTCTTTGAATCTTCTTTATCATGCTAAGAGGAGCAGGAAAAAGCAAAAAATTTCAAAATTGCACCTTGCAATGTGGAGAAATTACTGTTTGTGCATTTACAATATTCATTGATTTTTGCCATTGAAAAACGTCCAGAAATGTTTGAAGCTACTGACTGAATGAAAAGAGCTGGCATCTCACTCTCTTTGAATTTCTTTATCATGCTAAGAGGAGCAGGAAAAAGCAAAAAATTTCAGAATTGCACCTTGCAATGTGGAGAAATTACTGTTTGTGCATTTACAATATTCATTGATTTTTGCCATTGAAAAACGTCCAGAAATGTTTGTAGCTACTGACTGAATGAAAGGAGCTGGCATCTCACTCTCTTTGAATCTTCTTTATCATGCTAAGAGGAGCAGGAAAAAGCAAAAAATTTCAGAATTGCACCTTGCAATGTGGAGAAACTACTGTTTGTGCATTTACAATATTCATTGATTTTTGCCATTTAAAAACATCATGTTATTCATATACCAGAAATGTTTGAAGCTACTGACTGAATGAAAAGAGCTGGCATCTCACTCTCTTTGAATCTTCTTTATCATGCTAAGAGGAGCAGGAAAAAGCAAAAGATTTCAGAATTGCACCTTGCAATGTGGAGAAACTACTGTTTGTGCATTTACAATATTCATTGATTTTTGCCATTGAAAAACATCCAGAAATGTTTGAAGCTACTGATTGAATGAAAGGAGCTGGCATCTCACTCTCTTTGAATCTTCTTTATCATGCTAAGAGGAGCAGGAAAAGGCAAAAAATTTCAGAATTGCACCTTGCAATGCGGAGAAATTACTGTTTGTGCATTTACAATATTCATTGATTTTTGCCATTGAAAAACATCATGTTATTCATATATCAGAAATGTTTGAAGCTACTGACTGAATGAAAAGAGCTGGCATCTCACTCTCTTTGAATCTTCTTTATCATGCTAAGAGGAGCAGGAAAAAGCAGAAAATTTCAGAATTGCACCTTGCAATGTGGAGAAACTACTGTTTGTGCATTTACAATATTCATTGTTTTTTGCCATTGAAAAACATCCAGAAATGTTTGAAGCTACTGACTGAATGAAAGGAGCTGGCATCTCACTCTCTTTGAATCTTCTTTATCATGCTAAGAGGAGCAGGAAAAAGAAAAAATTTCAGAATTGCACCTTGCAATGCGGAGAAATTACTGTTTGTGCATTTACAATATTCATTGATTTTTGCCATTGAAAAACATCATGTTATTCATATACCAGAAATGTTTGAAGCTACTGACTGAATGAAAAGAGCTGGCATCTCACTCTCTTTGAATCTTCTTTATCATGCTAAGAGGAGCAGGAAAAAGCAAAAAATTTCAGAATTGCACCTTGCAATGTGGAGAAATTAATGTTTGTGCATTTACAATATTCATTGATTTTTGCCATTGAAAAACGTCCAGAAATGTTTGAAGCTACTGACTGAATGAAAGGAGCTGGCATCTCACTCTCTTTGAATCTTCTTTATCATGCTAAGAGGAGCAGGAAAAAGCAAAAAAATTCAGAATTGCACCTTGCAATGCGGAGAAATTCCTGTTTGTGCATTTACAATATTCATTGATTTTTGCCATTGAAAAACATCATGTTATTCATATACCAGAAATGTTTGAAGCTACTGACTGAATGAAAAGAGCTGGCATCTCACTCTCTTTGAATCTTCTTTATCATGCTAAGAGGAGCAGGAAAAAGCAAAAAATTTCAGAATTGCACCTTGCAATGTGGAGAAATTACTGTTTGTGCATTTACAATATTCATTGATTTTTGCCATTGAAAAACGTCCAGAAATGTTTGAAGCTACTGACTGAATGAAAGGAGCTGGCATCTCACTCTCTTTGAATCTTCTTTATCATGCTAAGAGGAGCAGGAAAAAGCAAAAAATTTCAGAATTGCACCTTGCAATGCGGAGAAATTACTGTTTGTGCATTTACAATATTCATTGATTTTTGCCTTTGAAAAACATCATGTTATTCATATACCAGAAATGTTTGAAGCTACTGACTGAATGAAAAGAGCTGGGATCTCACTCTCTTTGAATCTTCTTTATCATGCTAAGAGGAGCAGGAAAAAGCAAAAAATTTCAGAATTGCACCTTGCAATGTGGAGAAATTACTGTTTGTGCATTTACAATATTCATTGATTTTTGCCATTGAAAAACGTCCAGAAATGTTTGAAGCTACTGACTGAATGAAAGGAGCTGGCATCTCACTCTCTTTGAATCTTCTTTATCATGCTAAGAGGAGCAGGAAAAAGCAAAAAATTTCAGAATTGCACCTTGCAATGCGGAGAAATTACTGTTTGTGCATTTACAATATTCATTGATTTTTGCCATTGAAAAACATCATGTTATTCATATATCAACAATGTTTGAAGCTACTGACTGAATGAAAAGAGCTGGCATCTCACTCTCTTTGAATCTTCTTTATCATGCTAAGAGGAGCAGGAAAAAGCAAAAAATTTCAGAATTGCACCTTGCAATGTGGAGAAACTACTGTTTGTGCATTTACAATATTCATTGATTTTTGCCATTGAAAAACGTCCAGAAATGTTTGAAGCTACTGACTGAATGAAAAGAGCTGGCATCTCACTCTCTCTGAATCTTCTTTATCATGCTAAGAGGAGCAGGAAAAAGCAAAAAAATTCAGAATTGCACCTTGCAATGCGGAGAAATTACTGTTTGTGCATTTACAATATTCATTGATTTTTGCCATTGAAAAACATCATGTTATTCATATACCAGAAATGTTTGAAGCTACTGACTGAATGAAAAGAGCTGGCATCTCACTCTCTTTGAATCCTCTTTATCATGCTAAGAGGAGCAGGAAAAAGCAAAAAATTTCAGAATTGCACCTTGCAATGTGGAGAAATTACTGTTTGTGCATTTACAATATTCATTGATTTTTGCCATTGAAAAACGTCCAGAAATGTTTGAAGCTACTGACTGAATGAAAGGAGCTGGCATCTCACTCTCTTTGAATCTTCTTTATCATGCTAAGAGGAGCAGGAAAAAGCAAAAAATTTCAGAATTGCATCTTGCAATGCGGAGAAATAACTGTTTGTGCATTTACAATATTCATTGATTTTTGCCATTGAAAAACATCATGTTATTCATATACCATAAATGTTTGAAGCTACTGACTGAATGAAAAGAGCTGGCATCTCACTCTCTTTGAATCTTCTTTATCATGCTAAGAGGAGCAGGAAAAAGCAAAAAATTTCAGAATTGCACCTTGCAATGTGGAGAAATTACTGTTTGTGCATTTACAATATTCATTGATTTTTGCCATTGAAAAACGTCCAGAAATGTTTGAAGCTACTGACTGAATGAAAGGAGCTGGCATCTCACTCTCTTTGAATCTTCTTTATCATGCTAAGAGGAGCAGGAAAAAGCAAAAAATTTCAGAATTGCACCTTGCAATGCGGAGAAATTACTGTTTGTGCATTTACAATATTCATTGATTTTTGCCATTGAAAAACATCATGTTATTCATATACCAGAAATGTTTGAAGCTACTGACTGAATGAAAAGAGCTGGCATCTCACTCTCTTTGAATCTTCTTTATCATGCTAAGAGGAGCAGGAAAAAGCAAAAAATTTCAGAATTGCACCTTGCAATGTGGAGAAATTACTGTTTGTGCATTTACAATATTCATTGATTTTTGCCATTGAAAAACATCCAGAAATGTTTGAAGCTACTGACTGAATGAAAGGAGCTGGCATCTCACTCTCTTTGAATCTTCTTTATCATGCTAAGAGGAGCAGGAAAAAGCAAAAAATTTCAGAATTGCACCTTGCAATGCGGAGAAATTACTGTTTGTGCATTTACAATATTCATTGATTTTTGCCATTGAAAAACATCATGTTATTCATATACCAGAAATGTTTGAAGCTACTGACTGAATGAAAAGAGCTGGCATCTCACTCTCTTTGAATCTTCTTTATCATGCTAAGAGGAGCAGGAAAAAGCAAAAAATTTCAGAATTGCACCTTGCAATGTGGAGAAATTACTGTTTGTGCATTTACAATATTCATTGATTTTTGCCATTGAAAAACGTCCAGAAATGTTTGAAGCTACTGACTGAATGAAAGGAGCTGGCATCTCACTCTCTTTGAATCTTCTTTATCATGCTAAGAGGAGCAGGAAAAGGCAAAAAATTTCAGAATTGCACTTTGCAATGCGGAGAAATTACTGTTTGTGCATTTACAATATTCATTGATTTTTGCCATTGAAAAACATCATGTTATTCATATACCAGAAATGTTTGAAGCTACTGACTGAATGAAAAGAGCTGGCATCTCACTCTCTTTGAATCTTCTTTATCATGCTAAGAGGAGCAGGAAAAAGCAAAAAATTTCAGAATTGCACCTTGCAATGTGGAGAAACTACTGTTTGTGAATTTACAATATTCATTGATTTTTGCCATTGAAAAACATCATGTTATTCATATACCAGAAATGTTTGAAGCTACTGACTGAATGAAAAGAGCTGGCATCTCACTCTCTTTGAATCTTCTTTATCATGCTAAGAGGAGCAGGAAAAAGCAAAAAATTTCAGAATTGCACATTTCAATGTGGAGAAATTACTGTTTGTGCATTTACAATATTCATTGATTTTTGCCATTGAAAAACGTCCAGAAATGTTTGAAGCTACTGACTGAATGAAAGGAGCTGGCATCTCACTCTCTTTGAATCTTCTTTATCATGCTAAGAGGAGCAGGAAAAAGCAAAAAAAATCAGAATTGCACCTTGCAATGCGGAGAAATTACTGTTTGTGCATTTACAATATTCATTGATTTTTGCCATTGAAAAACATCATGTTATTCATATACCAGAAATGTTTGAAGCTACTGACTGAATGAAAAGAGCTGGCATCTCACTCTCTTTGAATCTTCTTTATCATGCTAAGAGGAGCAGGAAAAAGCAAAAAATTTCACAATTGCACCTTGCAATGTGGAGAAATTACTGTTTGTGCATTTACAATATTCATTGATTTTTGCCATTGAAAAACGTCCAGAAATGTTTGAAGCTACTGACTGAATGAAAGGAGCTGGCATCTCACTCTCTTTGAATCTTCTTTATCATGCTAAGAGGAGCAGGAAAAAGCAAAAAATTTCAGAATTGCATCTTGCAATGCGGAGAAATAACTGTTTGTGCATTTACAATATTCATTGAATTTTGCCATTGAAAAACATCATGTTATTCATATACCAGAAATGTTTGAAGCTACTGACTGAATGAAAAGAGCTGGCATCTCACTCTCTTTGAATCTTCTTTATCATGCTAAGAGGAGCAGGAAAAAGCAAAAAATTTCAGAATTGCACCTTGCAATGTGGAGAAACTACTGTTTGTGCATTTACAATATTCATTGATTTTTGCCATTGAAAAACATCATGTTATTCATATACCAGAAATGTTTGAAGCTACTGACTGAATGAAAAGAGCTGGCATCTCACTCTCTTTGAATCTTCTTTATCATGCTAAGAGGAGCAGGAAAAAGCAAAAAATTTCAGAATTGCACATTTCAATGTGGAGAAATTACTGTTTGTGCATTTACAATATTCATTGATTTTTGCCATTGAAAAACGTCCAGAAATGTTTGAAGCTACTGACTGAATGAAAGGAGCTGGCATCTCACTCTCTTTGAATCTTCTTTATCATGCTGAGAGGAGCAGGAAAAAGCAAAAAAATTCAGAATTGCACCTTGCAATGCGGAGAAATTACTGTTTGTGCATTTACAATATTCATTGATTTTTGCCATTGAAAAACATCATGTTATTCATATACCAGAAATGTTTGAAGCTACTGACTGAATGAAAAGAGCTGGCATCTCACTCTCTTTGAATCTTCTTTATCATGCTAAGAGGAGCAGGAAAAAGCAAAAAATTTCAGAATTGCACCTTGCAATGTGGAGAAATTACTGTTTGTGCATTTACAATATTCATTGATTTTTGCCATTGAAAAACGTCCAGAAATGTTTGAAGCTACTGACTGAATGAAAGGAGCTGGCATCTCACTCTCTTTGAATCTTCTTTATCATGCTAAGAGGAGCAGGAAAAAGCAAAAAATTTCAGAATTGCATCTTGCAATGCGGAGAAATAACTGTTTGTGCATTTACAATATTCATTGATTTTTGCCATTGAAAAACATCATGTTATTCATATACCAGAAATGTTTGAAGCTACTGACTGAATGAAAAGAGCTGGCATCTCACTCTCTTTGAATCTTCTTTATCATGCTAAGAGGAGCAGGAAAAAGCAAAAAATTTCAGAATTGCACCTTGCAATGTGGAGAAATTACTGTTTGTGCATTTACAATATTCATTGATTTTTGCCATTGAAAATCGCCCAGAAATGTTTGAAGCTACTGACTGAATGAAAGGAGCTGGCATCTCACTCTCTTTGAATCTTCTTTATCATGCTAAGAGGAGCAGGAAAAAGCAAAAAATTTCAGAATTGCACCTTGCAATGCGGAGAAATTACTGTTTGTGCATTTACAATATTCATTGATTTTTGCCATTGAAAAACATCATGTTATTCATATACCAGAAATGTTTGAAGCTACTGACTGAATGAAAAGAGCTGGCATCTCACTCTCTTTGAATCTTCTTTATCATGCTAAGAGGAGCAGGAAAAAGCAAAAAATTTCAGAATTGCACCTTGCAATGTGGAGAAATTACTGTTTGTGCATTTACAATATTCATTGATTTTTGCCATTGAAAAACATCCAGAAATGTTTGAAGCTACTGACTGAATGAAAGGAGCTGGCATCTCACTCTCTTTGAATCTTCTTTATCATGCTAAGAGGAGCAGGAAAAAGCAAAAAATTTCAGAATTGCACCTTGCAATGCGGAGAAATTACTGTTTGTGCATTTACAATATTCATTGATTTTTGCCATTGAAAAACATCATGTTATTCATATACCAGAAATGTTTGAAGCTACTGACTGAATGAAAAGAGCTGGCATCTCACTCTCTTTGAATCTTTTTTATCATGCTAAGAGGAGCAGGAAAAAGCAAAAAATTTCAGAATTGCACCTTGCATTGTGGAGAAATTACTGTTTGTGCATTTACAATATTCATTGATTTTTGCCATTGAAAAACGTCCAGAAATGTTTGAAGCTACTGACTGAATGAAAGGAGCTGGCATCTCACTCTCTTTGAATCTTCTTTATCATGCTAAGAGGAGCAGGAAAAAGCAAAAAATTTCAGAATTGCACCTTGCAATGCGGAGAAATTACTGTTTGTGCATTTACAATATTCATTGATTTTTGCCATTGAAAAACATCATGTTATTCATATACCAGAAATGTTTGAAGCTACTGACTGAATGAAAAGAGCTGGCATCTCACTCTCTTTGAATCTTCTTTATCATGCTAAGAGGAGCAGGAAAAAGCTAAAAATTTCAGAAGTGCACCTTGCAATGTGGAGAAACTACTGTTTGTGCATTTACAATATTCATTGATTTTTGCCATTGAAAAACGTCCAGAAATGTTTGAAGCTACTGACTGAATGAAAGGAGCTGGCATCTCACTCTCTTTGAATCTTCTTTATCATGCTAAGAGGAGCAGGAAAAAGCAAAAAATTTCAGAATTGCATCTTGCAATGCGGAGAAATTACTGTTTGTGCATTTACAATATTCATTGATTTTTGCCATTGAAAAACATCATGTTATTCATATACCAGAAATGTTTGAAGCTACTGACTGAATGAAAAGAGCTGGCATCTCACTCTCTTTGAATCTTCTTTATCATGCTAAGAGGAGCAGGAAAAAGCAAAAAATTTCAGAATTGCACCTTGCAATGTGGAGAAATTACTGTTTGTGCATTTACAATATTCATTGATTTTTGCCATTGAAAAACGTCCAGAAATGTTTGAAGCTACTGACTGAATGAAAGGAGCTGGCATCTCACTCTCTTTGAATCTTCTTTATCATGCTAAGAGGAGGAGGAAAAAGCAAAAAATTTCAGAATTGCACCTTGCAATGCGGAGAAATTACTGTTTGTGCATTTACAATATTCATTGATTTTTGCCATTGAAAAACATCATGTTATTCATATACCAGAAATGTTTGAAGCTACTGACTGAATGAAAAGAGCTGGCATCTCACTCTCTTTGAATCTTCTTTATCATGCTAAGAGGAGCAGGAAAAAGCAAAAAAATTCAGAATTGCACCTTGCAATGTGGAGAAACTAAAGTTTGTGCATTTACAATATTCATTGATTTTTGCCATTGAAAAACATCCAGAAATGTTTGAAGCTACTGACTGAATGAAAGGAGCTGGCATCTCACTCTCTTTGAATCTTCTTTATCATGCTAAGAGGAGCAGGAAAAAGCAAAAAATTTCAGAATTGCACCTTGCAATGCGGAGAAATTACTGTTTGTGCATTTACAATATTCATTGATTTTTGCCATTGAAAAACATCATGTTATTCATATATCAGAAATGTTTGAAGCTACTGACTGAATGAAAAGAGCTGGCATCTCACTTTCTTTGAATCTTCTTTATCATGCTAAGAGGAGCAGGAAAAAGCAAAAAATTTCAGAATTGCACCTTGCAATGTGGAGAAACTACTGTTTGTGCATTTACAATATTCATTGATTTTTGCCATTGAAAAACGTCCAGAAATGTTTGAAGCTACTGACTGAATGAAAGCAGCTGGCATCTCACTCTCTTTGAATCTTCTTTATCATGCTAAGAGGAGCAGGAAAAAGCAAAAAATTTCAGAATTGCACCTTGCAATGCGGAGAAATTACTGTTTGTGCATTTACAATATTCATTGATTTTTGCCATTGAAAAACATCATGTTATTCATATACCAGAAATGTTTGAAGCTACTGACTGAATGAAAAGAGCTGGCATCTCACTCTCTTTGAATCTTCTTTATCATGCTAAGAGGAGCAGGAAAAAGCAAAAAATTTCAGAATTGCACATTGCAATGTGGAGAAATTACTCTTTGTGCATTTACAATATTCATTGATTTTTGCCATTGAAAAACGTCCAGAAATGTTTGAAGCTACTGACTGAATGAAAGGAGCTGGCATCTCACTCTCTTTGAATCTTCTTTATCATGCTAAGCGGAGCAGGAAAAAGCAAAAAATTTCAGAATTGCACCTTGCAATGCGGAGAAATTACTGTTTGTGCATTTACAATATTCATTGATTTTTGCCATTGAAAAACATCATGTTATTCATATACCAGAAATGTTTGAAGCTACTGACTGAATGAAAAGAGCTGGCATCTCACTCTCTTTGAATCTTCTTTATCATGCTAAGAGGAGCAGGAAAAAGCAAAAAATTTCAGAATTGCACCTTGCATTGTGGAGAAATTACTGTTTGTGCATTTACAATATTCATTGATTTTTGCCATTGAAAAACGTCCAGAAATGTTTGAAGCTACTCACTGAATGAAAGGAGCTGGCATCTCACTCTCTTTGAATCTTCTTTATCATGCTAAGAGGAGCAGGAAAAAGCAAAAAATTTCAGAATTGCACTTTGCAATGCGGAGAAATTACTGTTTGTGCATTTACAATATTCATTGATTTTTGCCATTGAAAAACATCATGTTATTCATATACCAGAAATGTTTGAAGCTACTGACTGAATGAAAAGAGCTGGCATCTCACTCTCTTTGAATCTTCTTTATCATGCTAAGAGGAGCAGGAAAAAGCAAAAAATTTCAGAATTGCACCTTGCAATGTGGAGAAACTACTGTTTGTGCATTTACAATATTCATTGATTTTTGCCATTGAAAAACGTCCAGAAATGTTTGAAGCTACTGACTGAATGAAAGGAGCTGGCATCTCACTCTCTTTGAATCTTCTTTATCATGCTAAGAGGAGCAGGAAAAAGCAAAAAATTTCAGAATTGCATCTTGCAATGCGGAGAAATTACTGTTTGTGCATTTACAATATTCATTGATTTTTGCCATTGAAAAACATCATGTTATTCATATACCAGAAATGTTTGAAGCTACTGACTGAATGAAAAGAGCTGGCATCTCACTCTCTTTGAATCTTCTTTATCATGCTAAGAGGAGCAGGAAAAAGCAAAAAATTTCAGAATTGCACCTTGCAATGTGGAGAAATTACTGTTTGTGCATTTACAATATTCATTGATTTTTGCCATTGAAAAACGTCCAGAAATGTTTGAAGCTACTGACTGAATGAAAGGAGCTGGCATCTCACTCTCTTTGAATCTTCTTTATCATGCTAAGAGGAGCAGGAAAAAGCAAAAAATTTCAGAATTGCACCTTGCAATGCGGAGAAATTACTGTTTGTGCATTTACAATATTCATTGATTTTTGCCATTGAAAAACATCATGTTATTCATATACCAGAAATGTTTGAAGCTACTGACTGAATGAAAAGAGCTGGCATCTCACTCTCTTTGAATCTTCTTTATCATGCTAAGAGGAGCAGGAAAAAGCAAAAAAATTCAGAATTGCACCTTGCAATGTGGAGAAACTACTGTTTGTGCATTTACAATATTCATTGATTTTTGCCATTGAAAAACGTCCAGAAATGTTTGAAGCTACTGACTGAATGAAAGGAGCTGGCATCTCACTCTCTTTGAATCTTCTTTATCATGCTAAGAGGAGCAGGAAAAAGCAAAAAATTTCAGAATTGCAACTTGCAATGCGGAGAAATTACTGTTTGTGCATTCACAATATTCATTGATTTTTGCCATTGAAAAACATCATGTTATTCATATATCAGAAATGTTTGAAGCTACTGACTGAATGAAAAGAGCTGGCATCTCACTCTCTTTGAATCTTCTTTATCATGCTAAGAGGAGCAGGAAAAAGCAAAAAATTTCAGAATTGCACCTTGCAATGTGGAGAAACTACTGTTTGTGCATTTACAATATTCATTGATTTTTGCCATTGAAAAACGTCCAGAAATGTTTGAAGCTACTGACTGAATGAAAGGAGCTGGCATCTCACTCTCTTTGAATCTTCTTTATCATGCTAAGAGGAGCAGGAAAAAGCAAAAAATTTCAGAATTGCACCTTGCAATGCGGAGAAATTACTGTTTGTGCATTTACAATATTCATTGATTTTTGCCATTGAAAAACATCATGTTATTCATATACCAGAAATGTTTGAAGCTACTGACTGAATGAAAAGAGCTGGCATCTCACTCTCTTTGAATCTTCTTTATCATGCTAAGAGGAGCAGGAAAAAGCAAAAAAATTCAGAATTGCGCCTTGCAATGTGGAGAAACTACTGTTTGTGCATTTACAATATTCATTGATTTTTTCCATTGAAAAACGTCCAGAAATGTTTGAAGCTACTGACTGAATGAAAGGAGCTGGCATCTCACTCTCTTTGAATCTTCTTTATCATGCTAAGAGGAGCAGGAAAAAGCAAAAAATTTCAGAATTGCACCTTGCAATGCGGAGAAATTACTGTTTGTGCATTTACAATATTCATTGATTTTTGCCATTGAAAAACATCATGTTATTCATATATCAGAAATGTTTGAAGCTACTGACTGAATGAAAAGAGCTGGCATCTCACTTTCTTTGAATCTTCTTTATCATGCTAAGAGGAGCAGGAAAAAGCAAAAAATTTCAGAATTGCACCTTGCAATGTGGAGAAACTACTGTTTGTGCATTTACAATATTCATTGATTTTTGCCATTGAAAAACGTCCAGAAATGTTTGAAGCTACTGTCTGAATGAAAGGAGCTGGCATCTCACTCTCTTTGAATCTTCTTTATCATGCTAAGCGGAGCAGGAAAAAGCAAAAAATTTCAGAATTGCACCTTGCAATGTGGAGAAATTACTGTTTGTGCATTTACAATATTCATTGATTTTTGCCATTGAAAAACATCATGTTATTCATATACCAGAAATGTTTGAAGCTACTGACTGAATGAAAAGAGCTGGCATCTCACTCTCTTTGAATCTTCTTTATCATGCTAAGAGGAGCAGGAAAAAGCAAAAAATTTCAGAATTGCACATTGCAATGTGGAGAATTACTCTTTGTGCATTTACAATATTCATTGATTTTTGCCATTGAAAAACTTCCAGAAATGTTTGAAGCTACTGACTGAATGAAAGGAGCTGGCATCTCACTCTCTTTGAATCTTCTTTATCATGCTAAGCGGAGCAGGAAAAAGCAAAAAATTTCAGAATTGCACCTTGCAATGCGGAGAAATTACTGTTTGTGCATTTACAATATTCATTGATTTTTGCCATTGAAGAACATCATGTTATTCATATACCAGAAATGTTTGAAGCTACTGACTGAATGAAAAGATCTGGCATCTCACTCTCTTTGAATCTTCTTTATCATGCTAAGAGGAGCAGGAAAAAGCAAAAAATTTCAGAATTGCACCTTGCATTGTGGAGAAATTACTGTTTGTGCATTTACAATATTCATTGATTTTTGCCATTGAAAAACGTCCAGAAATGTTTGAAGCTACTGACTGAATGAAAGGAGCTGGCATCTCACTCTCTTTGAATCTTCTTTATCATGCTAAGAGGAGCAGGAAAAAGCAAAAAATTTCAGAATTGCACTTTGCAATGCGGAGAAATTACTGTTTGTGCATTTACAATATTCATTGATTTTTGCCATTGAAAAACATCATGTTATTCATATACCAGAAATGTTTGAAGCTACTGACTGAATGAAAAGAGCTGGCATCTCACTCTCTTTGAATCTTCTTTATCATGCTAAGAGGAGCAGGAAAAAGCAAAAAATTTCAGAATTGCACCTTGCAATGTGGAGAAACTACTGTTTGTGCATTTACAATATTCATTGATTTTTGCCATTGAAAAACGTCCAGAAATGTTTGAAGCTACTGACTGAATGAAAGGAGCTGGCATCTCACTCTCTTTGAATCTTCTTTATCATGCTAAGAGGAGCAGGAAAAAGCAAAAAATTTCAGAATTGCATCTTGCAATGCGGAGAAATTACTGTTTGTGCATTTACAATATTCATTGATTTTTGCCATTGAAAAACATCATGTTATTCATATACCAGAAATGTTTGAAGCTACTGACTGAATGAAAAGAGCTGGCATCTCACTCTCTTTGAATCTTCTTTATCATGCTAAGAGGAGCAGGAAAAAGCAAAAAATTTCAGAATTGCACCTTGCAATGTGGAGAAATTACTGTTTGTGCATTTACAATATTCATTGATTTTTGCCATTGAAAAACGTCCAGAAATGTTTGAAGCTACTGACTGAATGAAAGGAGCTGGCATCTCACTCTCTTTGAATCTTCTTTATCATGCTAAGAGGAGCAGGAAAAAGCAAAAAATTTCAGAATTGCACCTTGCAATGCGGAGAAATTACTGTTTGTGCATTTACAATATTCATTGATTTTTGCCATTGAAAAATATCATGTTATTCATATACCAGAAATGTTTGAAGCTAGTGACTGAATGAAAAGAGCTGGCATCTCACTCTCTTTGAATCTTCTTTATCATGCTAAGAGGAGCAGGAAAAAGCAAAAAATTTCAGAATTGCACCTTGCAATGTGGAGAAACTACTGTTTGTGCATTTACAATATTCATTGATTTTTGCCATTGAAAAACGTCCAGAAATGTTTGAAGCTACTGACTGAATGAAAGGAGCTGGCATCTCACTCTCTTTGAATGTTCTTTATCATGCTAAGAGGAGCAGGAAAAAGCAAAAAATTTCAGAATTGCACCTTGCAATGCGGAGAAATTACTGTTTGTGCATTTACAATATTCATTGATTTTTGCCATTGAAAAACATCATGTTATTCATATATCAGAAATGTTTGAAGCTACTGACTGAATGAAAAGAGCTGGCATCTCACTCTCTTTGAATCTTCTTTATCATGCTAAGAGGAGCAGGAAAAAGCAAAAAATTTCAGAATTGCACCTTGCAATGTGGAGAAACTACTGTTTGTGCATTTACAATATTCATTGATTTTTGCCATTGAAAAACGTCCAGAAATGTTTGAAGCTACTGACTGAATGAAAGGAGCTGGCATCTCACTCTCTTTGAATCTTCTTTATCATGCTATGAGGAGCAGGAAAAAGCAAAAAATTTCAGAATTGCACCTTGCAATGCGGAGAAATTACTGTTTGTGCATTTACAATATTCATTGATTTTTGCCATTGAAAAACATCATGTTATTCATATACCAGAAATGTTTGAAGCTACTGACTGAATGAAAAGAGCTGGCATCTCACTCTCTTTGAATCTTCTTTATCATGCTAAGAGGAGCAGGAAAAAGCAAAAAAATTCAGAATTGCACCTTGCAATGTGGAGAAACTACTGTTTGTGCATTTACAATATTCATTGATTTTTGCCATTGAAAAACGTCCAGAAATGTTTGAAGCTACTGACTGAATGAAAGGAGCTGGCATCTCACTCTCTTTGAATCTTCTTTATCATGCTAAGAGGAGCAGGAAAAAGCAAAAAATTTCAGAATTGCACCTTGCAATGTGGAGAAATTACTGTTTGTGCATTTACAATATTCATTGATTTTTGCCATTGAAAAACATCATGTTATTCATATATCAGAAATGTTTGAAGCTACTGACTGAATGAAAAGAGCTGGCATCTCACTTTCTTTGAATCTTCTTTATCATGCTAAGAGGAGCAGGAAAAAGCAAAAAATTTCAGAATTGCACCTTGCAATGTGGAGAAACTACTGTTTGTGCATTTACAATATTCATTGATTTTTGCCATTGAAAAACGTCCAGAAATGTTTGAAGCTACTGACTGAATGAAAGCAGCTGGCATCTCACTCTCTTTGAATCTTCTTTATCATGCTAAGAGGAGCAGGAAAAAGCAAAAAATTTCAGAATTGCACCTTGCAATGCGGAGAAATTACTGTTTGTGCATTTACAATATTCATTGATTTTTGCCATTGAAAAACATCATGTTATTCATATACCAGAAATGTTTGAAGCTACTGACTGAATGAAAAGAGCTGGCATCTCACTCTCTTTGAATCTTCTTTATCATGCTAAGAGGAGCAGGAAAAAGCAAAAAATTTCAGAATTGCACCTTGCAATGTGGAGAAATTACTCTTTGTGCATTTACAATATTCATTGATTTTTGCCATTGAAAAACGTCCAGAAATGTTTGAAGCTACTGACTGAATGAAAGGAGCTGGCATCTCACTCTCTTTGAATCTTCTTTATCATGCTAAGCGGAGCAGGAAAAAGCAAAAAATTTCAGAATTGCACCTTGCAATGCGGAGAAATTACTGTTTGTGCATTTACAATATTCATTGATTTTTGCCATTGAAAAACATCATGTTATTCATATACCAGAAATGTTTGAAGCTACTGACTGAATGAAAAGAGCTGGCATCTCACTCTCTTTGAATCTTCTTTATCATGCTAAGAGGAGCAGGAAAAAGCAAAAAATTTCAGAATTGCACCTTGCATTGTGGAGAAATTACTGTTTGTGCATTTACAATATTCATTGATTTTTGTCATTGAAAAACGTCCAGAAATGTTTGAAGCTACTGACTGAATGAAAGGAGCTGGCATCTCACTCTCTTTGAATCTTCTTTATCATGCTAAGAGGAGCAGGAAAAAGCAAAAAATTTCAGAATTGCACCTTGCAATGCGGAGAAATTACTGTTTGTGCATTTACAATATTCATAGATTTTTGCCATTGAAAAACATCATGTTATTCATATACCAGAAATGTTTGAAGCTACTGACTGAATGAAAAGAGCTGGCATCTCACTCTCTTTGAATCTTCTTTATCATGCTAAGAGGAGCAGGAAAAAGCAAAAAATTTCAGAATTGCACCTTGCAATGTGGAGAAACTACTGTTTGTGCATTTACAATATTCATTGATTTTTGCCATTGAAAAAAACGTCCAGAAATGTTTGAAGCTACTGACTGAATGAAAGGAGCTGGCATCTCACTCTCTTTGAATCTTCTTTATCATGCTAAGAGGAGCAGGAAAAAGCAAAAAATTTCAGAATTGCATCTTGCAATGCGGAGAAATTACTGTTTGTGCATTTACAATATTCATTGATTTTTGCCATTGAAAAACATCATGTTATTCATATACCAGAAATGTTTGAAGCTACTGACTGAATGAAAAGAGCTGGCATCTCACTCTCTTTGAATCTTCTTTATCATGCTAAGAGGAGCAGGAAAAAGCAAAAAATTTCAGAATTGCACCTTGCAATGTGGAGAAATTACTGTTTGTGCATTTACAATATTCATTGATTTTTGCCATTGAAAAACGTCCAGAAATGTTTGAAGCTACTGACTGAATGAAAGGAGCTGGCATCTCACTCTCTTTGAATCTTCTTTATCATGCTAAGAGGAGCAGGAAAAAGCAAAAAATTTCAGAATTGCACCTTGCAATGCGGAGAAATTACTGTTTGTGCATTTACAATATTCATTGATTTTTGCCATTGAAAAACATCATGTTATTCATATATCAGAAATGTTTGAAGCTACTGACTGAATGAAAAGAGCTGGCATCTCACTTTCTTTGAATCTTCTTTATCATGCTAAGAGGAGCAGGAAAAAGCAAAAAATTTCAGAATTGCACCTTGCAATGTGGAGAAACTACTGTTTGTGCATTTACAATATTCATTGATTTTTGCCATTGAAAAACGTCCAGAAATGTTTGAAGCTACTGACTGAATGAAAGCAGCTGGCATCTCACTCTCTTTGAATCTTCTTTATCATGCTAAGAGGAGCAGGAAAAAGCAAAAAATTTCAGAATTGCACCTTGCAATGCGGAGAAATTACTGTTTGTGCATTTACAATATTCATTGATTTTTGCCATTGAAAAACATCATGTTATTCATATACCAGAAATGTTTGAAGCTACTGACTGAATGAAAAGAGCTGGCATCTCACTCTCTTTGAATCTTCTTTATCATGCTAAGAGGAGCAGGAAAAAGCAAAAAATTTCAGAATTGCACCTTGCAATGTGGAGAAATTACTCTTTGTGCATTTACAATATTCATTGATTTTTGCCATTGAAAAACGTCCAGAAATGTTTGAAGCTACTGACTGAATGAAAGGAGCTGGCATCTCACTCTCTTTGAATCTTCTTTATCATGCTAAGCGGAGCAGGAAAAAGCAAAAAATTTCAGAATTGCACCTTGCAATGCGGAGAAATTACTGTTTGTGCATTTACAATATTCATTGATTTTTGCCATTGAAAAACATCATGTTATTCATATACCAGAAATGTTTGAAGCTACTGACTGAATGAAAAGAGCTGGCATCTCACTCTCTTTGAATCTTCTTTATCATGCTAAGAGGAGCAGGAAAAAGCAAAAAATTTCAGAATTGCACCTTGCATTGTGGAGAAATTACTGTTTGTGCATTTACAATATTCATTGATTTTTGCCATTGAAAAACGTCCAGAAATGTTTGAAGCTACTGACTGAATGAAAGGAGCTGGCATCTCACTCTCTTTGAATCTTCTTTATCATGCTAAGAGGAGCAGGAAAAAGCAAAAAATTTCAGAATTGCACCTTGCAATGCGGAGAAATTACTGTTTGTGCATTTACAATATTCATAGATTTTTGCCATTGAAAAACATCATGTTATTCATATACCAGAAATGTTTGAAGCTACTGACTGAATGAAAAGAGCTGGCATCTCACTCTCTTTGAATCTTCTTTATCATGCTAAGAGGAGCAGGAAAAAGCAAAAAATTTCAGAATTGCACCTTGCAATGTGGAGAAACTACTGTTTGTGCATTTACAATATTCATTGATTTTTGCCATTGAAAAACGTCCAGAAATGTTTGAAGCTACTGACTGAATGAAAGGAGCTGGCATCTCACTCTCTTTGAATCTTCTTTATCATGCTAAGAGGAGCAGGAAAAAGCAAAAAATTTCAGAATTGCATCTTGCAATGCGGAGAAATTACTGTTTGTGCATTTACAATATTCATTGATTTTTGCCATTGAAAAACATCATGTTATTCATATACCAGAAATGTTTGAAGCTACTGACTGAATGAAAAGAGCTGGCATCTCACTCTCTTTGAATCTTCTTTATCATGCTAAGAGGAGCAGGAAAAAGCAAAAAATTTCAGAATTGCACCTTGCAATGTGGAGAAATTACTGTTTGTGCATTTACAATATTCATTGATTTTTGCCATTGAAAAACGTCCAGAAATGTTTGAAGCTACTGACTGAATGAAAGGATCTGGCATCTCACTCTCTTTGAATCTTCTTTATCATGCTAAGAGGAGCAGGAAAAAGCAAAAAATTTCAGAATTGCACCTTGCAATGCGGAGAAATTACTGTTTGTGCATTTACAATATTCATTGATTTTTGCCATTGAAAAACATCATGCTATTCATATACCAGAAATGTTTGAAGCTACTGACTGAATGAAAAGAGCTGGCATCTCACTCTCTTTGAATCTTCTTTATCATGCTAAGAGGAGCAGGAAAAAGCAAAAAATTTCAGAATTGCACCTTGCAATGTGGAGAAACTACTGTTTGTGCATTTACAATATTCATTGATTTTTGCCATTGAAAAACGTCCAGAAATGTTTGAAGCTACTGACTGAATGAAAGGAGCTGGCATCTCACTCTCTTTGAATCTTCTTTATCATGCTAAGAGGAGCAGGAAAAAGCAAAAAATTTCAGAATTGCACCTTGCAATGCGGAAAAATTACTGTTTGTGCATTTACAATATTCATTGATTTTTGCCATTGAAAAACATCATGTTATTCATATATCAGAAATGTTTGAAGCTACTGACTGAATGAAAAGAGCTGGCATCTCACTCTCTTTGAATCTTCTTTATCATGCTAAGAGGAGCAGGAAAAAGCAAAAAATTTCAGAATTGCACCTTGCAATGTGGAGAAACTACTTTTTGTGCATTTACAATATTCATTGATTTTTGCCATTGAAAAACGTCCATAAATGTTTGAAGCTACTGACTGAATGAAAGGAGCTGGCATCTCACTCTCTTTGAATCTTCTTTATCATGCTATGAGGAGCAGGAAAAAGCAAAAAATTTCAGAATTGCACCTTGCAATGCGGAGAAATTACTGTTTGTGCATTTACAATATTCATTGATTTTTGCCATTGAAAAACATCATGTTATTCATATACCAGAAATGTTTGAAGCTACTGACTGAATGAAAAGAGCTGGCATCTCACTCTCTTTGAATCTTCTTTATCATGCTAAGAGGAGCAGGAAAAAGCAAAAAATTTCAGAATTGCACATTGCAATGTGGAGAAATTACTCTTTGTGCATTTACAATATTCATTGATTTTTGCCATTGAAAAACGTCCAGAAATGTTTGAAGCTACTGACTGAATGAAAGGAGCTGGCATCTCACTCTCTTTGAATCTTCTTTATCATGCTAAGAGGAGCAGGAAAAAGCAAAAAATTTCAGAATTGCACCTTGCAATGCGGAGAAATTAATGTTTGTGCATTTACAATATTCATTGATTTTTGCCATTGAAAAACATCATGTTATTCATATACCAGAAATGTTTGAAGCTACTGACTGAATGAAAAGAGCTGGCATCTCACTCTCTTTGAATCTTCTTTATCATGCTAAGAGGAGCAGGAAAAAGCAAAAAATTTCAGAATTGCACCTTGCAATGTGGAGAAATTACTGTTTGTGCATTTACAATATTCATTGATTTTTGCCATTGAAAAACGTCCAGAAATGTTTGAAGCTACTGACTGAATGAAAGGAGCTGGCATCTCACTCTCTTTGAATCTTCTTTATCATGCTAAGAGGAGCAGGAAAAAGCAAAAAAATTCAGAATTGCACCTTGCAATGCAGAGAAATTACTGTTTGTGCATTTACAATATTCATTGATTTTTGCCATTGAAAAACATCATGTTATTCATATACCAGAAATGTTTGAAGCTACTGACTGAATGAAAAGAGCTGGCATCTCACTCTCTTTGAATCTTCTTTATCATGCTAAGAGGAGCAGGAAAAAGCAAAAAATTTCAGAATTGAACCTTGCAATGTGGAGAAATTACTGTTTGTGCATTTAAAATATTCATTGATTTTTGCCATTGAAAAACGTCCAGAAATGTTTGAAGCTACTGACTGAATGAAAGGAGCTGGCATCTCACTCTCTTTGAATCTTCTTTATCATGCTAAGAGGAGCAGGAAAAAGCAAAAAATTTCAGAATTGCACATTGCAATGTGGAGAAATTACTCTTTGTGCATTTACAATATTCATTGATTTTTGCCATTGAAAAACGTCCAGAAAAGTTTGAAGCTACTGACTGAATGAAAGGAGCTGGCATCTCACTCTCTTTGAATCTTCTTTATCATGCTAAGCGGAGCAGGAAAAAGCAAAAAATTTCAGAATTGCACCTTTCAATGCGGAGAAATTACTGTTTGTGCATTTACAATATTCATTGATTTTTGCCATTGAAAAACATCATGTTATTCATATACCAGAAATGTTTGAAGCTACTGACTGAATGAAAAGAGCTGGCATCTCACTCTCTTTGAATCTTCTTTATCATGCTAAGAGGAGCAGGAAAAAGCAAAAAATTTCAGAATTGCACCTTGCAATGTGGAGAAATTACTGTTTGTGCATTTACAATATTCATTGATTTTTGCCATTGAAAAACGTCCAGAAATGTTTGAAGCTACTGACTGAATGAAAGGAGCTGGCATCTCACTCTCTTTGAATCTTCTTTATCATGCTAAGAGGAGCAGGAAAAAGCAAAAAATTTCAGAATTGCACCTTGCAATGCGGAGAAATTACTGTTTGTGCATTTACAATATTCATTGATTTTTGCCATTGAAAAACATCATGTTATTCATATACCAGAAATGTTTGAAGCTACTGACTGAATGAAAAGAGCTGGCATCTCACTCTCTTTGAATCTTCTTTATCATGCTAAGAGGAGCAGGAAAAAGCAAAAAATTTCAGAATTGCACCTTGCAATGTGGAGAAATTACTGTTTGTGCATTTACAATATTCATTGATTTTTGCCATTGAAAAACGTCCAGAAATGTTTGAAGCTACTGACTGAATGAAAGGAGCTGGCATCTCACTCTCTTTGAATCTTCTTTATCATGCTAAGAGGAGCAGGAAAAAGCAAAAAATTTCAGAATTGCACCTTGCAATGCGGAGAAATTACTGTTTGTGCATTTACAATATTCATTGATTTTTGCCATTGAAAAACATCATGTTATTCATATACCAGAAATGTTTGAAGCTACTGACTGAATGAAAAGAGCTGGCATCTCACTCTCTTTGAATCTTCTTTATCATGCTAAGAGGAGCAGGAAAAAGCAAAAAATTTCAGAATTGCACCTTGCAATGTGGAGAAACTACTGTTTGTGCATTTACAATATTCATTGATTTTTGCCATTGAAAAACGTCCAGAAATGTTTGAAGCTACTGACTGAATGAAAGGAGCTGGCATCTCACTCTCTTTGAATCTTCTTTATCATGCTAAGAGGAGCAGGAAAAAGCAAAAAATTTCAGAATTGCACCTTGCAATGCGGAGAAATTACTGTTTGTGCATTTACAATATTCATTGATTTTTGCCATTGAAAAACATCATGTTATTCATATATCAGAAATGTTTGAAGCTACTGACTGAATGAAAAGAGCTGGCATCTCACTCTCTTTGAATCTTCTTTATCATGCTAAGAGGAGCAGGAAAAAGCAAAAAATTTCAGAATTGCACCTTGCAATGTGGAGAAACTACTGTTTGTGCATTTACAATATTCATTGATTTTTGCCATTGAAAAACGTCCAGAAATGTTTGAAGCTACTGACTGAATGAAAGGAGCTGGCATCTCACTCTCTTTGAATCTTCTTTATCATGCTAAGAGGAGCAGGAAAAAGCAAAAAATTTCAGAATTGCACCTTGCAATGCGGAGAAATTACTGTTTGTGCATTTACAATATTCATTGATTTTTGCCATTGAAAAACATCATGTTATTCATATACCAGAAATGTTTGAAGCTACTGACTGAATGAAAAGAGCTGGCATCTCACTCTCTTTGAATCTTCTTTATCATGCTAAGGGGAGCAGGAAAAAGCAAAAAATTTCAGAATTGCACATTGCAATGTGGAGAAATTACTGTTTGTGCATTTACAATATTCATTGATTTTTGCCATTGAAAAACGTCCAGAAATGTTTGAAGCTACTGACTGAATGAAAGGAGCTGGCATCTCACTCTCTTTGAATCTTCTTTATCATGCTAAGAGGAGCAGGAAAAAGCAAAAAATTTCAGAATTGCACCTTGCAATGCGGAGAAATTACTGTTTGTGCATTTACAATATTCATTGATTTTTGCCATTGAAAAACATCATGTTATTCATATACCAGAAATGTTTGAAGCTACTGACTGAATGAAAAGAGCTGGCATCTCACTCTCTTTGAATCTTCTTTATCATGCTAAGAGGAGCAGGAAAAAGCAAAAAATTTCAGAATTGCACCTTGCAATGTGGAGAAATTACTGTTTGTGCATTTACAATATTCATTGATTTTTGCCATTGAAAAACGTCCAGAAATGTTTGAAGCTACTGACTGAATGAAAGGAGCTGGCATCTCAATCTCTTTGAATCTTCTTTATCATGCTAAGAGGAGCAGGAAAAAGCAAAAAAATTCAGAATTGCACCTTGCAATGCGGAGAAATTACTGTTTGTGCATTTACAATATTCATTGATTTTTGCCATTGAAAAACATCATGTTATTCATATACCAGAAATGTTTGAAGCTACTGACTGAATGAAAAGAGCTGGCATCTCACTCTCTTTGAATCTTCTTTATCATGCTAAGAGGAGCAGGAAAAAGCAAAAAATTTCAGAATTGCACCTTGCAATGTGGAGAAATTACTGTTTGTGCATTTACAATATTCATTGATTTTTGCCATTGAAAAACGTCCAGAAATGTTTGAAGCTACTGACTGAATGAAAGGAGCTGGCATCTCACTCTCTTTGAATCTTCTTTATCATGCTAAGAGGAGCAGGAAAAAGCAAAAAATTTCAGAATTGCACCTTGCAATGCGGAGAAATTACTGTTTGTGCATTTACAATATTCATTGATTTTTGCCATTGAAAAACATCATGTTATTCATATACCAGAAATGTTTGAAGCTACTGACTGAATGAAAAGAGCTGGCATCTCACTCTCTTTGAATCTTCTTTATCATGCTAAGAGGAGCAGGAAAAAGCAAAAAATTTCAGAATTGCACCTTGCAATGTGGAGAAATTACTGTTTGTGCATTTACAATATTCATTGATTTTTGCCATTGAAAAACGTCCAGAAATGTTTGAAGCTACTGACTGAATGAAAGGAGCTGGCATCTCACTCTTTTTGAATCTTCTTTATCATGCAAAGAGGAGCAGGAAAAAGCAAAAAATTTCAGAATTGCACCTTGCAATGCGGAGAAATTACTGTTTGTGCATTTACAATATTCATTGATTTTTGCCATTGAAAAACATCATGTTATTCATATACCAGAAATGTTTGAAGCTACTGACTGAATGAAAAGAGCTGGCATCTCACTCTCTTTGAATCTTCTTTATCATGCTAAGAGGAGCAGGAAAAAGCAAAAAATTTCAGAATTGCACCTTGCAATGTGGAGAAACTACTGTTTGTGCATTTACAATATTCATTGATTTTTGCCATTGAAAAACGTCCAGAAATGTTTGAAGCTACTGACTGAATGAAAGGAGCTGGCATCTCACTCTCTTTGAATCTTCTTTATCATGCTAAGAGGAGCAGGAAAAAGCAAAAAATTTCAGAATTGCACCTTGCAATGCGGAGAAATTACTGTTTGTGCATTTACAATATTCATTGATTTTTGTCATTGAAAAACATCATGTTATTCATATACCAGAAATGTTTGAAGCTACTGACTGAATGAAAAGAGCTGGCATCTCACTCTCTTTGAATCTTCTTTATCATGCTAAGAGGAGCAGGAAAAAGCAAAAAATTTCAGAATTGCACATTGCAATGTGGAGAAATTACTCTTTGTGCATTTACAATATTCATTGATTTTTGCCATTGAAAAACATCCAGAAATGTTTGAAGCTACTGACTGAATGAAAGGAGCTGGCATCTCACTCTCTTTGAATCTTCTTTATCATGCTAAGAGGAGCAGGAAAAAGCAAAAAATTTCAGAATTGCAGCTTGCAATGCGGAGAAATTACTGTTTGTGCATTTACAATATTCATTGATTTTTGCCATTGAAAAACATCATGTTATTCATATACCAGAAATGTTTGAAGCTACTGACTGAATGAAAAGAGCTGGCATCTCACTCTCTTTGAATCTTCTTTATCATGCTAAGAGGAGCAGGAAAAAGCAAAAAATTTCAGAATTGCACCTTGCAATGTGGAGAAATTACTGTTTGTGCATTTACAATATTCATTGATTTTTGCCATTGAAAAACGTCCAGAAATGTTTGAAGCTACTGACTGAATGAAAGGAGCTGGCATCTCACTCTCTTTGAATCTTCTTTATCATGCTAAGAGGAGCAGGAAAAAGCAAAAAAATTCAGAATTGCACCTTGCAATACGGAGAAATTACTGTTTGTGCATTTACAATATTCATTGATTTTTGCCATTGAAAAACATCATGTTATTCATATACCAGAAATGTTTGAAGCTACTGACTGAATGAAAAGAGCTGGCATCTCACTCTCTTTGAATCTTCTTTATCATGCTAAGAGGAGCAGGAAAAAGCAAAAAATTTCAGAATTGCACCTTGCAATGTGGAGAAATTACTGTTTGTGCATTTACAATATTCATTGATTTTTGCCATTGAAAAACGTCCAGAAATGTTTGAAGCTACTGACTGAATGAAAGGAGCTGGCATCTCACTCTCTTTGAATCTTCTTTATCATGCTAAGAGGAGCAGGAAAAAGCAAAAAATTTCAGAATTGCACCTTGCAATGCGGAGAAATTACTGTTTGTGCATTTACAATATTCATTGATTTTTGCCATTGAAAAACATCATGTTATTCATATATCAGAAATGTTTGAAGATACTGTCTGAATGAAAAGAGCTGGCATCTCACTCTCTTTGAATCTTCTTTATCATGCTAAGAGGAGCAGGAAAAAGCAAAAAATTTCAGAATTGCACCTTGCAATGTGGAGAAATTACTGTTTGTGCATTTACAATATTCATTGATTTTTGCCATTGAAAAACATCCAGAAATGTTTGAAGTTACTGACTGAATGAAAGGAGCTGGCATCTCACTCTCTTTGAATCTTCTTTATCATGCTAAGAGGAGCAGGAAAAAGCAAAAAATTTCAGAATTGCACCTTGCAATGCGGAGAAATTACTGTTTGTGCATTTACAATATTCATTGATTTTTGCCATTGAAAAACATCATGTTATTCATATACCAGAAATGTTTGAAGCTACTGACTGAATGAAAAGAGCTGGAATCTCACTCTCTTTGAATCTTCTTTATCATGCTAAGAGGAGCAGGAAAAAGCAAAAAATTTCAGAATTGCACCTTGCAATGTGGAGAAATTACTGTTTGTGCATTTACAATATTCATATATTTTTGCCATTGAAAAACGTCCAGAAATGTTTGAAGCTACTGACTGAATGAAAGGAGCTGGCATCTCACTCTTTTTGAATCTTCTTTATCATGCTAAGAGGAGCAGGAAAAAGCAAAAAATTTCAGAATTGCACCTTGCAATGCGGAGAAATTACTGTTTGTGCATTTACAATATTCATTGATTTTTGCCATTGAAAAACATCATGTTATTCAAATACCAGAAATGTTTGAAGCTACTGACTGAATGAAAAGAGCTGGCATCTCACTCTCTTTGAATCTTCTTTATCATGCTAAGAGGAGCAGGAAAAAGCAAAAAATTTCAGAATTGCACCTTGCAATGTGGAGAAATTACTGTTTGTGCAATTACAATATTCATTGATTTTTGCCATTGAAAAACGTCCAGAAATGTTTGAAGCTACTGACTGAATGAAAGGAGCTGGCATCTCACTCTCTTTGAATCTTATTTATCTTGCTAAGTGGAGCAGGAAAAAGCAGAAAAATTCACAATTGCACGTTGCAATGCGGAGAAACTACTGTTTGTGCATTTACATTATTCATTTATTTTTGTCATTGAAAAACATCATGTTATTCATATACCAGAAATGTTTGAAGCTACTGACTGAATGAAAAGAGCTGGCATCTCACTCTCTTTGAATCTTCTTTATCATGCTAAGAGGAGCAGGAAAAAGCAAAAAATTTCAGAATTGCACCTTGCAATGTGGAGAAATTACTGTTTGTGCATTTACAATATTCATTGATTTTTGCCATTGAAAAACGTCCAGAAATGTTTGAAGCTACTGACTGAATGAAAGGAGCTGGCATCTCACTCTCTTTGAATCTTCTTTATCATGCTAAGAGGAGCAGGAAAAAGCAAAAAATTTCAGAATTGCACCTTGCAATGCGGAGAAATTACTGTTTGTGCATTTACAATATTCATTGATTTTTGCCATTGTAAAACATCATGTTATTCATATACCAGAAATGTTTGAAGCTACTGACTGAATGAAAAGAGCTGGCATCTCACTCTCTTTGAATCTTCTTTATCATGCTAAGACGAGCAGGAAAAAGCAAAAAATTTCAGAATTGCACCTTGCAATGCGGAGAAATTACTGTTTGTGCATTTACAATATTCATTGATTTTTGCCATTGAAAAACGTCCAGAAATGTTTGAAGCTACTGACTGAATGAAAGGAGCTGGCATCTCTCTCTCTTTGAATCTTCTTTATCATGCTAAGAGGAGCAGGAAAAAGCAAAAAATTTCAGAATTGCACCTTGCAATGCGGAGAAATTACTGTTTGTGCATTTACAATATTCATTGATTTTTGCCATTGAAAAACATCATGTTATTCATATACCAGAAATGTTTGAAGCTACTGACTGAATGAAAAGAGCTGGCATCTCACTCTCTTTGAATCTTCTTTATCATGCTAAGAGGAGCAGGAAAAAGCAAAAAATGTAAGAATTGCACCTTGCAATGTGGAGAAATTACTGTTTGTGCATTTACAATATTCATTGATTTTTGCCATTGAAAAACGTCCAGAAATGTTTGAAGCTACTGACTGAATGAAAGGAGCTGGCATCTCACTCTCTTTGAATCTTCTTTATCATGCTAAGAGGAGCAGGAAAAAGCAAAAAATTTCAGAATTGCACCTTGCAATGCGGAGAAATTACTGTTTGTGCATTTACAATATTCATTGATTTTTGCCATTGAAAAACATCATGTTATTCATATACCAGAAATGTTTGAAGCTACTGACTGAATGAAAAGAGCTGGCATCTCACTCTCTTTGAATCTTCTTTATCATGCTAAGAGGAGCAGGAAAAAGCAAAAAATTTCAGAATTGCACCTTGCAATGTGGAGAAACTACTGTTTGTGCATTTACAATATTCATTGATTTTTGCCATTGAAAAACGTCCAGAAATGTTTGAAGCTACTGACTGAATGAAAGGAGCTGGCATCTCACTCTCTTTGAATCTTCTTTATCATGCTAAGAGGAGCAGGAAAAAGCAAAAAATTTCAGAATTGCACCTTGCAATGCGGAGAAATTACTGTTTGTGCATTTACAATATTCATTGATTTTTGTCATTGAAAAACATCATGTTATTCATATACCAGAAATGTTTGAAGCTACTGACTGAATGAAAAGAGCTGGCATCTCACTCTCTTTGAATCTTCTTTATCATGCTAAGAGGAGCAGGAAAAAGCAAAAAATTTCAGAATTGCACATTGCAATGTGGAGAAATTACTCTTTGTGCATTTACAATATTCATTGATTTTTGCCATTGAAAAACATCCAGAAATGTTTGAAGCTACTGACTGAATGAAAGGAGCTGGCATCTCACTCTCTTTGAATCTTCTTTATCATGCTAAGAGGAGCAGGAAAAAGCAAAAAATTTCAGAATTGCAGCTTGCAATGCGGAGAAATTACTGTTTGTGCATTTACAATATTCATTGATTTTTGCCATTGAAAAACATCATGTTATTCATATACCAGAAATGTTTGAAGCTACTGACTGAATGAAAAGAGCTGGCATCTCACTCTCTTTGAATCTTCTTTATCATGCTAAGAGGAGCAGGAAAAAGCAAAAAATTTCAGAATTGCACCTTGCAATGTGGAGAAATTACTGTTTGTGCATTTACAATATTCATTGATTTTTGCCATTGAAAAACGTCCAGAAATGTTTGAAGCTACTGACTGAATGAAAGGAGCTGGCATCTCACTCTCTTTGAATCTTCTTTATCATGCTAAGAGGAGCAGGAAAAAGCAAAAAAATTCAGAATTGCACCTTGCAATACGGAGAAATTACTGTTTGTGCATTTACAATATTCATTGATTTTTGCCATTGAAAAACATCATGTTATTCATATACCAGAAATGTTTGAAGCTACTGACTGAATGAAAAGAGCTGGCATCTCACTCTCTTTGAATCTTCTTTATCATGCTAAGAGGAGCAGGAAAAAGCAAAAAATTTCAGAATTGCACCTTGCAATGTGGAGAAATTCCTGTTTGTGCATTTACAATATTCATTGATTTTTGCCATTGAAAAACGTCCAGAAATGTTTGAAGCTACTGACTGAATGAAAGGAGCTGGCATCTCACTCTCTTTGAATCTTCTTTATCATGCTAAGAGGAGCAGGAAAAAGCAAAAAATTTCAGAATTGCACCTTGCAATGCGGAGAAATTACTGTTTGTGCATTTACAATATTCATTGATTTTTGCCATTGAAAAACATCATGTTATTCATATATCAGAAATGTTTGAAGATACTGTCTGAATGAAAAGAGCTGGCATCTCACTCTCTTTGAATCTTCTTTATCATGCTAAGAGGAGCAGGAAAAAGCAAAAAATTTCAGAATTGCACCTTGCAATGTGGAGAAATTACTGTTTGTGCATTTACAATATTCATTGATTTTTGCCATTGAAAAACATCCAGAAATGTTTGAAGTTACTGACTGAATGAAAGGAGCTGGCATCTCACTCTCTTTGAATCTTCTTTATCATGCTAAGAGGAGCAGGAAAAAGCAAAAAATTTCAGAATTGCACCTTGCAATGCGGAGAAATTACTGTTTGTGCATTTACAATATTCATTGATTTTTGCCATTGAAAAACATCATGTTATTCATATACCAGAAATGTTTGAAGCTACTGACTGAATGAAAAGAGCTGGCATCTCACTCTCTTTGAATCTTCTTTATCATGCTAAGAGGAGCAGGAAAAAGCAAAAAATTTCAGAATTGCACCTTGCAATGTGGAGAAATTACTGTTTGTGCATTTACAATATTCATATATTTTTGCCATTGAAAAACGTCCAGAAATGTTTGAAGCTACTGACTGAATGAAAGGAGCTGGCATCTCACTCTTTTTGAATCTTCTTTATCATGCTAAGAGGAGCAGGAAAAAGCAAAAAATTTCAGAATTGCACCTTGCAATGCGGAGAAATTACTGTTTGTGCATTTACAATATTCATTGATTTTTGCCATTGAAAAACATCATGTTATTCAAATACCAGAAATGTTTGAAGCTACTGACTGAATGAAAAGAGCTGGCATCTCACTCTCTTTGAATCTTCTTTATCATGCTAAGAGGAGCAGGAAAAAGCAAAAAATTTCAGAATTGCACCTTGCAATGTGGAGAAATTACTGTTTGTGCAATTACAATATTCATTGATTTTTGCCATTGAAAAACGTCCAGAAATGTTTGAAGCTACTGACTGAATGAAAGGAGCTGGCATCTCACTCTCTTTGAATCTTATTTATCTTGCTAAGTGGAGCAGGAAAAAGCAGAAAAATTCACAATTGCACGTTGCAATGCGGAGAAACTACTGTTTGTGCATTTTCATTATTCATTTATTTTTGTCATTGAAAAACATCATGTTATTCATATACCAGAAATGTTTGAAGCTACTGACTGAATGAAAAGAGCTGGCATCTCACTCTCTTTGAATCTTCTTTATCATGCTAAGAGGAGCAGGAAAAAGCAAAAAATTTCAGAATTGCACCTTGCAATGTGGAGAAATTACTGTTTGTGCATTTACAATATTCATTGATTTTTGCCATTGAAAAACGTCCAGAAATGTTTGAAGCTACTGACTGAATGAAAGGAGCTGGCATCTCACTCTCTTTGAATCTTCTTTATCATGCTAAGAGGAGCAGGAAAAAGCAAAAAATTTCAGAATTGCACCTTGCAATGCGGAGAAATTACTGTTTGTGCATTTACAATATTCATTGATTTTTGCCATTGAAAAACATCATGTTATTCATATACCAGAAATGTTTGAAGCTACTGACTGAATGAAAAGAGCTGGCATCTCACTCTCTTTGAATCTTCTTTATCATGCTAAGAGGAGCAGGAAAAAGCAAAAAATTTCAGAATTGCACCTTGCAATGCGGAGAAATTACTGTTTGTGCATTTACAATATTCATTGATTTTTGCCATTGAAAAACGTCCAGAAATGTTTGAAGCTACTGACTGAATGAAAGGAGCTGGCATCTCACTCTCTTTGAATCTTCTTTATCATGCTAAGAGGAGCAGGAAAAAGCAAAAAATTTCAGAATTGCACCTTGCAATGCGGAGAAATTACTGTTTGTGCATTTACAATATTCATTGATTTTTGCCATTGAAAAACATCATGTTATTCATATACCAGAAATGTTTGAAGCTACTGACTGAATGAAAAGAGCTGGCATCTCACTCTCTTTGAATCTTCTTTATCATGCTAAGAGGAGCAGGAAAAAGCAAAAAATGTAAGAATTGCACCTTGCAATGTGGAGAAATTACTGTTTGTGCATTTACAATATTCATTGATTTTTGCCATTGAAAAACGTCCAGAAATGTTTGAAGCTACTGACTGAATGAAAGGAGCTGGCATCTCACTCTCTTTGAATCTTCTTTATCATGCTAAGAGGAGCAGGAAAAAGCAAAAAATTTCAGAATTGCACCTTGCAATGCGGAGAAATTACTGTTTGTGCATTTACAATATTCATTGATTTTTGCCATTGAAAAACATCATGTTATTCATATACCAGAAATGTTTGAAGCTACTGACTGAATGAAAAGAGCTGGCATCTCACTCTCTTTGAATCTTCTTTATCATGCTAAGAGGAGCAGGAAAAAGCAAAAAATTTCAGAATTGCACCTTGCAATGTGGAGAAATTACTGTTTGTGCATTTACAATATTCATTGATTTTTGCCATTGAAAAACATCATGTTATTCATATACCAGAAATGTTTGAAGCTACTGACTGAATGAAAAGAGCTGGCATCTCACTCTCTTTGAATCTTCTTTATCATGCTAAGAGGAGCAGGAAAAAGCAAAAAAATTCAGAATTGCACCTTGCAATGTGGAGAAATTACTGTTTGTGCATTTACAATATTCATTGATTTTTGCCATTGAAAAACGTCTAGAAATGCTTGAAGCTACTGACTGAATGAAAGGAGCTGGCATCTCACTCTCTTTGAATCTTCTTTATCATGCTAAGAGGAGCAGGAAAACGCAAAAAAATTCAGAATTGCACCTTGCAATGCGGAGAAATTACTGTTTGTGCATTTACAATATTCATTGATTTTTGCCATTGAAAAACATCATGTTATTCATATACCAGAAATGTTTGAAGCTACTGACTGAATGAAAAGAGCTGGCATCTCACTCTCATTGAATCTTCTTTATCATGCTAAGAGGAGCAGGAAAAAGCAAAAAATTTCAGAATTGCACCTTTCAATGTGGAGAAATTACTGTTTGTGCATTTACAATATTCATTGATTTTTGCCATTGAAAAACGTCCAGAAATGTTTGCAGCTACTGACTGAATGAAAGGAGCTGGCATCTCACTCTCTTTGAAACTTCTTTATCATGCTAAGAGGAGCAGGAAAAAGCAAAAAATTTCAGAATTGCACCCTGCAATGCGGAGAAATTACTGTTTGTGCATTTACAATATTCATTGATTTTTGCCATTGAAAAACATCATGTTATTCATATACCAGAAATGTTTGAAGCTACTGACTGAATGAAAAGAGCTGGCATCTCACTCTCTTTGAATCTTCTTTATCATGCTAAGAGGAGCAGGAAAAAGCAAAAAATTTCAGAATTGCACCTTGCAATGTGGAGAAATTACTGTTTGTGCATTTACAATATTCATTGATTTTTGCCATTGAAAAACGTCCAGAAATGTTTGAAGCTACTGACTGAATGAAAGGAGCTGGCAACTCACTCTCTTTGAATCTTCTTTATCATGCTAAGAGGAGCAGGAAAAAGCAAAAAATTTCAGAATTGCACCTTGCAATGCGGAGAAATTACTGTTTGTGCATTTACAATATTCATTGATTTTTGCCATTGAAAAACATCATGTTATTCATATACCAGAAATGTTTGAAGCTACTGACTGAATGAAAAGAGCTGGCATCTTACTCTCTTTGAATCTTCTTTTTCATGCTAAGAGGAGCAGGAAAAAGCAAAAAATTTCAGAATTGCACCTTGCAATGTGGAGAAATTACTGTTTGTGCATTTACAATATTCATTGATTTTTGCCATTGAAAAACGTCTAGAAATGTTTGAAGCTACTGACTGAATGAAAGGAGCTGGCATCTCACTCTTTTTGAATCTTCTTTATCATGCTAAGAGGAGCAGGAAAAAGCAAAAAATTTCAGAATTGCACCTTGCAATGCGGAGAAATTACTGTTTGTGCATTTACAATATTCATTGATTTTTGCCATTGAAAAACGTCTAGAAATGCTTGAAGCTACTGACTGAATGAAAGGAGCTGGCATCTCACTCTCTTTGAATCTTCTTTATCATGCTAAGAGGAGCAGGAAAACGCAAAAAAATTCAGAATTGCACCTTGCAATGCGGAGAAATTACTGTTTGTGCATTTACAATATTCATTGATTTTTGCCATTGAAAAACATCATGTTATTCATATACCAGAAATGTTTGAAGCTACTGACTGAATGAAAAGAGCTGGCATCTCACTCTCATTGAATCTTCTTTATCATGCTAAGAGGAGCAGGAAAAAGCAAAAAATTTCAGAATTGCACCTTTCAATGTGGAGAAATTACTGTTTGTGCATTTACAATATTCATTGATTTTTGCCATTGAAAAACGTCCAGAAATGTTTGCAGCTACTGACTGAATGAAAGGAGCTGGCATCTCACTCTCTTTGAAACTTCTTTATCATGCTAAGAGGAGCAGGAAAAAGCAAAAAATTTCAGAATTGCACCCTGCAATGCGGAGAAATTACTGTTTGTGCATTTACAATATTCATTGATTTTTGCCATTGAAAAACATCATGTTATTCATATACCAGAAATGTTTGAAGCTACTGACTGAATGAAAAGAGCTGGCATCTCACTCTCTTTGAATCTTCTTTATCATGCTAAGAGGAGCAGGAAAAAGCAAAAAATTTCAGAATTGCACCTTGCAATGTGGAGAAATTACTGTTTGTGCATTTACAATATTCATTGATTTTTGCCATTGAAAAACGTCCAGAAATGTTTGAAGCTACTGACTGAATGAAAGGAGCTGGCAACTCACTCTCTTTGAATCTTCTTTATCATGCTAAGAGGAGCAGGAAAAAGCAAAAAATTTCAGAATTGCACCTTGCAATGCGGAGAAATTACTGTTTGTGCATTTACAATATTCATTGATTTTTGCCATTGAAAAACATCATGTTATTCATATACCAGAAATGTTTGAAGCTACTGACTGAATGAAAAGAGCTGGCATCTTACTCTCTTTGAATCTTCTTTTTCATGCTAAGAGGAGCAGGAAAAAGCAAAAAATTTCAGAATTGCACCTTGCAATGTGGAGAAATTACTGTTTGTGCATTTACAATATTCATTGATTTTTGCCATTGAAAAACGTCTAGAAATGTTTGAAGCTACTGACTGAATGAAAGGAGCTGGCATCTCACTCTTTTTGAATCTTCTTTATCATGCTAAGAGGAGCAGGAAAAAGCAAAAAATTTCAGAATTGCACCTTGCAATGCGGAGAAATTACTGTTTGTGCATTTACAATATTCATTGATTTTTGCCATTGAAAAACATCATGTTATTCATATACCAGAAATGTTTGAAGCTACTGACTGAATGAAAAGAGCTGGAATCTCACTCTCTTTGAATCTTCTTTATCATGCTAAGAGGAGCAGGAAAAAGCAAAAAATTTCAGAATTGCACCTTGCAATGTGGAGAAATTACTGTTTGTGCATTTACAATATTCATTGATTTTTGCCATTGAAAAACGTCCAGAAATGTTTGAAGCTACTGACTGAATGAAAGGAGCTGGCATCTCACTCTCTTTGAATCTTCTTTATCATGCTAAGAGGAGCAGGAAAAAGCAAAAAATTTCAGAATTGCACCTTGCAATGCGGAGAAATTACTGTTTGTGCATTTACAATATTCATTGATTTTTGCCATTGAAAAACGTCCAGAAATGTTTGAAGCTACTGACTGAATGAAAGGAGCTGGCATCTCACTCTCTTTGAATCTTCTTTATCATGCTAAGAGGAGCAGGAAAAAGCAAAAAATTTCAGAATTGCACCTTGCAATGCGGAGAAATTACTGTTTGTGCATTTACTATATTCATTGATTTTTGCCATTGAAAAACATCATGTTATTCATATACCAGAAATGTTTGAAGCTACTGACTGAATGAAAAGAGCTGGCATCTCACTCTCTTTGAATCTTCTTTATCATGCTAAGAGGAGCAGGAAAAAGCAAAAAATTTCAGAATTGCACCTTGCAATGTGGAGAAATTACTGTTTGTGCATTTACAATATTCATTGATTTTTGCCATTGAAAAACATCATGTTATTCATATACCAGAAATGTTTGAAGCTACTGACTGAATGAAAAGAGCTGGCATCTCACTCTCTTTGAATCTTCTTTATCATGCTAAGAGGAGCAGGAAAAAGCAAAAAAATTCAGAATTGCACCTTGCAATGTGGAGAAATTACTGTTTGTGCATTTACAATATTCATTGATTTTTGCCATTGAAAAACGTCTAGAAATGCTTGAAGTTACTGACTGAATGAAAGGAGCTGGCATCTCACTCTCTTTGAATCTTCTTTATCATGCTAAGAGGAGCAGGAAAACGCAAAAAAATTCAGAATTGCACCTTGCAATGCGGAGAAATTACTGTTTGTGCATTTACAATATTCATTGATTTTTGCCATTGAAAAACATCATGTTATTCATATACCAGAAATGTTTGAAGCTACTGACTGAATGAAAAGAGCTGGCATCTCACTCTCATTGAATCTTCTTTATCATGCTAAGAGGAGCAGGAAAACGCAAAAAAATTCAGAATTGCACCTTGCAATGCGGAGAAATTACTGTTTGTGCATTTACAATATTCATTGATTTTTGCCATTGAAAAACATCATGTTATTCATATACCAGAAATGTTTGAAGCTACTGACTGAATGAAAAGAGCTGGCATCTCACTCTCATTGAATCTTCTTTATCATGCTAAGAGGAGCAGGAAAAAGCAAAAAATTTCAGAATTGCACCTTTCAATGTGGAGAAATTACTGTTTGTGCATTTACAATATTCATTGATTTTTGCCATTGAAAAACGTCCAGAAATGTTTGCAGCTACTGACTGAATGAAAGGAGCTGGCATCTCACTCTCTTTGAAACTTCTTTATCATGCTAAGAGGAGCAGGAAAAAGCAAAAAATTTCAGAATTGCACCCTGCAATGCGGAGAAATTACTGTTTGTGCATTTACAATATTCATTGATTTTTGCCATTGAAAAACATCATGTTATTCATATACCAGAAATGTTTGAAGCTACTGACTGAATGAAAAGAGCTGGCATCTCACTCTCTTTGAATCTTCTTTATCATGCTAAGAGGAGCAGGAAAAAGCAAAAAATTTCAGAATTGCACCTTGCAATGTGGAGAAATTACTGTTTGTGCATTTACAATATTCATTGATTTTTGCCATTGAAAAACGTCCAGAAATGTTTGAAGCTACTGACTGAATGAAAGGAGCTGGCATCTCACTCTCTTTGAATCTTCTTTATCATGCTAAGAGGAGCAGGAAAAAGCAAAAAATTTCAGAATTGCACCTTGCAATGCGGAGAAATTACTGTTTGTGCATTTACAATATTCATTGATTTTTGCCATTGAAAAACATCATGTTATTCATATACCAGAAATGTTTGAAGCTACTGACTGAATGAAAAGAGCTGGCATCTCACTCTCTTTGAATCTTCTTTTTCATGCTAAGAGGAGCAGGAAAAAGCAAAAAATTTCAGAATTGCACCTTGCAATGTGGAGAAATTACTGTTTGTGCATTTACAATATTCATTGATTTTTGCCATTGAAAAACGTCTAGAAATGTTTGAAGCTACTGACTGAATGAAAGGAGCTGGCATCTCACTCTTTTTGAATCTTCTTTATCATGCTAAGAGGAGCAGGAAAAAGAAAAAAATTTAAGAATTGCACCTTGCAATGCGGAGAAATTACTGTTTGTGCATTTACAATATTCATTGATTTTTGCCATTGAAAAACATCATGTTATTCATATACCAGAAATGTTTGAAGCTACTGACTGAATGAAAAGAGCTGGAATCTCACTCTCTTTGAATCTTCTTTATCATGCTAAGAGGAGCAGGAAAAAGCAAAAAATTTCAGAATTGCACCTTGCAATGTGGAGAAATTAATGTTTGTGCATTTACAATATTCATTGATTTTTGCCATTGAAAAACGTCCAGAAATGTTTGAAGCTACTGACTGAATGAAAGGAGCTGGCATCTCACTCTCTTTGAATCTTCTTTATCATGCTAAGAGGAGCAGGAAAAATCAAAAAATTTCAGAATTGCACCTTGCAATGCGGAGAAATTACTGTTTGTGCATTTACAATATTCATTGATTTTTGCCATTGAAAAACGTCCAGAAATGTTTGAAGCTACTGACTGAATGAAAGGAGCTGGCATCTCACTCTCTTTGAATCTTCTTTATCATGCTAAGAGGAGCAGGAAAAAAGCAAAAAATTTCAGAATTGCACCTTGCAATGCGGAGAAATTACTGTTTGTGCATTTACTATATTCATTGATTTTTGCCATTGAAAAACATCATGTTATTCATATACCAGAAATGTTTGAAGCTACTGACTGAATGAAAAGAGCTGGCATCTCACTCTCTTTGAATCTTCTTTATCATGCTAAGAGGAGCAGGAAAAAGCAAAAAATTTCAGAATTGCACCTTGCAATGTGGAGAAATTACTGTTTGTGCATTTACAATATTCATTGATTTTTGCCATTGAAAAGCATCATGTTATTCATATACCAGAAATGTTTGAAGCTACTGACTGAATGAAAAGAGCTGGCATCTCACTCTCTTTGAATCTTCTTTATCATGCTAAGAGGAGCAGGAAAAAGCAAAAAAATTCAGAATTGCACCTTGCAATGTGGAGAAATTACTGTTTGTGCATTTACAATATTCATTGATTTTTGCCATTGAAAAACATCTAGAAATGCTTGAAGCTACTGACTGAATGAAAGGAGCTGGCATCTCACTCTCTTTGAATCTTCTTTATCATGCTAAGAGGAGCAGGAAAACGCAAAAAAATTCAGAATTGCACCTTGCAATGCGGAGAAATTACTGTTTGTGCATTTACAATATTCATTGATTTTTGCCATTGAAAAACATCATGTTATTCATATACCAGAAATGTTTGAAGCTACTGACTGAATGAAAAGAGCTGGCATCTCACTCTCATTGAATCTTCTTTATCATGCTAAGAGGAGCAGGAAAAAGCAAAAAATTTCAGAATTGCACCTTTCAATGTGGAGAAATTACTGCTTGTGCATTTACAATATTCATTGATTTTTGCCATTGAAAAACGTCCAGAAATGTTTGCAGCTACTGACTGAATGAAAGGAGCTGGCATCTCACTCTCTTTGAAACTTCTTTATCATGCTAAGAGGAGCAGGAAAAAGCAAAAAATTTCAGAATTGCACCCTGCAATGCGGAGAAATTACTGTTTGTGCATTTACAATATTCATTGATTTTTGCCATTGAAAAACATCATGTTATTCATATACCAGAAATGTTTGAAGCTACTGACTGAATGAAAAGAGCTGGCATCTCACTCTCTTTGAATCTTCTTTATCATGCTAAGAGGAGCAGGAAAAAGCAAAAAATTTCAGAATTGCACCTTGCAATGTGGAGAAATTACTGTTTGTGCATTTACAATATTCATTGATTTTTGCCATTGAAAAACGTCCAGAAATGTTTGAAGCTACTGACTGAATGAAAGGAGCTGGCATCTCACTCTCTTTGAATCTTCTTTATCATGCTAAGAGGAGCAGGAAAAAGCAAAAAATTTCAGAATTGCACCTTGCAATGCGGAGAAATTACTGTTTGTGCATTTACAATATTCATTGATTTTTGCCATTGAAATACATCATGTTATTCATATACCAGAAATGTTTGAAGCTACTGACTGAATGAAAAGAGCTGGCATCTCACTCTCTTTGAATCTTCTTTTTCATGCTAAGAGGAGCAGGAAAAAGCAAAAAATTTCAGAATTGCACCTTGCAATGTGGAGAAATTACTGTTTGTGCATTTACAATATTCATTGATTTTTGCCATTGAAAAACGTCTAGAAATGTTTGAAGCTACTGACTGAATGAAAGGAGCTGGCATCTCACTCTCTTTGAATCTTCTTTATCATGCTAAGAGGAGCAGGAAAAAGCAAAAAATTTCAGAATTGCACCTTGCAATGCGGAGAAATTACTGTTTGTGCATTTACAATATTCATTGATTTTTGCCATTGAAAAACATCATGTTATTCATATACCAGAAATGTTTGAAGCTACTGACTGAATGAAAAGAGCTGGAATCTCACTCTCTTTGAATCTTCTTTATCATGCTAAGAGGAGCAGGAAAAAGCAAAAAATTTCAGAATTGCACCTTGCAATGCGGAGAAATTACTGTTTGTGCATTTACAATATTCATTGATTTTTGCCATTGAAAAACATCATGTTATTCATATACCAGAAATGTTTGAAGCTACTGACTGAATGAAAAGAGCTGGCATCTCACTCTCTTTGAATCTTCTTTATCATGCTAAGAGGAGCAGGAAAAAGCAAAAAATTTCAGAATTGCACCTTGCAATGTGGAGAAATTACTGTTTGTGCATTTACAATATTCATTGATTTTTGCCATTGAAAAACGTCCAGAAATGTTTGAAGCTACTGACTGAATGAAAGGAGCTGGCATCTCACTCTTTTTGAATCTTCTTTATCATGCTAAGAGGAGCAGGAAAAAGCAAAAAATTTCAGAATTGCACCTTGCAATGTGGAGAAATTACTGTTTGTGCATTTACAATATTCATTGATTTTTGCCATTGAAAAACGTCCAGAAATGTTTGAAGCTACTGACTGAATGAAAGGAGCTGGCATCTCACTCTCTTTGAATCTTCTTTATCATGCTAAGAGGAGCAGGAAAAAGCAAAAAATTTCAGAATTGCACCTTGCAATGCGGAGAAACTACTGTTTGTGCATTTACAATATTCATTGATTTTTGCCATTGAAAAACATCATGTTATTCATATACCAGAAATGTTTGAAGCTACTGACTGAATGAAAAGAGCTGGCATCTCACTCTCTTTGAATCTTCTTTATCATGCTAAGAGGAGCAGGAAAAAGCAAAAAAATTCAGAATTGCACCTTGCAATGTGGAGAAATTACTGTTTGTGCATTTACAATATTCATTGATTTTTGCCATTGAAAAATGTCTAGAAATGCTTGAAGCTACTGACTGAATGAAAGGAGCTGGCATCTCACTCTCTTTGAATCTTCTTTATCATGCTAAGAGGAGCAGGAAAACGCAAAAAAATTCAGAATTGCACCTTGCAATGCGGAGAAATTACTGTTTGTGCATTTACAATATTCATTGATTTTTGCCATTGAAAAACATCATGTTATTCATATACCAGAAATGTTTGAAGCTACTGACTGAATGAAAAGAGCTGGCATCTCACTCTCATTGAATCTTCTTTATCATGCTAAGAGGAGCAGGAAAAAGGAAAAAATTTCAGAATTGCACCCTGCAATGCGGAGAAATTACTGTTTGTGCATTTACAATATTCATTGATTTTTGCCATTGAAAAACATCATGTTATTCATATACCAGAAATGTTTGAAGCTACTGACTGAATGAAAAGAGCTGGCATCTCACTCTCTTTGAATCTTCTTTATCATGCTAAGAGGAGCAGGAAAAAGCAAAAAATTTCAGAATTGCACCTTGCAATGTGGAGAAATTACTGTTTGTGCATTTACAATATTCATTGATTTTTGCCATTGAAAAACGTCCAGAAATGTTTGAAGCTATTGACTGAATGAAAGGAGCTGGCATCTCACTCTCTTTGAATCTTCTTTATCATGCTAAGAGGAGCAGGAAAAAGCAAAAAATTTCAGAATTGCACCTTGCAATGCGGAGAAATTACTGTTTGTGCATTTACAATATTCATTGATTTTTGCCATTGAAAAACATCATGTTATTCATATACCAGAAATGTTTGAAGCTACTGACTGAATGAAAAGAGCTGGAATCTCACTCTCTTTGAATCTTCTTTATCATGCTAAGAGGAGCAGGAAAAAGCAAAAAATTTCAGAATTGCACCTTGCAATGCGGAGAAATTACTGTTTGTGCATTTACAATATTCATTGATTTTTGCCATTGAAAAACATCATGTTATTCATATACCAGAAATGTTTGAAGCTACTGACTGAATGAAAAGAGCTGGCATCTCACTCTCTTTGCATCTTCTTTATCATGCTAAGAGGAGCAGGAAAAAGCAAAAAATTTCAGAATTGCACCTTGCAATGTGGAGAAATTACTGTTTGTGCATTTACAATATTCATTAATTTTTGCCATTGAAAAACGTCCAGAAATGTTTGAAGCTACTGACTGAATGAAAGGAGCTGGCATCTCACTCTTTTTGAATCTTCTTTATCATGCTAAGAGGAGCAGGAAAAAGCAAAAAATTTCAGAATTGCACCTTGCAATGCGGAGAAATTACTGTTTGTGCATTTACAATATTCATTGATTTTTGCCATTGAAAAACATCATGTTATTCAAATACCAGAAATGTTTAAAGCTACTGACTGAATGAAAAGAGCTGGCATCTCACTCTCTTTGAATCTTCTTTATCATGCTAAGAGGAGCAGGAAAAAGCAAAAAATTTCAGAATTGCACCTTGCAATGTGGAGAAATTACTGTTTGTGCATTTACAATATTCATTGATTTTTGCCATTGAAAAACGTCCAGAAATGTTTGAAGCTACTGACTGAATGAAAGGAGCTGGCATCTCACTCTCTTTGAATCTTCTTTATCATGCTAAGAGGAGCAGGAAAAAGCAAAAAATTTCAGAATTGCACCTTGCAATGCGGAGAAATTACTGTTTGTGCATTTACAATATTCATTGATTTTTGCCATTGAAATACATCATGTTATTCATATACCAGAAATGTTTGAAGCTACTGACTGAATGAAAAGAGCTGGCATCTCACTCTCTTTGAATCTTCTTTTTCATGCTAAGAGGAGCAGGAAAAAGCAAAAAATTTCAGAATTGCACCTTGCAATGTGGAGAAATTACTGTTTGTGCATTTACAATATTCATTGATTTTTGCCATTGAAAAACGTCTAGAAATGTTTGAAGCTACTGACTGAATGAAAGGAGCTGGCATCTCACTCTCTTTGAATCTTCTTTATCATGCTAAGAGGAGCAGGAAAAAGCAAAAAATTTCAGAATTGCACCTTGCAATGCGGAGAAATTACTGTTTGTGCATTTACAATATTCATTGATTTTTGCCATTGAAAAACATCATGTTATTCATATACCAGAAATGTTTGAAGCTACTGACTGAATGAAAAGAGCTGGAATCTCACTCTCTTTGAATCTTCTTTATCATGCTAAGAGGAGCCGGAAAAAGCAAAAAATTTCAGAATTGCACCTTGCAATGCGGAGAAATTACTGTTTGTGCATTTACAATATTCATTGATTTTTGCCATTGAAAAACATCATGTTATTCATATACCAGAAATGTTTGAAGCTACTGACTGAATGAAAAGAGCTGGCATCTCACTCTCTTTGAATCTTCTTTATCATGCTAAGAGGAGCAGGAAAAAGCAAAAAATTTCAGAATTGCACCTTGCAATGTGGAGAAATTACTGTTTGTGCATTTACAATATTCATTGATTTTTGCCATTGAAAAACGTCCAGAAATGTTTGAAGCTACTGACTGAATGAAAGGAGCTGGCATCTCACTCTTTTTGAATCTTCTTTATCATGCTAAGAGGAGCAGGAAAAAGCAAAAAATTTCAGAATTGCACCTTGCAATGCGGAGAAATTACTGTTTGTGCATTTACAATATTCATTGATTTTTGCCATTGAAAAACATCATGTTATTCAAATACCAGAAATGTTTGAAGCTACTGACTGAATGAAAAGAGCTGGCATCTCACTCTCTTTGAATCTTCTTTATCATGCTAAGAGGAGCAGGAAAAAGCAAAAAATTTCAGAATTGCACCTTGCAATGTGGAGAAATTACTGTTTGTGCATTTACAATATTCATTGATTTTTGCCATTGAAAAACGTCCAGAAATGTTTGAAGCTACTGACTGAATGAAAGGAGCTGGCATCTCACTCTCTTTGAATCTTCTTTATCATGCTAAGAGGAGCAGGAAAAAGCAAAAAATTTCAGAATTGCACCTTGCAATGCGGAGAAACTACTGTTTGTGCATTTACAATATTCATTGATTTTTGCCATTGAAAAACATCATGTTATTCATATACCAGAAATGTTTGAAGCTACTGACTGAATGAAAAGAGCTGGCATCTCACTCTCATTGAATCTTCTTTATCATGCTAAGAGGAGCAGGAAAAAGCAAAAAATTTCAGAATTGCACCCTGCAATGCGGAGAAATTACTGTTTGTGCATTTACAATATTCATTGATTTTTGCCATTGAAAAACATCATGTTATTCATATACCAGAAATGTTTGAAGCTACTGACTGAATGAAAAGAGCTGGCATCTCACTCTCTTTGAATCTTCTTTATCATGCTAAGAGGAGCAGGAAAAAGCAAAAAATTTCAGAATTGCACCTTGCAATGTGGAGAAATTACTGTTTGTGCATTTACAATATTCATTGATTTTTGCCATTGAAAAACGTCCAGAAATGTTTGAAGCTATTGACTGAATGAAAGGAGCTGGCATCTCACTCTCTTTGAATCTTCTTTATCATGCTAAGAGGAGCAGGAAAAAGCAAAAAATTTCAGAATTGCACCTTGCAATGCGGAGAAATTACTGTTTGTGCATTTACAATATTCATTGATTTTTGCCATTGAAAAACATCATGTTATTCATATACCAGAAATGTTTGAAGCTACTGACTGAATGAAAAGAGCTGGAATCTCACTCTCTTTGAATCTTCTTTATCATGCTAAGAGGAGCAGGAAAAAGCAAAAAATTTCAGAATTGCACCTTGCAATGCGGAGAAATTACTGTTTGTGCATTTACAATATTCATTGATTTTTGCCATTGAAAAACATCATGTTATTCATATACCAGAAATATTTGAAGCTACTGACTGAATGAAAAGAGCTGGCATCTCACTCTCTTTGCATCTTCTTTATCATGCTAAGAGGAGCAGGAAAAAGCAAAAAATTTCAGAATTGCACCTTGCAATGTGGAGAAATTACTGTTTGTGCATTTACAATATTCATTAATTTTTGCCATTGAAAAACGTCCAGAAATGTTTGAAGCTACTGACTGAATGAAAGGAGCTGGCATCTCACTCTTTTTGAATCTTCTTTATCATGCTAAGAGGAGCAGGAAAAAGCAAAAAATTTCAGAATTGCACCTTGCAATGCGGAGAAATTACTGTTTGTGCATTTACAATATTCATTGATTTTTGCCATTGAAAAACATCATGTTATTCAAATACCAGAAATGTTTGAAGCTACTGACTGAATGAAAAGAGCTGGCATCTCACTCTCTTTGAATCTTCTTTATCATGCTAAGAGGAGCAGGAAAAAGCAAAAAATTTCAGAATTGCACCTTGCAATGTGGAGAAATTACTGTTTGTGCATTTACAATATTCATTGATTTTTGCCATTGAAAAACGTCCAGAAATGTTTGAAGCTACTGACTGAATGAAAGGAGCTGGCATCCCACTCTCTTTGAATCTTCTTTATCATGCTAAGAGGAGCAGGAAAAAGCAAAAAATTTCAGAATTGCACCTTGCAATGCGGAGAAACTACTGTTTGTGCATTTACAATATTCATTGATTTTTGCCATTGAAAAACATCATGTTATTCATATACCAGAAATGTTTGAAGCTACTGACTGAATGAAAAGAGCTGGCATCTCACTCTCTTTGAATCTTCTTTATCATGCTAAGAGGAGCAGGAAAAAGCAAAAAAATTCAGAATTGCACCTTGCAATGTGGAGAAATTACTGTTTGTGCATTTACAATATTCATTGATTTTTGCCATTGAAAAACGTCTAGAAATGCTTGAAGCTACTGACTGAATGAAAGGAGCTGGCATCTCACTCTCTTTGAATCTTCTTTATCATGCTAAGAGGAGCAGGAAAACGCAAAAAAATTCAGAATTGCACCTTGCAATGCGGAGAAATTACTGTTTGTGCATTTACAATATTCATTGATTTTTGCCATTGAAAAACATCATGTTATTCATATACCAGAAATGTTTGAAGCTACTGACTGAATGAAAAGAGCTGGCATCTCACTCTCATTGAATCTTCTTTATCATGCTAAGAGGAGCATCAAAAAGCAAAAAATTTCAGAATTGCACCCTGCAATGCGGAGAAATTACTGTTTGTGCATTTACAATATTCATTGATTTTTGCCATTGAAAAACATCATGTTATTCATATACCAGAAATGTTTGAAGCTACTGACTGAATGAAAAGAGCTGGCATCTCACTCTCTTTGAATCTTCTTTATCATGCTAAGAGGAGCAGGAAAAAGCAAAAAATTTCAGAATTGCACCTTGCAATGTGGAGAAATTACTGTTTGTGCATTTACAATATTCATTGATTTTTGCCATTGAAAAACGTCCAGAAATGTTTGAAGCTATTGACTGAATGAAAGGAGCTGGCATCTCACTCTCTTTGAATCTTCTTTATCATGCTAAGAGGAGCAGGAAAAAGCAAAAAATTTCAGAATTGCACCTTGCAATGCGGAGAAATTACTGTTTGTGCATTTACAATATTCATTGATTTTTGCCATTGAAAAACATCATGTTATTCATATACCAGAAATGTTTGAAGCTACTGACTGAATGAAAAGAGCTGGCATCTCACTCTCTTTGAATCTTCTTTTTCATGCTAAGAGGAGCAGGAAAAAGCAAAAAATTTCAGAATTGCACCTTGCAATGTGGAGAAATTACTGTTTGTGCATTTACAATATTCATTGATTTTTGCCATTGAAAAACGTCTAGAAATGTTTGAAGCTACTGACTGAATGGAAGGAGCTGGCATCTCACTCTTTTTGAATCTTCTTTATCATGCTAAGAGGAGCAGGAAAAAGCAAAAAATTTCAGAATTGCACCTTGCAATGCGGAGAAATTACTGTTTGTGCATTTACAATATTCATTGATTTTTGCCATTGAAAAACATCATGTTATTCATATACCAGAAATGTTTGAAGCTACTGACTGAATGAAAAGAGCTGGAATCTCACTCTCTTTGAATCTTCTTTATCATGCTAAGAGGAGCAGGAAAAAGCAAAAAATTTCAGAATTGCACCTTGCAATGTGGAGAAATTACTGTTTGTGCATTTACAATATTCATTGATTTTTGCCATTGAAAAACGTCCAGAAATGTTTGAAGCTACTGACTGAATGAAAGGAGCTGGCATCTCACTCTCTTTGAATCTTCTTTATCATGCTAAGAGGAGCAGGAAAAAGCAAAAAATTTCAGAATTGCACCTTGCAATGCGGAGAAATTACTGTTTGTGCATTTACAATATTCATTGATTTTTGCCATTGAAAAACGTCCAGAAATGTTTGAAGCTACTGACTGAATGAAAGGAGCTGGCATCTCACTCTCTTTGAATCTTCTTTATCATGCTAAGAGGAGCAGGAAAAAGCAAAAAATTTCAGAATTGCACCTTGCAATGCGGAGAAATTACTGTTTGTGCATTTACTATATTCATTGATTTTTGCCATTGAAAAACATCATGTTATTCATATACCAGAAATGTTTGAAGCTACTGACTGAATGAAAAGAGCTGGCATCTCACTCTCTTTGAATCTTCTTTATCATGCTAAGAGGAGCAGGAAAAAGCAAAAAATTTCAGAATTGCACCTTGCAATGTGGAGAAATTACTGTTTGTGCATTTACAATATTCATTGATTTTTGCCATTGAAAAACATCATGTTATTCATATACCAGAAATGTTTGAAGCTACTGACTGAATGAAAAGAGCTGGCATCTCACTCTCTTTGAATCTTCTTTATCATGCTAAGAGGAGCAGGAAAAAGCAAAAAAATTCAGAATTGCACCTTGCAATGTGGAGAAATTACTGTTTGTGCATTTACAATATTCATTGATTTTTGCCATTGAAAAACGTCTAGAAATGCTTGAAGCTACTGACTGAATGAAAGGAGCTGGCATCTCACTCTCTTTGAATCTTCTTTATCATGCTAAGAGGAGCAGGAAAACGCAAAAAAATTCAGAATTGCACCTTGCAATGCGGAGAAATTACTGTTTGTGCATTTACAATATTCATTGATTTTTGCCATTGAAAAACATCATGTTATTCATATACCAGAAATGTTTGAAGCTACTGACTGAATGAAAAGAGCTGGCATCTCACTCTCATTGAATCTTCTTTATCATGCTAAGAGGAGCAGGAAAAAGCAAAAAATTTCAGAATTGCACCTTTCAATGTGGAGAAATTACTGTTTGTGCATTTACAATATTCATTGATTTTTGCCATTGAAAAACGTCCAGAAATGTTTGCAGCTACTGACTGAATGAAAGGAGCTGGCATCTCACTCTCTTTGAAACTTCTTTATCATGCTAAGAGGAGCAGGAAAAAGCAAAAAATTTCAGAATTGCACCCTGCAATGCGGAGAAATTACTGTTTGTGCATTTACAATATTCATTGATTTTTGCCAATGAAAAACATCATGTTATTCATATACCAGAAATGTTTGAAGCTACTGACTGAATGAAAAGAGCTGGCATCTCACTCTCTTTGAATCTTCTTTATCATGCTAAGAGGAGCAGGAAAAAGCAAAAAATTTCAGAATTGCACCTTGCAATGTGGAGAAATTACTGTTTGTGCATTTACAATATTCATTGATTTTTGCCATTGAAAAACGTCCAGAAATGTTTGAAGCTACTGACTGAATGAAAGGAGCTGGCATCTCACTCTCTTTGAATCTTCTTTATCATGCTAAGAGGAGCAGGAAAAAGCAAAAAATTTCAGAATTGCACCTTGCAATGCGGAGAAATTACTGTTTGTGCATTTACAATATTCATTGATTTTTGCCATTGAAATACATCATGTTATTCATATACCAGAAATGTTTGAAACTACTGACTGAATGAAAAGAGCTGGCATCTCACTCTCTTTGAATCTTCTTTTTCATGCTAAGAGGAGCAGGAAAAAGCAAAAAATTTCAGAATTGCACCTTGCAATGTGGAGAAATTACTGTTTGTGCATTTACAATATTCATTGATTTTTGCCATTGAAAAACGTCTAGAAATGTTTGAAGCTACTGACTGAATGAAAGGAGCTGGCATCTCACTCTCTTTGAATCTTCTTTATCATGCTAAGAGGAGCAGGGAAAAGCAAAAAATTTCAGAATTGCACCTTGCAATGCGGAGAAATTACTGTTTGTGCATTTACAATATTCATTGATTTTTGCCATTGAAAAACATCATGTTATTCATATACCAGAAATGTTTGAAGCTACTGACTGAATGAAAAGAGCTGGAATCTCACTCTCTTTGAATCTTCTTTATCATGCTAAGAGGAGCAGGAAAAAGCAAAAAATTTCAGAATTGCACCTTGCAATGTGGAGAAATTACTGTTTGTGCATTTACAATATTCATTGATTTTTGCCATTGAAAAACATCCATAAATGTTTGAAGCTACTGACTGAATGAAAGGAGCTGGCATCTCACTCTCTTTGAATCTTCTTTATCATGCTAAGAGGAGCAGGAAAAAGCAAAAAATTTCAGAATTGCACCTTGCAATGCGGAGAAATTACTGTTTGTGCATTTACAATATTCATTGATTTTTGCCATTGAAAAACATCATGTTATTCATATACCAGAAATGTTTGAAGCTACTGACTGAATGAAAAGAGCTGGCATCTCACTCTCTTTGAATCTTCTTTATCATGCTAAGAGGAGCAGGAAAAAGCAAAAAATTTCAGAATTGCACCTTGCAATGTGGAGAAATTACTGTTTGTGCATTTACAATATTCATTGATTTTTGCCATTGAAAAACGTCCAGAAATGTTTGAAGCTACTGACTGAATGAAAGGAGCTGGCATCTCACTCTTTTTGAATCTTCTTTATCATGCTAAGAGGAGCAGGAAAAAGCAAAAAATTTCAGAATTGCACCTTGCAATGCGGAGAAATTACTGTTTGTGCATTTACAATATTCATTGATTTTTGCCATTGAAAAACATCATGTTATTCAAATACCAGAAATGTTTGAAGCTACTGACTGAATGAAAAGAGCTGGCATCTCACTCTCTTTGAATCTTCTTTATCATGCTAAGAGGAGCAGGAAAAAGCAAAAAATTTCAGAATTGCACCTTGCAATGTGGAGAAATTACTGTTTGTGCATTTACAATATTCATTGATTTTTGCCATTGAAAAACGTCCAGAAATGTTTGAAGCTACTGACTGAATGAAAGGAGCTGGCATCTCACTCTCTTTGAATCTTCTTTATCATGCTAAGAGGAGCAGGAAAAAGCAAAAAATTTCAGAATTGCACCTTGCAATGCGGAGAAATTACTGTTTGTGCATTTACAATATTCATTGATTTTTGCCATTGAAAAACATCATGTTATTCATATACCAGAAATGTTTGAAGCTACTGACTGAATGAAAAGAGCTGGCATCTCACTCTCTTTGAATCTTCTTTATCATGCTAAGAGGAGCAGGAAAAAGCAAAAAAATTCAGAATTGCACCTTGCAATGTGGAGAAATTACTGTTTGTGCATTTAAAATATTCATTGATTTTTGCCATTGAAAAACGTCCAGAAATGTTTGAAGCTACTGACTGAATGAAAGGAGCTGGCATCTCACTCTCTTTGAATCTTCTTTATCATGCTAAGAGGAGCAGGAAAAAGCAGAAAAATTCAGAATTGCACCTTGCAATGCGGAGAAACTACTGTTTGTGCATTTACAATATTCATTGATTTTTGCCATTGAAAAACATCATGTTATTCATATACCAGAAATGTTTGAAGCTACTGACTGAATGAAAGGAGCTGGCATCTCACTCTCTTTGAATCTTCTTTATCATGCTAAGAGGAGCAGGAAAAAGCAAAAAATTTCAGAATTGCACCTTGCAATGTGGAGAAATTACTGTTTGTGCATTTACAATATTCATTGATTTTTGCCATTGAAAAACGTCCAGAAATGTTTGAAGCTACTGACTGAATGAAAGGAGCTGGCATCTCACTCTCTTTGAATCTTCTTTATCATGCTAAGAGGAGCAGGAAAAAGCAAAAAATTTCAGAATTGCACCTTGCAATGCGGAGAAATTACTGTTTGTGCATTTACAATATTCATTGATTTTTGCCATTGAAAAACATCATGTTATTCATATACCAGAAATGTTTGAAGCTACTGACTGAATGAAAAGAGCTGGCATCTCACTCTCTTTGAATCTTCTTTATCATGCTAAGAGGAGCAGGAAAAAGCAAAAAATTTCAGAATTGCACCTTGCAATGTGGAGAAATTACTGTTTGTGCATTTACAATATTCATTGATTTTTGCCATTGAAAAACGTATAGAAATGTTTGAAGCTACTGACTGAATGAAAGGAGCTGGCATCTCACTCTCTTTGAATCTTCTTTATCATGCTAAGAGGAGCAGGAAAAAGCAAAAAATTTCAGAATTGCACCTTGCAATGCGGAGAAATTACTGTTTGTGCATTTACAATATTCATTGATTTTTGCCATTGAAAAACATCATGTTATTCAAATACCAGAAATGTTTGAAGCTACTGACTGAATGAAAAGAGCTGGCATCTCACTCTCTTTGAATCTTCTTTATCATGCTAAGAGGAGCAGGAAAAAGCAAAAAATTTCAGAATTGCACCTTGCAATGTGGAGAAATTACTGTTTGTGCATTTACAATATTCATTGATTTTTGCCATTGAAAAACGTCCAGAAATGTTTGAAGCTACTGACTGAATGAAAGGAGCTGGCATCTCACTCTCTTTGAATCTTCTTTATCATGCTAAGAGGAGCAGGAAAAAGCAAAAAATTTCAGAATTGCACCTTGCAATGCGGAGAAATTACTGTTTGTGCATTTACAATATTCATTGATTTTTGCCATTGAAAAACATCATGTTATTCATATACCAGAAATGTTTGAAGCTACTGACTGAATGAAAAGAGCTGGCATCTCACTCTCTTTGAATCTTCTTTATCATGCTAAGAGGAGCAGGAAAAAGCAAAAAAATTCAGAATTGCACCTTGCAATGTGGAGAAATTACTGTTTGTGCATTTAAAATATTCATTGATTTTTGCCATTGAAAAACGTCCAGAAATGTTTGAAGCTACTGACTGATTGAAAGGAGCTGGCATCTCACTCTCTTTGAATCTTCTTTATCATGCTAAGAGGAGCAGGAAAAAGCAGAAAAATTCAGAATTGCACCTTGCAATGCGGAGAAACTACTGTTTGTGCATTTACAATATTCATTGATTTTTGCCATTGAAAAACATCATGTTATTCATATACCAGAAATGTTTGAAGCTACTGACTGAATGAAAGGAGCTGGCATCTCACTCTCTTTGAATCTTCTTTATCATGCTAAGAGGAGCAGGAAAAAGCAAAAAATTTCAGAATTGCACCTTGCAATGTGGAGAAATTACTGTTTGTGCATTTACAATATTCATTGATTTTTGCCATTGAAAAACGTCCAGAAATGTTTGAAGCTACTGACTGAATGAAAGGAGCTGGCATCTCACTCTCTTTGAATCTTCTTTATCATGCTAAGAGGAGCAGGAAAAAGCAAAAAATTTCAGAATTGCACCTTGCAATGCGGAGAAATTACTGTTTGTGCATTTACAATATTCATTGATTTTTGCCATTGAAAAACATCATGTTATTCATATACCAGAAATGTTTGAAGCTACTGACTGAATGAAAAGAGCTGGCATCTCACTCTCTTTGAATCTTCTTTATCATGCTAAGAGGAGCAGGAAAAAGCAAAAAATTTCAGAATTGCACCTTGCAATGTGGAGAAATTACTGTTTGTGCATTTACAATATTCATTGATTTTTGCCATTGAAAAATGTCCAGAAATGTTTGAAGCTACTGACTGAATGAAAGGAGCTGGCATCTCACTCTCTTTGAATCTTCTTTATCATGCTAAGAGGAGCAGGAAAAAGCAAAAAATTTCAGAATTGCACCTTGCAATGCGGAGAAATTACTGTTTGTGCATTTACTATATTCATTGATTTTTGCCATTGAAAAACATCATGTTATTCATATACCAGAAATGTTTGAAGCTACTGACTGAATGAAAAGAGCTGGCATCTCACTCTCTTTGAATCTTCTTTATCATGCTAAGAGGAGCAGGAAAAAGCAAAAAATTTCAGAATTGCACCTTGCAATGTGGAGAAATTACTGTTTGTGCATTTACAATATTCATTGATTTTTGCCATTGAAAAACATCATGTTATTCATATACCAGAAATGTTTGAAGCTACTGACTGAATGAAAAGAGCTGGCATCTCACTCTCTTTGAATCTTCTTTATCATGCTAAGAGGAGCAGGAAAAAGCAAAAAATTTCAGAATTGCACCTTGCAATGTGGAGAAATTACTGTTTGTGCATTTACAATATTCATTGATTTTTGCCATTGAAAAATGTCCAGAAATGTTTGAAGCTACTGACTGAATGAAAGGAGCTGGCATCTCACTCTCTTTGAAACTTCTTTATCATGCTAAGAGGAGCAGGAAAAAGCAAAAAATTTCAGAATTGCACCCTGCAATGCGGAGAAATTACTGTTTGTGCATTTACAATATTCATTGATTTTTGCCATTGAAAAACATCATGTTATTCATATACCAGAAATGTTTGAAGCTACTGACTGAATGAAAAGAGCTGGCATCTCACTCTCTTTGAATCTTCTTTATCATGCTAAGAGGAGCAGGAAAAAGCAAAAAATTTCAGAATTGCACCTTGCAATGTGGAGAAATTACTGTTTGTGCATTTACAATATTCATTGATTTTTGCCATTGAAAAACGTCCAGAAATGTTTGAAGCTACTGACTGAATGAAAGGAGCTGGCATCTCACTCTCTTTGAATCTTCTTTATCATGCTAAGAGGAGCAGGAAAAAGCAAAAAATTTCAGAATTGCACCTTGCAATGCGGAGAAATTACTGTTTGTGCATTTACAATATTCATTGATTTTTGCCATTGAAAAACATCATGTTATTCATATACCAGAAATGTTTGAAGCTACTGACTGAATGAAAAGAGCTGGCATCTCACTCTCTTTGAATCTTCTTTTTCATGCTAAGAGGAGCAGGAAAAAGCAAAAAATTTCAGAATTGCACCTTGCAATGTGGAGAAATTACTGTTTGTGCATTTACAATATTCATTGATTTTTGCCATTGAAAAACGTCTAGAAATGTTTGAAGCTACTGACTGAATGAAAGGAGCTGGCATCTCACTCTCTTTGAATCTTCTTTATCATGCTAAGAGGAGCAGGAAAAAGCAAAAAATTTCAGAATTGCACCTTGCAATGCGGAAAAATTACTGTTTGTGCATTTACAATATTCATTGATTTTTGCCATTGAAAAACATCATGTTATTCATATACCAGAAATGTTTGAAGCTACTGACTGAATGAAAAGAGCTGGAATCTCACTCTCTTTGAATCTTCTTTATCATGCTAAGAGGAGCAGGAAAAAGCAAAAAATTTCAGAATTGCACCTTGCAATATGGAGAAATTACTGTTTGTGCATTTACAATATTCATTGATTTTTGCCATTGAAAAACGTCCAGAAATGTTTGAAGCTACTGACTGAATGAAAGGAGCTGGCATCTCACTCTCTTTGAATCTTCTTTATCATGCTAAGAGGAGCAGGAAAAAGCAAAAAATTTCAGAATTGCACCTTGCAATGCGGAGAAATTACTGTTTGTGCATTTACAATATTCATTGATTTTTGCCATTGAAAAACGTCCAGAAATGTTTGAAGCTACTGACTGAATGAAAGGAGCTGGCATCTCACTCTCTTTGAATCTTCTTTATCATGCTAAGAGGAGCAGGAAAAAGCAAAAAATTTCAGAATTGCACCTTGCAATGCGGAGAAATTACTGTTTGTGCATTTACTATATTCATTGATTTTTGCCATTGAAAAACATCATGTTATTCATATACCAGAAATGTTTGAAGCTACTGACTGAATGAAAAGAGCTGGCATCTCACTCTCTTTGAATCTTCTTTATCATGCTAAGAGGAGCAGGAAAAAGCAAAAAATTTCAGAATTGCACCTTGCAATGTGGAGAAATTACTGTTTGTGCATTTACAATATTCATTGATTTTTGCCATTGAAAAACATCATGTTATTCATATACCAGAAATGTTTGAAGCTACTGACTGAATGAAAAGAGCTGGCATCTCACTCTCTTTGAATCTTCTTTATCTTGCTAAGAGGAGCAGGAAAAAGCAAAAAAATTCAGAATTGCACCTTGCAATGTGGAGAAATTACTGTTTGTGCATTTACAATATTCATTGATTTTTGCCATTGAAAAACGTCTAGAAATGCTTGAAGCTACTGACTGAATGAAAGGAGCTGGCATCTCACTCTCTTTGAATCTTCTTTATCATGCTAAGAGGAGCAGGAAAACGCAAAAAAATTCAGAATTGCACCTTGCAATGCGGAGAAATTACTGTTTGTGCATTTACAATATTCATTGATTTTTGCCATTGAAAAACATCATGTTATTCATATACCAGAAATGTTTGAAGCTACTGACTGAATGAAATGAGCTGGCATCTCACTCTCATTGAATCTTCTTTATCATGCTAAGAGGAGCAGGAAAAAGCAAAAAATTTCAGAATTGCACCTTTCAATGTGGAGAAATTACTGTTTGTGCATTTACAATATTCATTGATTTTTGCCATTGAAAAACGTCCAGAAATGTTTGCAGCTACTGACTGAATGAAAGGAGCTGGCATCTCACTCTCTTTGAAACTTCTTTATCATGCTAAGAGGAGCAGGAAAAAGCAAAAAATTTCAGAATTGCACCCTGCAATGCGGAGAAATTACTGTTTGTGCATTTACAATATTCATTGATTTTTGCCATTGAAAAACATCATGTCATTCATATACCAGAAATGTTTGAAGCTACTGACTGAATGAAAAGAGCTGGCATCTCACTCTCATTGAATCTTCTTTATCATGCTAAGAGGAGCAGGAAAAAGCAAAAAATTTCAGAATTGCACCTTTCAATGTGGAGAAATTACTGTTTGTGCATTTACAATATTCATTGATTTTTGCCATTGAAAAACGTCCAGAAATGTTTGCAGCTACTGACTGAATGAAAGGAGCTGGCATCTCACTCTCTTTGAAACTTCTTTATCATGCTAAGAGGAGCAGGAAAAAGCAAAAAATTTCAGAATTGCACCCTGCAATGCGGAGAAATTACTGTTTGTGCATTTACAATATTCATTGATTTTTGCCATTGAAAAACATCATGTTATTCATATACCAGAAATGTTTGAAGCTACTGACTGAATGAAAAGAGCTGGCATCTCACTCTCTTTGAATCTTCTTTATCATGCTAAGAGGAGCAGGAAAAAGCAAAAAATTTCAGAATTGCACCTTGCAATGTGGAGAAATTACTGTTTGTGCATTTACAATATTCATTGATTTTTGCCATTGAAAAACGTCCAGAAATGTTTGAAGCTACTGACTGAATGAAAGGAGCTGGCATCTCACTCTCTTTGAATCTTCTTTATCATGCTAAGAGGAGCAGGAAAAAGCAAAAAATTTCAGAATTGCACCTTGCAATGCGGAGAAATTACTGTTTGTGCATTTACAATATTCATTGATTTTTGCCATTGAAAAACATCATGTTATTCATATACCAGAAATGTTTGAAGCTACTGACTGAATGAAAAGTGCTGGCATCTCACTCTCTTTGAATCTTCTTTTTCATGCTAAGAGGAGCAGGAAAAAGCAAAAAATTTCAGAATTGCACCTTGCAATGTGGAGAAATTACTGTTTGTGCATTTACAATATTCATTGATTTTTGCCATTGAAAAACGTCTAGAAATGTTTGAAGCTACTGACTGAATGAAAGGAGCTGGCATCTCACTCTCTTTGAATCTTCTTTATCATGCTAAGAGGAGCAGGAAAAAGCAAAAAATTTCAGAATTGCACCTTGCAATGCGGAGAAATTACTGTTTGTGCATTTACAATATTCATTGATTTTTGCCATTGAAAAACATCATGTTATTCATATACCAGAAATGTTTGAAGCTACTGACTGAATGAAAAGAGCTGGAATCTCACTCTCTTTGAATCTTCTTTATCATGCTAAGAGGAGCAGGAAAAAGCAAAAAATTTCAGAATTGCACCTTGCAATATGGAGAAATTACTGTTTGTGCATTTACAATATTCATTGATTTTTGCCATTGAAAAACGTCCAGAAATGTTTGAAGCTACTGACTGAATGAAAGGAGCTGGCATCTCACTCTCTTTGAATCTTCTTTATCATGCTAAGAGGAGCAGGAAAAAGCAAAAAATTTCAGAATTGCACCTTGCAATGCGGAGAAATTACTGTTTGTGCATTTACAATATTCATTGATTTTTGCCATTGAAAAACGTCCAGAAATGTTTGAAGCTACTGACTGAATGAAAGGAGCTGGCATCTCACTCTCTTTGAATCTTCTTTATCATGCTAAGAGGAGCAGGAAAAAGCAAAAAATTTCAGAATTGCACCTTGCAATGCGGAGAAATTACTGTTTGTGCATTTACTATATTCATTGATTTTTGCCATTGAAAAACATCATGTTATTCATATACCAGAAGTGTTTGAAGCTACTGACTGAATGAAAAGAGCTGGCATCTCACTCTCTTTGAATCTTCTTTATCATGCTAAGAGGAGCAGGAAAAAGCAAAAAATTTCAGAATTGCACCTTGCAATGTGGAGAAATTACTGTTTGTGCATTTACAATATTCATTGATTTTTGCCATTGAAAAACGTCCAGAAATGTTTGAAGCTACTGACTGAATGAAAGGAGCTGGCATCTCACTCTCTTTGAATCTTCTTTATCATGCTAAGAGGAGCAGGAAAAAGCAAAAAATTTCAGAATTGCACCTTGCAATGCAGAGAAATTACTGTTTGTGCATTTACAATATTCATTGATTTTTGCCATTGAAAAACATCATGTTATTCATATTCCAGAAATGTTTGAAGCTACTGACTGAATGAAAAGAGCTGGCATCTCACTCTCTTTGAATCTTCTTTATCATGCTAAGAGGAGCAGGAAAAAGCAAAAAATTTCAGAAATGCACCTTGCAATGTGGAGAAATTACTGTTTGTGCATTTACAATATTCATGGATTTTTGCCATTGAAAAACGTCTAGAAATGTTTGAAGCTACTGACTGAATGAAAGGAGCTGGCATCTCACTCTCTTTGAATCTTCTTTATCATGCTAAGAGGAGCAGAAAAACGCAAAAAATTTCAGAATTGCACCTTGCAATGCGGAGAAATTACTGTTTGTGCATTTACAATATTCATTGATTTTTGCCATTGAAAAACATCATGTTATTCATATACCAGAAATGTTTGAATCTACTGACTGAATGAAAAGAGCTGGCATCTCACTCTCTTTGAATATTCTTTATCATGCTAAGAGGAGCAGGAAAAAGCAAAAAATTTCAGAATTGCACCTTGCAATGTGGAGTAATTACTGTTTGTGCATTTACAATATTCATTGATTTTTGCCATTGAAAAACGTCCAGAAATGTTTGAAGCTACTGACTGAATGAAAGGAGCTGGCATCTCACTATCTTTGAATCTTCTTTATCATGCTAAGAGGAGCAGGAAAAAGCAAAAAATTTCAGAATTGCACCTTGCAATGCGGAGAAATTACTGTTTGTGCATTTACAATATTCATTGATTTTTGCCATTGAAAAACATCATGTTATTCATATACCAGAAATGTTTGAAGCTACTGACTGAATGAAAAGAGCTGGCATCTCACTCTCTTTGAATCTTCTTTATCATGCTAAGAGGGGCAGGAAAAAGCAAAAAATTTCAGAATTGCACCTTGCAATGTGGAGAAATTACTGTTTGTGCATTTACAATATTCATTGATTTTTGCCATTGAAAAACGTCCAGAAATGTTTGAAGCTACTGACTGAATGAAAGGAGCTGGCATCTCACTCTATTTGAATCTTCTTTATCATGCTAAGAGGAGCAGGAAAACGCAAAAAATTTCAGAATTGCACCTTGCAATGCGGAGAAATTACTGTTTGTGCATTTACAATATTCATTGATTTTTGCCATTGAAAAACATCATGTTATTCATATACCAGAAATGTTTGAAGCTACTGACTGAATGAAAAGAGCTGGCATCTCACTCTCTTTGAATATTCTTTATCATGCTAAGAGGAGCAGGAAAAAGCAAAAAATTTCAGAATTGCACCTTTCAATGTGGAGAAATTACTGTTTGTGCATTTACAATATTCATTGATTTTTGCCATTGAAAAACGTCCAGAAATGTTTGCAGCTACTGACTGAATGAAAGGAGCTGGCATCTCACTCTCTTTGAAACTTCTTTATCATGCTAAGAGGAGCAGGAAAAAGTAAAAAATTTCAGAATTGCACCCTGCAATGCGGAGAAATTACTGTTTGTGCATTTACAATATTCATTGATTTTTGCCATTGAAAAACATCATGTTATTCATATACCAGAAATGTTTGAAGCTACTGACTGAATGAAAAGAGCTGGCATCTCACTCTCTTTGAATCTTCTTTATCATGCTAAGAGGAGCAGGAAAAAGCAAAAAATTTCAGAATTGCACCTTGCAATGTGGAGAAATTACTGTTTGTGCATTTACAATATTCATTGATTTTTGCCATTGAAAAACGTCCAGAAATGTTTGAAGCTACTGACTGAATGAAAGGAGCTGGCATCTCACTCTCTTTGAATCTTCTTTATCATGCTAAGAGGAGCAGGAAAAAGAAAAAAATTTCAGAATTGCACCTTGCAATGCGGAGAAATTACTGTTTGTGCATTTACAATATTCATTGATTTTTGCCATTGAAAAACATCATGTTATTCATATACCAGAAATGTTTGAAGCTACTGACTGAATGAAAAGAGCTGGAATCTCACTCTCTTTGAATCTTCTTTATCATGCTAAGAGGAGCAGGAAAAAGGAAAAAATTTCAGAATTGCACCTTGCAATGTGGAGAAATTACTGTTTGTGCATTTACAATATTCATTGATTTTTGCCATTGAAAAACGTCCAGAAATGTTTGAAGCTACTGACTGAATAAAAGGAGCTGGCATCTCACTCTCTTTGAATCTTCTTTATCATGCTAAGCGGAGCAGGAAAAAGCAAAAAATTTCAGAATTGCACCTTGCAATGCGGAGAAATTACTGTTTGTGCATTTACAATATTCATTGATTTTTGCCATTGAAAAACATCATGTTATTCATATACCAGAAATGTTTGAAGCTACTGACTGAATGAAAAGAGCTGGCATCTCACTCTCTTTGAATCTTCTTTATCATACTAAGAGGAGCAGGAAAAAGCAAAAAATTTCAGAATTGCACCTTGCAATGTGGAGAAATTACTGTTTGTGCATTTACAATATTCATGGATTTTTGCCATTGAAAAACGTCTAGAAATGTTTGAAGCTACTGACTGAATGAAAGGAGCTGGCATCTCACTCTCTTTGAATCTTCTTTATCATGCTAAGAGGAGCAGAAAAATGCAAAAAATTTCAGAATTGCACCTTGCAATGCGGAGAAATTACTGTTTGTGCATTTACAATATTCATTGATTTTTGCCATTGAAAAACATCATGTTATTCATATACCAGAAATATTTGAAGCTACTGACTGAATGAAAAGAGCTGGCATCTCACTCTCTTTGAATCTTCTTTATCATGCTAAGAGGAGCAGGAAAAAGCAAAAAATTTCAGAATTGCACCTTGCAATGTGGAGTAATTACTGTTTGTGCATTTACAATATTCATTGATTTTTGCCATTGAAAAACGTCCAGAAATGTTTGAAGCTACTGACTGAATGAAAGGAGCTGGCATCTCACTCTCTTTGAATCTTCTTTATCATGCTAAGAGGAGCAGGAAAAAGCAAAAAATTTCAGAATTGCACCTTGCAATGCGGAGAAATTACTGTTTGTGCATTTACAATATTCATTGATTTTTGCCATTGAAAAACATCATGTTATTCATATACCAGAAATGTTTGAAGCTACTGACTGAATGAAAAGAGCTGGCATCTCACACTCTTTGAATCTTCTTTATCATGCTAAGAGGGGCAGGAAAAAGCAAAAAATTTCAGAATTGCACCTTGCAATGTGGAGAAAATACTGTTTGTGCATTTACAATATTCATTGATTTTTGCCATTGAAAAACGTCCAGAAATGTTTGAAGCTACTGACTGAATGAAAGGAGCTGGCATCTCACTCTATTTGAATCTTCTTTATCATGCTAAGAGGAGCAGGAAAAAGTAAAAAATTTCAGAATTGCACCTTGCAATGCGGAGAAATTACTGTTTGTGCATTTACAATATTCATTGATTTTTGCCATTGAAAAACATCATGTTATTCATATACCAGAAATGTTTGAAGCTACTGACTGAATGAAAAGAGCTGGCATCTCACTCTCTTTGAATCTTCTTTATCATGCTAAGAGGAGCAGGAAAAAGCAAAAAATTTCAGAATTGTACCTTGCAATGTGGAGAAATTACTGTTTGTGCATTTACAATATTCATTGATTTTTGCCATTGAAAAACGTCTAGAAATGCTTGAAGCTACTGACTGAATGAAAGGAGCTGGCATCTCACTCTCTTTGAATCTTCTTTATCATGCTAAGAGGAGCAGGAAAACGCAAAAAATTTCAGAATTGCACCTTGCAATGCGGAGAAATTACTGTTTGTGCATTTACAATATTCATTGATTTTTGCCATTGAAAAACATCATGTTATTCATATACCAGAAATGTTTGAAGCTACTGACTGAATGAAAAGAGCTGGCATCTCACTCTCTTTGAATCTTCTTTATCATGCTAAGAGGAGCAGGAAAAAGCAAAAAATTTCAGAATTGCACCTTGCAATGTGGAGAAATTACTGTTTGTGCATTTACAATATTCATGGATTTTTGCCATTTAAAAACGTCTAGAAATGTTTGAAGCTACTGACTGAATGAAAGGAGCTGGCATCTCACTCTCTTTGAATCTTCTTTATCATGCTAAGAGGAGCAGAAAAACGCAAAAAATTTCAGAATTGCACCTTGCAATGCGGAGAAATTACTGTTTGTGCATTTACAATATTCATTGATTTTTGCCATTGAAAAACATCATGTTATTCATATACCAGAAATGTTTGAAGCTACTGACTGAATGAAAAGAGCTGGCATCTCACTCTCTTTGAATCTTCTTTATCATGCTAAGAGGAGCAGGAAAAAGCAAAAAATTTCAGAATTGCACCTTGCAATGTGGAGTAATTACTGTTTGTGCATTTACAATATTCATTGATTTTTGCCATTGAAAAACGTCCAGAAATGTTTGAAGCTACTGACTGAATGAAAGGAGCTGGCATCTCACTCTCTTTGAATCTTCTTATCATGCTAAGAGGAGCAGGAAAAAGCAAAAAATTTCAGAATTGCACCTTGCAATGCGGAGAAATTACTGTTTGTGCATTTACAATATTCATTGATTTTTGCCATTGAAAAACATCATGTTATTCATATACCAGAAATGTTTGAAGCTACTGACTGAATGAAAAGAGCTGGCATCTCACTCTCTTTGAATCTTCTTTATCATGCTAAGAGGAGCAGGAAAAAGCAAAAAATTTCAGAATTGCACCTTGCAATGTGGAGAAATTACTGTTTGTGCATTTACAATATTCATTGATTTTTGCCATTGAAAAACGTCCAGAAATGTTTGAAGCTACTGACTGAATGAAAGGAGCTGGCATCTCACTCTCTTTGAATCTTCTTTATCATGCTAAGAGGAGCAGGAAAAAGCAAAAAATTTCAGAATTGCACCTTGCAATGCGGAGAAATTACTGTTTGTGCATTTACAATATTGATTGATTTTTGCCATTGAAAAACATCATGTTATTCATATACCAGAAATGTTTGAAGCTACTGACTGAATGAAAAGAGCTGGCATCTCACTCTCTTTGAATCTTCTTTATCATGCTAAGAGGAGCAGGAAAAAGCAAAAAATTTCAGAATTGCACCTTGCAATGTGGAGTAATTACTGTTTGTGCATTTACAATATTCATTGATTTTTGCCATTGAAAAACGTCCAGAAATGTTTGAAGCTACTGACTGAATGAAAGGAGCTGGCATCTCACTCTCTTTGAATCTTCTTTATCATGCTAAGAGGAGCAGGAAAAAGCAAAAAATTTCAGAATTGCACCTTGCAATGCGGAGAAATTACTGTTTGTGCATTTACAATATTCATTGATTTTTGCCATTGAAAAACATCATGTTATTCATATACCAGAAATGTTTGAAGCTACTGACTGAATGAAAAGAGCTGGCATCTCACTCTCTTTGAATCTTCTTTATCATGCTAAGAGGGGCAGGAAAAAGCAAAAAATTTCAGAATTGCACCTTGCAATGTGGAGAAAACACTGTTTGTGCATTTACAATATTCATTGATTTTTGCCATTGAAAAACGTCCAGAAATGTTTGAAGCTACTGACTGAATGAAAGGAGCTGGCATCTCACTCTATTTGAATCTTCTTTATCATGCTAAGAGGAGCAGGAAAAAGTAAAAAATTTCAGAATTGCACCTTGCAATGCGGAGAAATTACTGTTTGTGCATTTACAATATTCATTGATTTTTGCCATTGAAAAACATCATGTTATTCATATACCAGAAATGTTTGAAGCTACTGACTGAATGAAAAGAGCTGGCATCTCACTCTCTTTGAATCTTCTTTATCATGCTAAGAGGAGCAGGAAAAAGCAAAAAAATTCAGAATTGTACCTTGCAATGTGGAGAAATTACTGTTTGTGCATTTACAATATTCATTGATTTTTGCCATTGAAAACGTCTAGAAATGCTTGAAGCTACTGACTGAATGAAAGGAGCTGGCATCTCACTCTCTTTGAATCTTCTTTATCATGCTAAGAGGAGCAGGAAAACGCAAAAAATTTCAGAATTGCACCTTGCAATGCGGAGAAATTACTGTTTGTGCATTTACAATATTCATTGATTTTTGCCATTGAAAAACATCATGTTATTCATATACCAGAAATGTTTGAAGCTACTGACTGAATGAAAAGAGCTGGCATCTCACTCTCTTTGAATCTTCTTTATCATGCTAAGAGGAGCAGGAAAAAGCAAAACATTTCAGAATTGCACCTTGCAATGTGGAGAAATTACTGTTTGTGCATTTACAATATTCATGGATTTTTGCCATTTAAAAACGTCTAGAAATGTTTGAAGCTACTGACTGAATGAAAGGAGCTGGCATCTCACTCTCTTTGAATCTTCTTTATCATGCTAAGAGGAGCAGAAAAACGCAAAAAATTTCAGAATTGCACCTTGCAATGCGGAGAAATTACTGTTTGTGCATTTACAATATTCATTGATTTTTGCCATTGAAAAACATCATGTTATTCATATACCAGAAATGTTTGAAGCTACTGACTGAATGAAAAGAGCTGGCATCTCACTCTCTTTGAATCTTCTTTATCATGCTAAGAGGAGCAGGAAAAAGCAAAAAATTTCAGAATTGCACCTTGCAATGTGGAGTAATTACTGTTTGTGCATTTACAATATTCATTGATTTTTGCCATTGAAAAACGTCCAGAAATGTTTGAAGCTACTGACTGAATGAAAGGAGCTGGCATCTCACTCTCTTTGAATCTTCTTATCATGCTAAGAGGAGCAGGAAAAAGCAAAAAATTTCAGAATTGCACCTTGCAATGCGGAGAAATTACTGTTTGTGCATTTACAATATTCATTGATTTTTGCCATTGAAAAACATCATGTTATTCATATACCAGAAATGTTTGAAGCTACTGACTGAATGAAAAGAGCTGGCATCTCACTCTCTTTGAATCTTCTTTATCATGCTAAGAGGGGCAGGAAAAAGCAAAAAATTTCAGAATTGCACCTTGCAATGTGGAGAAAACACTGTTTGTGCATTTACAATATTCATTGATTTTTGCCATTGAAAAACGTCCAGAAATGTTTGAAGCTACTGACTGAATGAAAGGAGCTGGCATCTCACTCTATTTGAATCTTCTTTATCATGCTAAGAGGAGCAGGAAAAAGTAAAAAATTTCAGAATTGCACCTTGCAATGCGGAGAAATTACTGTTTGTGCATTTACAATATTCATTGATTTTTGCCATTGAAAAACATCATGTTATTCATATACCAGAAATGTTTGAAGCTACTGACTGAATGAAAAGAGCTGGCATCTCACTCTCTTTGAATCTTCTTTATCATGCTAAGAGGAGCAGGAAAAAGCAAAAAAATTCAGAATTGTACCTTGCAATGTGGAGAAATTACTGTTTGTGCATTTACAATATTCATTGATTTTTGCCATTGAAAACGTCTAGAAATGCTTGAAGCTACTGACTGAATGAAAGGAGCTGGCATCTCACTCTCTTTGAATCTTCTTTATCATGCTAAGAGGAGCAGGAAAACGCAAAAAATTTCAGAATTGCACCTTGCAATGCGGAGAAATTACTGTTTGTGCATTTACAATATTCATTGATTTTTGCCATTGAAAAACATCATGTTATTCATATACCAGAAATGTTTGAAGCTACTGACTGAATGAAAAGAGCTGGCATCTCACTCTCTTTGAATCTTCTTTATCATGCTAAGAGGAGCAGGAAAAAGCAAAACATTTCAGAATTGCACCTTGCAATGTGGAGAAATTACTGTTTGTGCATTTACAATATTCATGGATTTTTGCCATTTAAAAACGTCTAGAAATGTTTGAAGCTACTGACTGAATGAAAGGAGCTGGCATCTCACTCTCTTTGAATCTTCTTTATCATGCTAAGAGGAGCAGAAAAACGCAAAAAATTTCAGAATTGCACCTTGCAATGCGGAGAAATTACTGTTTGTGCATTTACAATATTCATTGATTTTTGCCATTGAAAAACATCATGTTATTCATATACCAGAAATGTTTGAAGCTACTGACTGAATGAAAAGAGCTGGCATCTCACTCTCTTTGAATCTTCTTTATCATGCTAAGAGGAGCAGGAAAAAGCAAAAAATTTCAGAATTGCACCTTGCAATGTGGAGTAATTACTGTTTGTGCATTTACAATATTCATTGATTTTTGCCATTGAAAAACGTCCAGAAATGTTTGAAGCTACTGACTGAATGAAAGGAGCTGGCATCTCACTCTCTTTGAATCTTCTTATCATGCTAAGAGGAGCAGGAAAAAGCAAAAAATTTCAGAATTGCACCTTGCAATGCGGAGAAATTACTGTTTGTGCATTTACAATATTCATTGATTTTTGCCATTGAAAAACATCATGTTATTCATATACCAGAAATGTTTGAAGCTACTGACTGAATGAAAAGAGCTGGCATCTCACTCTCTTTGAATCTTCTTTATCATGCTAAGAGGGGCAGGAAAAAGCAAAAAATTTCAGAATTCCACCTTGCAATGTGGAGAAATTACTGTTTGTGCATTTACAATATTCCTTGATTTTTGCCATTGAAAAACGTCCAGAAATGTTTGAAGCTACTGACTGAATGAAAGGAGCTGGCATCTCACTCTATTTGAATCTTCTTTATCATGCTAAGAGGAGCAGGAAAAAGTAAAAAATTTCAGAATTGCACCTTGCAATGCGGAGAAATTACTGTTTGTGCATTTACAATATTCATTGATCTTTGCCATTGAAAAACATCATGTTATTCATATACCAGAAATGTTTGAAGCTACTGACTGAATGAAAAGAGCTGGCATCTCACTCTCTTTGAATCTTCTTTATCATGCTAAGAGGAGCAGGAAAAAGCAAAAAATTTCAGAATTGCACCTTGCAATGTGGAGAAATTACTGTTTGTGCATTTACAATATTCATTGATTTTTGCCATTGAAAAACGTCCAGAAATGTTTGAAGCTACTGACTGAATGAAAGGAGCTGGCATCTCACTCTCTTTGAATCTTCTTTATCATGCTAAGAGGAGCAGGAAAAAGCAAAAAATTTCAGAATTGCACCTTGCAATGCGGAGAAATTACTGTTTGTGCATTTACAATATTGATTGATTTTTGCCATTGAAAAACATCATGTTATTCATATTCCAGAAATGTTTGAAGCTACTGACTGAATGAAAAGAGCTGGCATCTCACTCTCTTTGAATCTTCTTTTTCATGCTAAGAGGAGCAGGAAAAAGCAAAAAATTTCAGAATTGCACCTTGCAATGTGGAGAAATTACTGATTGTGCATTTACAATATTCATTGATTTTTGCCATTGAAAAACGTCTAGAAATGTTTGAAGCTACTGACTGAATGAAAGGAGCTGGCATCTCACTCTCTTTGAATCTTCTTTATCATGCTAAGAGGAGCAGGAAAAAGCAAAAAATTTCAGAATTGCACCTTGCAATGCGGAGAAATTACTGTTTGTGCATTTACAATATTCATTGATTTTTGCCATTGAAAAACATCATGTTATTCATATACCAGAAATGTTTGAAGCTACTGACTGAATGAAAAGAGCTGGAATCTCACTCTCTTTGAATCTTCTTTATCATGCTAAGAGGAGCAGGAAAAAGCAAAAAATTTCAGAATTGCACCTTGCAATGTGGAGAAATTACTGTTTGTGCATTTACAATATTCATTGATTTTTGCCATTGAAAAACGTCCAGAAATGTTTGAAGCTACTGACTGAATGAAAGGAGCTGGCATCTCACTCTCTTTGAATCTTCCTTATCATGCTAAGAGGAGCAGGAAAAAGCAAAAAATTTCAGAATTGCACCTTGCAATGCGGAGAAATTACTGTTTGTGCATTTACAATATTCATTGATTTTTGCCATTGAAAAACATCATGTTATTCATATACCAGAAATGTTTGAAGCTACTGACTGAATGAAAAGAGCTGGCATCTCACTCTCTTTGAATCTTCTTTATCATGCTAAGAGGAGCAGGAAAAAGCAAAAAATTTCAGAATTGCACCTTGCAATGTGGAGAAATTACTGTTTGTGCATTTACAATATTCATGGATTTTTGCCATTGAAAAACGTCTAGAAATGTTTTAAGCTACTGACTGAATGAAAGGAGCTGGCATCTCACTCTCTTTGAATCTTCTTTATTATGCTAAGAGGAGCAGAAAAACGCAAAAAAATTCAGAATTGCACCTTGCAATGCGGAGAAATTACTGTTTGTGCATTTACAATATTCATTGATTTTTGCCATTGAAAAACATCATGTTATTCATATACCAGAAATGTTTGAAGCTACTGACTGAATGAAAAGAGCTGGCATCTCACTCTCTTTGAATCTTCTTTATCATGCTAAGAGGAGCAGGAAAAAGCAAAAAATTTCAGAATTGCACCTTGCAATGTGGAGTAATTACTGTTTGTGCATTTACAATATTCATTGATTTTTGCCATTGAAAAACGTCCAGAAATGTTTGAAGCTACTGATTGAATGAAAGGAGCTGGCATCTCACTCTCTTTGAATCTTCTTTATCATGCTAAGAGGAGCAGGAAAAAGCAAAAAATTTCAGAATTGCACCTTGCAATGCGGAGAAATTACTGTTTGTGCATTTACAATATTCATTGATTTTTGCCATTGAAAAACATCATGTTATTCATATACCAGAAATGTTTGAAGCTACTGACTGAATGAAAAGAGCTGGCATCTCACTCTCTTTGAATCTTCTTTATCATGCTAAGAGGAGCAGGAAAAAGCAAAAAATTTCAGAATTGCACCTTGCAATGTGGAGTAATTACTGTTTGTGCATTTACAATATTCATTGATTTTTGCCATTGAAAAACATCCAGAAATGTTTGAAGCTACTGATTGAATGAAAGGAGCTGGCATCTCACTCTCTTTGAATCTTCTTTATCATGCTAAGAGGAGCAGGAAAAAGCAAAAAATTTCAGAATTGCACCTTGCAATGCGGAGAAATTACTGTTTGTGCATTTACAATATTCATTGATTTTTGCCATTGAAAAACATCATGTTATTCATATACCAGAAATGTTTGAAGCTACTGACTGAATGAAAAGAGCTGGCATCTCACTCTCTTTGAATCTTCTTTATCATGCTAAGAGGAGCAGGAAAAAGCAAAAAATTTCAGAATTGCACATTGCAATGTGGAGAAATTACTGTTTGTGCATTTACAATATTCATTGATTTTTGCCATTGAAAAACGTCCAGAAATGTTTGAAGCTACTGACTGAATGAAAGGAGCTGGCATCTCACTCTCTTTGAATCTTCGTTATCATGCTAAGAGGAGCAGGAAAAAGCAAAAAATTTCAGAATTGCACCTTGCAATGCGGAGAAATTACTGTTTGTGCATTTACAATATTCATTGATTTTTGCCATTGAAAAACATCATGTTATTCATATACCAGAAATGTTTGAAGCTACTGACTGAATGAAAAGAGCTGGCATCTCACTCTCTTTGAATCTTCTTTATCATGCTAAGAGGAGCAGGAAAAAGCAAAAAATTTCAGAATTGCACCTTGCAATGTGGAGAAATTACTGTTTGTGCATTTACAATATTCATTGATTTTTGCCATTGAAAAACGTCCAGCAATGTTTGAAGCTACTGACTGAATGAAAGGAGCTGGCATCTCACTCTCTTTGAATCTTCTTTATCATGCTAAGAGGAGGAGGAAAAAGCAAAAAATTTCAGAATTGCACCTTGCAATGCGGAGAAATTACTGTTTGTGCATTTACAATATTCATTGATTTTTGCCATTGAAAAACATGATGTTATTCATATACCAGAAATGTTTGAAGCTACTGACTGAATGAAAAGAGCTGGCATCTCACTCTCTTTGAATCTTCTTTATCATGCTAAGAGGGGCAGGAAAAAGCAAAAAATTTCAGAATTGCACCTTGCAATGTGGAGAAATTACTGTTTGTGCATTTACAATATTCATTGATTTTTGCCATTGAAAAACGTCCAGAAATGTTTGAAGCTACTGACTGAATGAAAGGAGCTGGCATCTCACTCTCTTTGAATCTTCTTTATCATGCTAAGAGGAGCAGGAAAAAGCAAAAAATTTCAGAATTGCACCTTGCAATGCGGAGAAATTACTGTTTGTGCATTTACAATATTCATTGATTTTTGCCATTGAAAAACATCATGTTATTCATATACCAGAAATGTTTGAAGCTACTGACTGAATGAAAAGAGCTGGCATCTCACTCTCTTTGAATCTTCTTTATCATGCTAAGAGGAGCAGGAAAAAGCAAAAAATTTCAGAATTGCACCTTGCAATGTGGAGAAATTACTGTTTGTGCATTTACAATATTCATTGATTTTTGCCATTGAAAAACGTCTAGAAATGCTTGAAGCTACTGACTGAATGAAAGGAGCTGGCATCTCACTCTCTTTGAATCTTCTTTATCATGCTAAGAGGAGCAGGAAAACGCAAAAAATTTCAGAATTGCACCTTGCAATGCGGAGAAATTACTGTTTGTGCATTTACAATATTCATTCATTTTTGCCATTGAAAAACATCATGTTATTCATATACCAGAAATGTTTGAAGCTACTGACTGAATGAAAAGAGCTGGCATCTCACTCTCTTTGAATCTTCTTTATCACGCTAAGAGGAGCAGGAAAAAGCAAAAAATTTCAGAATTGCACCTTTCAATGTGGAGAAATTACTGTTTGTGCATTTACAATATTCATTGATTTTTGCCATTGAAAAACGTCCAGAAATGTTTGCAGCTACTGACTGAATGAAAGGAGCTGGCATCTCACTCTCTTTGAAACTTCTTTATCATGCTAAGAGGAGCAGGAAAAAGCAAAAAATTTCAGAATTGCACTTTGCAATGCGGAGAAATTACTGTTTGTGCATTTACAATATTCATTGATTTTTGCCATTGAAAAACATCATGTTATTCATATACCAGAAATGTTTGAAGCTACTGACTGAATGAAAAGAGCTGGCATCTCACTCTCTTTGAATCTTCTTTATCATGCTAAGAGGAGCAGGAAAAAGCAAAAAATTTCAGAATTGCACCTTGCAATGTGGAGTAATTACTGTTTGTGCATTTACAATATTCATTGATTTTTGCCATTGAAAAACGTCCAGAAATGTTTGAAGCTACTGACTGAATGAAAGGAGCTGGCATCTCACTCTCTTTGAATCTTCTTTATCATGCTAAGAGGAGCAGGAAAACGCAAAAAATTTCAGAATTGCACCTTGCAATGCGGAGAAATTACTGTTTGTGCATTTACAATATTCATTGATTTTTGCCATTGAAAAACATCATGTTATTCATATACCAGAAATGTTTGCAGCTACTGACTGAATGAAAGGAGCTGGCATCTCACTCTCTTTGAAACTTCTTTATCATGCTAACAGGAGCAGGAAAAAGCAAAAAATTTCAGAATTGCACCTTGCAATGCGGAGAAATTACTGTTTGTGCATTTACAATATTCATTGATTTTTGCCATTGAAAAACATCATGTTATTCATATACCAGAAATGTTTGAAGCTACTGACTGAATGAAAAGAGCTGGAATCTCACTCTCTTTGAATCTTCTTTATCATGCTAAGAGGAGCAGGAAAAAGCAAAAAATTTCAGAATTGCACCTTGCAATGTGGAGAAATTACTGTTTGTGCATTTACAATATTCATTGATTTTTGCCATTGAAAAACGTCCAGAAATGTTTGAAGCTACTGACTGAATGAAAGGAGCTGGCATCTCACTCTCTTTGAATCTTCTTTATCATGCTAAGAGGAGCAGGAAAAAGCAAAAAATTTCAGAATTGCACCTTGCAATGCGGAGAAATTACTGTTTGTGCATTTACAATATTCATTGATTTTTGCCATTGAAAAACATGTTATTCATATACCAGAAATGTTTGAAGCTACTGACTGAATGAAAAGAGCTGGCATCTCACTCTCTTTGAATCTTCTTTATCATGCTAAGAGGGGCAGGAAAAAGCAAAAAATTTCAGAATTGCACCTTGCAATGTGGAGAAATTGCTGTTTGTGCATTTACAATATTCATTGATTTTTGCCATTGAAAAACGTCCAGAAATGTTTGAAGCTACAGACTGAATGAAAGGAGCTGGCATTTCACTCTCTTTGAATCTTCTTTATCATGCTAAGAGGAGCAGAAAAACGCAAAAAATTTCAGAATTGCACCTTGCAATGCGGAGAAATTACTGTTTGTGCATTTACAATATTCATTGATTTTTGCCATTGAAAAACATCATGTTATTCATATACCAGAAATGTTTGAAGCTACTGACTGAATGAAAAGAGCTGGCATCTCACTCTCTTTGAATCTTCTTTATCATGCTAAGAGGAGCAGGAAAAAGCAAAAAATTTCAGAATTGCACCTTGCAATGTGGAGTAATTACTGTTTGTGCATTTACAATATTCATTGATTTTTGCCATTGAAAAACGTCCAGAAATGTTTGAAGCTACTGACTGAATGAAAGGAGCTGGCATCTCACTCTCTTTGAATCTTCTTTATCATGCTAAGAGGAGCAGGAAAAAGCAAAAAATTTCAGAATTGCACCTTGCAATGCGGAGAAATTACTGCTTGTGCATTTACAATATTCAATGATTTTTGCCATTGAAAAACATCATGTTATTCATATACCAGAAATGTTTGAAGCTACTGACTGAATGAAAAGAGCTGGCATCTTACTCTCTTTGAATCTTCTTTATCATGCTAAGAGGGGCAGGAAAAAGCAAAAAATTTCAGAATTGCACCTTGCAATGTGGAGAAATTACTGTTTGTGCATTTACAATATTCATTGATTTTTGCCATTGAAAAACGTCCAGAAATGTTTGAAGCTACTGACTGAATGAAAGGAGCTGGCATCTCACTCTCTTTGAATCTTCTTTATCATGCTAAGAGGAGCAGGAAAACGCAAAAAATTTCAGAATTGCACCTTGCAATGCGGAGAAATTACTGTTTGTGCATTTACAATATTCATTCATTTTTGCCATTGAAAAACATCATGTTATTCATATACCAGAAATGTTTGAAGCTACTGACTGAATGAAAAGAGCTGGCATCTCACTCTCTTTGAATCTTCTTTATCACGCTAAGAGGAGCAGGAAAAAGCAAAAAATTTCAGAATTGCACCTTTCAATGTGGAGAAATTACTGTTTGTGCATTTACAATATTCATTGATTTTTGCCATTGAAAAACGTCCAGAAATGTTTGCAGCTACTGACTGAATGAAAGGAGCTGGCATCTCACTCTCTTTGAAACTTCTTTATCATGCTAAGAGGAGCAGGAAAAAGCAAAAAATTTCAGAATTGCACTTTGCAATGCGGAGAAATTACTGTTTGTGCATTTACAATATTCATTGATTTTTGCCATTGAAAAACATCATGTTATTCATATACCAGAAATGTTTGAAGCTACTGACTGAATGAAAAGAGCTGGCATCTCACTCTCTTTGAATCTTCTTTATCATGCTAAGAGGAGCAGGAAAAAGCAAAAAATTTCAGAATTGCACCTTGCAATGTGGAGTAATTACTGTTTGTGCATTTACAATATTCATTGATTTTTGCCATTGAAAAACGTCCAGAAATGTTTGAAGCTACTGACTGAATGAAAGGAGCTGGCATCTCACTCTCTTTGAATCTTCTTTATCATGCTAAGAGGAGCAGGAAAACGCAAAAAATTTCAGAATTGCACCTTGCAATGCGGAGAAATTACTGTTTGTGCATTTACAATATTCATTGATTTTTGCCATTGAAAAACATCATGTTATTCATATACCAGAAATGTTTGAAGCTACTGACTGAATGAAAAGAGCTGGCATCTCACTCTCTTTGAATCTTCTTTATCATGCTAAGAGGAGCAGGAAAAAGCAAAAAATTTCAGAATTGCACCTTTCAATGTGGAGAAATTACTGTTTGTGCATTTACAATATTCATTGATTTTTGCCATTGAAAAACGTCCAGAAATGTTTGCAGCTACTGACTGAATGAAAGGAGCTGGCATCTCACTCTCTTTGAAACTTCTTTATCATGCTAAGAGGAGCAGGAAAAAGCAAAAAATTTCAGAATTGCACCTTGCAATGCGGAGAAATTACTGTTTGTGCATTTACAATATTCATTGATTTTTGCCATTGAAAAACATCATGTTATTCATATACCAGAAATGTTTGAAGCTACTGACTGAATGAAAAGAGCTGGAATCTCACTCTCTTTGAATCTTCTTTATCATGCTAAGAGGAGCAGGAAAAAGCAAAAAATTTCAGAATTGCACCTTGCAATGTGGAGAAATTACTGTTTGTGCATTTACAATATTCATTGATTTTTGCCATTGAAAAACGTCCAGAAATGTTTGAAGCTACTGACTGAATGAAAGGAACTGGCATCTCACTCTCTTTGAATCTTCTTTATCATGCTAAGAGGAGCAGGAAAAAGCAAAAAATTTCAGAATTGCACCTTGCAATGCGGAGAAATTACTGTTTGTGCATTTACAATATTCATTGATTTTTGCCATTGAAAAACATGTTATTCATATACCAGAAATGTTTGAAGCTACTGACTGAATGAAAAGAGCTGGCATCTCACTCTCTTTGAATCTTCTTTATCATGCTAAGAGGGGCAGGAAAAAGCAAAAAATTTCAGAATTGCACCTTGCAATGTGGAGAAATTGCTGTTTGTGCATTTACAATATTCATTGATTTTTGCCATTGAAAAACGTCTAGAAATGTTTGAAGCTACAGACTGAATGAAAGGAGCTGGCATTTCACTCTCTTTGAATCTTCTTTATCATGCTAAGAGGAGCAGAAAAACGCAAAAAATTTCAGAATTGCACCTTGCAATGCGGAGAAATTACTGTTTGTGCATTTACAATATTCATTGATTTTTGCCATTGAAAAACATCATGTTATTCATATTCCAGAAATGTTTGAAGCTACTGACTGAATGAAAAGAGCTGGCATCTCACTCTCTTTGAATCTTCTTTATCATGCTAAGAGGAGCAGGAAAAAGCAAAAAATTTCAGAATTGCACCTTGCAATGTGGAGTAATTACTGTTTGTGCATTTACAATATTCATTGATTTTTGCCATTGAAAAACGTCCAGAAATGTTTGAAGCTACTGACTGAATGAAAGGAGCTGGCATCTCACTCTCTTTGAATCTTCTTTATCATGCTAAGAGGAGCAGGAAAAAGCAAAAAATTTCAGAATTGCACCTTGCAATGCGGAGAAATTACTGCTTGTGCATTTACAATATTCAATGATTTTTGCCATTGAAAAACATCATGTTATTCATATACCAGAAATGTTTGAAGCTACTGACTGAATGAAAAGAGCTGGCATCTTACTCTCTTTGAATCTTCTTTATCATGCTAAGAGGGGCAGGAAAAAGCAAAAAATTTCAGAATTGCACCTTGCAATGTGGAGAAATTACTGTTTGTGCATTTACAATATTCATTGATTTTTGCCATTGAAAAACGTCCAGAAATGTTTGAAGCTACTGACTGAATGAAAGGAGCTGGCATCTCACTCTATTTGAATCTTCTTTATCATGCTAAGAGGAGCAGGAAAAAGCAAAAAATTTCAGAATTGCACCTTGCAATGCGGAGAAATTACTGTTTGTGCATTTACAATATTCATTGATTTTTGCCATTGAAAAACATCATGTTATTCATATACCAGAAATGTTTGAAGCTACTGACTGAATGAAAAGAGCTGGAATCTCACTCTCTTTGAATCTTCTTTATCATGCTAAGAGGAGCAGGAAAAAGCAAAAAATTTCAGAATTGCACCTTGCAATGTGGAGAAATTACTGTTTGTGCATTTACAATATTCATTGATTTTTGCCATTGAAAAACGTCCAGAAATGTTTGAAGCTACTGACTGAATGAAAGGAACTGGCATCTCACTCTCTTTGAATCTTCTTTATCATGCTAAGAGGAGCAGGAAAAAGCAAAAAATTTCAGAATTGCACCTTGCAATGCGGAGAAATTACTGTTTGTGCATTTACAATATTCATTGATTTTTGCCATTGAAAAACATGTTATTCATATACCAGAAATGTTTGAAGCTACTGACTGAATGAAAAGAGCTGGCATCTCACTCTCTTTGAATCTTCTTTATCATGCTAAGAGGGGCAGGAAAAAGCAAAAAATTTCAGAATTGCACCTTGCAATGTGGAGAAATTGCTGTTTGTGCATTTACAATATTCATTGATTTTTGCCATTGAAAAACGTCTAGAAATGTTTGAAGCTACAGACTGAATGAAAGGAGCTGGCATTTCACTCTCTTTGAATCTTCTTTATCATGCTAAGAGGAGCAGAAAAACGCAAAAAATTTCAGAATTGCACCTTGCAATGCGGAGAAATTACTGTTTGTGCATTTACAATATTCATTGATTTTTGCCATTGAAAAACATCATGTTATTCATATTCCAGAAATGTTTGAAGCTACTGACTGAATGAAAAGAGCTGGCATCTCACTCTCTTTGAATCTTCTTTATCATGCTAAGAGGAGCAGGAAAAAGCAAAAAATTTCAGAATTGCACCTTGCAATGTGGAGTAATTACTGTTTGTGCATTTACAATATTCATTGATTTTTGCCATTGAAAAACGTCCAGAAATGTTTGAAGCTACTGACTGAATGAAAGGAGCTGGCATCTCACTCTCTTTGAATCTTCTTTATCATGCTAAGAGGAGCAGGAAAAAGCAAAAAATTTCAGAATTGCACCTTGCAATGCGGAGAAATTACTGCTTGTGCATTTACAATATTCAATGATTTTTGCCATTGAAAAACATCATGTTATTCATATACCAGAAATGTTTGAAGCTACTGACTGAATGAAAAGAGCTGGCATCTTACTCTCTTTGAATCTTCTTTATCATGCTAAGAGGGGCAGGAAAAAGCAAAAAATTTCAGAATTGCACCTTGCAATGTGGAGAAATTACTGTTTGTGCATTTACAATATTCATTGATTTTTGCCATTGAAAAACGTCCAGAAATGTTTGAAGCTACTGACTGAATGAAAGGAGCTGGCATCTCACTCTATTTGAATCTTCTTTATCATGCTAAGAGGAGCAGGAAAAAGTAAAAAATTTCAGAATTGCACCTTGCAATGCGGAGAAATTACTGTTTGTGCATTTACAATATTCATTGATTTTTGCCATTGAAAAACATCATGTTATTCATATACCAGAAATGTTTGAAGCTACTGACTGAATGAAAAGAGCTGGCATCTCACTCTCTTTGAATCTTCTTTATCATGCTAAGAGGAGCAGGAAAAAGCAAAAAATTTCAGAATTGCACCTTGCAATGTGGAGAAATTACTGTTTGTGCATTTACAATATTCATTGATTTTTGCCATTGAAAAACGTCCAGAAATGTTTGAAGCTACTGACTGAATGAAAGGAGCTGGCATCTCACTCTCTTTGAATCTTCTTTATCATGCTAAGAGGAGCAGGAAAAAGCAAAAAATTTCAGAATTGCACCTTGCAATGCGGAGAAATTACTGTTTGTGCATTTACAATATTCATTGATTTTTGCCATTGAAAAACATCATGTTATTCATATACCAGAAATGTTTGAAGCTACTGACTGAATGAAAAGAGCTGGCATCTCACTCTCTTTGAATCTTCTTTATCATGCTAAGAAGAGCAGGAAAAAACAAAAAATTTCAGAATTGCACCTTGCAATGTGGAGAAATTACTGTTTGTGCATTTACAATATTCATTGATTTTTGCCATTGAAAAACGTCCAGAAATGTTTGGAGCTACTGACTGAATGAAAGGAGTGGCATCTCACTCTCTTTGAATCTTCTTTATCATGCTAAGAGGAGCAGGAAAAAGCAAAAAATTTCAGAATTGCACCTTGCAATGCGGAGAAATTACTGTTTGTGCATTTACAACATTCATTGATTTTTGCCATTGAAAAACATCATGTTATTCATATACCAGAAATGTTTGAAGCTACTAACTGAATGAAAAGAGCTGGCATCTAACTCTCTTTGAATCTTCTTTAACATGCAAAGAGGAGCAGGAAATAGCAAAAAATTTCAGAATTGCACCTTGCAATGTGGAGAAATTACTGTTTGTGCATTTACAATATTCATTGATTTTTGCCATTGAAAAACGTCCAGAAATGTTTGAAGCTACTGACTGAATGAAAGGAGCTGGCATCTCACTCTCTTTGAATCTTCTTTATCATGCTAAGAGGAGCAGGAAAAAGCTAAAAATTTCAGAATTGCACCTTGCAATGTGGAGAAATTACTGTTTGTGCATTTACAAAATTCATTGATTTTTGCCATTGAAAAACATCATGTTATTCATATACCAGAAATGTTTGAAGCTACTGACTGAATGAAAGGAGCTGGCATCTCACTCTCTTTGAATCTTCTTTATCATGCTAAGAGGAGCAGGAAAAAGCAAAAAATTTCAGAATTGCACCTTGCAATGCGGAGAAAATACTGTTTGTGCATTTACAATATTCATTGATTTTTGCCATTGAAAAACATCATGTTATTCATATACCAGAAATGTTTGAAGCTACTGACTGAATGAAAAGAGCTGGCATCTCACTCTCTTTGAATCTTCTTTATCATGCTAAGAGGAGCAGGAAAAAGCAAAAAAATTCAGAATTGCACCTTGCAATGTGGAGAAATTACTGTTTGTGCATTTACAATATTCATTGATTTTTGCCATTGAAAAACGTCCAGAAATGTTTGAAGCTACTGACTGAATGAAAGGAGCTGGCATCTCACTCTCTTTGAATCTTCTTTATCATGCTAAGAGGAGCAGGAAAAAGCAAAAAATTTCAGAATTGCACCTTGCAATGCGGAGAAATTACTGTTTGTGCATTTACAATATTCATTGATTTTTGCCATTGAAAAACATCATGTTATTCATATACCAGAAATGTTTGAAGCTACTGACTGAATGAAAAGAGCTGGCATCTCACTCTCTTTGAATCTTCTTTATCATGCTAAGAGGAGCAGGAAAAAGCAAAAAATTTCAGAATTGCACCTTGCAATGTGGAGAAATTACTGTTTGTGCATTTACAATATTCATTGATTTTTGCCATTGAAAAACGTCCAGAAATGTTTGAAGCTACTGACTGAATGAAAGGAGCTGGCATCTCACTCTCTTTGAATCTTCTTTATCATGCTAAGAGAAGCAGGAAAAAGCAAAAAAATTCAGAATTGCACCTTGCAATGCGGAGAAATTACTGTTTGTGCATTTACAATATTCATTGATTTTTGCCATTGAAAAACATCATGTTATTCATATACCAGAAATGTTTGAAGCTACTGACTGAATGAAAAGAGCTGGCATCTCACCCTCTTTGAATCTTCTTTATCATGCTAAGAGGAGCAGGAAAAAGCAAAAAATTTCAGAATTGCACCTTGCAATGTGGAGAAATTACTGTTTGTGCATTTACAATATTTATTGATTTTTGCCATTGAAAAACGTCCAGAAATGTTTGAAGCTACTGACCGAATGAAAGGAGCTGGCATCTCACTCTCTTTGAATCTTCTTTATCATGCTAAGAGGAGCAGGAAAAAGCAAAAAATTTCAGAATTGCACCTTGCAATGCGGAGAAATTACTGTTTGTGCATTTACAATATTCATTGATTTTTGCCATTGAAAAACATCATGTTATTCATATACCAGAAATGTTTGAAGCTACTGACTGAATGAAAAGAGCTGGCATCTCACTCTCTTTGAATCTTCTTTATCATGCTAAGAGGAGCAGGAAAAAGCAAAAAATTTCAGAATTGCACCTTGCAATGTGGAGAAATTACTGTTTGTGCATTTAAAATATTCATTGATTTTTGCCATTGAAAAACGTCCAGAAATGTTTGAAGCTACTGACTGAATGAAAGGAGCTGGCATCTCACTCTCTTTGAATCTTCTTTATCATGCTAAGAGGAGCAGGAAAAAGCAAAAAATTTCAGAATTGCACCTTGCAATGCGGAGAAATTACTGTTTGTGCATTTACAATATTCATTGATTTTTGCCATTGAAAAACATCATGTTATTCATATACCAGAAATGTTTGAAGCTACTGACTGAATGAAAAGAGCTGGCATCTCACTCTCTTTGAATCTTCTTTATCATGCTAAGAGGAGCAGGAAAAAGCAAAAGATTTCATAATTGCACCTTGCAATGTGGAGAAATTACTGTTTGTGCATTTACAATATTCATTGATTTTTGCCATTGAAAAATGTCCAGAAATGTTTGAAGCTACTGACTGAATGAAAGGAGCTGGCATCTCATTCTCTTTGAATCTTCTTTATCATGCTAAGAGGAGCAGGAAAAAGCAAAAAATTTCAGAATTGCACCTTGCAATGCGGAGAAATTACTGTTTGTGCATTTACAATATTCATTGATTTTTGCCATTGAAAAACATCATGTTATTCATATACCAGAAATGTTTGAAGCTACTGACTGAATGAAAAGAGCTGGCATCTCACTCTCTTTGAATCTTCTTTATCATGCTAAGAGGAGCAGGAAAAAGCAAAAAATTTCAGAATTGCACCTTGCAATGTGGAGAAATTACTGTTTGTGCATTTACAATATTCATTGATTTTTGCCATTGAAAAACGTCCAGAAATGTTTGAAGCTACTGACTGAATGAAAGGAGCTGGCATCTCACTCTCTTTGAATCTTCTTTATCATGCTAAGAGGAGCAGGAAAAAGCAAAAAATTTCAGAATTGCACCTTGCAATGCGGAGAAATTACTGTTTGTGCATTTACAATATTCATTGATTTTTGCCATTGAAAAACATCATGTTATTCATATACCAGAAATGTTTGAAGCTACTGACTGAATGAAAAGAGCTGGCATCTCACTCTCTTTGAATCTTTTTAATCATGCTAAGAGGAGCAGGAAAAAGCAAAAAATTTCAGAATTGCACCTTGCAATGTGGAGAAATTACTGTTTGTGCATTTACAATATTCATTGATTTTTGCCATTGAAAAACGTCCAGAAATGTTTGAAGCTACTGACTGAATGAAAGGAGCTGGCATCTCACTCTCTTTGAATCTTCTTTATCATGCTAAGAGGAGCAGGAAAAAGCTAAAAATTTCAGAATTGCACCTTGCAATGTGGAGAAATTACTGTTTGTGCATTTACAAAATTCATTGATTTTTGCCATTGAAAAACATCATGTTATTCATATACCAGAAATGTTTGAAGCTACTGACTGAATGAAAGGAGCTGGCATCTCACTCTCTTTGAATCTTCTTTATCATGCTAAGAGGAGCAGGAAAAAGCAAAAAATTTCAGAATTGCACCTTGCAATGCGGAGAAAATACTGTTTGTGCATTTACAATATTCATTGATTTTTGCCATTGAAAAACATCATGTTATTCATATACCAGAAATGTTTGAAGCTACTGACTGAATGAAAAGAGCTGGCATCTCACTCTCTTTGAATCTTCTTTATCATGCTAAGAGGAGCAGGAAAAAGCAAAAAAATTCAGAATTGCACCTTGCAATGTGGAGAAATTACTGTTTGTGCATTTACAATATTCATTGATTTTTGCCATTGAAAAACGTCCAGAAATGTTTGAAGCTACTGACTGAATGAAAGGAGCTGGCATCTCACTCTCTTTGAATCTTCTTTATCATGCTAAGAGGAGCAGGAAAAAGCAAAAAATTTCAGAATTGCACCTTGCAATGCGGAGAAATTACTGTTTGTGCATTTACAATATTCATTGATTTTTGCCATTGAAAAACATCATGTTATTCATATACCAGAAATGTTTGAAGCTACTGACTGAATGAAAAGAGCTGGCATCTCACTCTCTTTGAATCTTCTTTATCATGCTAAGAGGAGCAGGAAAAAGCAAAAAATTTCAGAATTGCACCTTGCAATGTGGAGAAATTACTGTTTTTTCCATTTACAATATTCATTGATTTTTGCCATTGAAAAACGTCCAGAAATGTTTGAAGCTACTGACTGAATGAAAGGAGCTGGCATCTCACTCTCTTTGAATCTTCTTTATCATGCTAAGAGAAGCAGGAAAAAGCAAAAAAATTCAGAATTGCACCTTGCAATGCGGAGAAATTACTGTTTGTGCATTTACAATATTCATTGATTTTTGCCATTGAAAAACATCATGTTATTCATATACCAGAAATGTTTGAAGCTACTGACTGAATGAAAAGAGCTGGCATCTCACCCTCTTTGAATCTTCTTTATCATGCTAAGAGGAGCAGGAAAAAGCAAAAAATTTCAGAATTGCACCTTGCAATGTGGAGAAATTACTGTTTGTGCATTTACAATATTTATTGATTTTTGCCATTGAAAAACGTCCAGAAATGTTTGAAGCTACTGACCGAATGAAAGGAGCTGGCATCTCACTCTCTTTGAATCTTCTTTATCATGCTAAGAGGAGCAGGAAAAAGCAAAAAATTTCAGAATTGCACCTTGCAATGCGGAGAAATTACTGTTTGTGCATTTACAATATTCATTGATTTTTGCCATTGAAAAACATCATGTTATTCATATACCAGAAATGTTTGAAGCTACTGACTGAATGAAAAGAGCTGGCATCTCACTCTCTTTGAATCTTCTTTATCATGCTAAGAGGAGCAGGAAAAAGCAAAAAATTTCAGAATTGCACCTTGCAATGTGGAGAAATTACTGTTTGTGCATTTAAAATATTCATTGATTTTTGCCATTGAAAAACGTCCAGAAATGTTTGAAGCTACTGACTGAATGAAAGGAGCTGGCATCTCACTCTCTTTGAATCTTCTTTATCATGCTAAGAGGAGCAGGAAAAAACAAAAAATTTCAGAATTGCACCTTGCAATGCGGAGAAATTACTGTTTGTGCATTTACAATATTCATTGATTTTTGCCATTGAAAAACATCATGTTATTCATATACCAGAAATGTTTGAAGCTACTGACTGAATGAAAAGAGCTGGCATCTCACTCTCTTTGAATCTTCTTTATCATGCTAAGAGGAGCAGGAAAAAGCAAAAGATTTCATAATTGCACCTTGCAATGTGGAGAAATTACTGTTTGTGCATTTACAATATTCATTGATTTTTGCCATTGAAAAATGTCCAGAAATGTTTGAAGCTACTGACTGAATGAAAGGAGCTGGCATCTCATTCTCTTTGAATCTTCTTTATCATGCTAAGAGGAGCAGGAAAAAGCAAAAAATTTCAGAATTGCACCTTGCAATGCGGAGAAATTACTGTTTGTGCATTTACAATATTCATTGATTTTTGCCATTGAAAAACATCATGTTATTCATATACCAGAAATGTTTGAAGCTACTGACTGAATGAAAAGAGCTGGCATCTCACTCTCTTTGAATCTTCTTTATCATGCTAAGAGGAGCAGGAAAAAGCAAAAAATTTCAGAATTGCACCTTGCAATGTGGAGAAATTACTGTTTGTGCATTTAAAATATTCATTGATTTTTGCCATTGAAAAACGTCCAGAAATGTTTGAAGCTACTGACTGAATGAAAGGAGCTGGCATCTCACTCTCTTTGAATCTTCTTTATCATGCTAAGAGGAGCAGGAAAAAGCAAAAAATTTCAGAATTGCACCTTGCAATGCGGAGAAATTACTGTTTGTGCATTTACAATATTCATTGATTTTTGCCATTGAAAAACATCATGTTATTCATATACCAGAAATGTTTGAAGCTACTGACTGAATGAAAAGAGCTGGCATCTCACTCTCTTTGAATCTTCTTTATCATGCTAAGAGGAGCAGGAAAAAGCAAAAAATTTCAGAATTGCACCTTGCAATGTGGAGAAATTACTGTTTGTGCATTTAAAATATTCATTGATTTTTGCCATTGAAAAACGTCCAGAAATGTTTGAAGCTACTGACTGAATGAAAGGAGCTGGCATCTCACTCTCTTTGAATCTTTTTTATCATGCTAAGAGGAGCAGGAAAAAGCAAAAAATTTCAGAATTGCACCTTGCAATGCGGAGAAATTACTGTTTGTGCATTTACAATATTCATTGATTTTTGCCATTGAAAAACATCATGTTATTCATATACCAGAAATGTTTGAAGCTACTGACTGAATGAAAAGAGCTGGCATCTCACTCTCTTTGAATCTTCTTTATCATGCTAAGAGGAGCAGGAAAAAGCAAAAATTTCATAATTGCACCTTGCAATGTGGAGAAATTACTGTTTGTGCATTTACAATATTCATTGATTTTTGCCATTGAAAAATGTCCAGAAATGTTTGAAGCTACTGACTGAATGAAAGGAGCTGGCATCTCATTCTCTTTGAATCTTCTTTATCATGCTAAGAGGAGCAGGAAAAAGCAAAAAATTTCAGAATTGCACCTTGCAATGCGGAGAAATTACTGTTTGTGCATTTACAATATTCATTGATTTTTGCCATTGAAAAACATCATGTTATTCATATACCAGAAATGTTTGAAGCTACTGACTGAATGAAAAGAGCTGGCATCTCACTCTCTTTGAATCTTCTTTATCATGCTAAGAGGAGCAGGAAAAAGCAAAAAATTTCAGAATTGCACCTTGCAATGTGGAGAAATTACTGTTTGTGCATTTACAATATTCATTGATTTTTGCCATTGAAAAACGTCCAGAAATGTTTGAAGCTACTGACTGAATGAAAGGAGCTGGCATCTCACTCTCTTTGAATCTTCTTTATCATGCTAAGAGGAGCAGGAAAAAGCAAAAAATTTCAGAATTGCACCTTGCAATGCGGAGAAATTACTGTTTGTGCATTTACAATATTCATTGATTTTTGCCATTGAAAAACATCATGTTATTCATATACCAGAAATGTTTGAAGCTACTGACTGAATGAAAAAAGCTGGCATCTCACTCTCTTTGAATCTTCTTTATCATGCTAAGAGGAGCAGGAAAAAGCAAAAAATTTCAGAATTGCACCTTGCAATGTGGAGAAATTACTGTTTGTGCATTTACAATATTCATTGATTTTTGCCATTGAAAAACGTCCAGAAATGTTTGAAGCTACTGACTGAATGAAAGGAGCTGGCATCTCACTCTCTTTGAATCTTCTTTATCATGCTAAGAGGAGCAGGAAAAAGCTAAAAATTTCAGAATTGCACCTTGCAATGTGGAGAAATTACTGTTTGTGCATTTACAAAATTCATTGATTTTTGCCATTGAAAAACATCATGTTATTCATATACCAGAAATGTTTGAAGCTACTGACTGAATGAAAGGAGCTGGCATCTCACTCTCTTTGAATCTTCTTTATCATGCTAAGAGGAGCAGGAAAAAGCAAAAAATTTCAGAATTGCACCTTGCAATGCGGAGAAAATACTGTTTGTGCATTTACAATATTCATTGATTTTTGCCATTGAAAAACATCATGTTATTCATATACCAGAAATGTTTGAAGCTACTGACTGAATGAAAAGAGCTGGCATCTCACTCTCTTTGAATCTTCTTTATCATGCTAAGAGGAGCAGGAAAAAGCAAAAAAATTCAGAATTGCACCTTGCAATGTGGAGAAATTACTGTTTGTGCATTTACAATATTCATTGATTTTTGCCATTGAAAAACGTCCAGAAATGTTTGAAGCTACTGACTGAATGAAAGGAGCTGGCATCTCACTCTCTTTGAATCTTCTTTATCATGCCAAGAGGAGCAGGAAAAAGCTAAAAATTTCAGAATTGCACCTTGCATTGTGGAGAAATTACTGTTTGTGCATTTACAATATTCATTGATTTTTGCCATTGAAAAACATCATGTTATTCATATACCAGAAATGTTTGAAGCTACTGACTGAATGAAAGGAGCTGGCATCTCACTCTCTTTGAATCTTCTTTATCATGCTAAGAGGAGCAGGAAAAAGCAAAAAATTTCAGAATTGCACCTTGCAATGCGGAGAAATTACTGTTTGTGCATTTACAATATTCATTGATTTTTGCCATTGAAAAACATCATGTTATTCATATACCAGAAATGTTTGAAGCTACTGACTGAATGAAAAGAGCTGGCATCTCACTCTCTTTGAATCTTCTTTATCATGCTAAGAGGAGCAGGAAAAAGCAAAAAATTTCAGAATTGCACCTTGCAATGTGGAGAAATTATTGTTTGTGCATTTACAATATTCATTGATTTTTGCCATTGAAAAACGTCCAGAAATGTTTGAAGCTACTGACTGAATGAAAGGAGCTGGCATCTCACTCTCTTTGAATCTTCTTTATCATGCTAAGAGGAGCAGGAAAAAGCAAAAAATTTCAGAATTGCACCTTGCAATGTGGAGAAATTACTGTTTGTGCATTTACAATATTCATTAATTTTTGCCATTGAAAAACGTCCAGAAATGTTTGAAGCTACTGTCTGAATGAAAGGAGCTGGCATCTCACACTCTTTGAATCTTCTTTATCATGCTAAGAGGAGCAGGAAAAAGCAAAAAAATTCAGAATTGCACCTTGCAATGCGGAGAAATTACTGTTTGTGCATTTACAATATTCATTGATTTTTGCCATTGAAAAACATCATGTTATTCATATACCAGAAATGTTTGAAGCTACTGACTGAATGAAAAGAGCTGGCATCTCACTCTCTTTAAAACTTCTTTATCATGCTAAGAGGAGCAGGAAAAAGCAAAAAATTTCAGAATTGCACCTTGCAATGTGGAGAAATTACTGTTTGTGCATTTACAATATTCATTGATTTTTGCCATTGAAAAACGTCCAGAAATGTTTGAAGCTACTGACTGAATGAAAGGAGCTGGCATCTCACTCTCTTTGAATCTTCTTTATCATGCTAAGAGGAGCAGGAAAAAGCAAAAAATTTCAGAATTGCACCTTGCAATGCGGAGAAATTACTGTTTGTGCATTTACAATATTTATTGATTTTTGCCATTGAAAAACATCATGTTATTCATATACCAGAAATGTTTGAAGCTACTGACTGAATGAAAAGAGCTGGCATCTCACTCTCTTTGAATCTTCTTTATCATGCTAAGAGGAGCAGGAAAAAGCAAAAAATTTCAGAATTGCACCTTGCAATGTGGAGAAATTACTGTTTGTGCATTTACAATATTCATTGATTTTTGCCATTGAAAAACGTACAGAAATGTTTGAAGCTACTGACTGAATAAAAGGAGCTGGCATCTCACTCTCTTTGAATCTTCTTTATCATGCTAAGAGGAGCAGGAAAAAGCAAAAAATTTCAGAATTACACCTTGCAATGCGGAGAAATTACTGTTTTTGCATTTACAATATTCATTGATTTTTGCCATTGAAAAACATCATGTTATTCATATACCAGAAATGTTTGAAGCTACTGACTGAATGAAAAGAGCTGGCATCTCACTCTCTTTGAATCTTCTTTATCATGCTAAGAGGAGCAGGAAAAAGCAAAAAATTTCAGAATTACACCTTGCAATGTGGAGAAATTACTGTTTGTGCATTTACAATATTCATTGATTTTTGCCATTGAAAAACGTCCAGAAATGTTTGAAGCTACTGACTGAATGAAAGGAGCTGGCATCTCACTCTCTTTGAATCTTCTTTATCATGCTAAGAGGAGCAGGAAACAGCAAAAAATTTCAGAATTGCACCTTGCAATGCGGAGAAATTACTGTTTGTGCATTTACAATATTCATTGATTTTTGCCATTGAAAAACATCATGTTATTCATATACCAGAAATGTTTGAAGCTACTGACTGAAAGAAAAGAGCTGGCATCTCACTCTCTTTGAATCTTCTTTATCATGCTAAGAGGAGCAGGAAAAAGCAAAAAATTTCAGAATTGCACCTTGCAATGTGGAGAAATTATTGTTTGTGCATTTACAATATTCATTGATTTTTGCCATTGAAAAACGTCCAGAAATGTTTGAAGCTACTGACTGAATGAAAGGAGCTGGCATCTCACTCTCTTTGAATTTTCTTTATCATGCTAAGATGAGCAGGAAAAAGCAAAAAATTTCAGAATTGCACCTTGCAATGTGGAGAAATTACTGTTTGTGCATTTACAATATTCATTGATTTTTGCCATTGAAAAACATCATGTTATTCATATACCAGAAATGTTTGAAGCTACTGACTGAATGAAAATAGCTGGCATCTCACTCTCTTTGAATCTTCTTTATCATGCTAAGAGGAGCAGGAAAAAGCAAAAAATTTCCGAATTGCACCTTGCAATGCGGAGAAATTACTGTTTGTGCATTTACAATATTCATTGATTTTTGCCATTGAAAAATGTCCAGAAATGTTTGAAGCTACTGACTGAATGAAAGGAGCTGGCATCTCATTCTCTTTGAATCTTCTTTATCATGCTAAGAGGAGCAGGAAAAAGCAAAAAATTTCAGAATTGCACCTTGCAATGCGGAGAAATTACTGTTTGTGCATTTACAATATTCATTGATTTTTGCCATTGAAAAACATCATGTTATTCATATACCAGAAATGTTTGAAGCTACTGACTGAATGAAAAGAGCTGGCATCTCACTCTCTTTGAATCTTCTTTATCATGCTAAGAGGAGCAGGAAAAAGCAAAAAATTTCAGAATTGCACCTTGCAATGTGGAGAAATTACTGTTTGTGCATTTACAATATTCATTGATTTTTGCCATTGAAAAACGTCCAGAAATGTTTGAAGCTACTGACTGAATGAAAGGAGCTGGCATCTCACTCTCTTTGAATCTTCTTTATCATGCTAAGAGGAGCAGGAAAAAGCAAAAAATTTCAGAATTGCACCTTGCAATGCGGAGAAATTACTGTTTGTGCATTTACAATATTCATTGATTTTTGCCATTGAAAAACATCATGTTATTCATATACCAGAAATGTTTGAAGCTACTGACTGAATGAAAAGAGCTGGCATCTCACTCTCTTTGAATCTTTTTAATCATGCTAAGAGGAGCAGGAAAAAGCAAAAAATTTCAGAATTGCACCTTGCAATGTGGAGAAATTACTGTTTGTGCATTTACAATATTCATTGATTTTTGCCATTGAAAAACGTCCAGAAATGTTTGAAGCTACTGACTGAATGAAAGGAGCTGGCATCTCACTCTCTTTGAATCTTCTTTATCATGCTAAGAGGAGCAGGAAAAAGCTAAAAATTTCAGAATTGCACCTTGCAATGTGGAGAAATTACTGTTTGTGCATTTACAAAATTCATTGATTTTTGCCATTGAAAAACATCATGTTATTCATATACCAGAAATGTTTGAAGCTACTGACTGAATGAAAGGAGCTGGCATCTCACTCTCTTTGAATCTTCTTTATCATGCTAAGAGGAGCAGGAAAAAGCAAAAAATTTCAGAATTGCACCTTGCAATGCGGAGAAAATACTGTTTGTGCATTTACAATATTCATTGATTTTTGCCATTGAAAAACATCATGTTATTCATATACCAGAAATGTTTGAAGCTACTGACTGAATGAAAAGAGCTGGCATCTCACTCTCTTTGAATCTTCTTTATCATGCTAAGAGGAGCAGGAAAAAGCAAAAAAATTCAGAATTGCACCTTGCAATGTGGAGAAATTACTGTTTGTGCATTTACAATATTCATTGATTTTTGCCATTGAAAAACGTCCAGAAATGTTTGAAGCTACTGACTGAATGAAAGGAGCTGGCATCTCACTCTCTTTGAATCTTCTTTATCATGCTAAGAGGAGCAGGAAAAAGCAAAAAATTTCAGAATTGCACCTTGCAATGCGGAGAAATTACTGTTTGTGCATTTACAATATTCATTGATTTTTGCCATTGAAAAACATCATGTTATTCATATACCAGAAATGTTTGAAGCTACTGACTGAATGAAAAGAGCTGGCATCTCACTCTCTTTGAATCTTCTTTATCATGCTAAGAGGAGCAGGAAAAAGCAAAAAATTTCAGAATTGCACCTTGCAATGTGGAGAAATTACTGTTTGTGCATTTACAATATTCATTGATTTTTGCCATTGAAAAACGTCCAGAAATGTTTGAAGCTACTGACTGAATGAAAGGAGCTGGCATCTCACTCTCTTTGAATCTTCTTTATCATGCTAAGAGAAGCAGGAAAAAGCAAAAAAATTCAGAATTGCACCTTGCAATGCGGAGAAATTACTGTTTGTGCATTTACAATATTCATTGATTTTTGCCATTGAAAAACATCATGTTATTCATATACCAGAAATGTTTGAAGCTACTGACTGAATGAAAAGAGCTGGCATCTCACCCTCTTTGAATCTTCTTTATCATGCTAAGAGGAGCAGGAAAAAGCAAAAAATTTCAGAATTGCACCTTGCAATGTGGAGAAATTACTGTTTGTGCATTTACAATATTTATTGATTTTTGCCATTGAAAAACGTCCAGAAATGTTTGAAGCTACTGACCGAATGAAAGGAGCTGGCATCTCACTCTCTTTGAATCTTCTTTATCATGCTAAGAGGAGCAGGAAAAAGCAAAAAATTTCAGAATTGCACCTTGCAATGCGGAGAAATTACTGTTTGTGCATTTACAATATTCATTGATTTTTGCCATTGAAAAACATCATGTTATTCATATACCAGAAATGTTTGAAGCTACTGACTGAATGAAAAGAGCTGGCATCTCACTCTCTTTGAATCTTCTTTATCATGCTAAGAGGAGCAGGAAAAAGCAAAAAATTTCAGAATTGCACCTTGCAATGTGGAGAAATTACTGTTTGTGCATTTAAAATATTCATTGATTTTTGCCATTGAAAAACGTCCAGAAATGTTTGAAGCTACTGACTGAATGAAAGGAGCTGGCATCTCACTCTCTTTGAATCTTCTTTATCATGCTAAGAGGAGCAGGAAAAAGCAAAAAATTTCAGAATTGCACCTTGCAATGCGGAGAAATTACTTTTTGTGCATTTACAATATTCATTGATTTTTGCCATTGAAAAACATCATGTTATTCATATACCAGAAATGTTTGAAGCTACTGACTGAATGAAAAGAGCTGGCATCTCACTCTCTTTGAATCTTCTTTATCATGCTAAGAGGAGCAGGAAAAAGCAAAAGATTTCATAATTTGACCTTGCAATGTGGAGAAATTACTGTTTGTGCATTTACAATATTCATTGATTTTTGCCATTGAAAAATGTCCAGAAATGTTTGAAGCTACTGACTGAATGAAAGGAGCTGGCATCTCACTCTCTTTGAATCTTCTTTATCATGCTAAGAGGAGCAGGAAAAAGCAAAAAATTTCAGAATTGCACCTTGCAATGCGGAGAAATTACTGTTTGTGCATTTACAATATTCATTGATTTTTGCCATTGAAAAACATCATGTTATTCATATACCAGAAATGTTTGAAGCTACTGACTGAATGAAAAGAGCTGGCATCTCACTCTCTTTGAATCTTCTTTATCATGCTAAGAGGAGCAGGAAAAAGCAAAAAATTTCAGAATTGCACCTTGCAATGTGGAGAAATTACTGTTTGTGCATTTACAATATTCATTGATTTTTGCCATTGAAAAACGTCCAGAAATGTTTGAAGCTACTGACTGAATGAAAGGAGCTGGCATCTCACTCTCTTTGAATCTTCTTTATCATGCTAAGAGGAGCAGGAAAAAGCTAAAAATTTCAGAATTGCACCTTGCAATGTGGAGAAATTACTGTTTGTGCATTTACAAAATTCATTGATTTTTGCCATTGAAAAACATCATGTTATTCATATACCAGAAATGTTTGAAGCTACTGACTGAATGAAAAGAGCTGGCATCTCACTCTCTTTGAATCTTCTTTATCATGCTAAGAGGAGCAGGAAAAAGCAAAAAATTTCAGAATTGCACCTTGCAATGTGGAGAAATTACTGTTTGTGCATTTACAATATTCATTGATTTTTGCCATTGAAAAACGTACAGAAATGTTTGAAGCTACTGACTGAATAAAAGGAGCTGGCATCTCACTCTCTTTGAATCTTCTTTATCATGCTAAGAGGAGCAGGAAAAAGCAAAAAATTTCAGAATTACACCTTGCAATGCGGAGAAATTACTGTTTTTGCATTTACAATATTCATTGATTTTTGCCATTGAAAAACATCATGTTATTCATATACCAGAAATGTTTGAAGCTACTGACTGAATGAAAAGAGCTGGCATCTCACTCTCTTTGAATCTTCTTTATCATGCTAAGAGGAGCAGGAAAAAGCAAAAAATTTCAGAATTACACCTTGCAATGTGGAGAAATTACTGTTTGTGCATTTACAATATTCATTGATTTTTGCCATTGAAAAACGTCCAGAAATGTTTGAAGCTACTGACTGAATGAAAGGAGCTGGCATCTCACTCTCTTTGAATCTTCTTTATCATGCTAAGAGGAGCAGGAAACAGCAAAAAATTTCAGAATTGCACCTTGCAATGCGGAGAAATTACTGTTTGTGCATTTACAATATTCATTGATTTTTGCCATTGAAAAACATCATGTTATTCATATACCAGAAATGTTTGAAGCTACTGACTGAAAGAAAAGAGCTGGCATCTCACTCTATTTGAATCTTCTTTATCATGCTAAGAGGAGCAGGAAAAAGCAAAAAATTTCAGAATTGCACCTTGCAATGTGGAGAAATTATTGTTTGTGCATTTACAATATTCATTGATTTTTGCCATTGAAAAACGTCCAGAAATGTTTGAAGCTACTGACTGAATGAAAGGAGCTGGCATCTCACTCTCTTTGAATCTTCTTTATCATGCTAAGATGAGCAGGAAAAAGCAAAAAATTTCAGAATTGCACCTTGCAATGTGGAGAAATTACTGTTTGTGCATTTACAATATTCATTGATTTTTGCCATTGAAAAACATCATGTTATTCATATACCAGAAATGTTTGAAGCTACTGACTGAATGAAAATAGCTGGCATCTCACTCTCTTTGAATCTTCTTTATCATGCTAAGAGGAGCAGGAAAAAGCAAAAAATTTCCGAATTGCACCTTGCAATGTGGAGAAATTACTGTTTGTGCATTTACAATATTCATTGATTTTTGCCATTGAAAAACTTCCAGAAATGTTTGAAGCTACTGACTGAATGAAAGGAACTGGCATCTCATTCTCTTTGAATCTTCTTTATCATGCTAAGAGGAGGAGGGAAAAGCAAAAAATTTCAGAATTGCACCTTGCAATGCGGAGAAATTACTGTTTGTGCATTTACAATATTTATTGATTTTTGCCATTGAAAAACATCATGTTATTCATATACCAGAAATGTTTGAAGCTACTGACTGAATGAAAAGAGCTGGCATCTCACTCTCTTTGAATCCTCTTTATCATGCTAAGAGGAGCAGGAAAAAGCAAAAAATTTCAGAATTGCACCTTGCAATGTGGAGAAATTACTGTTTGTGCATTTACAATATTCATTGATTTTTGCCATTGAAAAACGTACAGAAATGTTTGAAGCTACTGACTGAATAAAAGGAGCTGGCATCTCACTCTCTTTGAATCTTCTTTATCATGCTAAGAGGAGCAGGAAAAAGCAAAAAATTTCAGAATTACACCTTGCAATGCGGAGAAATTACTGTTTTTGCATTTACAATATTCATTGATTTTTGCCATTGAAAAACATCATGTTATTCATATACCAGAAATGTTTGAAGCTACTGACTGAATGAAAAGAGCTGGCATCTCACTCTCTTTGAATCTTCTTTATCATGCTAAGAGGAGCAGGAAAAAGCAAAAAATTTCAGAATTACACCTTGCAATGTGGAGAAATTACTGTTTGTGCATTTACAATATTCATTGATTTTTGCCATTGAAAAACGTCCAGAAATGTTTGAAGCTACTGACTGAATGAAAGGAGCTGGCATCTCACTCTCTTTGAATCTTCTTTATCATGCTAAGAGGAGCAGGAAACAGCAAAAAATTTCAGAATTGCACCTTGCAATGCGGAGAAATTACTGTTTGTGCATTTACAATATTCATTGATTTTTGCCATTGAAAAACATCATGTTATTCATATACCAGAAATGTTTGAAGCTACTGACTGAAAGAAAAGAGCTGGCATCTCACTCTATTTGAATCTTCTTTATCATGCTAAGAGGAGCAGGAAAAAGCAAAAAATTTCAGAATTGCACCTTGCAATGTGGAGAAATTATTGTTTGTGCATTTACAATATTCATTGATTTTTGCCATTGAAAAACGTCCAGAAATGTTTGAAGCTACTGACTGAATGAAAGGAGCTGGCATCTCACTCTCTTTGAATCTTCTTTATCATGCTAAGATGAGCAGGAAAAAGCAAAAAATTTCAGAATTGCACCTTGCAATGTGGAGAAATTACTGTTTGTGCATTTACAATATTCATTGATTTTTGCCATTGAAAAACATCATGTTATTCATATACCAGAAATGTTTGAAGCTACTGACTGAATGAAAATAGCTGGCATCTCACTCTCTTTGAATCTTCTTTATCATGCTAAGAGGAGCAGGAAAAAGCAAAAAATTTCCGAATTGCACCTTGCAATGTGGAGAAATTACTGTTTGTGCATTTACAATATTCATTGATTTTTGCCATTGAAAAACTTCCAGAAATGTTTGAAGCTACTGACTGAATGAAAGGAGCTGGCATCTCATTCTCTTTGAATCTTCTTTATCATGCTAAGAGGAGCAGGGAAAAGCAAAAAATTTCAGAATTGCACCTTGCAATGCGGAGAAATTACTGTTTGTGCATTTACAATATTCATTGATTTTTGCCATTGAAAAACATCATGTTATTCATTTACCAGAAATGTTTGAAGCTACTGACTGAATGAAAAGAGCTGGCATCTCACTCTCTTTGAATCTTCTTTATCATGCTAAGAGGAGCAGGAAAAAGCAAAAAATTTCAGAATTGCACCTTGCAATGTGTAGAAATTACTGTTTGTGCATTTACAATATTCATTGATTTTTGCCATTGAAAAACGTCCAGAAATGTTTGAAGCCTACTGACTGAATGAAAGGAGCTGGCATCTCACTCTCTTTGAATCTTCTTTGTCATGCTAAGAGGAGCAGGAAAAAGCAAAAAATTTCAGAATTGCACCTTGCAATGCGGAGAAATTACTGTTTGTGCATTTACAATATTCATTGATTTTGGCCATTGAAAAACATCATGTTATTCATATACCAGAAATGTTTGAAGCTACTGACTGAATGAAAGGAGCTGGCATCTCACTCTCTTTGAATCTTCTTTATCATGCTAAGAGGAGCAGGAAAAAGCAAAAAATTTCAGAATTGCACCTTGCAATATGGAGAAATTACTGTTTGTGCATTTACAATATTCATTGATTTTTGCCATTGAAAAACGTCCAGAAATGTTTGAAGCTACTGACTGAATGAAAGGAGCTGGCATCTCACTCTCTTTGAATCTTCTTTATCATGCTAAGAGGAGCAGGAAAAAGCTAAAAATTTCAGAATTGCACCTTGCAATGTGGAGAAATTACTGTTTGTGCATTTACAAAATTCATTGATTTTTGCCATTGAAAAACATCATGTTATTCATATACCAGAAATGTTTGAAGCTACTGACTGAATGAAAGGAGCTGGCATCTCACTCTCTTTGAATCTTCTTTATCATGCTAAGAGGAGCAGGAAAAAGCAAAAAATTTCAGAATTGCACCTTGCAATGCGGAGAAAATACTGTTTGTGCATTTACAATATTCATTGATTTTTGCCATTGAAAAACATCATGTTATTCATATACCAGAAATGTTTGAAGCTACTGACTGAATGAAAAGAGCTGGCATCTCACTCTCTTTGAATCTTCTTTATCATGCTAAGAGGAGCAGGAAAAAGCAAAAAAATTCAGAATTGCACCTTGCAATGTGGAGAAATTACTGTTTGTGCATTTACAATATTCATTGATTTTTGCCATTGAAAAACGTCCAGAAATGTTTGAAGCTACTGACTGAATGAAAGGAGCTGGCATCTCACTCTCTTTGAATCTTCTTTATCATGCTAAGAGGAGCAGGAAAAAGCAAAAAATTTCAGAATTGCACCTTGCAATGCGGAGAAATTACTGTTTGTGCATTTACAATATTCATTGATTTTTGCCATTGAAAAACATCATGTTATTCATATACCAGAAATGTTTGAAGCTACTGACTGAATGAAAAGAGCTGGCATCTCACTCTCTTTGAATCTTCTTTATCATGCTAAGAGGAGCAGGAAAAAGCAAAAAATTTCAGAATTGCACCTTGCAATGTGGAGAAATTACTGTTTGTGCATTTACAATATTCATTGATTTTTGCCATTGAAAAACGTCCAGAAATGTTTGAAGCTACTGACTGAATGAAAGGAGCTGGCATCTCACTCTCTTTGAATCTTCTTTATCATGCTAAGAGAAGCAGGAAAAAGCAAAAAAATTCAGAATTGCACCTTGCAATGCGGAGAAATTACTGTTTGTGCATTTACAATATTCATTGATTTTTGCCATTGAAAAACATCATGTTATTCATATACCAGAAATGTTTGAAGCTACTGACTGAATGAAAAGAGCTGGCATCTCACCCTCTTTGAATCTTCTTTATCATGCTAAGAGGAGCAGGAAAAAGCAAAAAATTTCAGAATTGCACCTTGCAATGTGGAGAAATTACTGTTTGTGCATTTACAATATTTATTGATTTTTGCCATTGAAAAACGTCCAGAAATGTTTGAAGCTACTGACCGAATGAAAGGAGCTGGCATCTCACTCTCTTTGAATCTTCTTTATCATGCTAAGAGGAGCAGGAAAAAGCAAAAAATTTCAGAATTGCACCTTGCAATGCGGAGAAATTACTGTTTGTGCATTTACAAAATTCATTGATTTTTGCCATTGAAAAACATCATGTTATTCATATACCAGAAATGTTTGAAGCTACTGACTGAATGAAAAGAGCTGGCATCTCACTCTCTTTGAATCTTCTTTATCATGCTAAGAGGAGCAGGAAAAAGCAAAAAATTTCAGAATTGCACCTTGCAATGTGGAGAAATTACTGTTTGTGCATTTAAAATATTCATTGATTTTTGCCATTGAAAAACGTCCAGAAATGTTTGAAGCTACTGACTGAATGAAAGGAGCTGGCATCTCACTCTCTTTGAATCTTCTTTATCATGCTAAGAGGAGCAGGAAAAAGCAAAAAATTTCAGAATTGCACCTTGCAATGCGGAGAAATTACTGTTTGTGCATTTACAATATTCATTGATTTTTGCCATTGAAAAACATCATGTTATTCATATACCAGAAATGTTTGAAGCTACTGACTGAATGAAAAGAGCTGGCATCTCGCTCTCTTTGAATCTTCTTTATCATGCTAAGAGGAGCAGGAAAAAGCAAAAGATTTCATAATTGCACCTTGCAATGTGGAGAAATTACTGTTTGTGCATTTACAATATTCATTGATTTTTGCCATTGAAAAATGTCCAGAAATGTTTGAAGCTACTGACTGAATGAAAGGAGCTGGCATCTCATTCTCTTTGAATCTTCTTTATCATGCTAAGAGGAGCAGGAAAAAGCAAAAAATTTCAGAATTGCACCTTGCAATGCGGAGAAATTACTGTTTGTGCATTTACAATATTCATTGATTTTTGCCATTGAAAAACATCATGTTATTCATATACCAGAAATGTTTGAAGCTACTGACTGAATGAAAAGAGCTGGCATCTCACTCTCTTTGAATCTTCTTTATCATGCTAAGAGGAGCAGGAAAAAGCAAAAAATTTCAGAATTGCACCTTGCAATGTGGAGAAATTACTGTTTGTGCATTTACAATATTCATTGATTTTTGCCATTGAAAAACGTCCAGAAATGTTTGAAGCTACTGACTGAATGAAAGGAGCTGGCATCTCACTCTCTTTGAATCTTCTTTATCATGCTAAGAGGAGCAGGAAAAAGCAAAAAATTTCAGAATTGCACCTTGCAATGCGGAGAAATTACTGTTTGTGCATTTACAATATTCATTGATTTTTGCCATTGAAAAACATCATGTTATTCATATACCAGAAATGTTTGAAGCTACTGACTGAATGAAAAGAGCTGGCATCTCACTCTCTTTCAATCTTCTTTATCATGCTAAGAGGAGCAGGAAAAAGCAAAAAATTTCAGAATTGCACCTTGCAATGTGGAGAAATTACTGTTTGTGCATTTACAATATTCATTGATTTTTGCCATTGAAAAACGTCCAGAAATGTTTGAAGCTACTGACTGAATGAAAGGAGCTGGCATCTCACTCTCTTTGAATCTTCTTTATCATGCTAAGAGGAGCAGGAAAAAGCTAAAAATTTCAGAATTGCACCTTGCAATGTGGAGAAATTACTGTTTGTGCATTTACAAAATTCATTGATTTTTGCCATTGAAAAACATCATGTTATTCATATACCAGAAATGTTTGAAGCTACTGACTGAATGAAAGGAGCTGGCATCTCACTCTCTTTGAATCTTCTTTATCATGCTAAGAGGAGCAGGAAAAAGCAAAAAATTTCAGAATTGCACCTTGCAATGCGGAGAAAATACTGTTTGTGCATTTACAATATTCATTGATTTTTGCCATTGAAAAACATCATGTTATTCATATACCAGAAATGTTTGAAGCTACTGACTGAATGAAAAGAGCTGGCATCTCACTCTCTTTGAATCTTCTTTATCATGCTAAGAGGAGCAGGAAAAAGCAAAAAAATTCAGAATTGCACCTTGCAATGTGGAGAAATTACTGTTTGTGCATTTACAATATTCATTGATTTTTGCCATTGAAAAACGTCCAGAAATGTTTGAAGCTACTGACTGAATGAAAGGAGCTGGCATCTCACTCTCTTTGAATCTTCTTTATCATGCTAAGAGGAGCAGGAAAAAGCTAAAAATTTCAGAATTGCACCTTGCATTGTGGAGAAATTACTGTTTGTGCATTTACAATATTCATTGATTTTTGCCATTGAAAAACATCATGTTATTCATATACCAGAAATGTTTGAAGCTACTGACTGAATGAAAGGAGCTGGCATCTCACTCTCTTTGAATCTTCTTTATCATGCTAAGAGGAGCAGGAAAAAGCAAAAAATTTCAGAATTGCACCTTGCAATGCGGAGAAATTACTGTTTGTGCATTTACAATATTCATTGATTTTTGCCATTGAAAAACATCATGTTATTCATATACCAGAAATGTTTGAAGCTACTGACTGAATGAAAAGAGCTGGCATCTCACTCTCTTTGAATCTTCTTTATCATGCTAAGAGGAGCAGGAAAAAGCAAAAAATTTCAGAATTGCACCTTGCAATGTGGAGAAATTATTGTTTGTGCATTTACAATATTCATTGATTTTTGCCATTGAAAAACGTCCAGAAATGTTTGAAGCTACTGACTGAATGAAAGGAGCTGGCATCTCACTCTCTTTGAATCTTCTTTATCATGCTAAGAGGAGCAGGAAAAAGCAAAAAATTTCAGAATTGCACCTTGCAATGCGGAGAAATTACTGTTTGTGCATTTACAATATTCATTGATTTTTGCCATTGAAAAACATCATGTTATTCATAAACCAGAAATGTTTGAAGCTACTGACTGAATGAAAAGAGCTGGCATCTCACTCTCTTTGAATCTTCTTTATCATGCTAAGAGGAGCAGGAAAAAGCAAAAAATTTCAGAATTGCACCTTGCAATGTGGAGAAATTACTGTTTGTGCATTTACAATATTCATTAATTTTTGCCATTGAAAAACGTCCAGAAATGTTTGAAGCTACTGTCTGAATGAAAGGAGCTGGCATCTCACACTCTTTGAATCTTCTTTATCATGCTAAGAGGAGCAGGAAAAAGCAAAAAAATTCAGAATTGCACCTTGCAATGCGGAGAAATTACTGTTTGTGCATTTACAATATTCATTGATTTTTGCCATTGAAAAACATCATGTTATTCATATACCAGAAATGTTTGAAGCTACTGACTGAATGAAAAGAGCTGGCATCTCACTCTCTTTAAAACTTCTTTATCATGCTAAGAGGAGCAGGAAAAAGCAAAAAATTTCAGAATTGCACCTTGCAATGTGGAGAAATTACTGTTTGTGCATTTACAATATTCATTGATTTTTGCCATTGAAAAACGTCCAGAAATGTTTGAAGCTACTGACTGAATGAAAGGAGCTGGCATCTCACTCTCTTTGAATCTTCTTTATCATGCTAAGAGGAGCAGGAAAAAGCAAAAAATTTCAGAATTGCACCTTGCAATGCGGAGAAATTACTGTTTGTGCATTTACAATATTTATTGATTTTTGCCATTGAAAAACATCATGTTATTCATATACCAGAAATGTTTGAAGCTACTGACTGAATGAAAAGAGCTGGCATCTCACTCTCTTTGAATCTTCTTTATCATGCTAAGAGGAGCAGGAAAAAGCAAAAAATTTCAGAATTGCACCTTGCAATGTGGAGAAATTACTGTTTGTGCATTTACAATATTCATTGATTTTTGCCATTGAAAAACGTACAGAAATGTTTGAAGCTACTGACTGAATAAAAGGAGCTGGCATCTCACTCTCTTTGAATCTTCTTTATCATGCTAAGAGGAGCAGGAAAAAGCAAAAAATTTCAGAATTACACCTTGCAATGCGGAGAAATTACTGTTTTTGCATTTACAATATTCATTGATTTTTGCCATTGAAAAACATCATGTTATTCATATACCAGAAATGTTTGAAGCTACTGACTGAATGAAAAGAGCTGGCATCTCACTCTCTTTGAATCTTCTTTATCATGCTAAGAGGAGCAGGAAAAAGCAAAAAATTTCAGAATTACACCTTGCAATGTGGAGAAATTACTGTTTGTGCATTTACAATATTCATTGATTTTTGCCATTGAAAAACGTCCAGAAATGTTTGAAGCTACTGACTGAATGAAAGGAGCTGGCATCTCACTCTCTTTGAATCTTCTTTATCATGCTAAGAGGAGCAGGAAACAGCAAAAAATTTCAGAATTGCACCTTGCAATGCGGAGAAATTACTGTTTGTGCATTTACAATATTCATTGATTTTTGCCATTGAAAAACATCATGTTATTCATATACCAGAAATGTTTGAAGCTACTGACTGAAAGAAAAGAGCTGGCATCTCACTCTCTTTGAATCTTCTTTATCATGCTAAGAGGAGCAGGAAAAAGCAAAAAATTTCAGAATTGCACCTTGCAATGTGGAGAAATTATTGTTTGTGCATTTACAATATTCATTGATTTTTGCCATTGAAAAACGTCCAGAAATGTTTGGAGCTACTGACTGAATGAAAGGAGCTGGCATCTCACTCTCTTTGAATCTTCTTTATCATGCTAAGATGAGCAGGAAAAAGCAAAAAATTTCAGAATTGCACCTTGCAATGTGGAGAAATTACTGTTTGTGCATTTACAATATTCATTGATTTTTGCCATTGAAAAACATCATGTTATTCATATACCAGAAATGTTTGAAGCTACTGACTGAATGAAAATAGCTGGCATCTCACTCTCTTTGAATCTTCTTTATCATGCTAAGAGGAGCAGGAAAAAGCAAAAAATTTCCGAATTGCACCTTGCAATGTGGAGAAATTACTGTTTGTGCATTTACAATATTCATTGATTTTTGCCATTGAAAAACTTCCAGAAATGTTTGAAGCTACTGACTGAATGAAAGGAGCTGGCATCTCATTCTCTTTGAATCTTCTTTATCATGCTAAGAGGAGCAGGGAAAAGCAAAAAATTTCAGAATTGCACCTTGCAATGCGGAGAAATTACTGTTTGTGCATTTACAATATTCATTGATTTTTGCCATTGAAAAACATCATGTTATTCATTTACCAGAAATGTTTGAAGCTACTGACTGAATGAAAAGAGCTGGCATCTCACTCTCTTTGAATCTTCTTTATCATGCTAAGAGGAGCAGGAAAAAGCAAAAAATTTCAGAATTGCACCTTGCAATGTGTAGAAATTACTGTTTGTGCATTTACAATATTCATTGATTTTTGCCATTGAAAAACGTCCAGAAATGTTTGAAGCCTACTGACTGAATGAAAGGAGCTGGCATCTCACTCTCTTTGAATCTTCTTTATCATGCTAAGAGGAGCAGGAAAAAGCAAAAAATTTCAGAATTGCACCTTGCAATGCGGAGAAATTACTGTTTGTGCATTTACAATATTCATTGATTTTGGCCATTGAAAAACATCATGTTATTCATATACCAGAAATGTTTGAAGCTACTGACTGAATGAAAAGAGCTGGCATCTCACTCTCTTTGAATCTACTTTATCATGCTAAGAGGAGCAGGAAAAAGCAAAAAATTTCAGAATTGCATCTTGCAATGTGGAGAAATTACTGTTTGTGCATTTACAATATTCATTGATTTTTGCCATTGAAAAACGTCCAGAAATGTTTGAAGCTTCTGACTGAATGAAAGGAGCTGGCATCTCACTCTCTTTGAATCTTCTTTATCACGCTAAGAGGAGCAGGAAAAAGCAAAAAATTTCAGAATTGCACCTTGCAATGCGGAGAAATTACTGTTTGTGCATTTACAATATTCATTGATTTTTGCCATTGAAAAACATCATGTTATTCATAAACCAGAAATGTTTGAAGCTACTGACTGAATGAAAAGAGCTGGCATCTCACTCTCTTTGAATCTTCTTTATCATGCTAAGAGGAGCAGGAAAAAGCAAAAAATTTCAGAATTGCACCTTGCAATGTGGAGAAATTACTGTTTGTGCATTTACAATATTCATTAATTTTTGCCATTGAAAAACGTCCAGAAATGTTTGAAGCTACTGACTGAATGAAAGGAGCTGGCATCTCACACTCTTTGAATCTTCTTTATCATGCTAAGAGGAGCAGGAAAAAGCAAAAAAATTCAGAATTGCACCTTGCAATGCGGAGAAATTACTGTTTGTGCATTTACAATATTCATTGATTTTTGCCATTGAAAAACATCATGTTATTCATATACCAGAAATGTTTGAAGCTACTGACTGAATGAAAAGAGCTGGCATCTCACTCTCTTTAAAACTTCTTTATCATGCTAAGAGGAGCAGGAAAAAGCAAAAAATTTCAGAATTACACCTTGCAATGTGGAGAAATTACTGTTTGTGCATTTACAATATTCATTGATTTTTGCCATTGAAAAACGTCCAGAAATGTTTGAAGCTACTGACTGAATGAAAGGAGCTGGCATCTCACTCTCTTTGAATCTTCTTTATCATGCTAAGAGGAGCAGGAAACAGCAAAAAATTTCAGAATTGCACCTTGCAATGCGGAGAAATTACTGTTTGTGCATTTACAATATTCATTGATTTTTGCCATTGAAAAACATCATGTTATTCATATACCAGAAATGTTTGAAGCTACTGACTGAAAGAAAAGAGCTGGCATCTCACTCTCTTTGAATCTTCTTTATCATGCTAAGAGGAGCAGGAAAAAGCAAAAAATTTCAGAATTGCACCTTGCAATGTGGAGAAATTATTGTTTGTGCATTTACAATATTCATTGATTTTTGCCATTGAAAAACGTCCAGAAATGTTTGAAGCTACTGACTGAATGAAAGGAGCTGGCATCTCACTCTCTTTGAATCTTCTTTATCATGCTAAGATGAGCAGGAAAAAGCAAAAAATTTCAGAATTGCACCTTGCAATGTGGAGAAATTACTGTTTGTGCATTTACAATATTCATTGATTTTTGCCATTGAAAAACATCATGTTATTCATATACCAGAAATGTTTGAAGCTACTGACTGAATGAAAATAGCTGGCATCTCACTCTCTTTGAATCTTCTTTATCATGCTAAGAGGAGCAGGAAAAAGCAAAAAATTTCCGAATTGCACCTTGCAATGTGGAGAAATTACTGTTTGTGCATTTACAATATTCATTGATTTTTGCCATTGAAAAACTTCCAGAAATGTTTGAAGCTACTGACTGAATGAAAGGAGCTGGCATCTCATTCTCTTTGAATCTTCTTTATCATGCTAAGAGGAGCAGGGAAAAGCAAAAAATTTCAGAATTGCACCTTGCAATGCGGAGAAATTACTGTTTGTGCATTTACAATATTCATTGATTTTTGCCATTGAAAAACATCATGTTATTCATTTACCAGAAATGTTTGAAGCTACTGACTGAATGAAAAGAGCTGGCATCTCACTCTCTTTGAATCTTCTTTATCATGCTAAGAGGAGCAGGAAAAAGCAAAAAATTTCAGAATTGCACCTTGCAATGTGTAGAAATTACTGTTTGTGCATTTACAATATTCATTGATTTTTGCCATTGAAAAACGTCCAGAAATGTTTGAAGCCTACTGACTGAATGAAAGGAGCTGGCATCTCACTCTCTTTGAATCTTCTTTATCATGCTAAGAGGAGCAGGAAAAAGCAAAAAATTTCAGAATTGCACCTTGCAATGCGGAGAAATTACTGTTTGTGCATTTACAATATTCATTGATTTTGGCCATTGAAAAACATCATGTTATTCATATACCAGAAATGTTTGAAGCTACTGACTGAATGAAAAGAGCTGGCATCTCACTCTCTTTGAATCTACTTTATCATGCTAAGAGGAGCAGGAAAAAGCAAAAAATTTCAGAATTGCATCTTGCAATGTGGAGAAATTACTGTTTGTGCATTTACAATATTCATTGATTTTTGCCATTGAAAAACGTCCAGAAATGTTTGAAGCTTCTGACTGAATGAAAGGAGCTGGCATCTCACTCTCTTTGAATCTTCTTTATCACGCTAAGAGGAGCAGGAAAAAGCAAAAAATTTCAGAATTGCACCTTGCAATGCGGAGAAATTACTGTTTGTGCATTTACAATATTCATTGATTTTTGCCATTGAAAAACATCATGTTATTCATAAACCAGAAATGTTTGAAGCTACTGACTGAATGAAAAGAGCTGGCATCTCACTCTCTTTGAATCTTCTTTATCATGCTAAGAGGAGCAGGAAAAAGCAAAAAATTTCAGAATTGCACCTTGCAATGTGGAGAAATTACTGTTTGTGCATTTACAATATTCATTAATTTTTGCCATTGAAAAACGTCCAGAAATGTTTGAAGCTACTGACTGAATGAAAGGAGCTGGCATCTCACACTCTTTGAATCTTCTTTATCATGCTAAGAGGAGCAGGAAAAAGCAAAAAAATTCAGAATTGCACCTTGCAATGCGGAGAAATTACTGTTTGTGCATTTACAATATTCATTGATTTTTGCCATTGAAAAACATCATGTTATTCATATACCAGAAATGTTTGAAGCTACTGACTGAATGAAAAGAGCTGGCATCTCACTCTCTTTAAAACTTCTTTATCATGCTAAGAGGAGCAGGAAAAAGCAAAAAATTTCAGAATTGCACCTTGCAATGTGGAGAAATTACTGTTTGTGCATTTACAATATTCATTGATTTTTGCCATTGAAAAACGTCCAGAAATGTTTGAAGCTACTGACTGAATGAAAGGAGCTGGCATCTCACTCTCTTTGAATCTTCTTTATCATGCTAAGAGGAGCAGGAAAAAGCAAAAAATTTCAGAATTGCACCTTGCAATGCGGAGAAATTACTGTTTGTGCATTTACAATATTTATTGATTTTTGCCATTGAAAAACATCATGTTATTCATATACCAGAAATGTTTGAAGCTACTGACTGAATGAAAAGAGCTGGCATCTCACTCTCTTTGAATCTTCTTTATCATGCTAAGAGGAGCAGGAAAAAGCAAAAAATTTCAGAATTGCACCTTGCAATGTGGAGAAATTACTGTTTGTGCATTTACAATATTCATTGATTTTTGCCATTGAAAAACGTCCAGAAATGTTTGAAGCTACTGACTGAATAAAAGGAGCTGGCATCTCACTCTCTTTGAATCTTCTTTATCATGCTAAGAGGAGCAGGAAAAAGCAAAAAATTTCAGAATTACACCTTGCAATGCGGAGAAATTACTGTTTTTGCATTTACAATATTCATTGATTTTTGCCATTGAAAAACATCATGTTATTCATATACCAGAAATGTTTGAAGCTACTGACTGAATAAAAAGAGCTGGCATCTCACTCTCTTTGAATCTTCTTTATCATGCTAAGAGGAGCAGGAAAAAGCAAAAAATTTCAGAATTACACCTTGCAATGTGGAGAAATTACTGTTTGTGCATTTACAATATTCATTGATTTTTGCCATTGAAAAACGTCCAGAAATGTTTGAAGCTACTGACTGAATGAAAGGAGCTGGCATCTCATTCTCTTTGAATCTTCTTTATCATGCTAAGAGGAGCAGGAAAAAGCAAAAAATTTCAGAATTGCACCTTGCAATGCGGAGAAATTACTGTTTGTGCATTTACAATATTCATTGATTTTTGCCATTGAAAAACATCATGTTATTCATATACCAGAAATGTTTGAAGCTACTGACTAAATGAAAAGAGCTGGCATCTCACTCTCTTTGAATCTTCTTAATTATGTTAAGAGGAGCAGGAAAAAGCAAAAAATTTCAGAATTGCGCCTTGCAATGTGGAGAAATTACTGTTTGTGCATTTACAATATTCATTGATTTTTGCCATTGAAAAACGTCCAGAAATGTTTGAAGCTACTGACTGAATGAAAGGAGCTGGCATCTCACTCTCTTTGAATCTTCTTTATCATGCTAAGAGGAGCAGGAAAAAGCAAAAAATTTCAGAATTGCACCTTGCAATGCGGAGAAATTACTGTTTGTGCATTTACAATATTCATTGATTTTTGCCATTGAAAAACATCATGTTATTCATATACCAGAAATGTTTGAAGCTACTGACTGAATGAAAAGAGCTGGCATCTCACTGTCTTTGAATCTTCTTTATCATGCTAAGAGGAGCAGGAAAAAGCAAAAAATTTCAGAATTGCACCTTGCAATGTGGAGAAATTATTGTTTGTGCATTTACAATATTCATTGATTTTTGCCATTGAAAAACGTCCAGAAATGTTTGAAGCTACTGACTGAATGAAAGGAGCTGGCATCTCACTCTCTTTGAATCTTCTTTATCATGCTAAGAGGAGCAGGAAAAAGCAAAAAATTTCAGAATTGCACCTTGCAATGTGGAGAAATTACTGTTTGTGCATTTACAATATTCATTGATTTTTGCCATTGAAAAACATCATGTTATTCATATACCAGAAATGTTTGAAGCTACTGACTGAATGAAAGGAGCTGGCATCTCACTCTCTTTGAATCTTCTTTATCATGCTAAGAGGAGCAGGAAAAAGCAAAAAATTTCAGAATTGCACCTTGCAATGCGGAGAAATTACTGTTTGTGCATTTACAATATTCATTGATTTTTGCCATTGAAAAACATCATGTTATTCATATACCAGAAATGTTTGAAGCTACTGACTGAATGAAAAGAGCTGGCATCTCACTCTCTTTGAATCTTCTTTATCATGCTAAGAGGAGCAGGAAAAAGCAAAAAATTTCCGAATTGCACCTTGCAATGTGGAGAAATTACTGTTTGTGCATTTACAATATTCATAGATTTTTGCCATTGAAAAACTTCCAGAAATGTTTGAAGCTACTGACTGAATGAAAGGAGCTGGCATCTCATTCTCTTTGAATCTTCTTTATCATGCTAAGAGGAGCAGGAAAAAGCAAAAAATTTCAGAATTGCACTTTGCAATGCGGAGAAATTACTGTTTGTGCATTTACAATATTCATTGATTTTTGCCATTGAAAAACATCATGTTATTCATTTACCAGACATGTTTGAAGCTACTGACTGAATGAAAAGAGCTGGCATCTCACTCTCTTTGAATCTTCTTTATCATGCTAAGAGGAGCAGGAAAAAGCAAAAAAATTCAGAATTGCATCTTGCAATGTGGAGAAATTACTGTTTGTGCATTTACAATATTCATTGATTTTTGCCATTGAAAAACGTCCAGAAATGTTTGAAGCTTCTGACTGAATGAAAGGAGCTGGCATCTCACTCTCTTTGAATCTTCTTTATCACGCTAAGAGGAGCAGGAAAAAGCAAAAAATTTCAGAATTGCACCGTGCAACGCGGAGAAATTACTGTTTGTGCATTTACAATATTCATTGATTTTTGACAATGAAAAACATCATGTTATTCATACACCAGAAATGTTTGAAGCTACTGACTGAATGAAAAGAGCTGGCATCTCACTCTCTTTGAATCTTCTTTATCATGCTAAGAGGACCAGGAAAAAGCAAAAAATTTCTGAATTGCACTTTGCAATGTGGAGAAATTACTGTTTGTGCATTTACAATATTCATTGATTTTTGCCATTGAAAAACGTCCAGAAATGTTTGAAGCTACTGACTGAATGAAAAGAGCTGGCATCTCACTCTCTTTGAATCTTCTTTATCATGCGAAGAGGAGCAGGAAAAAGCAAAAAATTTCAGAATTGCACCTTGCAATGTGGAGAAATTACTGTTTGTGCATTTACAATATTCATTGATTTTTGCCATTGAAAAACGTCCAGAAATGTTTGAAGCTACTGACTTAATGAAAGGAGCTGGCATCTCACTCTCTTTGAATCTTCTTTATCATGCTAAGAGGAGCAGGAAAAAGCAAAAAATTTCAGAATTGCACCTTGCAATGCGGAGAAATTACTGTTTGTGCATTTACAATATTCTTTGATTTTTGCCATTGAAAAACATCATGTTATTCATATACCAGAAATGTTTGAAGCTACTGACTGAATGTAAAGAGCTGGCATCTCACTCTCTTTGAATCTTCTTTATCATGCTAAGAGGAGCACGAAAAAGCAAAAAATTTCAGAATTCCACCTTGCAATGTGGAGAAATTACTGTTTGTGCATTTACAATATTCATTGATTTTTGCCATTGAAAAACGTCCACAAATGTTTGAAGCTACTGACTGAATGAAAGGAGCTGGCATCTCACTCTCTTTGAATCTTCTTTATCATGCTAAGAGGAGCAGGAAAAAGCAAAAAATTTCAGAATTGCACCTTGCAATGCGGAGAAATTACTGTTTGTGCATTTACAATATTCATTGATTTTTGCCATTGAAAAACATCATGTTATTCATAAACCAGAAATGTTTGAAGCTACTGACTGAATGAAAAGATCTGGCATCTCACTCTCTATGAATCTTCTTTATCATGCTAAGAGGAGCAGGAAAAAGCAAAAAATTTCAGAATTGCACCTTGCAATGTGGAGAAATTACTGTTTATGCATTTACAATATTCATTAATTTTTGCCATTGAAAAACGTCCAGAAATGTTTGAAGCTACTGACTGAATGAAAGGAGCTGGCATCTCACACTCTTTGAATCTTCTTTATCATGCTAAGAGGAGCAGGAAAAAGCAAAAAAATTCAGAATTGCACCTTGCAATGCGGAGAAATTATTGTTTGTGCATTTACAATATTCATTGATTTTTGCCATTGAAAAACATCATGTTATTCATATACCAGAAATGTTTGAAGCTACTGACTGAATGAAAAGAGCTGGCATCTCACTCTCTTTAAAACTTCTTTATCATGCTAAGAGGAGCAGGAAAAAGCTAAAAATTTCAGAATTGCACCTTGCAATGTGGAGAAATTACTGTTTGTGCATTTACAATATTCATTGTTTTTTGCCATTGAAAAACGTCCAGAAATGTTTGAAGCTACTGACTGAATGAAAGGAGCTGGCATCTCACTCTCTTTGAATCTTCTTTATCATGCTAAGAGGAGCAGGAAAAAGCAAAAAATTTCAGAATTGCACCTTGCAATGCGGAGAAATTACTGTTTGTGCATTTACAATATTCTTTGATTTTTGCCATTGAAAAACATCATGTTATTCATATACTAGAAATGTTTGAAGCTACTGACTGAATGTAAAGAGCTGGCATCTCACTCTCTTTGAATCTTCTTTATCATGCTAAGAGGAGCACGAAAAAGCAAAAAATTTCAGAATTCCACCTTGCAATGTGGAGAAATTACTGTTTGTGCATTTACAATATTCATTGATTTTTGCCATTGAAAAACGTCCACAAATGTTTGAAGCTACTGACTGAATGAAAGGAGCTGGCATCTCACTCTCTTTGAATCTTCTTTATCATGCTAAGAGGAGCAGGAAAAAGCAAAAAATTTCAGAATTGCACCTTGCAATGCGGAGAAATTACTGTTTGTGCATTTACAATATTCATTGATTTTTGCCATTGAAAAACATCATGTTATTCATAAACCAGAAATGTTTGAAGCTACTGACTGAATGAAAAGATCTGGCATCTCACTCTCTATGAATCTTCTTTATCATGCTAAGAGGAGCAGGAAAAAGCAAAAAATTTCAGAATTGCACCTTGCAATGTGGAGAAATTACTGTTTGTGCATTTACAATATTCATTAATTTTTGCCATTGAAAAACGTCCAGAAATGTTTGAAGCTACTGACTGAATGAAAGGAGCTGGCATCTCACACTCTTTGAATCTTCTTTATCATGCTAAGAGGAGCAGGAAAAAGCAAAAAAATTCAGAATTGCACCTTGCAATGCGGAGAAATTATTGTTTGTGCATTTACAATATTCATTGATTTTTGCCATTGAAAAACATCATGTTATTCATATACCAGAAATGTTTGAAGCTACTGACTGAATGAAAAGAGCTGGCATCTCACTCTCTTTAAAACTTCTTTATCATGCTAAGAGGAGCAGGAAAAAGCTAAAAATTTCAGAATTGCACCTTGCAATGTGGAGAAATTACTGTTTGTGCATTTACAATATTCATTGTTTTTTGCCATTGAAAAACGTCCAGAAATGTTTGAAGCTACTGACTGAATGAAAGGAGCTGGCATCTCACTCTCTTTGAATCTTCTTTATCATGCTAAGAGGAGCAGGAAAAAGCAAAAAATTTCAGAATTGCACCTTGCAATGCGGAGAAATTACTGTTTGTGCATTTACAATATTTATTGATTTTTGCCATTGAAAAACATCATGTTATTCATATACCAGAAATGTTTGAAGCTACTGACTGAATGAAAAGAGCTGGCATCTCACTCTCTTTGAATCTTCTTTATCATGCTAAGAGGAGCAGGAAAAAGCAAAAAATTTCAGAATTGCACCTTGCAATGTGGAGAAATTACTGTTTGTGCATTTACAATATTCATTGATTTTTGCCATTGAAAAACGTCCAGAAATGTTTGAAGCTACTGAGTGAATAAAAGGAGCTGGCATCTCACTCTCTTTGAATCTTCTTTATCATGCTAAGAGGAGCAGGAAAAAGCAAAAAATTTCAGAATTACACCTTGCAATGCGGAGAAATTACTGTTTTTGCATTTACAATATTCATTGATTTTTGCCATTGAAAAACATCATGTTATTCATATACCAGAAATGTTTGAAGCTACTGACTGAATGAAAAGAGCTGGCATCTCACTCTCTTTGAATCTTCTTTATCATGCTAAGAGGAGCAGGAAAAAGCAAAAAATTTCAGAATTACACCTTGCAATGTGGAGAAATTACTGTTTGTGCATTTACAATATTCATTGATTTTTGCCATTGAAAAACGTCCAGAAATGTTTGAAGCTACTGACTGAATGAAAGGAGCTGGCATCTCATTCTCTTTGAATCTTCTTTATCATGCTAAGAGGAGCAGGAAAAAGCAAAAAATTTCAGAATTGCACCTTGCAATGCGGAGAAATTACTGTTTGTCAATTTACAATATTCATTGATTTTTGCCATTGAAAAACATCATGTTATTCATATACCAGAAATGTTTGAAGCTACTGACTGAATGAAAAGAGCTGGCATCTCACTCTCTTTGAATCTTCTTTATCATGCTAAGAGGAGCAGGAAAAAGCAAAAAATTTCAGAATTGCACCTTGCAATGTGGAGAAATTATTGTTTGTGCATTTACAATATTCATTGATTTTTGCCATTGAAAAACGTCCAGAAATGTTTGAAGCTACTGACTGAATGAAAGGAGCTGGCATCTCACTCTCTTTGAATCTTCTTTATCATGCTAAGAGGAGCAGGAAAAAGCAAAAAATTTCAGAATTGCACCATGCAATGTGGAGAAATTACTGTTTGTGCATTTACAATATTCATTGATTTTTGCCATTGAAAAACATCATGTTATTCATATACCAGAAATGTTTGAAGCTACTGACTGAATGAAAGGAGCTGGCATCTCACTCTCTTTGAATCTTCTTTATCATGCTAAGAGGAGCAGGAAAAAGCAAAAAATTTCAGAATTGCACCTTGCAATGCTGAGAAATTACTGTTTGTGCATTTACAATATTCATTGATTTTTGCCATTGAAAAACATCATGTTATTCATATACCAGAAATGTTTGAAGCTACTGACTGAATGAAAAGAGCTGGCATCTCACTCTCTTTGAATCTTCTTTATCATGCTAAGAGGAGCAGGAAAAAGCAAAAAATTTCAGAATTGCACCTTGCAATGTGGAGAAATTATTGTTTGTGCATTTACAATATTCATTGATTTTTGCCATTGAAAAACGTCCAGAAATGTTTGAAGCTACTGACTGAATGAAAGGAGCTGGCATCTCACTCTCTTTGAATCTTCTTTATCATGCTAAGAGGAGCAGGAAAAAGCAAAAAATTTCAGAATTGCACCATGCAATGTGGAGAAATTACTGTTTGTGCATTTACAATATTCATTGATTTTTGCCATTGAAAAACATCATGTTATTCATATACCAGAAATGTTTGAAGCTACTGACTGAATGAAAGGAGCTGGCATCTCACTCTCTTTGAATCTTCTTTATCATGCTAAGAGGAGCAGGAAAAAGCAAAAAATTTCAGAATTGCACCTTGCAATGCTGAGAAATTACTGTTTGTGCATTTACAATATTCATTGATTTTTGCCATTGAAAAACATCATGTTATTCATATACCAGAAATGTTTGAAGCTACTGACTGAATGAAAAGAGCTGGCATCTCACTCTCTTTGAATCTTCTTTATCATGCTAAGAGGAGCAGGAAAAAGCAAAAAATTTCCGAATTGCACCTTGCAATGTGGAGAAATTACTGTTTGTGCATTTACAATATTCATTGATTTTTGCCATTGAAAAACTTCCAGAAATGTTTGAAGCTACTGACTGAATGAAAGGAGCTGGCATCTCATTCTCTTTGAATCTTCTTTATCATGCTAAGAGGAGCAGGAAAAAGCAAAAAATTTCAGAATTGCACCTTGCAATGCGGAGAAATTACTGTTTGTGCATTTACAATATTCATTGATTTTTGCCATTGAAAAACATCATGTTATTCATTTACCAGAAATGTTTGAAGCTACTGACTGAATGAAAAGAGCTGGCATCTCACTCTCTTTGAATCTTCTTTATCATGCTAAGAGGAGCAGGAAAAAGCAAAAAATTTCAGAATTGCACCTTGCAATGTGTAGAAATTACTGTTTGTGCATTTACAATATTCATTGATTTTTGCCATTGAAAAACGTCCAGAAATGTTTGAAGCCTACTGACTGAATGAAAGGAGCTGGCATCTCACTCTCTTTGAATCTTCTTTATCATGCTAAGAGGAGCAGGAAAAAGCAAAAAATTTCAGAATTGCACCTTGCAATGCGGAGAAATTACTGTTTGTGCATTTACAATATTCATTGATTTTGGCCATTGAAAAACATCATGTTATTCATATACCAGAAATGTTTGAAGCTACTGACTGAATGAAAAGAGCTGGCATCTCACTCTCTTTGAATCTTCTTTATCATGCTAAGAGGAGCAGGAAAAAGCAAAAAATTTCAGAATTGCATCTTGCAATGTGGAGAAATTACTGTTTGTGCATTTACAATATTCATTGATTTTTGACATTGAAAAACGTCCAGAAATGTTTGAAGCTTCTGACTGAATGAAAGGAGCTGGCATCTCACTCTCTTTGAATCTTCTTTATCATGCTAAGAGGAGCAGGAAAAAGCAAAAAATTTCAGAATTGCACCTTGCAACGCGGAGAAATTACTGTTTGTGCATTTACAATATTCATTGATTTTTGACATTGAAAAACGTCATGTTATTCATACACCAGAAATGTTTGAAGCTACTGACTGAATGAAAAGAGCTGGCATCTCACTCTCTTTGAATCTTCTTTATCATGCTAAGAGGAGCAGGAAAAAGCAAAAAATTTCAGAATTGCACTTTGCAATGTGGAGAAATTACTGTTTGTGCATTTACAATATTCATTGATTTTTGCCATTGAAAAACGTCCAGAAATGTTTGAAGCTACTGACTGAATGAAAAGAGCTGGCATCTCACTTTCTTTGAATCTTCTTTATCATGCGAAGAGGAGCAGGAAAAAGCAAAAAATTTCAGAATTGCACCTTGCAATGTGGAGAAATTACTGTTTGTGCATTTACAATATTCATTGATTTTTGCCATTGAAAAACGTCCAGAAATGTTTGAAGCTACTGACTTAATGAAAGGAGCTGGCATCTCACTCTCTTTGAATCTTCTTTATCATGCTAAGAGGAGCAGGAAAAAGCAAAAAATTTCAGAATTGCACCTTGCAATGCGGAGAAATTACTGTTTGTGCATTTACAATATTCTTTGATTTTTGCCATTGAAAAACATCATGTTATTCATATACCAGAAATGTTTGAAGCTACTGACTGAATGACAAGAGCTGGCATCTCACTCTCTTTGAATCTTCTTTATCATGCTAAGAGGAGCACGAAAAAGCAAAAAATTTCAGAATTCCACCTTGCAATGTGGAGAAATTACTGTTTGTGCATTTACAATATTCATTAATTTTTGCCATTGAAAAACGTCCAGAAATGTTTGAAGCTACTGACTGAATGAAAGGAGCTGGCATCTCACACTCTTTGAATCTTCTTTATCATGCTAAGAGGAGCAGGAAAAAGCAAAAAAATTCAGAATTGCACCTTGCAATGCGGAGAAATTACTGTTTGTGCATTTACAATATTCATTGATTTTTGCCATTGAAAAACATCATGTTATTCATATACCAGAAATGTTTGAAGCTACTGACTGAATGAAAAGAGCTGGCATCTCACTCTCTTTAAAACTTCTTTATCATGCTAAGAGGAGCAGGAAAAAGCAAAAAATTTCAGAATTGCACCTTGCAATGTGGAGAAATTACTGTTTGTGCATTTACAATATTCATTGATTTTTGCCATTGAAAAACGTCCAGAAATGTTTGAAGCTACTGACTGAATGAAAGGAGCTGGCATCTCACTCTCTTTGAATCTTCTTTATCATGCTAAGAGGAGCAGGAAAAAGCAAAAAATTTCAGAATTGCACCTTGCAATGCGGAGAAATTACTGTTTGTGCATTTACAATATTTATTGATTTTTGCCATTGAAAAACATCATGTTATTCATATACCAGAAATGTTTGAAGCTACTGACTGAATGAAAAGAGCTGGCATCTCACTCTCTTTGAATCTTCTTTATCATGCTAAGAGGAGCAGGAAAAAGCAAAAAATTTCAGAATTGCACCTTGCAATGTGGAGAAATTACTGTTTGTGCATTTACAATATTCATTGATTTTTGCCATTGAAAAACGTCCAGAAATGTTTGAAGCTACTGACTGAATAAAAGGAGCTGGCATCTCACTCTCTTTGAATCTTCTTTATCATGCTAAGAGGAGCAGGAAAAAGCAAAAAATTTCAGAATTACACCTTGCAATGCGGAGAAATTACTGTTTTTGCATTTACAATATTCATTGATTTTTGCCATTGAAAAACATCATGTTATTCATATACCAGAAATGTTTGAAGCTACTGACTGAATGAAAAGAGCTGGCATCTCACTCTCTTTGAATCTTCTTTATCATGCTAAGAGGAGCAGGAAAAAGCAAAAAATTTCAGAATTACACCTTGCAATGTGGAGAAATTACTGTTTGTGCATTTACAATATTCATTGATTTTTGCCATTGAAAAACGTCCAGAAATGTTTGAAGCTACTGACTGAATGAAAGGAGCTGGCATCTCATTCTCTTTGAATCTTCTTTATCATGCTAAGAGGAGCAGGAAAAAGCAAAAAATTTCAGAATTGCACCTTGCAATGCGGAGAAATTACTGTTTGTGCATTTACAATATTCATTGATTTTTGCCATTGAAAAACATCATGTTATTCATATACCAGAAATGTTTGAAGCTACTGACTGAATGAAAAGAGCTGGCATCTCACTCTCTTTGAATCTTCTTAATTATGCTAAGAGGAGCAGGAAAAAGCAAAAAATTTCAGAATTGCACCTTGCAATGTGGAGAAATTACTGTTTGTGCATTTACAATATTCATTGATTTTTGCCATTGAAAAACGTCCAGAAATGTTTGAAGCTACTGACTGAATGAAAGGAGCTGGCATCTCACTCTCTTTGAATCTTCTTTATCATGCTAAGAGGAGCAGGAAAAAGCAAAAAATTTCAGAATTGCACCTTGCAATGCGGAGAAATTACTGTTTGTGCATTTACAATATTCATTGATTTTTGCCATTGAAAAACATCATGTTATTCATATACCAGAAATGTTTGAAGCTACTGACTGAATGAAAAGAGCTGGCATCTCACTCTCTTTGAATCTTCTTTATCATGCTAAGAGGAGCAGGAAGAAGCAAAAAATTTCAGAATTGCACCTTGCAATGTGGAGAAATTATTGTTTGTGCATTTACAATATTCATTGATTTTTGCCATTGAAAAACGTCCAGAAATGTTTGAAGCTACTGACTGAATGAAAGGAGCTGGCATCTCACTCTCTTTGAATCTTCTTTATCATGCTAAGAGGAGCAGGAAAAAGCAAAAAATTTCAGAATTGCACCTTGCAATGTGGAGAAATTACTGTTTGTGCATTTACAATATTCATTGATTTTTGCCATTGAAAAACATCATGTTATTCATATACCAGAAATGTTTGAAGCTACTGACTGAATGAAAGGAGCTGGCATCTCACTCTCTTTGAATCTTCTTTATCATGCTAAGAGGAGCAGGAAAAAGCAAAAAATTTCAGAATTGCACCTTGCAATGCGGAGAAATTACTGTTTGTGCATTTACAATATTCATAGATTTTTGCCATTGAAAAACTTCCAGAAATGTTTGAAGCTACTGACTGAATGAAAGGAGCTGGCATCTCATTCTCTTTGAATCTTCTTTATCATGCTAAGAGGAGCAGGAAAAAGCAAAAAATTTCAGAATTGCACTTTGCAATGCGGAGAAATTACTGTTTGTGCATTTACAATATTCATTGATTTTTGCCTTTGAAAAACATCATGTTATTCATTTACCAGACATGTTTGAAGCTACTGACTGAATGAAAAGAGCTGGCATCTCACTCTCTTTGAATCTTCTTTATCATGCTAAGAGGAGCAGGAAAAAGCAAAAAATTTCAGAATTGCACCTTGCAATGTGGAGAAATTACTGTTTGTGCATTTACAATATTCACTGATTTTTGCCATTGAAAAACGTCCAGAAATATTTGAAGCCTACTGACTGAATGAAAGGAGCTGGCATCTCACTCTCTTTGAATCTTCTTTATCATGCTAAGAGGAGCAGGAAAAAGCAAAAAATTTCAGAATTGCACCTTGCAATGCGGAGAAATTACTGTTTGTGCATTTACAATATTCATTGATTTTGGCCATTGAAAAACATCATGTTATTCATATACCAGAAATGTTTGAAGCTACTGACTGAATGAAAAGAGCTGGCATCTCACTCTCTTTGAATCTTCTTTATCATGCTAAGAGGAGCAGGAAAAAGCAAAAAATTTCAGAATTGCATCTTGCAATGTGGAGAAATTACTGTTTGTGCATTTACAATATTCATTGATTTTTGCCATTGAAAAACGTCCAGAAATGTTTGAAGCTTCTGACTGAATGAAAGGAGCTGGCATCTCACTCTCTTTGAATCTTCTTTATCACGCTAAGAGCAGCAGGAAAAAGCAAAAAATTTCAGAATTGCACCGTGCAACGCGGAGAAATTACTGTTTGTGCATTTACAATATTCATTGATTTTTGACATTGAAAAACATCATGTTATTCATACACCAGAAATGTTTGAAGCTACTGACTGAATGAAAAGAGCTGGCATCTCACTCTCTTTGAATCTTCTTTATCATGCTAAGAGGACCAGGAAAAAGCAAAAAATTTCTGAATTGCACTTTGCAATGTGGAGAAATTACTGTTTGTGCATTTACAATATTCATTGATTTTTGCCATTGAAAAACGTCCAGAAATGTTTGAAGCTACTGACTGAATGAAAAGAGCTGGCATCTCACTCTCTTTGAATCTTCTTTATCATGCGAAGAGGAGCAGGAAAAAGCAAAAAATTTCAGAATTGCACCTTGCAATGTGGAGAAATTACTGTTTGTGCATTTACAATATTCATTGATTTTTGCCATTGAAAAACGTCCAGAAATGTTTGAAGCTACTGACTTAATGAAAGGAGCTGGCATCTCACTCTCTTTGAATCTTCTTTATCATGCTAAGAGGAGCAGGAAAAAGCAAAAAATTTCAGAATTGCACCTTGCAATGCGGAGAAATTACTGTTTGTGCATTTACAATATTCTTTGATTTTTGCCATTGAAAAACATCATGTTATTCATATACCAGAAATGTTTGAAGCTACTGACTGAATGTAAAGAGCTGGCATCTCACTCTCTTTGAATCTTCTTTATCATGCTAAGAGGAGCACGAAAAAGCAAAAAATTTCAGAATTCCACCTTGCAATGTGGAGAAATTACTGTTTGTGCATTTACAATATTTATTGATTTTTGCCATTGAAAAACGTCCAGAAATGTTTGAAGCTACTGACTGAATGAAAGGAGCTGGCATCTCACTCTCTTTGAATCTTCTTTATAATGCTAAGAGGAGCAGGAAAAAGCAAAAAATTTCAGAATTGCACCTTGCAATGCGGAGAAATTACTGTTTGTGCATTTACAATATTCATTGATTTTTGCCATTGAAAAACATCATGTTATTCATAAACCAGAAATGTTTGAAGCTACTGACTGAATGAAAAGATCTGGCATCTCACTCTCTTTGAATCTTCTTTATCATGCTAAGAGGAGCAGGAAAAAGCAAAAAATTTCAGAATTGCACCTTGCAATGTGGAGAAATTACTGTTTGTGCATTTACAATATTCATTAATTTTTGCCATTGAGAAACGTCCAGAAATGTTTGAAGCTACTGACTGAATGAAAGGAGCTGGCATCTCACACTCTTTGAATCTTCTTTATCATGCTAAGAGGAGCAGGAAAAAGCAAAAAAATTCAGAATTGCACCTTGCAATGCGGAGAAATTATTGTTTGTGCATTTACAATATTCATTGATTTTTGCCATTGAAAAACATCATGTTATTCATATACCAGAAATGTTTGAAGCTACTGACTGAATGAAAAGAGCTGGCATATCACTCTCTTTAAAACTTCTTTATCATGCTAAGAGGAGCAGGAAAAAGCAAAAAATTTCAGAATTGCACCTTGCAATGTGGAGAAATTACTGTTTGTGCATTTACAATATTCATTGATTTTTGCCATTGAAAAACGTCCAGAAATGTTTGAAGCTACTGACTGAATGAAAGGAGCTGGCATCTCACTCTCTTTGAATCTTCTTTATCATGCTAAGAGGAGCAGGAAAAAGCAAAAAATTTCAGAATTGCACCTTGCAATGCGGAGAAATTACTGTTTGTGCATTTACAATATTTATTGATTTTTGCCATTGAAAAACATCATGTTATTCATATACCAGAAATGTTTGAAGCTACTGACTGAATGAAAAGAGCTGGCATCTCACTCTCTTTGAATCTTCTTTATCATGCTAAGAGGAGCAGGAAAAAGCAAAAAATTTCAGAATTGCACCTTGCAATGTGGAGAAATTACTGTTTGTGCATTTACAATATTCATTGATTTTTGCCATTGAAAAACGTCCAGAAATGTTTGAAGCTACTGACTGAATAAAAGGAGCTGGCATCTCACTCTCTTTGAATCTTCTTTATCATGCTAAGAGGAGCAGGAAAAAGCAAAAAATTTCAGAATTACACCTTGCAATGCGGAGAAATTACTGTTTTTGCATTTACAATATTCATTGATTTTTGCCATTGAAAAACATCATGTTATTCATATACCAGAAATGTTTGAAGCTACTGACTGAATGAAAAGAGCTGGCATCTCACTCTCTTTGAATCTTCTTAATTATGCTAAGAGGAGCAGGAAAAAGCAAAAAATTTCAGAATTGCACCTTGCAATGTGGAGAAATTACTGTTTGTGCATTTACAATATTCATTGATTTTTGCCATTGAAAAACGTCCAGAAATGTTTGAAGCTACTGACTGAATGAAAGGAGCTGGCATCTCACTCTCTTTGAATCTTCTTTATCATGCTAAGAGGAGCAGGAAAAAGCAAAAAATTTCAGAATTGCACCATGCAATGTGGAGAAATTACTGTTTGTGCATTTACAATATTCATTGATTTTTGCCATTGAAAAACATCATGTTATTCATATACCAGAAATGTTTGAAGCTACTGACTGAATGAAAGGAGCTGGCATCTCACTCTCTTTGAATCTTCTTTATCATGCTAAGAGGAGCAGGAAAAAGCAAAAAATTTCAGAATTGCACCTTGCAATGCTGAGAAATTACTGTTTGTGCATTTACAATATTCATTGATTTTTGCCATTGAAAAACATCATGTTATTCATATACCAGAAATGTTTGAAGCTACTGACTGAATGAAAAGAGCTGGCATCTCACTCTCTTTGAATCTTCTTTATCATGCTAAGAGGAGCAGGAAAAAGCAAAAAATTTCCGAATTGCACCTTGCAATGTGGAGAAATTACTGTTTGTGCATTTACAATATTCATTGATTTTTGCCATTGAAAAACTTCCAGAAATGTTTGAAGCTACTGACTGAATGAAAGGAGCTGGCATCTCATTCTCTTTGAATCTTCTTTATCATGCTAAGAGGAGCAGGAAAAAGCAAAAAATTTCAGAATTGCACCTTGCAATGCGGAGAAATTACTGTTTGTGCATTTACAATATTCATTGATTTTTGCCATTGAAAAACATCATGTTATTCATTTACCAGAAATGTTTGAAGCTACTGACTGAATGAAAAGAGCTGGCATCTCACTCTCTTTGAATCTTCTTTATCATGCTAAGAGGAGCAGGAAAAAGCAAAAAATTTCAGAATTGCACCTTGCAATGTGTAGAAATTACTGTTTGTGCATTTACAATATTCATTGATTTTTGCCATTGAAAAACGTCCAGAAATGTTTGAAGCCTACTGACTGAATGAAAGGAGCTGGCATCTCACTCTCTTTGAATCTTCTTTATCATGCTAAGAGGAGCAGGAAAAAGCAAAAAATTTCAGAATTGCACCTTGCAATGCGGAGAAATTACTGTTTGTGCATTTACAATATTCATTGATTTTGGCCATTGAAAAACATCATGTTATTCATATACCAGAAATGTTTGAAGCTACTGACTGAATGAAAAGAGCTGGCATCTCACTCTCTTTGAATCTTCTTTATCATGCTAAGAGGAGCATGAAAAAGCAAAAAATTTCAGAATTGCATCTTGCAATGTGGAGAAATTACTGTTTGTGCATTTACAATATTCATTGATTTTTGACATTGAAAAACGTCCAGAAATGTTTGAAGCTTCTGACTGAATGAAAGGAGCTGGCATCTCACTCTCTTTGAATCTTCTTTATCATGCTAAGAGGAGCAGGAAAAAGCAAAAAATTTCAGAATTGCACCTTGCAACGCGTAGAAATTACTGTTTGTGCATTTACAATATTCATTGATTTTTGACATTGAAAAACATCATGTTATTCATACACCAGAAATGTTTGAAGCTACTGACTGAATGAAAAGAGCTGGCATCTCACTCTCTTTGAATCTTCTTTATCATGCTAAGAGGAGCAGGAAAAAGCAAAAAATTTCAGAATTGCACTTTGCAATGTGGAGAAATTACTGTTTGTGCATTTACAATATTCATTGATTTTTGCCATTGAAAAACGTCCAGAAATGTTTGAAGCTACTGACTGAATGAAAAGAGCTGGCATCTCACTTTCTTTGAATCTTCTTTATCATGCGAAGAGGAGCAGGAAAAAGCAAAAAATTTCAGAATTGCACCTTGCAATGTGGAGAAATTACTGTTTGTGCATTTACAATATTCATTGATTTTTGCCATTGAAAAACGTCCAGAAATGTTTGAAGCTACTGACTTAATGAAAGGAGCTGGCATCTCACTCTCTTTGAATCTTCTTTATCATGCTAAGAGGAGCAGGAAAAAGCAAAAAATTTCAGAATTGCACCTTGCAATGCGGAGAAATTATTGTTTGTGCATTTACAATATTCTTTGATTTTTGCCATTGAAAAACATCATGTTATTCATATACCAGAAATGTTTGAAGCTACTGACTGAATGACAAGAGCTGGCATCTCACTCTCTTTGAATCTTCTTTATCATGCTAAGAGGAGCACGAAAAAGCAAAAAATTTCAGAATTCCACCTTGCAATGTGGAGAAATTACTGTTTGTGCATTTACAATATTCATTGATTTTTGCCATTGAAAAACGTCCAGAAATGTTTGAAGCTACTGACTGAATGAAAGGAGCTGGCATCTCACTCTCTTTGAATCTTCTTTATCATGCTAAGAGGAGCAGGAAAAAGCAAAAAATTTCAGAATTGCACCTTGCAATGCGGAGAAATTACTGTTTGTGCATTTACAATATTTATTGATTTTTGCCATTGAAAAACATCATGTTATTCATATACCAGAAATGTTTGAAGCTACTGACTGAATGAAAAGAGCTGGCATCTCACTCTCTTTGAATCTTCTTTATCATGCTAAGAGGAGCAGGAAAAAGCAAAAAATTTCAGAATTGCACCTTGCAATGTGGAGAAATTACTGTTTGTGCATTTACAATATTCATTGATTTTTGCCATTGAAAAACGTCCAGAAATGTTTGAAGCTACTGACTGAATAAAAGGAGCTGGCATCTCACTCTCTTTGAATCTTCTTTATCATGCTAAGAGGAGCAGGAAAAAGCAAAAAATTTCAGAATTACACCTTGCAATGCGGAGAAATTACTGTTTTTGCATTTACAATATTCATTGATTTTTGCCATTGAAAAACATCATGTTATTCATATACCAGAAATGTTTGAAGCTACTGACTGAATGAAAAGAGCTGGCATCTCACTCTCTTTGAATCTTCTTTATCATGCTAAGAGGAGCAGGAAAAAGCAAAAAATTTCAGAATTACACCTTGCAATGTGGAGAAATTACTGTTTGTGCATTTACAATATTCATTGATTTTTGCCATTGAAAAACGTCCAGAAATGTTTGAAGCTACTGACTGAATGAAAGGAGCTGGCATCTCATTCTCTTTGAATCTTCTTTATCATGCTAAGAGGAGCAGGAAAAAGCAAAAAATTTCAGAATTGCACCTTGCAATGCGGAGAAATTACTGTTTGTCAATTTACAATATTCATTGATTTTTGCCATTGAAAAACATCATGTTATTCATATACCAGAAATGTTTGAAGCTACTGACTGAATGAAAAGAGCTGGCATCTCACTCTCTTTGAATCTTCTTAATTATGCTAAGAGGAGCAGGAAAAAGCAAAAAATTTCAGAATTGCACCTTGCAATGTGGAGAAATTACTGTTTGTGCATTTACAATATTCATTGATTTTTGCCATTGAAAAACGTCCAGAAATGTTTGAAGCTACTGACTGAATGAAAGGAGCTGGCATCTCACTCTCTTTGAATCTTCTTTATCATGCTAAGAGGAGCAGGAAAAAGCAAAAAATTTCAGAATTGCACCTTGCAATGCGGAGAAATTACTGTTTGTGCATTTACAATATTCATTGATTTTTGCCATTGAAAAACATCATGTTATTTATATACCAGAAATGTTTGAAGCTACTGACTGAATGAAGAGAGCTGGCATCTCACTCTCTTTGAATCTTCTTTATCATGCTAAGAGGAGCAGGAAAAAGCAAAAAATTTCAGAATTGCACCTTGCAATGTGGAGAAATTATTGTTTGTGCATTTACAATATTCATTGATTTTTGAAATTGAAAAACGTCCAGAAATGTTTGAAGCTACTGACTGAATGAAAGGAGCTGGCATCTCACTCTCTTTGAATCTTCTTTATCATGTTAAGAGGAGCAGGAAAAAGCAAAAAATTTCAGAATTGCACCATGCAATGTGGAGAAATTACTGTTTGTGCATTTACAATATTCATTGATTTTTGCCATTGAAAAACATCATGTTATTCATATACCAGAAATGTTTGAAGCTACTGACTGAATGAAAGGAGCTGGCATCTCACTCTCTTTGAATCTTCTTTATCATGCTAAGAGGAGCAGGAAAAAGCAAAAAATTTCAGAATTGCACCTTGCAATGCTGAGAAATTACTGTTTGTGCATTTACAATATTCATTGATTTTTGCCATTGAAAAACATCATGTTATTCATATACCAGAAATGTTTGAAGCTACTGACTGAATGAAAAGAGCTGGCATCTCACTCTCTTTGAATCTTCTTTATCATGCTAAGAGGAGCAGGAAAAAGCAAAAAATTTCCGAATTGCACCTTGCAATGTGGAGAAATTACTGTTTGTGCATTTACAATATTCATTGATTTTTGCCATTGAAAAACTTCCAGAAATGTTTGAAGCTACTGACTGAATGAAAGGAGCTGGCATCTCATTCTCTTTGAATCTTCTTTATCATGCTAAGAGGAGCAGGAAAAAGCAAAAAATTTCAGAATTGCACCTTGCAATGCGGAGAAATTACTGTTTGTGCATTTACAATATTCATTGATTTTTGCCATTGAAAAACATCATGTTATTCATTTACCAGAAATGTTTGAAGCTACTGACTGAATGAAAAGAGCTGGCATCTCACTCTCTTTGAATCTTCTTTATCATGCTAAGAGGAGCAGGAAAAAGCAAAAAATTTCAGAATTGCACCTTGCAATGTGTAGAAATTACTGTTTGTGCATTTACAATATTCATTGATTTTTGCCATTGAAAAACGTCCAGAAATGTTTGAAGCCTACTGACTGAATGAAAGGAGCTGGCATCTCACTCTCTTTGAATCTTCTTTATCATGCTAAGAGGAGCAGGAAAAAGCAAAAAATTTCAGAATTGCACCTTGCAATGCGGAGAAATTACTGTTTGTGCATTTACAATATTCATTGATTTTGGCCATTGAAAAACATCATGTTATTCATATACCAGAAATGTTTGAAGCTACTGACTGAATGAAAAGAGCTGGCATCTCACTCTCTTTGAATCTTCTTTATCATGCTAAGAGGAGCAGGAAAAAGCAAAAAATTTCAGAATTGCATCTTGCAATGTGGAGAAATTACTGTTTGTGCATTTACAATATTCATTGATTTTTGACATTGAAAAACGTCCAGAAATGTTTGAAGCTTCTGACTGAATGAAAGGAGCTGGCATCTCACTCTCTTTGAATCTTCTTTATCATGCTAAGAGGAGCAGGAAAAAGCAAAAAATTTCAGAATTGCACCTTGCAACGCGGAGAAATTACTGTTTGTGCATTTACAATATTCATTGATTTTTGACATTGAAAAACATCATGTTATTCATACACCAGAAATGTTTGAAGCTACTGACTGAATGAAAAGAGCTGGCATCTCACTCTCTTTGAATCTTCTTTATCATGCTAAGAGGAGCAGGAAAAAGCAAAAAATTTCAGAATTGCACTTTGCAATGTGGAGAAATTACTGTTTGTGCATTTACAATATTCATTGATTTTTGCCATTGAAAAACGTCCAGAAATGTTTGAAGCTACTGACTGAATGAAAAGAGCTGGCATCTCACTTTCTTTGAATCTTCTTTATCATGCGAAGAGGAGCAGGAAAAAGCAAAAAATTTCAGAATTGCACCTTGCAATGTGGAGAAATTACTGTTTGTGCATTTACAATATTCATTGATTTTTGCCATTGAAAAACGTCCAGAAATGTTTGAAGCTACTGACTTAATGAAAGGAGCTGGCATCTCACTCTCTTTGAATCTTCTTTATCATGCTAAGAGGAGCAGGAAAAAGCAAAAAATTTCAGAATTGCACCTTGCAATGCGGAGAAATTACTGTTTGTGCATTTACAATATTCTTTGATTTTTGGCATTGAAAAACATCATGTTATTCATATACCAGAAATGTTTGAAGCTACTGACTGAATGACAAGAGCTGGCATCTCACTCTCTTTGAATCTTCTTTATCATGCTAAGAGGAGCACGAAAAAGCAAAAAATTTCAGAATTCCACCTTGCAATGTGGAGAAATTACTGTTTGTGCATTTACAATATTCATTGATTTTTGCCATTGAAAAACGTCCAGAAATGTTTGAAGCTACTGACTGAATGAAAGGAGCTGGCATCTCACTCTCTTTGAATCTTTATTATCATGCTAAGAGGAGCAGGAAAAAGCAAAAAATTTCAGAATTGCACCTTGCAATGTGGAGAAATTACTGTTTGTGCATTTACAATATTCATTGATTTTTGCCATTGAAAAACATCATGTTATTCATATACCAGAAATGTTTGAAGCTACTGACTGAATAAAAAGAGCTGGCATCTCACTCTCTTTGAATCTTCTTTATCATGCTAAGAGGAGCAGGAAAAAGCAAAAAATTTCCGAATTGCACCTTGCAATGTGGAGAAATTACTGTTTGTGCATTTACAATATTCATTGATTTTTGCCATTGAAAAACGTCCAGAAATGTTTGAAGCTACTGACTGAATGAAAGGAGCTGGCATCTCATTCTCTTTGAATCTTCTTTATCATGCTAAGAGGACCAGGAAAAAGCAAAAAATTTCAGAATTGCACCTTGCAATGCGGAGAAATTACTGTTTGTGCATTTACAATATTCATTGATTTTTGCCATTGAAAAACATCATGTTATTCATTTAACAGAAATGTTTGAAGCTACTGACTGAATGAAAAGAGCTGGCATCTCACTCTCTTTGAATCTTCTTTATCATGCTAAGAGGAGCAGGAAAAAGCAAAAAATTTCAGAATTGCACCTTGCAATGTGGAGAAATTACTGTTTGTGCATTTACAATATTCATTGATTTTTGCCATTGAAAAACGTCCAGAAATGTTTGAAGCTACTGACTGAATGAAAGGAGCTGGCATCTCACTCTCTTTGAATCTTCTTTATCATGCTAGGAGGAGCAGGAAAAAGCAAAAAAAATCAGAATTGCACCTTGCAATGCGGAGAAATTACTGTTTGTGCATTTACAATATTCATTGATTTTTGCCATTGAAAAACATCATGTTATTCATATACCAGAAATGTTTGAAGCTACTGACTGAATGAAAAGAGCTGGCATCTCACTCTCTTTGAATCTTCTTTATCATGCTAAGAGGATTAGGAAAAAGCAAAAAATTTCAGAATTGCACCTTGCAATGTGGAGAAATTACTGTTTGTGCATTTACAATATTCATTGATTTTTGCCATTGAAAAACGTCCAGAAATGTTTGAAGCTACTGACTGAATGAAAGGAGCGGGTATCTCACTCTCTTTGAATCTTCTTTATCATGCTAAGAGGAGCAGGAAAAAGCAAAAAATTTCAGAATTGCACCTTGCAATGCGAAGAAATTACTGTTTGTGCATTTACAATATTCATTGATTTTTGCCATTGAAAAACATCATGTTATTCATATACCAGAAATGTTTGAAGCTACTGACTGAATGAAAAGAGCTGGCATCTCACTCTCTTTGAATCTTCTTTATCATGCTAAGAGGAGCAGGAAAAAGCAAAAAAATTCAGAATTGCACCTTGCAATGTGGAGAAATTACTGTTTGTGCATTTACAATATTCATTGATTTTTGCCATTGAAAAACGTCCAGAAATGTTTGAAGCTACTGACTGAATGAAAGGAGCTGGCATCTCACTCTCTTTGAATCTTCTTTATCATGCTAAGAGGAGCAGGAAAAAGCAAAAAATTTCAGAATTGCACCTTGCAATGCGAAGAAATTTCTGTTTGTGCATTTACAATATTCATTGATTTTTGCCATTGAAAAACATGATGTTATTCATATACCAGAAATGTTTGAAGCTACTGACTGAATGAAAAGAGCTGGCATGTCACTCTCTTTGAATCTTCTTTATCATGCTAAGAGGAGCAGGAAAAAGCAAAAATTTCAGAATTGCACCTTGCAATGTGGAGAAATTACTGTTTGTGCATTTACAATATTCATTGATTTTTGCCATTGAAAAACGTCCAGAAATGTTTGAAGCTACTGACTGAATGAAAGGAGCTGGCATCTCACTCTCTTTGAATCTTTATTATCATGCTAAGAGGAGCAGGAAAAAGCAAAAAATTTCAGAATTGCACCTTGCAATGTGGAGAAATTACTGTTTGTGCATTTACAATATTCATTGATTTTTGCCATTGAAAAACATCATGTTATTCATATACCAGAAATGTTTGAAGCTACTGACTGAATAAAAAGAGATGGCATCTCACTGTCTTTGAATCTTCTTTATCATGCTAAGAGGAGCAGGAAAAAGCAAAAAATTTCCGAATTGCACCTTGCAATGTGGAGAAATTACTGTTTGTGCATTTACAATATTCATTGATTTTTGCCATTGAAAAACGTCCAGAAATGTTTGAAGCTACTGACTGAATGAAAGGAGCTGGCATCTCATTCTCTTTGAATCTTCTTTATCATGCTAAGAGGACCAGGAAAAAGCAAAAAATTTCAGAATTGCACCTTGCAATGCGGAGAAATTACTGTTTGTGCATTTACAATATTCATTGATTTTTGCCATTGAAAAACATCATGTTATTCATTTACCAGAAATGTTTGAAGCTACTGACTGAATGAAAAGAGTTGGCATCTCACTCTCTTTGAATCTTCTTTATCATGCTAAGAGGAGCAGGAAAAAGCAAAAAATTTCAGAATTGCACCTTGCAATGTGGAGAAATTACTGTTTGTGCATTTACAATATTCATTGATTTTTGCCATTGAAAAACGTCCAGAAATGTTTGAAGCTACTGACTGAATGAAAGGAGCTGGCATCTCACTCTCTTTGAATCTTCTTTATCATGCTAAGAGGAGCAGGAAAAAGCAAAAAAAATCAGAATTGCACCTTGCAATGCGGAGAAATTACTGTTTGTGCATTTACAATATTCATTGATTTTTGCCATTGAAAAACATCATGTTATTCATATACCAGAAATGTTTGAAGCTACTGACTGAATGAAAAGAGCTGGCATCTCACTCTCTTTGAATCTTCTTTATCATGCTAAGAGGATTAGGAAAAAGCAAAAATTTCAGAATTGCACCTTGCAATGTGGAGAAATTACTGTTTGTGCATTTACAATATTCATTGATTTTTGCCATTGAAAAACGTCCAGAAATGTTTGAAGCTACTGACTGAATGAAAGGAGCTGGCATCTCACTCTCTTTGAATCTTCTTTATCATGCTAAGAGGAGCAGGAAAAAGCAAAAAATTTCAGAATTGCACCTTGCAATGCGAAGAAATTACTGTTTGTGCATTTACAATATTCATTGATTTTTGCCATTGAAAAACATCATGTTATTCATATACCAGAAATGTTTGAAGCTACTGACTGAATGAAAAGAGCTGGCATGTCACTCTCTTTGAATCTTCTTTATCATGCTAAGAGGAGCAGGAAAAAGCAAAAAATTTCAGAATTGCACCTTGCAATGTGGAGAAATTACTGTTTGTGCATTTACAATATTCATTGATTTTTGCCATTGAAAAACGTCCAGAAATGTTTGAAGCTACTGACTGAATGAGAGGAGCTGGCATCTCACTCTCTTTGAATCTTCTTTATCATGCTAAGAGGAGCAGGAAAAAGCAAAAAATTTCAGAATTGCACCTTGCAATGCGGAGAAATTACTGTTTGTGCATTTACAATATTCATTGATTTTTGCCATTGAAAAACATCATGTTATTCATATACCAGAAATGTTTGAAGCTACTGACTGAATAAAAAGAGCTGGCATCTCACTCTCTTTGAATCTTCTTTATCATGCTAAGAGGAGCAGGAAAAAGCAAAAAATTTCCGAATTGCACCTTGCAATGTGGAGAAATTACTGTTTGTGCATTTACAATATTCATTGATTTTTGCCATTGAAAAACGTCCAGAAATGTTTGAAGCTACTGACTGAATGAAAGGAGCTGGCATCTCATTCTCTTTGAATCTTCTTTATCATGCTAAGAGGAGCAGGAAAAAGCAAAAAATTTCAGAATTGCACCTTGCAATGCGGAGAAATTACTGTTTGTGCATTTACAATATTCATTGATTTTTGCCATTGAAAAACATCATGTTATTCATTTACCAGAAATGTTTGAAGCTACTGACTGAATGAAAAGAGCTGGCATCTCACTCTCTTTGAATCTTCTTTATCATGCTAAGAGGAGCAGGAAAAAGCAAAAAATTTCAGAATTGCACCTTGCAAAGTGGAGAAATTACTGTTTGTGCATTTACAATATTCATTGATTTTTGCCATTGAAAAACGTCCAGAAATGTTTGAAGCTACTGACTGAATGAAAGGAGCTGGCATCTCACTCTCTTTGAATCTTCTGTATCATGCTAAGAGGAGCAGGAAAAAGCAAAAAATTTCAGAATTGCACCTTGCAACGCGGAGAAATTACTGTTTGTGCATTTACAATATTCATTGATTTTTGACATTGAAAAACATCATGTTATTCATACACCAGAAATGTTTGAAGCTACTGACTGAATGAAAAGAGCTGGCATCTCACTCTCTTTGAATCTTCTTTATCATGCTAAGAGGATTAGGAAAAAGCAAAAAATTTCAGAATTGCACCTTGCAATGTGGAGAAATTACTGTTTGTGCATTTACAATATTCATTGATTTTTGCCATTGAAAAACGTCCAGAAATGTTTGAAGCTACTGACTGAATGAAAGGAGCTGGCATCTCACTCTCTTTGAATCTTCTTTATCATGCTAAGAGGAGCAGGAAAAAGCAAAAAATTTCAGAATTGCACCTTGCAATGTGGTGAAATTACTGTTTGTGCATTTACAATATTCATTGATTTTTGCCATTGAAAAACGTCCAGAAATGTTTGAAGCTACTGACTGAATGAGAGGAGCTGGCATCTCACTCTCTTTGAATCTTCTTTATCATGCTAAGAGGAGCAGGAAAAAGCAAAAAATTTCAGAATTGCACCTTGCAATGTGGAGAAATTACTGTTTGTGCATTTACAATATTCATTGATTTTTGCCATTGAAAAACATCATGTTATTCATATACCAGAAATGTTTGAAGCTACTGACTGAATGAAAAGAGCTGGCATCTCACTCTCTTTGAATCTTCTTTATCATGCTAAGAGGAGCAGGAAAAAGCAAAAAATTTCAGAATTGCACCTTGCAATGTGGAGAAATTACTGTTTGTGCATTTACAATATTCATTGATTTTTGCCATTGAAAAACGTCCAGAAATGTTTGAAGCTACTGACTGAATGAAAGGAGCTGGCATCTCACTCTCTTTGAATCTTCTTTATCATGCTAAGAGGAGCAGGAAAAAGCAAAAAATTTCAGAATTGCACCTTGCAATGCGGAGAAATTACTGTTTGTGCATTTACAATATTCATTGATTTTTGCCATTGAAAAACATCATGTTATTCATATACCAGAAATGTTTGAAGCTACTGACTGAATGAAAAGAGCTGGCATCTCACTCTCTTTGAATCTTCTTTATCATGCTAAGAGGAGCAGGAAAAAGCAAAAAATTTCAGAATTGCACCTTGCAATGTGGAGAAATTACTGTTTGTGCATTTACAATATTCATTGATTTTTGCCATTGAAAAACGTCCAGAAATGTTTGAAGCTACTGACTGAATGAAAGGAGCTGGCATCTCACTCTCTTTGAATCTTCTTTATCATGCTAAGAGGAGCAGGAAAAAGCAAAAAATTTCAGAATTGCACCTTGCAATGCGGAGAAATTACTGTTTGTGCATTTACAATATTCATTGATTTTTGCCATTGAAAAACATCATGTTATTCATATACCAGAAATGTTTGAAGCTACTGACTGAATGAAAAGAGCTGGCATCTCACTCTCTTTGAATCTTCTTTATCATGCTAAGAGGAGCAGGAAAAAGCAAAAAATTTCAGAATTGCACCTTGCAATGTGGAGAAATTACTGTTTGTGCATTTACAATATTCATTGATTTTTGCCATTGAAAAACGTCCAGAAATGTTTGAAGCTACTGACTGAATGAAAGGAGCTGGCATCTCACTCTCTTTGAATCTTCTTTATCATGCTAAGAGGAGCAGGAAAAAGCAAAAAAATTCAGAATTGCACCTTGCAATGCGGAGAAATTACTGTTTGTGCATTTACAATATTCATTGATTTTTGCCATTGAAAAACATCATGTTATTCATATACAAGAAATGTTTGAAGCTACTGACTGAATGAAAAGAGCTGGCATCTCACTCTCTTTGCATCTTCTTTATCATGCTAAGAGGAGCAGGAAAAAGCTAAAAATTTCAGAATTGCACCTTGCAATGTGGAGAAATTACTGTTTGTGCATTTACAATATTCATTGATTTTTGCCATTGAAAAACGTCCAGAAATGTTTGAAGCTACTGACTGAATGAAAGGAGCTGGCATCTCACTCTCTTTGAATCTTCTTTATCATGCTAAGAGGAGCAGGAAAAAGCAAAAAATTTCAGAATTGCACCTTGCAATGCGAAGAAATTACTGTTTGTGCATTTACAATATTCATTCATTTTTGCCATTGAAAAACATCATGTTATTCATATACCAGAAATGTTTGAAGCTACTGACTGAATGAAAAGAGCTGGCATGTCACTCTCTTTGAATCTTCTTTATCATGCTAAGAGGAGCAGGAATAAGCAAAAAATTTCAGAATTGCACCTTGCAATGTAGAGAAATTACTGTTTGTGCATTTACAATATTCATTGATTTTTGCCATTGAAAAACGTCCAGAAATGTTTGAAGCTACTGACTGAATGAAAGGAGCTGGCATCTCAGTCTCTTTGAAACTTCTTTATCATGCTAAGAGGAGCAGGAAAAAGCAAAAAATTTCAGAATTGCACCTTGCAATGTGGAGAAATTACTGTTTGTGCATTTACAATATTCATTGATTTTTGCCATTGAAAAACATCATGTTATTCATATACCAGAAATGTTTGAAGCTACTGACTGAATGAAAAGAGCTGGCATCTCACTCTCTTTGAATCTTCTTTATCATGCTAAGAGGAGCAGGAAAAAGCAAAAAATTTCAGAATTGCACCTTGCAATGTGGAGAAATTACTGTTTGTGCATTTACAATATTCATTGATTTTTGCCATTGAAAAACGTCCAGAAATGTTTGAAGCTACTGACTGAATGAAAGGAGCTGGCATCTCACTCTCTTTGAATCTTCTTTATCATGCTAAGAGGAGCAGGAAAAAGCAAAAACTTTCAGAATTGCACCTTGCAATGCGGAGAAATTACTGTTTGTGCATTTACAATATTCATTGATTTTTGCCATTGAAAAACATCATGTTATTCATATACCAGAAATGTTTGAAGCTACTGACTGAATGAAAAGAGCTGGCATCTCACTCTCTTTGCATCTTCTTTATCATGCTAAGAGGAGCAGGAAAAAGCTAAAAATTTCAGAATTGCACCTTGCAATGTGGAGAAATTACTGTTTGTGCATTTACAATATTCATTGATTTTTGCCATTGAAAAACATCATGTTATTCATATACCAGAAATGTTTGAAGCTACTGACTGAATGAAAAGAGCTGGCATCTCACTCTCTTTGAATCTTCTTTATCATGCTAAGAGGAGCAGGAAAAAGCAAAAAATTTCAGAATTGCACCTTGCAATGCGGAGAAATTACTGTTTGTGCATTTACAATATTCATTGATTTTTGCCATTGAAAAACATCATGTTATTCATATACCAGAAATGTTTGAAGCTACTGACTGAATGAAAAGAGCTGGCATCTCACTCTCTTTGAATCTTCTTTATCATGCTAAGAGGAGCAGGAAAAAGCAAAAAATTTCAGAATTGCACCTTGCAATGTGGAGAAATTACTGTTTGTGCATTTACAATATTCATTGATTTTTGCCATTGAAAAACGTCCAGAAATGTTTGAAGCTACTGACTGAATGAAAGGAGCTGGCATCTCACTCTCTTTGAATCTTCTTTATCATGCTAAGAGGAGCAGGAAAAAGCAAAAAATTTCAGAATTGCACCTTGCAATGCGGAGAAATTACTGTTTGTGCATTTACAATATTCATTGATTTTTGCCATTGAAAAACATCATGTTATTCATATACCAGAAATGTTTGAAGCTACTGACTGAATGAAAAGAGCTGGCATCTCACTCTCTTTGAATCTTCTTTATCATGCTAAGAGGAGCAGGAAAAAGCAAAAAATTTCAGAATTGCACCTTGCAATGTGGAGAAATTACTGTTTGTGCATTTACAATATTCATTGATTTTTGCCATTGAAAAACGTCCAGAAATGTTTGAAGCTACTGACTGAATGAAAGGAGCTGGCATCTCACTCTCTTTGAATCTTCTTTATCATGCTAAGAGGAGCAGGAAAAAGCAAAAAAATTCAGAATTGCACCTTGCAATGCGGAGAAATTACTGTTTGTGCATTTACAATATTCATTGATTTTTGCCATTGAAAAACATCATGTTATTCATATACCAGAAATGTTTGAAGCTACTGACTGAATGAAAAGAGCTGGCATCTCACTCTCTTTGCATCTTCTTTATCATGCTAAGAGGAGCAGGAAAAAGCTAAAAATTTCAGAATTGCACCTTGCAATGTGGAGAAATTACTGTTTGTGCATTTACAATATTCATTGATTTTTGCCATTGAAAAACGTCCAGAAATGTTTGAAGCTACTGACTGAATGAAAGGAGCTGGCATCTCACTCTCTTTGAATCTTCTTTATCATGCTAAGAGGAGCAGGAAAAAGCAAAAAATTTCAGAATTGCACCTTGCAATGCGAAGAAATTACTGTTTGTGCATTTACAATATTCATTCATTTTTGCCATTGAAAAACATCATGTTATTCATATACCAGAAATGTTTGAAGCTACTGACTGAATGAAAAGAGCTGGCATCTCACTCTCTTTGAATCTTCTTTATCATGCTAAGAGGAGCAGGAATAAGCAAAAAATTTCAGAATTGCACCTTGCAATGTAGAGAAATTACTGTTTGTGCATTTACAATATTCATTGATTTTTGCCATTGAAAAACGTCCAGAAATGTTTGAAGCTACTGACTGAATGAAAGGAGCTGGCATCTCACTCTCTTTGAATCTTCTTTATCATGCTAAGAGGAGCAGGAAAAAGCAAAAAATTTCAGAATTGCACCTTGCAATGTGGAGAAATTACTGTTTGTGCATTTACAATATTCATTGATTTTTGCCATTGAAAAACATCATGTTATTCATATACCAGAAATGTTTGAAGCTACTGACTGAATGAAAAGAGCTGGCATCTCACTCTCTTTGAATCTTCTTTATCATGCTAAGAGGAGCAGGAAAAAGCAAAAAATTTCAGAATTGCACCTTGCAATGTGGAGAAATTACTGTTTGTGCATTTACAATATTCATTGATTTTTGCCATTGAAAAACGTCCAGAAATGTTTGAAGCTACTGACTGAATGAAAGGAGCTGGCATCTCACTCTCTTTGAATCTTCTTTATCATGCTAAGAGGAGCAGGAAAAAGCAAAAACTTTCAGAATTGCACCTTGCAATGCGGAGAAATTACTGTTTGTGCATTTACAATATTCATTGATTTTTGCCATTGAAAAACATCATGTTATTCATATACCAGAAATGTTTGAAGCTACTGACTGAATGAAAAGAGCTGGCATCTCACTCTCTTTGAATCTTCTTTATCATGCTAAGAGGAGCAGGAAAAAGCAAAAAATTTCAGAATTGCACCTTGCAATGTGGAGAAATTACTGTTTGTGCATTTACAATATTCATTGATTTTTGCCATTGAAAAACGTCCAGAAATGTTTGAAGCTACTGACTGAATGAAAGGAGCTGGCATCTCACTCTCTTTGAATCTTCTTTATCATGCTAAGAGGAGCAGGAAAAAGCAAAAAATTTCAGAATTGCACCTTGCAATGCGGAGAAATTACTGTTTGTGCATTTACAATATTCATTGATTTTTTCCATTGAAAAACGTCCAGAAATGTTTGAAGCTACTGACTGAATGAAAGGAGCTGGCATCTCACTCTCTTTGAATCTTCTTTATCATGCTAAGAGGAGCAGGAAAAAGCAAAAAAATTCAGAATTGCACCTTGCAATGCGGAGAAATTACTGTTTGTGCATTTACAATATTCATTGATTTTTGCCATTGAAAAACATCATGTTATTCATATACCAGAAATGTTTGAAGCTACTGACTGAATGAAAAGAGCTGGCATCTCACTCTCTTTGCATCTTCTTTATCATGCTAAGAGGAGCAGGAAAAAGCTAAAAATTTCAGAATTGCACCTTGCAATGTGGAGAAATTACTGTTTGTGCATTTACAATATTCATTGATTTTTCCAATTGAAAAACGTCCAGAAATGTTTGAAGCTACTGACTGAATGAAAGGAGCTGGCATCTCACTCTCTTTGAATCTTCTTTATCATGCTAAGAGGAGCAGGAAAAAGCAAAAAATTTCAGAATTACACCTTGCAATGCGAAGAAATTACTGTTTGTGCATTTACAATATTCATTCATTTTTGCCATTGAAAAACATCATGTTATTCATATACCAGAAATGTTTGAAGCTACTGACTGAATGAAAAGAGCTGGCATGTCACTCTCTTTGAATCTTCTTTATCATGCTAAGAGGAGCAGGAATAAGCAAAAAATTTCAGAATTGCACCTTGCAATGTGGAGAAATTACTGTTTGTGCATTTACAATATTCATTGATTTTTGCCATTGAAAAACGTCCAGAAATGTTTGAAGCTACTGACTGAATGAAAGGAGCTGGCATCTCACTCTCTTTGAATCTTCTTTATCATGCTAAGAGGAGCAGGAAAAAGCAAAAAATTTCAGAATTGCACCTTGCAATGTGGAGAAATTACTGTTTGTGCATTTACAATATTCATTGATTTTTGCCATTGAAAAACATCATGTTATTCATATACCAGAAATGTTTGAAGCTACTGACTGAATAAAAAGAGCTGGCATCTCACTCTCTTTGAATCTTCTTTATCATGCTAAGAGGAGCAGGAAAAAGCAAAAAATTTCCGAATTGCACCTTGCAATGTGGAGAAATTACTGTTTGTGCATTTACAATATTCATTGATTTTTGCCATTGAAAAACGTCCAGAAATGTTTGAAGCTACTGACTGAATGAAAGGAGCTGGCATCTCATTCTCTTTGAATCTTCTTTATCATGCTAAGAGGAGCAGGAAAAAGCAAAAAATTTCAGAATTGCACCTTGCAATGCGGAGAAATTACTGTTTGTGCATTTACAATATTCATTGATTTTTGCCCTTGAAAAACATCATGTTATTCATTTACCAGAAATGTTTGAAGCTACTGACTGAATGAAAAGAGCTGGCATCTCACTCTCTTTGAATCTTCTTTATCATGCTAAGAGGAGCAGGAAAAAGCAAAAAATTTCAGAATTGCACCTTGCAATGTGGAGAAATTACTGTTTGTGCATTTACAATATTCATTGATTTTTGCCATTGAAAAACGTCCAGAAATGTTTGAAGCTACTGACTGAATGAAAGGAGCTGGCATCTCACTCTCTTTGAATCTTCTTTATCATGCTAAGAGGAGCAGGAAAAAGCAAAAAATTTCAGAATTGCACCTTGCAATGCGGAGAAATTACAGTTTGTGCATTTACAATATTCATTGATTTTTGCCATTGAAAAACATCATGTTATTCATATACCAGAAATGTTTGAAGCTACTGACTGAATGAAAAGAGCTGGCATCTCACTCTCTTTGAATCTTCTTTATCATGCTAAGAGGAGCAGGAAAAAGCAAAAAAATTCAGAATTGCAACTTGCAATGTGGAGAAATTACTGTTTGTGCATTTACAATATTCATTGATTTTTGCCATTGAAAAACGTCCAGAAATGTTTGAAGCTACTGACTGAATGAAAGGAGCTGGCATCTCACTCTCTTTGAATCTTCTTTATCATGCTAAGAGGAGCAGGAAAAAGCAAAAAATTTCAGAATTGCACCTTGCAATGTGGAGAAATTACTGTTTGTGCATTTACAATATTCATTGATTTTTGCCATTGAAAAACATCATGTTATTCATATACCAGAAATGTTTGAAGCTACTGACTGAATGAAAAGAGCTGGCATCTCACTCTCTTTGAATCTTCTTTATCATGCTAAGAGGAGCAGGAAAAAGCAAAAAATTTCAGAATTGCACCTTGCAATGTGGAGAAATTACTGTTTGTGCATTTACAATATTCATTGATTTTTGCCATTGAAAAACGTCAAGAAATGTTTGAAGCTAATGACTGAATGAAAGGAGCTGGCATCTCACTCTCTTTGAATCTTCTTTATCATGCTAAGAGGAGCAGGAAAAAGCAAAAAATTTCAGAATTGCACCTTGCAATGTGGAGAAATTACTGTTTGTGCATTTACAATATTCATTGATTTTTGCCATTGAAAAATGTCCAGAAATGTTTGAAGCTACTGACTGAATGAAAGGAGCTGGCATGTCACTCTTTGAATATTCTTTATCATGCTAAGAGGAGCAGGAAAAAGCTAAAAATTTCAGAATTGCACCTTGCAATGCTGAGAAATTACTGTTTGTGCATTTACAATATTCATTGATTTTTGCCTTTGAAAAACATCATGTTATTCATATACCAGAAATGTTTGAAGCTACTGACTGAATGAAAAGAGCTGGCATCTCACTCTCTTTGAATCTTCTTTATCATGCTAAGAGGAGCAGTAAAAACAAAAAAATTCAGAATTGCACCTTGCAATGTGGAGAAATTACTGTTTGTGCATTTACAATATTCATTGATTTTTGCCATTGAAAAATGTCCAGAAATGTTTGAAGCTACTGACTGAATGAAAGGAGCTGGCATCTCACTCTCTTTGAATCTTCTTTATCATGCTAAGAGGAGCAGGAAAAAGCAAAAAATTTCAGAATTGCACTTTGCAATGCGGAGAAATTACTGTTTGTGCATTTACAATATTGATTGATTTTTGCCATTGAAAAACATCATGTTATTCATATACCAGAAATGTTTGAAGCTACTGACTGAATGAAAAGAGCTGGCATCTCACTCTCTTTGAATCTTCTTTATCATGCTAAGAGGAGCAGGAAAAAGCAAAAAATTTCAGAATTGCACCTTGCAATGTGGAGAAATTACTGTTTGTGCATTTACAATATTCATTGATTTTTGCCATTGAAAAACGTCCAGAAATGTTTGAAGCTACTGACTGAATGAAAGGAGCTGGCATCTCACTCTCTTTGAATCTTCTTTATCATGCTAAGAGGAGCAGGAAAAAGCAAAAAATTTCAGAATTGCACTTTGCAATGTGGAGAAATTACTGTTTGTGCATTTACAATATTCATTGATTTTTGCCATCGAAAAACGTCCAGAAATGTTTGAAGCTACTGACTGAATGAAAGGAGCTGACATGTCATTCTCTTTGAATCTTCTTTATCATGCTAAGAGGAGCAGGAAAAAGCTAAAAATTTCAGAATTGCACCTTGCAATGTGGAGAAATTACTGTTTGTGCATTTACAATATTCATTGATTTTTGCCATTGAAAAATGTCCAGAAATGTTTGAAGCTACTGACTGAATGAAAGGAGCTGGCATCTCACTCTCTTTGAATCTTCTTTATCATGCTAAGAGGAGCAGGAAAAAGCAAAAAATTTCAGAATTGCACCTTGCAATGTGGAGAAATTACTGTTTGTGCATTTACAATATTCATTGATTTTTGCCATTGAAAAACGTCCAGAAATGTTTGAAGCTACTGACTGAATGAAAGGAGCTGGCACCTCACTCTCTTTGAATCTTCTTTATCATGCTAAGAGGAGCAGGAAAAAGCAAAAAATTTCAGAATTGCACCTTGCAATGTGGAGAAATTACTGTTTGTGCATTTACAATATTCATTGATTTTTGCCATTGACAAACGTCCAGAAATGTTTGAAGCTACTGACTGAATGAAAGGAGCTGGCATGTCATTCTCTTTGAATCTTCTTTATCATGCTAAGAGGAGCAGGAAAAAGCTAAAAATTTCAGAATTGCACCTTGCAATGTGGAGAAATTACTGTTTGTGCATTTACAATATTCATTGATTTTTGCCATTGAAAAATGTCCAGAAATGTTTGAAGCTACTGACTGAATGAAAGGAGCTGGCATCTCACTCTCTTTGAATCTTTTTTATCATGCTAAGAGGAGCAGGAGAAAGCAAAAAATTTCAGAATTGCACCTTGCAATGTGGAGAAATTACTGTTTGTGCATTTACAATATTCATTGATTTTTGCCATTGAAAAATGTCCAGAAATGTTTGAAGCTACTGACTGAATGAAAGGAGCTGGCATCTCACTCTCTTTGAATCTTCTTTATCATGCTGAGAGGAGCAGGAAAAAGCAAAAAATTTCAGAATTGCACCTTGCAATGCGGAGAAATTACTGTTTGTGCATTTACAATATTCATTGATTTTTGCCGTTGAAAAACATCATGTTATTCATGTACCAGAAATGTTTGAAGCTACTGACTGAATGAAAAGAGCTGGCATCTCACTCTCTTTGAATCTTCTTTATCATGCTATGAGGAGCAGGAAAAAGAAAAAAATTTCAGAATTGCACCTTGCAATGTGGAGAAATTACTGTTTGTGTATTTACAATATTCATTGATTTTTGCCATTGAAAAACGTCCAGAAATGTTTGAAGCTACTGACTGAATGAAAGGAGCTGGCATCTCACTCTCTTTGAATCTTCTTTATCATGCTAAGAGGAGCAGGAAAAAGCAAAAAATTTCAGAATTGCACCTTGCAATGCGGAGAAATTACTGTTTGTGCATTTACAATATTCATTGATTTTTGCCATTGAAAAACATCATGTTATTCATATACCAGAAATGTTTGAAGCTACTGACTGAATAAAAAGAGCTGGCATCTCACTCTCTTTGAATCTTCTTTATCATGCTAAGAGGAGCAGGAAAAAGCAAAAAATTTCCGAATTGCACCTTGCAATGTGGAGAAATTACTGTTTGTGCATTTACAATATTCATTGATTTTTGCCATTGAAAAACGTCCAGAAATGTTTGAAGCTACTGACTGAATGAAAGGAGCTGGCATCTCATTCTCTTTGAATCTTCTTTATCATGCTAAGAGGAGCAGGAAAAAGCAAAAAATTTCAGAATTGCACCTTGCAATGCGGAGAAATTACTGTTTGTGCATTTACAATATTCATTGATTTTTGCCATTGAAAAACATCATGTTATTCATTTACCAGAAATGTTTGAAGCTACTGACTGAATGAAAAGAGCTGGCATCTCTCTCTCTTTGAATCTTCTTTATCATGCTAAGAGGAGCAGGAAAAAGCAAAAAATTTCAGAATTGCACCTTGCAAAGTGGAGAAATTACTGTTTGTGCATTTACAATATTCATTGATTTTTGCCATTGAAAAACGTCCAGAAATGTTTGAAGCTACTGACTGAATGAAAGGAGCTGGCATCTCACTCTCTTTGAATCTTCTGTATCATGCTAAGAGGAGCAGGAAAAAGCAAAAAATTTCAGAATTGCACCTTGCAACGCGGAGAAATTACTGTTTGTGCATTTACAATATTCATTGATTTTTGACATTGAAAAACATCATGTTATTCATACACCAGAAATGTTTGAAGCTACTGACTGAATGAAAAGAGCTGGCATCTCACTCTCTTTGAATCTTCTTTATCATGCTAAGAGGATTAGGAAAAAGCAAAAAATTTCAGAATTGCACCTTGCAATGTGGAGAAATTACTGTTTGTGCATTTACAATATTCATTGATTTTTGCCATTGAAAAACGTCCAGAAATGTTTGAAGCTACTGACTGAATGAAAGGAGCTGGCATCTCACTCTCTTTGAATCTTCTTTATCATGCTAAGAGGAGCAGGAAAAAGCAAAAAATTTCAGAATTGCACCTTGCAATGTGGTGAAATTACTGTTTGTGCATTTACAATATTCATTGATTTTTGCCATTGAAAAACGTCCAGAAATGTTTGAAGCTACTGACTGAATGAAAGGAGCTGGCATCTCACTCTCTTTGAATCTTCTTTATCATGCTAAGAGGAGCAGGAAAAAGCAAAAAATTTCAGAATTGCACCTTGCAATGTGGAGAAATTACTGTTTGTGCATTTACAATATTCATTGATTTTTGCCATTGAAAAACATCATGTTATTCATATACCAGAAATGTTTGAAGCTACTGACTGAATGAAAAGAGCTGGCATCTCACTCTCTTTGAATCTTCTTTATCATGCTAAGAGGAGCAGGAAAAAGCAAAAAATTTCAGAATTGCACCTTGCAATGTGGAGAAATTACTGTTTGTGCATTTACAATATTCATTGATTTTTGCAATTGAAAAACGTCCAGAAATGTTTGAAGCTACTGACTGAATGAAAGGAGCTGGCATCTCACTCTCTTTGAATCTTCTTTATCATGCTAAGAGGAGCAGGAAAAAGCAAAAAATTTCAGAATTGCACCTTGCAATGCGGAGAAATTACTGTTTGTGCATTTACAATATTCATTGATTTTTGCCATTGAAAAACATCATGTTATTCATATACCAGAAATGTTTGAAGCTACTGACTGAATGAAAAGAGCTGGCATCTCACTCTCTTTGAATCTTCTTTATCATGCTAAGAGGAGCAGGAAAAAGCAAAAAATTTCAGAATTGCACCTTGCAATGTGGAGAAATTACTGTTTGTGCATTTACAATATTCATTGATTTTTGCCATTGAAAAACGTCCAGAAATGTTTGAAGCTACTGACTGAATGAAAGGAGCTGGCATCTCACTCTCTTTGAATCTTCTTTATCATGCTAAGAGGAGCAGGAAAAAGCAAAAAATTTCAGAATTGCACCTTGCAATGCGGAGAAATTACTGTTTGTGCATTTACAATATTCATTGATTTTTGCCATTGAAAAACATCATGTTATTCATATACCAGAAATGTTTGAAGCTACTGACTGAATGAAAAGAGCTGGCATCTCACTCTCTTTGAATCTTCTTTATCATGCTAAGAGGAGCAGGAAAAAGCAAAAAATTTCAGAATTGCACCTTGCAATGTGGAGAAATTACTGTTTGTGCATTTACAATATTCATTGATTTTTGCCATTGAAAAACGTCCAGAAATGTTTGAAGCTACTGACTGAATGAAAGGAGCTGGCATCTCACTCTCTTTGAATCTTCTTTATCATGCTAAGAGGAGCAGGAAAAAGCAAAAAAATTCAGAATTGCACCTTGCAATGCGGAGAAATTACTGTTTGTGCATTTACAATATTCATTGATTTTTGCCATTGAAAAACATCATGTTATTCATATACCAGAAATGTTTGAAGCTACTGACTGAATGAAAAGAGCTGGCATCTCACTCTCTTTGCATCTTCTTTATCATGCTAAGAGGAGCAGGAAAAAGCTAAAAATTTCAGAATTGCACCTTGCAATGTGGAGAAATTACTGTTTGTGCATTTACAATATTCATTGATTTTTGCCATTGAAAAACGTCCAGAAATGTTTGAAGCTACTGACTGAATGAAAGGAGCTGGCATCTCACTCTCTTTGAATCTTCTTTATCATGCTAAGAGGAGCAGGAAAAAGCAAAAAATTTCAGAATTGCACCTTGCAATGCGAAGAAATTACTGTTTGTGCATTTACAATATTCATTCATTTTTGCCATTGAAAAACATCATGTTATTCATATACCAGAAATGTTTGAAGCTACTGACTGAATGAAAAGAGCTGGCATGTCACTCTCTTTGAATCTTCTTTATCATGCTAAGAGGAGCAGGAATAAGCAAAAAATTTCAGAATTGCACCTTGCAATGTGGAGAAATTACTGTTTGTGCATTTACAATATTCATTGATTTTTGCCATTGAAAAACGTCCAGAAATGTTTGAAGCTACTGACTGAATGAAAGGAGCTGGCATCTCACTCTCTTTGAATCTTCTTTATCATGCTAAGAGGAGCAGGAAAAAGCAAAAAATTTCAGAATTGCACCTTGCAATGTGGAGAAATTACTGTTTGTGCATTTACAATATTCATTGATTTTTGCCATTGAAAAACATCATGTTATTCATATACCAGAAATGTTTGAAGCTACTGACTGAATGAAAAGAGCTGGCATCTCACTCTCTTTGAATCTTCTTTATCATGCTAAGAGGAGCAGGAAAAAGCAAAAAATTTCAGAATTGCACCTTGCAATGTGGAGAAATTACTGTTTGTGCATTTACAATATTCATTGATTTTTGCCATTGAAAAACGTCCAGAAATGTTTGAAGCTACTGACTGAATGAAAGGAGCTGGCATCTCACTCTCTTTGAATCTTCTTTATCATGCTAAGAGGAGCAGGAAAAAGCAAAAACTTTCAGAATTGAACCTTGCAATGCGGAGAAATTACTGTTTGTGCATTTACAATATTCATTGATTTTTGCCATTGAAAAACATCATGTTATTCATATACCAGAAATGTTTGAAGCTACTGACTGAATGAAAAGAGCTGGCATCTCACTCTCTTTGAATCTTCTTTATCATGCTAAGAGGAGCAGGAAAAAGCAAAAAATTTCAGAATTGCACCTTGCAATGTGGAGAAATTACTGTTTGTGCATTTACAATATTCATTGATTTTTGCCATTGAAAAACGTCCAGAAATGTTTGAAGCTACTGACTGAATGAAAGGAGCTGGCATCTCACTCTCTTTGAATCTTCTTTATCATGCTAAGAGGAGCAGGAAAAAGTAAAAAATTTCAGAATTGCACCTTGCAATGCGGAGAAATTACTGTTTGTGCATTTACAATATTCATTGATTTTTGCCATTGAAAAACATCATGTTATTCATATACCAGAAATGTTTGAAGCTACTGACTGAATGAAAAGAGCTGGCATCTCACTCTCTTTGAATCTTCTTTATCATGCTAAGAGGAGCAGGAAAAAGCAAAAAATTTCAGAATTGCACCTTGCAATGTGGAGAAATTACTGTTTGTGCATTTACAATATTCATTGATTTTTTCCATTGAAAAACGTCCAGAAATGTTTGAAGCTACTGACTGAATGAAAGGAGCTGGCATCTCACTCTCTTTGAATCTTCTTTATCATGCTAAGAGGAGCAGGAAAAAGCAAAAAAATTCAGAATTGCACCTTGCAATGCGGAGAAATTACTGTTTGTGCATTTACAATATTCATTGATTTTTGCCATTGAAAAACATCATGTTATTCATATACCAGAAATGTTTGAAGCTACTGACTGAATGAAAAGAGCTGGCATCTCACTCTCTTTGCATCTTCTTTATCATGCTAAGAGGAGCAGGAAAAAGCTAAAAATTTCAGAATTGCACCTTGCAATGTGGAGAAATTACTGTTTGTGCATTTACAATATTCATTGATTTTTCCAATTGAAAAACGTCCAGAAATGTTTGAAGCTACTGACTGAATGAAAGGAGCTGGCATCTCACTCTCTTTGAATCTTCTTTATCATGCTAAGAGGAGCAGGAAAAAGCAAAAAATTTCAGAATTACACCTTGCAATGCGAAGAAATTACTGTTTGTGCATTTACAATATTCATTCATTTTTGCCATTGAAAAACATCATGTTATTCATATACCAGAAATGTTTGAAGCTACTGACTGAATGAAAAGAGCTGGCATGTCACTCTCTTTGAATCTTCTTTATCATGCTAAGAGGAGCAGGAATAAGCAAAAAATTTCAGAATTGCACCTTGCAATGTGGAGAAATTACTGTTTGTGCATTTACAATATTCATTGATTTTTGCCATTGAAAAACGTCCAGAAATGTTTGAAGCTACTGACTGAATGAAAGGAGCTGGCATCTCACTCTCTTTGAATCTTCTTTATCATGCTAAGAGGAGCAGGAAAAAGCAAAAAATTTCAGAATTGCACCTTGCAATGTGGAGAAATTACTGTTTGTGCATTTACAATATTCATTGATTTTTGCCATTGAAAAACATCATGTTATTCATATACCAGAAATGTTTGAAGCTACTGACTGAATAAAAAGAGCTGGCATCTCACTCTCTTTGAATCTTCTTTATCATGCTAAGAGGAGCAGGAAAAAGCAAAAAATTTCCGAATTGCACCTTGCAATGTGGAGAAATTACTGTTTGTGCATTTACAATATTCATTGATTTTTGCCATTGAAAAACGTCCAGAAATGTTTGAAGCTACTGACTGAATGAAAGGAGCTGGCATCTCATTCTCTTTGAATCTTCTTTATCATGCTAAGAGGAGCAGGAAAAAGCAAAAAATTTCAGAATTGCACCTTGCAATGCGGAGAAATTACTGTTTGTGCATTTACAATATTCATTGATTTTTGCCCTTGAAAAACATCATGTTATTCATTTACCAGAAATGTTTGAAGCTACTGACTGAATGAAAAGAGCTGGCATCTCACTCTCTTTGAATCTTCTTTATCATGCTAAGAGGAGCAGGAAAAAGCAAAAAATTTCAGAATTGCACCTTGCAATGTGGAGAAATTACTGTTTGTGCATTTACAATATTCATTGATTTTTGCCATTGAAAAACGTCCAGAAATGTTTGAAGCTACTGACTGAATGAAAGGAGCTGGCATCTCACTCTCTTTGAATCTTCTTTATCATGCTAAGAGGAGCAGGAAAAAGCAAAAAATTTCAGAATTGCACCTTGCAATGCGGAGAAATTACAGTTTGTGCATTTACAATATTCATTGATTTTTGCCATTGAAAAACATCATGTTATTCATATACCAGAAATGTTTGAAGCTACTGACTGAATGAAAAGAGCTGGCATCTCACTCTCTTTGAATCTTCTTTATCATGCTAAGAGGAGCAGGAAAAAGCAAAAAAATTCAGAATTGCAACTTGCAATGTGGAGAAATTACTGTTTGTGCATTTACAATATTCATTGATTTTTGCCATTGAAAAACGTCCAGAAATGTTTGAAGCTACTGACTGAATGAAAGGAGCTGGCATCTCACTCTCTTTGAATCTTCTTTATCATGCTAAGAGGAGCAGGAAAAAGCAAAAAATTTCAGAATTGCACCTTGCAATGTGGAGAAATTACTGTTTGTGCATTTACAATATTCATTGATTTTTGCCATTGAAAAACATCATGTTATTCATATACCAGAAATGTTTGAAGCTACTGACTGAATGAAAAGAGCTGGCATCTCACTCTCTTTGAATCTTCTTTATCATGCTAAGAGGAGCAGGAAAAAGCAAAAAATTTCAGAATTGCACCTTGCAATGTGGAGAAATTACTGTTTGTGCATTTACAATATTCATTGATTTTTGCCATTGAAAAACGTCAAGAAATGTTTGAAGCTAATGACTGAATGAAAGGAGCTGGCATCTCACTCTCTTTGAATCTTCTTTATCATGCTAAGAGGAGCAGGAAAAAGCAAAAAATTTCAGAATTGCACCTTGCAATGTGGAGAAATTACTGTTTGTGCATTTACAATATTCATTGATTTTTGCCATTGAAAAATGTCCAGAAATGTTTGAAGCTACTGACTGAATGAAAGGAGCTGGCATGTCACTCTTTGAATATTCTTTATCATGCTAAGAGGAGCAGGAAAAAGCTAAAAATTTCAGAATTGCACCTTGCAATGCTGAGAAATTACTGTTTGTGCATTTACAATATTCATTGATTTTTGCCTTTGAAAAACATCATGTTATTCATATACCAGAAATGTTTGAAGCTACTGACTGAATGAAAAGAGCTGGCATCTCACTCTCTTTGAATCTTCTTTATCATGCTAAGAGGAGCAGTAAAAACAAAAAAATTCAGAATTGCACCTTGCAATGTGGAGAAATTACTGTTTGTGCATTTACAATATTCATTGATTTTTGCCATTGAAAAATGTCCAGAAATGTTTGAAGCTACTGACTGAATGAAAGGAGCTGGCATCTCACTCTCTTTGAATCTTCTTTATCATGCTAAGAGGAGCAGGAAAAAGCAAAAAATTTCAGAATTGCACCTTGCAATGCGGAGAAATTACTGTTTGTGCATTTACAATATTGATTGATTTTTGCCATTGAAAAACATCATGTTATTCATATACCAGAAATGTTTGAAGCTACTGACTGAATGAAAAGAGCTGGCATCTCACTCTCTTTGAATCTTCTTTATCATGCTAAGAGGAGCAGGAAAAAGCAAAAAATTTCAGAATTGCACCTTGCAATGTGGAGAAATTACTGTTTGTGCATTTACAATATTCATTGATTTTTGCCATTGAAAAACGTCCAGAAATGTTTGAAGCTACTGACTGAATGAAAGGAGCTGGCATCTCACTCTCTTTGAATCTTCTTTATCATGCTAAGAGGAGCAGGAAAAAGCAAAAAATTTCAGAATTGCACTTTGCAATGTGGAGAAATTACTGTTTGTGCATTTACAATATTCATTGATTTTTGCCATCGAAAAACGTCCAGAAATGTTTGAAGCTACTGACTGAATGAAAGGAGCTGACATGTCATTCTCTTTGAATCTTCTTTATCATGCTAAGAGGAGCAGGAAAAAGCTAAAAATTTCAGAATTGCACCTTGCAATGTGGAGAAATTACTGTTTGTGCATTTACAATATTCATTGATTTTTGCCATTGAAAAATGTCCAGAAATGTTTGAAGCTACTGACTGAATGAAAGGAGCTGGCATCTCACTCTCTTTGAATCTTCTTTATCATGCTAAGAGGAGCAGGAAAAAGCAAAAAATTTCAGAATTGCACCTTGCAATGTGGAGAAATTACTGTTTGTGCATTTACAATATTCATTGATTTTTGCCATTGAAAAACGTCCAGAAATGTTTGAAGCTACTGACTGAATGAAAGGAGCTGGCATCTCACTCTCTTTGAATCTTCTTTATCATGCTAAGAGGAGCAGGAAAAAGCAAAAAATTTCAGAATTGCACCTTGCAATGTGGAGAAATTACTGTTTGTGCATTTACAATATTCATTGATTTTTGCCATTGACAAACGTCCAGAAATGTTTGAAGCTACTGACTGAATGAAAGGAGCTGGCATGTCATTCTCTTTGAATCTTCTTTATCATGCTAAGAGGAGCAGGAAAAAGCTAAAAATTTCAGAATTGCACCTTGCAATGTGGAGAAATTACTGTTTGTGCATTTACAATATTCATTGATTTTTGCCATTGAAAAATGTCCAGAAATGTTTGAAGCTACTGACTGAATGAAAGGAGCTGGCATCTCACTCTCTTTGAATCTTTTTTATCATGCTAAGAGGAGCAGGAGAAAGCAAAAAATTTCAGAATTGCACCTTGCAATGTGGAGAAATTACTGTTTGTGCATTTACAATATTCATTGATTTTTGCCATTGAAAAATGTCCAGAAATGTTTGAAGCTACTGACTGAATGAAAGGAGCTGGCATCTCACTCTCTTTGAATCTTCTTTATCATGCTGAGAGGAGCAGGAAAAAGCAAAAAATTTCAGAATTGCACCTTGCAATGCGGAGAAATTACTGTTTGTGCATTTACAATATTCATTGATTTTTGCCGTTGAAAAACATCATGTTATTCATGTACCAGAAATGTTTGAAGCTACTGACTGAATGAAAAGAGCTGGCATCTCACTCTCTTTGAATCTTCTTTATCATGCTATGAGGAGCAGGAAAAAGAAAAAAATTTCAGAATTGCACCTTGCAATGTGGAGAAATTACTGTTTGTGTATTTACAATATTCATTGATTTTTGCCATTGAAAAACGTCCAGAAATGTTTGAAGCTACTGACTGAATGAAAGGAGCTGGCATCTCACTCTCTTTGAATCTTCTTTATCATGCTAAGAGGAGCAGGAAAAAGCAAAAAATTTCAGAATTGCACCTTGCAATGTGGAGAAATTACTGTTTGTGCATTTACAATATTCATTGATTTTTGCCATTGAAAAACATCATGTTATTCATATACCAGAAATGTTTGAAGCTACTAACTGAATGAAAAGAGCTGGCATCTCACTCTCTTTGAATCTTCTTTATCATGCTAAGAGGAGCAGGAAAAAGCAAAAAATTTCAGAATTGCACCTTGCAATGTGGAGAAATTACTGTTTGTGCATTTACAATATTCATTGATTTTTGCCATTGAAAAACGTCCAGAAATGTTTGAAGCTACTGACTGAATGAAAGGAGCTGGCATCTCACTCTCTTTGAATCTTCTTTATCATGCTAAGAGGAGCAGGAAAAAGCAAAAAATTTCAGAATTGCACCTTGCAATGTGGAGAAATTACTGTTTGTGCATTTACAATATTCATTGATTTTTGCCATTGAAAAACATCATGTTATTCATATACCAGAAATGTTTGAAGCTACTAACTGAATGAAAAGAGCTGGCATCTCACTCTCTTTGAATCTTCTTTATCATGCTAAGAGGAGCAGGAAAAAGCAAAAAATTTCAGAATTGCACCTTGCAATGTGGAGAAAGTTCTGTTTGTGCATTTACAATATTCATTGATTTTTGCCATTGAAAAACATCATGTTATTCATATACCAGAAATGTTTGAAGCTACTGACTGAATGAAAAGAGCTGGCATCTCACTCTCTTTGAATCTTCTTTATCATTCTAAGAGGAGCAGGAAAAAGCAAAAAATTTCAGAATTGCACCTTGCAATGTGGAGAAATTACTGTTTGTGCATTTACAATATTCATTGATTTTTGCCATTGAAAAATGTCCAGAAATGTTTGAAGCTACTGACTGATTGAAAGGAGCTGGCATCTCAATCTCTTTGAATCTTCTCTATCATGCTAAGAGGAGCAGGAAAAAGCAAAAAATTTCAGAATTGCACCTTGCAATGCGGAGAAATTACTGTTTGGGCATTTACAATATTCATTGATTTTTGCCATTGAAAAACATCATGTTATTCATATACCAGAAATGTTTGAAGCTACTGACTGAATGAAAAGAGCTGGCATCTCACTCTCTTTGAATCTTCTTTATCATGCTAAGAGGAGCAGGAAAAAGCAAAAAATTTCAGAATTGCACCTTGCAATGTGGAGAAATTCCTGTTTGTGCATTTACAATATTCATTGATTTTTGCCATTGAAAAACATCATGTTATTCATATACCAGAAGTGTTTGAAGCTACTGACTGAATGAAAAGAGCTGGCATCTCACTCTCTTTGAATCTTCTTTATCATGCTAAGAGGAGCAGGAAAAAGCAAAAAATTTCAGAATTGCACCTTGCAATGTGGAAAAATTACTGTTTCTGCATTTACATTATTCATTGATTTTTGCCATTGAAAAACGTCCAGAAATGTTTGAAGTTACTGACTGAATGAAAGTAGCTGGCATCTCACTCTCTTTGAATCTTTTTTATCATGCTAAGAGGAGCAGGAAAAAGCAAAAAAATTCAGAATTGCACCTTGCAATGCGGATAAATTACTGTTTGTGCATTTACAATATTCATTGATTTTTGCCATTGAAAAACATCATGTTATTCATATACCAGAAATGTTTGAAGCTACTGACTGAATGAAAAGAGCTGGCATCTCACTCTCTTTGAATCTTCTTTGACATGCTAAGAGGAGCAGGAAAAAGCAAAAAATTTCAGAATTGCACCTTGCAATGTGGAGAAAATTACTGTTTGTGCATTTACAATATTCATTGATTTTTGCATTGAAAAACGTCCAGAAATGTTTGAAGCTACTGACTGAATGAAAGGAGCTGGCATCTCACTCTCTTTGAATTTTCTTTATCATGCTAAGAGGAGCAGGAAAAAGCAAAAAATTTCAGAATTGCACCTTGCAATGCGGAGAAATTACTGTTTGTGCATTTACAATATTCATTGATTTTTGCATTGAAAAACGTCCAGAAATGTTTGAAGCTACTGACTGAATGAAAGGAGCTGGCATCTCACTCTCTTTGAATTTTCTTTATCATGCTAAGAGGAGCAGGAAAAAGCAAAAAATTTCAGAATTGCACCTTGCAATGCGGAGAAATTACTGTTTGTGCATTTACAATATTCATTGATTTTTGCCATTGAAAAACATCATGTTATTCATATACCAGAAATGTTTGAAGCTACTGACTGAATGAAAAGAGCTGGCATCTCACTCTCTTTGAATCTTCTTTATCATGCTAAGAGGAGCAGGAAAAAGCAAAAAATTTCAGAATTGCACCTTGCAATGTGGAGAAATTACTGTTTGTGCATTTACAATATTGATTGATTCTTGCCATTGAAAAACGTCCAGAAATGTTTGAAGCTACTGACTGAATGAAAGGAGCTGGCATCTCACTCTCTTTGAATCTTCTTTATCATGCTAAGAGGAGCAGGAAAAAGCAAAAAATTTCAGAATTGCACCTTGCAATGCGGAGAAATTACTGTTTGTGCATTTACAATATTTATTGATTTTTGCCATTGAAAAACATCATGTTATTCATATACCAGAAATGTTTGAAGCTACTGACTGAATGAAAAGAGCTGGCATCTCACTCTCTTTGAATCTTCTTTATCATGCTAAGAGGAGCAGGAAAAAGCAAAAAATTTCAGAATTGCACCTTGCAATGTGGAGAAATTACTGTTTGTGCATTTACAATATTGATTGATTCTTGCCATTGAAAAACGTCCAGAAATGTTTGAAGCTACTGACTGAATGAAAGGAGCTGGCATCTCACTCTCTTTGAATCTTCTTTATCATGCTAAGAGGAGCAGGAAAAAGCAAAAAATTTCAGAATTGCACCTTGCAATGCGGAGAAATTACTGTTTGTGCATTTACAATATTCATTGATTTTTGCCATTGAATAACATCATGTTATTCATATACCAGAAATGTTTGAAGCTACTGACTGAATGAAAAGAGCTGGCATCTCACTCTCTTTGAATCTTCTTTATCATGCTAAGAGGAGCAGGAAAAAGCAAAAAATTTCAGAATTGCACCTTGCAATGTGGAGAAATTACTGTTTGTGCATTTACAATATTCATTGATTTTTGCATTGAAAAACGTCCAGAAATGTTTGAAGCTACTGACTGAATGAAAGGAGCTGGCATCTCACTCTCTTTGAATTTTCTTTATCATGCTAAGAGGAGCAGGAAAAAGCAAAAAATTTCAGAATTGCACCTTGCAATGTGGAGAAATTACTGTTTGTGCATTTACAATATTCATTGATTTTTGCATTGAAAAACGTCCAGAAATGTTTGAAGCTACTGACTGAATGAAAGGAGCTGGCATCTCACTCTCTTTGAATTTTCTTTATCATGCTAAGAGGAGCAGGAAAAAGCAAAAAATTTCAGAATTGCACCTTGCAATGCGGAGAAATTACTGTTTGTGCATTTACAATATTCATTGATTTTTGCCATTGAAAAACATCATGTTATTCATATACCAGAAATGTTTGAAGCTACTGACTGAATGAAAAGAGCTGGCATCTCACTCTCTTTGAATCTTCTTTATCATGCTAAGAGGAGCAGGAAAAAGCAAAAAATTTCAGAATTGCACCTTGCAATGTGGAGAAATTACTGTTTGTGCATTTACAATATTGATTGATTCTTGCCATTGAAAAACGTCCAGAAATGTTTGAAGCTACTGACTGAATGAAAGGAGCTGGCATCTCACTCTCTTTGAATCTTCTTTATCATGCTAAGAGGAGCAGGAAAAAGCAAAAAATTTCAGAATTGCACCTTGCAATGCGGAGAAATTACTGTTTGGGCATTTACAATATTCATTGATTTTTGCCATTGAAAAACATCATGTTATTCATATACCAGAAATGTTTGAAGCTACTGACTGAATGAAAGGAGCTGGCATCTCACTCTCTTTGAATCTTCTTTATCATGCTAAGAGGAGCAGGAAAAAGCAAAAAATTTCAGAATTGCACCTTGCAATGTGGAGAAATTCCTGTTTGTGCATTTACAATATTCATTGATTTTTGCCATTGAAAAATGTCCAGAAATGTTTGAAGCTACTGACTGAATGAAAGGAGCTGGCATCTCACTCTCTTTGAATCTTCTTTATCATGCTAAGAGGAGCAGGAAAAAGCAAAAAATTTCAGAATTGCACCTTGCAATGCGGAGAAATTACTGTTTGGGCATTTACAATATTCATTGATTTTTGCCATTGAAAAACATCATGTTATTCATATACCAGAAATGTTTGAAGCTACTGACTGAATGAAAAGAGCTGGCATCTCACTCTCTTTGAATCTTCTTTATCATGCTAAGAGGAGCAGGAAAAAGCAAAAAATTTCAGAATTGCACCTTGCAATGCGGAGAAATTACTGTTTGGGCATTTACAATATTCATTGATTTTTGCCATTGAAAAACATCATGTTATTCATATACCAGAAATGTTTGAAGCTACTGACTGAATGAAAAGAGCTGGCATCTCACTCTCTTTGAATCTTCTTTATCATGCTAAGAGGAGCAGGAAAAAGCAAAAAATTTCAGAATTGCACCTTGCAATGTGGAGAAATTCCTGTTTGTGCATTTACAATATTCATTGATTTTTGCCATTGAAAAACATCATGTTATTCATATACCAGAAGTGTTTGAAGCTACTGACTGAATGAAAAGAGCTGGCATCTCACTCTCTTTGAATCTTCTTTATCATGCTAAGAGGAGCAGGAAAAAGCAAAAAATTTCAGAATTGCACCTTGCAATGTGGAAAAATTACTGTTTGTGCATTTACATTATTCATTGATTTTTGCCATTGAAAAACGTCCAGAAATGTTTGAAGCTACTGACTGAATGAAAGGAGCTGGCATCTCACTCTCTTTGAATCTTTTTTATCATGCTAAGAGGAGCAGGAAAAAGCAAAAAAATTCAGAATTGCACCTTGCAATGCGGATAAATTACTGTTTGTGCATTTACAATATTCATTGATTTTTGCCATTGAAAAACATCATGTTATTCATATACCAGAAATGTTTGAAGCTACTGACTGAATGAAAAGAGCTGGCATCTCACTCTCTTTGAATCTTCTTTGACATGCTAAGAGGAGCAGGAAAAAGCAAAAAATTTCAGAATTGCACCTTGCAATGTGGAGAAAATTACTGTTTGTGCATTTACAATATTCATTGATTTTTGCATTGAAAAACGTCCAGAAATGTTTGAAGCTACTGACTGAATGAAAGGAGCTGGCATCTCACTCTCTTTGAATTTTCTTTATCATGCTAAGAGGAGCAGGAAAAAGCAAAAAATTTCAGAATTGCACCTTGCAATGCGGAGAAATTACTGTTTGTGCATTTACAATATTCATTGATTTTTGCATTGAAAAACGTCCAGAAATGTTTGAAGCTACTGACTGAATGAAAGGAGCTGGCATCTCACTCTCTTTGAATTTTCTTTATCATGCTAAGAGGAGCAGGAAAAAGCAAAAAATTTCAGAATTGCACCTTGCAATGCGGAGAAATTACTGTTTGTGCATTTACAATATTCATTGATTTTTGCCATTGAAAAACATCATGTTATTCATATACCAGAAATGTTTGAAGCTACTGACTGAATGAAAAGAGCTGGCATCTCACTCTCTTTGAATCTTCTTTATCATGCTAAGAGGAGCAGGAAAAAGCAAAAAGTTTCAGAATTGCACCTTGCAATGTGGAGAAATTACTGTTTGTGCATTTACAATATTGATTGATTCTTGCCATTGAAAAACGTCCAGAAATGTTTGAAGCTACTGACTGAATGAAAGGAGCTGGCATCTCACTCTCTTTGAATCTTCTTTATCATGCTAAGAGGAGCAGGAAAAAGCAAAAAATTTCAGAATTGCACCTTGCAATGCGGAGAAATTACTGTTTGTGCATTTACAATATTCATTGATTTTTGCCATTGAAAAACATCATGTTATTCATATACCAGAAATGTTTGAAGCTACTGACTGAATGAAAAGAGCTGGCATCTCACTCTCTTTGAATCTTCTTTATCATGCTAAGAGGAGCAGGAAAAAGCAAAAAATTTCAGAATTGCACCTTGCAATGTGGAGAAATTACTGTTTGTGCATTTACAATATTCATTGATTTTTGCATTGAAAAACGTCCAGAAATGTTTGAAGCTACTGACTGAATGAAAGGAGCTGGCATCTCACTCTCTTTGAATTTTCTTTATCATGCTAAGAGGAGCAGGAAAAAGCAAAAAATTTCAGAATTGCACCTTGCAATGCGGAGAAATTACTGTTTGTGCATTTACAATATTCATTGATTTTTGCATTGAAAAACGTCCAGAAATGTTTGAAGCTACTGACTGAATGAAAGGAGCTGGCATCTCACTCTCTTTGAATTTTCTTTATCATGCTAAGAGGAGCAGGAAAAAGCAAAAAATTTCAGAATTGCACCTTGCAATGCGGAGAAATTACTGTTTGTGCATTTACAATATTCATTGATTTTTGCCATTGAAAAACATCATGTTATTCTTATACCAGAAATGTTTGAAGCTACTGACTGAATGAAAAGAGCTGGCATCTCACTCTCTTTGAATCTTCTTTATCATGCTAAGAGGAGCAGGAAAAAGCAAAAAATTTCAGAATTGCACCTTGCAATGTGGAGAAATTACTGTTTGTGCATTTACAATATTGATTGATTCTTGCCATTGAAAAACGTCCAGAAATGTTTGAAGCTACTGACTGAATGAAAGGAGCTGGCATCTCACTCTCTTTGAATCTTCTTTATCATGCTAAGAGGAGCAGGAAAAAGCAAAAAATTTCAGAATTGCACCTTGCAATGCGGAGAAATTACTGTTTGTGCATTTACAATATTCATTGATTTTTGCCATTGAAAAACATCATGTTATTCATATACCAGAAATGTTTGAAGCTACTGACTGAATGAAAAGAGCTGGCATCTCACTCTCTTTGAATCTTCTTTATCATGCTAAGAGGAGCAGGAAAAAGCAAAAAATTTCAGAATTGCACCTTGCAATGTGGAGAAATTACTGTTTGTGCATTTACAATATTGATTGATTCTTGCCATTGAAAAACGTCCAGAAATGTTTGAAGCTACTGACTGAATGAAAGGAGCTGACATCTCACTCTCTTTGAATCTTCTTTATCATGCTAAGAGGAGCAGGAAAAAGCAAAAAATTTCAGAATTGCACCTTGCAATGCGGAGAAATTACTGTTTGTGCATTTACAATATTCATTGATTTTTGCCATTGAAAAACATCATGTTATTCATATACCAGAAATGTTTGAAGCTACTGACTGAATGAAAAGAGCTGGCATCTCACTCTCTTTGAATCTTCTTTATCATGCTAAGAGGAGCAGGAAAAAGCAAAAAATTTCAGAATTGCACCTTGCAATGTGGAGAAATTACTGTTTGTGCATTTACAATATTCATTGATTTTTGCATTGAAAAACGTCCAGAAATGTTTGAAGCTACTGACTGAATGAAAGGAGCTGGCATCTCACTCTCTTTGAATTTTCTTTATCATGCTAAGAGGAGCAGGAAAAAGCAAAAAATTTCAGAATTGCACCTTGCAATGCGGAGAAATTACTGTTTGTGCATTTACAATATTCATTGATTTTTGCCATTGAAAAACATCATGTTATTCATATACCAGAAATGTTTGAAGCTACTGACTGAATGAAAAGAGCTGGCATCTCACTCTCTTTGAATCTTCTTTATCATGCTAAGAGGAGCAGGAAAAAGCAAAAAATTTCAGAATTGCACCTTGCAATGTGGAGAAATTCCTGTTTGTGCATTTACAATATTCATTGATTTTTGCCATTGAAAAACATCCAGAAATGTTTGAAGCTACTGACTGAATGAAAGGAGCTGGCATCTCACTCTCTTTGAATCTTTATCATGCTAAGAGGAGCAATAAAAAGCAAAAAATTTCAGAATTGCACCTTGCAATGTGGAGAAATTACTGTTTGTGCATTTACAATATTCATTGATTTTTGCCATTGAAAAACATCATGTTATTCATTTACCAGAAATGTTTGAAGCTACTGACTGAATGAAAAGAGCTGGCATCTCACTCTCTTTGAAATCTTCTTTATCATGCTAAGAGGAGCAGGAAAAAGCAAAAAATTTCAGAATTGCACCTTGCAATGTGGAGAAATTACTGTTTGTGCATTTACAATATTCATTGATTTTTGCCATTGAAAAACGTCCAGAAATGTCTGAAGCTACTGACTGAATGAAAGGAGCTGGCATCTCACTCTCTTTGAATCTTCTTTATCATGCTAAGAGGAGCAGGAAAAAGCAAAAAATTTCAGAATTGCACCTTGCAACGCGGAGAAATTACTGTTTGTGCATTTACAATATTCATTGATTTTTGACATTGAAAAACATCATGTTATTCATATACCAGAAATGTTTGAAGCTACTGACTGAATGAAAAGAGCTGGCATGTCACTCTCTTTGAATCTTCTTTATCATGCTAAGAGGAGCAGGAAAAAGCGAAAAAATTCAGAATTGCACCTTCCAATGTGGAGAAATTACTGTTTGTGCATTTACAATATTCATTGATTTTTGCCATTGAAAAACGTCCAGAAATGTTTGAAGCTACTGACTGAATGAAAGGAGCTGGCATCTCTTTCTCTTTGAATCTTCTTTATCATGCTAAGAGGAGCAGGAAAAGGCAAAAAATTTCAGAATTGCACCTTGCAATGCGGAGAAATTACTGTTTGTGCATTTACAATATTCATTGATTTTTGCCATTGAAAAACATCATGTTATTCATATACCAGAAATGTTTGAAGCTACTGACTGAATAAAAAGAGCTGGCATCTCACTCTCTTTGAATCTTCTTTATCATGCTAAGAGGATCAGGAAAAAGAAAAAAATTTCCGAATTGCACCTTGCAATGTGGAGAAATTACTGTTTGTGCATTTACAATATTCATTGATTTTTGCCATTGAAAAACGTCCAGAAATGTTTGAAGCTACTGACTGAATGAAAGGAGCTGGCATCTCATTCTCTTTGAATCTTTTTTAACATGCTAAGAGGAGCAGGAAAAAGCAAAAAATTTCAGAATTGCACCTTGCAATGCGGAGAAATTACTGTTTGTGCATTTACAATATTCATTGATTTTTGCCATTGAAAAACATCATGTTATTCATATACCAGAAATGTTTGAAGCTACTGACTGAATGAAAAGAGCTGGCATCTCACTCTCTTTGAATCTTCTTTATCATGCTAAGAGGAGCAGGAAAAAGCAAAAAATTTCAGAATTGCACCTTGCAATGTGGAGAAATTCCTGTTTGTGCATTTACAATATTCATTGATTTTTGCCATTGAAAAACATCCAGAAATGTTTGAAGCTACTGACTGAATGAAAGGAGCTGGCATCTCACTCTCTTTGAATCTTCTTTATCATGCTAAGAGGAGCAGGAAAAAGCAAAAAATTTCAGAATTGCACCTTGCAATGCGGAGAAATTACTGTTTGTGCATTTACAATATTCATTGATTTTTGCCATTGAAAAACATCATGTTATTCATATACCAGAAATGTTTGAAGCTACTGACTGAATGAAAAGAGCTGGCATCTCACTCTCTTTGAATCTTATTTATCATGCTAAGAGGAGCAGGAAAAAGCAAAAAATTTCAGAATTGCACCTTGCAATGTGGAGAAATTACTGTTTGTGCATTTACAATATTCATTGATTTTTACCATTGAAAAACGTCCAGAAATGTTTGAAGCTACTGACTGAATGAAAGGAGCTGGCATCTCACTCTCTTTGAATCTTCTTTATCATGCTAAGAGGAGCAGGAAAAAGCAAAAAATTTCAGAATTGCATCTTGCAATGCGGAGAAATTATTGTTTGTGCATTTACAATATTCATTGATTTTTGCCATTGAAAAACATCATGTTATTCATATACCAGAAATGTTTGAAGCTACTGACTGAATGAAAAGAGCTGTCATCTCACTCTCTTAGAATCTTCTTTATCATGCTAAGAGGAGCAGGAAAAAGCAAAAATTTTCAGAATTGCACCTTGCAATGTGGAGAAATTACTGTTTGTGCATTTACAATATTCATTGATTTTTGCCATTGAAAAACGTCCAGAAATGTTTGAAGCTACTGACTGAATGAAAGGAGCTGGCATCTCACTCTCTTTGAATCTTCTTTATCATGCTAAGAGGAGCAGGAAAAAGCAAAAAATTTCAGAATTGCACCTTGCAATGCGGAGAAATTACTGTTTGTGCATTTACAATATTCATTGATTTTTGCCATTGAAAAACATCATGTTATTCATATACCAGAAATGTTTGAAGCTACTGACTGAATGAAAAGAGCTGGCATCTCACTCTCTTTGAATCTTCTTTATCATGCTAAGAGGAGCAGGAAAAAGCAAAAAATTTCAGAATTGCACCTTGCAATGTGGAGAAATTACTGTTTCTGCATTTACAATATTCATTGATTTTTGCCATTGAAAAACGTCCAGAAATGTTTGAAGCTACTAAATGAATGAAAGGAGCTGGCATCTCACTCTCTTTGAATCTTCTTTATCATGCTAAGAGGAGCAGGAAAAAGCAAAAAATTTCAGAATTGCACCTTGCAATGTGGAGAAATTACTGTTTGTGCATTTACAATATTCATTGATTCTTGCCATTGAAAAACGTCCAGAAATGTTTGAAGCTACTGACTGAATGAAAGGATCTGGCATCTCACTCTCTTTGAATCTTCTTTATCATGCTAAGAGGAGCAGGAAAAAGCAAAAAATTTCAGAATTGCACCTTGCAATGCGGAGAAATTACTGTTTGTGCATTTACAATATTCATTGATTTTTGCCATTGAAAAACATCATGTTATTCATATACCAGAAATGTTTGAAGCTACTGACTGAATGAAAGGAGCTGGCATCTCATTCTCTTTGAATCTTTTTTAACATGCTAAGAGGAGCAGGAAAAAGCAAAAAAATTCAGAATTGCACCTTGCAATGCGGAGAAATTACTGTTTGTGCATTTACAATATTCATTGATTTTTGCCATTGAAAAACATCATGTTATTCATATACCAGAAATGTTTGAAGCTACTGACTGAATGAAAAGAGCTGGCATCTCACTCTCTTTGAATCTTCTTTATCATGCTAAGAGGAGCAGGAAAAAGCAAAAAATTTCAGAATTGCACCTTGCAATGTGGAGAAATTCCTGTTTGTGCATTTACAATATTCATTGATTTTTGCCATTGAAAAACATCCAGAAATGTTTGAAGCTACTGACTGAATGAAAGGAGCTGGCATCTCACTCTCTTTGAATCTTCTTTATCATGCTAAGAGGAGCAGGAAAAAGCAAAAAATTTCAGAATTGCACCTTGCAATGCGGAGAAATTACTGTTTGTGCATTTACAATATTCATTGATTTTTGCCATTGAAAAACATCATGTTATTCATATACCAGAAATGTTTGAAGCTACTGACTGAATGAAAAGAGCTGGCATCTCACTCTCTTTGAATCTTCTTTATCATGCTAAGAGGAGCAGGAAAAAGCAAAAAATTTCAGAATTGCACCTTGCAATGTGGAGAAATTACTGTTTGTGCATTTACAATATTCATTGATTTTTACCATTGAAAAACGTCCAGAAATGTTTGAAGCTACTGACTGAATGAAAGGAGCTGGCATCTCACTCTCTTTGAATCTTCTTTATCATGCTAAGAGGAGCAGGAAAAAGCAAAAAATTTCAGAATTGCATCTTGCAATGCGGAGAAATTACTGTTTGTGCATTTACAATATTCATTGATTTTTGCCATTGAAAAACATCATGTTATTCATATACCAGAAATGTTTGAAGCTACTGACTGAATGAAAAGAGCTGTCATCTCACTCTCTTAGAATCTTCTTTATCATGCTAAGAGGAGCAGGAAAAAGCAAAAATTTTCAGAATTGCACCTTGCAATGTGGAGAAATTACTGTTTGTGCATTTACAATATTCATTGATTTTTGCCATTGAAAAACGTCCAGAAATGTTTGAAGCTACTGACTGAATGAAAGGAGCTGGCATCTCACTCTCTTTGAATCTTCTTTATCATGCTAAGAGGAGCAGGAAAAAGCAAAAAATTTCAGAATTGCACCTTGCAATGCGGAGAAATTACTGTTTGTGCATTTACAATATTCATTGATTTTTGCCATTGAAAAACATCATGTTATTCATATACCAGAAATGTTTGAAGCTACTGACTGAATGAAAAGAGCTGGCATCTCACTCTCTTTGAATCTTCTTTATCATGCTAAGAGGAGCAGGAAAAAGCAAAAAATTTCAGAATTGCACCTTGCAATGTGGAGAAATTACTGTTTCTGCATTTACAATATTCATTGATTTTTGCCATTGAAAAACGTCCAGAAATGTTTGAAGCTACTAAATGAATGAAAGGAGCTGGCATCTCACTCTCTTTGAATCTTCTTTATCATGCTAAGAGGAGCAGGAAAAAGCAAAAAATTTCAGAATTGCACCTTGCAATGTGGAGAAATTACTGTTTGTGCATTTACAATATTCATTGATTCTTGCCATTGAAAAACGTCCAGAAATGTTTGAAGCTACTGACTGAATGAAAGGATCTGGCATCTCACTCTCTTTGAATCTTCTTTATCATGCTAAGAGGAGCAGGAAAAAGCAAAAAATTTCAGAATTGCACCTTGCAATGCGGAGAAATTACTGTTTGTGCATTTACAATATTCATTGATTTTTGCCATTGAAAAACATGATGTTATTCATATACCAGAAATGTTTGAAGCTACTGACTGAATGAAAAGAGCTGGCATCTCACTCTCTTTGAATCTTCTTTATCATGCTAAGAGGAGCAGGAAAAAGCAAAAAATTTCAGAATTGCACCTTGCAATGTGGAGAAATTACTGTTTGTGCATTTACAATATTCATTGATTTTTACCATTGAAAAACGTCCAGAAATGTTTGAAGCTACTGACTGAATGAAAGGAGCTGGCATCTCACTCTCTTTGAATCTTCTTTATCATGCTAAGAGGAGCAGGAAAAAGCAAAAAATTTCAGAATTGCATCTTGCAATGCGGAGAAATTACTGTTTGTGCATTTACAATATTCATTGATTTTTGCCATTGAAAAACATCATGTTATTCATATACCAGAAATGTTTGAAGCTACTGACTGAATGAAAAGAGCTGTCATCTCACTCTCTTAGAATCTTCTTTATCATGCTAAGAGGAGCAGGAAAAAGCAAAAATTTTCAGAATTGCACCTTGCAATGTGGAGAAATTACTGTTTGTGCATTTACAATATTCATTGATTTTTGCCATTGAAAAACGTCCAGAAATGTTTGAAGCTACTGACTGAATGAAAGGAGCTGGCATCTCACTCTCTTTGAATCTTCTTTATCATGCTAAGAGGAGCAGGAAAAAGCAAAAAATTTCAGAATTGCACCTTGCAATGCGGAGAAATTACTGTTTGTGCATTTACAATATTCATTGATTTTTGCCATTGAAAAACATCATGTTATTCATATACCAGAAATGTTTGAAGCTACTGACTGAATGAAAAGAGCTGGCATCTCACTCTCTTTGAATCTTCTTTATCATGCTAAGAGGAGCAGGAAAAAGCAAAAAATTTCAGAATTGCACCTTGCAATGTGGAGAAATTACTGTTTCTGCATTTACAATATTCATTGATTTTTGCCATTGAAAAACGTCCAGAAATGTTTGAAGCTACTAAATGAATGAAAGGAGCTGGCATCTCACTCTCTTTGAATCTTCTTTATCATGCTAAGAGGAGCAGGAAAAAGCAAAAAATTTCAGAATTGCACCTTGCAATGTGGAGAAATTACTGTTTGTGCATTTACAATATTCATTGATTCTTGCCATTGAAAAACGTCCAGAAATGTTTGAAGCTACTGACTGAATGAAAGGATCTGGCATCTCACTCTCTTTGAATCTTCTTTATCATGCTAAGAGGAGCAGGAAAAAGCAAAAAATTTCAGAATTGCACCTTGCAATGCGGAGAAATTACTGTTTGTGCATTTACAATATTCATTGATTTTTGCCATTGAAAAACATGATGTTATTCATATACCAGAAATGTTTGAAGCTACTGACTGAATGAAAAGAGCTGGCATCTCACTGTCTTTGAATCTTATTTATCATGCTAAGAGGAGCAGGAAAAAGCAAAAAATTTCAGAATTGCACCTTGCAATGTGGAGAAATTACTGTTTGTGCATTTACAATATTCATTGATTTTTACCATTGAAAAACGTCCAGAAATGTTTGAAGCTACTGACTGAATGAAAGGAGCTGGCATCTCACTCTCTTTGAATCTTCTTTATCATGCTAAGAGGAGCAGGAAAAAGCAAAAAATTTCAGAATTGCATCTTGCAATGCGGAGAAATTACTGTTTGTGCATTTACAATATTCATTGATTTTTGCCATTGAAAAACATCATGTTATTCATATACCAGAAATGTTTGAAGCTACTGACTGAATGAAAAGAGCTGTCATCTCACTCTCTTAGAATCTTCTTTATCATGCTAAGAGGAGCAGGAAAAAGCAAAAATTTTCAGAATTGCACCTTGCAATGTGGAGAAATTACTGTTTGTGCATTTACAATATTCATTGATTTTTGCCATTGAAAAACGTCCAGAAATGTTTGAAGCTACTGACTGAATGAAAGGAGCTGGCATCTCACTCTCTTTGAATCTTCTTTATCATGCTAAGAGGAGCAGGAAAAAGCAAAAAATTTCAGAATTGCACCTTGCAATGCGGAGAAATTACTGTTTGTGCATTTACAATATTCATTGATTTTTGCCATTAAAAAATATCATGTTATTCATATACCAGAAATGTTTGAAGCTACTGACTGAATGAAAAGAGCTGGCATCTCACTCTCTTTGAATCTTTTTTATCATGCTAAGAGGAGCAGGAAAAAGCAAAAAATTTCAGAATTGCACCTTGCAATGTGGAGAAATTACTGTTTCTGCATTTACAATACTCATTGATTTTTGCCATTGAAAAACGTCCAGAAATGTTTGAAGCTACTAAATGAATGAAAGGAGCTGGCATCTCACTCTCTTTGAATCTTCTTTAGCATGCTAAGAGGAGCAGGAAAAAGCAAAAAATTTCAGAATTGCACCTTGCAATGTGGAGAAATTACTGTTTGTGCATTTACAATATTCATTGATTCTTGCCATTGAAAAACGTCCAGAAATGTTTGAAGCTACTGACTGAATGAAAGGATCTGGCATCTCACTCTCTTTGAATCTTCTTTATCATGCTAAGAGGAGCAGGAAAAAGCAAAAAATTTCAGAATTGCACCTTGCAATGCGGAGAAATTACTGTTTGTGCATTTACAATATTCATTGATTTTTGCCATTGAAAAACATCATGTTATTCATATACCAGAAATGTTTGAAGCTACTGACTGAATGAAAGGAGCTGGCATCTCATTCTCTTTGAATCTTTTTTAACATGCTAAGAGGAGCAGGAAAAAGCAAAAAATTTCAGAATTGCACCTTGCAATGCGGAGAAATTACTGTTTGTGCATTTACAATATTCATTGATTTTTGCCATTGAAAAACATCATGTTATTCATATACCAGAAATGTTTGAAGCTACTGACTGAATGAAAAGAGCTGGCATCTCACTCTCTTTGAATCTTCTTTATCATGCTAAGAGGAGCAGGAAAAAGCAAAAAATTTCAGAATTGCACCTTGCAATGTGGAGAAATTCCTGTTTGTGCATTTACAATATTCATTGATTTTTGCCATTGAAAAACATCCAGAAATGTTTGAAGCTACTGACTGAATGAAAGGAGCTGGCATCTCACTCTCTTTGAATCTTCTTTATCATGCTAAGAGGAGCAGGAAAAAGCAAAAAATTTCAGAATTGCACCTTGCAATGCGGAGAAATTACTGTTTGTGCATTTACAATATTCATTGATTTTTGCCATTGAAAAACATCATGTTATTCATATACCAGAAATGTTTGAAGCTACTGACTGAATGAAAAGAGCTGGCATCTCACTCTCTTTGAATCTTCTTTATCATGCTAAGAGGAGCAGGAAAAAGCAAAAAATTTCAGAATTGCACCTTGCAATGTGGAGAAATTACTGTTTGTGCATTTACAATATTCATTGATTTTTACCATTGAAAAACGTCCAGAAATGTTTGAAGCTACTGACTGAATGAAAGGAGCTGGCATCTCACTCTCTTTGAATCTTCTTTATCATGCTAAGAGGAGCAGGAAAAAGCAAAAAATTTCAGAATTGCATCTTGCAATGCGGAGAAATTACTGTTTGTGCATTTACAATATTCATTGATTTTTGCCATTGAAAAACATCATGTTATTCATATACCAGAAATGTTTGAAGCTACTGACTGAATGAAAAGAGCTGTCATCTCACTCTCTTAGAATCTTCTTTATCATGCTAAGAGGAGCAGGAAAAAGCAAAAATTTTCAGAATTGCACCTTGCAATGTGGAGAAATTACTGTTTGTGCATTTACAATATTCATTGATTTTTGCCATTGAAAAACGTCCAGAAATGTTTGAAGCTACTGACTGAATGAAAGGAGCTGGCATCTCACTCTCTTTGAATCTTCTTTATCATGCTAAGAGGAGCAGGAAAAAGCAAAAAATTTCAGAATTGCACCTTGCAATGCGGAGAAATTACTGTTTGTGCATTTACAATATTCATTGATTTTTGCCATTGAAAAACATCATGTTATTCATATACCAGAAATGTTTGAAGCTACTGACTGAATGAAAAGAGCTGGCATCTCACTCTCTTTGAATCTTCTTTATCATGCTAAGAGGAGCAGGAAAAAGCAAAAAATTTCAGAATTGCACCTTGCAATGTGGAGAAATTACTGTTTCTGCATTTACAATATTCATTGATTTTTGCCATTGAAAAACGTCCAGAAATGTTTGAAGCTACTAAATGAATGAAAGGAGCTGGCATCTCACTCTCTTTGAATCTTCTTTATCATGCTAAGAGGAGCAGGAAAAAGCAAAAAATTTCAGAATTGCACCTTGCAATGTGGAGAAATTACTGTTTGTGCATTTACAATATTCATTGATTCTTGCCATTGAAAAACGTCCAGAAATGTTTGAAGCTACTGACTGAATGAAAGGATCTGGCATCTCACTCTCTTTGAATCTTCTTTATCATGCTAAGAGGAGCAGGAAAAAGCAAAAAATTTCAGAATTGCACCTTGCAATGCGGAGAAATTACTGTTTGTGCATTTACAATATTCATTGATTTTTGCCATTGAAAAACATCATGTTATTCATATACCAGAAATGTTTGAAGCTACTGACTGAATGAAAGGAGCTGGCATCTCATTCTCTTTGAATCTTTTTTAACATGCTAAGAGGAGCAGGAAAAAGCAAAAAATTTCAGAATTGCACCTTGCAATGCGGAGAAATTACTGTTTGTGCATTTACAATATTCATTGATTTTTGCCATTGAAAAACATCATGTTATTCATATACCAGAAATGTTTGAAGCTACTGACTGAATGAAAAGAGCTGGCATCTCACTCTCTTTGAATCTTCTTTATCATGCTAAGAGGAGCAGGAAAAAGCAAAAAATTTCAGAATTGCACCTTGCAATGTGGAGAAATTCCTGTTTGTGCATTTACAATATTCATTGATTTTTGCCATTGAAAAACATCCAGAAATGTTTGAAGCTACTGACTGAATGAAAGGAGCTGGCATCTCACTCTCTTTGAATCTTCTTTATCATGCTAAGAGGAGCAGGAAAAAGCAAAAAATTTCAGAATTGCACCTTGCAATGCGGAGAAATTACTGTTTGTGCATTTACAATATTCATTGATTTTTGCCATTGAAAAACATCATGTTATTCATATACCAGAAATGTTTGAAGCTACTGACTGAATGAAAAGAGCTGGCATCTCACTCTCTTTGAATCTTCTTTATCATGCTAAGAGGAGCAGGAAAAAGCAAAAAATTTCAGAATTGCACCTTGCAATGTGGAGAAATTACTGTTTGTGCATTTACAATATTCATTGATTTTTACCATTGAAAAACGTCCAGAAATGTTTGAAGCTACTGACTGAATGAAAGGAGCTGGCATCTCACTCTCTTTGAATCTTCTTTATCATGCTAAGAGGAGCAGGAAAAAGCAAAAAATTTCAGAATTGCATCTTGCAATGCGGAGAAATTACTGTTTGTGCATTTACAATATTCATTGATTTTTGCCATTGAAAAACATCATGTTATTCATATACCAGAAATGTTTGAAGCTACTGACTGAATGAAAAGAGCTGTCATCTCACTCTCTTAGAATCTTCTTTATCATGCTAAGAGGAGCAGGAAAAAGCAAAAATTTTCAGAATTGCACCTTGCAATGTGGAGAAATTACTGTTTGTGCATTTACAATATTCATTGATTTTTGCCATTGAAAAACGTCCAGAAATGTTTGAAGCTACTGACTGAATGAAAGGAGCTGGCATCTCACTGTCTTTGAATCTTCTTTATCATGCAAAGAGGAGCAGGAAAAAGCAAAAAATTTCAGAATTGCACCTTGCAATGCGGAGAAATTACTGTTTGTGCATTTACAATATTCATTGATTTTTGCCATTGAAAAACATCATGTTATTCATATACCAGAAATGTTTGAAGCTACTGACTGAATGAAAAGAGCTGGCATCTCACTCTCTTTGAATCTTCTTTATCATGCTAAGAGGAGCAGGAAAAAGCAAAAAATTTCAGAATTGCACCTTGCAATGTGGAGAAATTCCTGTTTGTGCATTTACAATATTCATTGATTTTTGCCATTGAAAAACATCCAGAAATGTTTGAAGCTACTGACTGAATGAAAGGAGCTGGCATCTCACTCTCTTTGAATCTTCTTTATCATGCTAAGAGGAGCAGGAAAAAGCAAAAAATTTCAGAATTGCACCTTGCAATGCGGAGAAATTACTGTTTGTGCATTTACAATATTCATTGATTTTTGCCATTGAAAAACATCATGTTATTCATATACCAGAAATGTTTGAAGCTACTGACTGAATGAAAAGAGCTGGCATCTCACTCTGTTTGAATCTTCTTTATCATGCTAAGAGGAGCAGGAAAAAGCAAAAAATTTCAGAATTGCACCTTGCAATGTGGAGAAATTACTGTTTGTGCATTTACAATATTCATTGATTTTTACCATTGAAAAACGTCCAGAAATGTTTGAAGCTACTGACTGAATGAAAGGAGCTGGCATCTCACTCTCTTTGAATCTTCTTTATCATGCTAAGAGGAGCAGGAAAAAGCAAAAAATTTCAGAATTGCATCTTGCAATGCGGAGAAATTACTGTTTGTGCATTTACAATATTCATTGATTTTTGCCATTGAAAAACATCATGTTATTCATATACCAGAAATGTTTGAAGCTACTGACTGAATGAAAAGAGCTGTCATCTCACTCTCTTAGAATCTTCTTTATCATGCTAAGAGGAGCAGGAAAAAGCAAAAATTTTCAGAATTGCACCTTGCAATGTGGAGAAATTACTGTTTGTGCATTTACAATATTCATTGATTTTTGCCATTGAAAAACGTCCAGAAATGTTTGAAGCTACTGACTGAATGAAAGGAGCTGGCATCTCACTCTCTTTGAATCTTCTTTATCATGCTAAGAGGAGCAGGAAAAAGCAAAAAATTTCAGAATTGCACCTTGCAATGCGGAGAAATTACTGTTTGTGCATTTACAATATTCATTGATTTTTGCCATTGAAAAACATCATGTTATTCATATACCAGAAATGTTTGAAGCTACTGACTGAATGAAAAGAGCTGGCATCTCACTCTCTTTGAATCTTCTTTATCATGCTAAGAGGAGCAGGAAAAAGCAAAAAATTTCAGAATTGCACCTTGCAATGTGGAGAAATTACTGTTTCTGCATTTACAATATTCATTGATTTTTGCCATTGAAAAACGTCCAGAAATGTTTGAAGCTACTAAATGAATGAAAGGAGCTGGCATCTCACTCTCTTTGAATCTTCTTTATCATGCTAAGAGGAGCAGGAAAAAGCAAAAAATTTCAGAATTGCACCTTGCAATGTGGAGAAATTACTGTTTGTGCATTTACAATATTCATTGATTCTTGCCATTGAAAAACGTCCAGAAATGTTTGAAGCTACTGACTGAATGAAAGGATCTGGCATCTCACTCTCTTTGAATCTTCTTTATCATGCTAAGAGGAGCAGGAAAAAGCAAAAAATTTCAGAATTGCACCTTGCAATGCGGAGAAATTACTGTTTGTGCATTTACAATATTCATTGATTTTTGCCATTGAAAAACATCATGTTATTCATATACCAGAAATGTTTGAAGCTACTGACTGAATGAAAGGAGCTGGCATCTCATTCTCTTTGAATCTTTTTTAACATGCTAAGAGGAGCAGGAAAAAGCAAAAAATTTCAGAATTGCACCTTGCAATGCGGAGAAATTACTGTTTGTGCATTTACAATATTCATTGATTTTTGCCATTGAAAAACATCATGTTATTCATATACCAGAAATGTTTGAAGCTACTGACTGAATGAAAAGAGCTGGCATCTCACTCTCTTTGAATCTTCTTTATCATGCTAAGAGGAGCAGGAAAAAGCAAAAAATTTCAGAATTGCACCTTGCAATGTGGAGAAATTCCTGTTTGTGCATTTACAATATTCATTGATTTTTGCCATTGAAAAACATCCAGAAATGTTTGAAGCTACTGACTGAATGAAAGGAGCTGGCATCTCACTCTCTTTGAATCTTCTTTATCATGCTAAGAGGAGCAGGAAAAAGCAAAAAATTTCAGAATTGCACCTTGCAATGCGGAGAAATTACTGTTTGTGCATTTACAATATTCATTGATTTTTGCCATTGAAAAACATCATGTTATTCATATACCAGAAATGTTTGAAGCTACTGACTGAATGAAAAGAGCTGGCATCTCACTCTCTTTGAATCTTCTTTATCATGCTAAGAGGAGCAGGAAAAAGCAAAAAATTTCAGAATTGCACCTTGCAATGTGGAGAAATTACTGTTTGTGCATTTACAATATTCATTGATTTTTACCATTGAAAAACGTCCAGAAATGTTTGAAGCTACTGACTGAATGAAAGGAGCTGGCATCTCACTCTCTTTGAATCTTCTTTATCATGCTAAGAGGAGCAGGAAAAAGCAAAAAATTTCAGAATTGCATCTTGCAATGCGGAGAAATTACTGTTTGTGCATTTACAATATTCATTGATTTTTGCCATTGAAAAACATCATGTTATTCATATACCAGAAATGTTTGAAGCTACTGACTGAATGAAAAGAGCTGTCATCTCACTCTCTTAGAATCTTCTTTATCATGCTAAGAGGAGCAGGAAAAAGCAAAAATTTTCAGAATTGCACCTTTCAATGTGGAGAAATTACTGTTTGTGCATTTACAATATTCATTGATTTTTGCCATTGAAAAACGTCCAGAAATGTTTGAAGCTACTGACTGAATGAAAGGAGCTGGCATCTCACTGTCTTTGAATCTTCTTTATCATGCTAAGAGGAGCAGGAAAAAGCAAAAAATTTCAGAATTGCACCTTGCAATGCGGAGAAATTACTGTTTGTGCATTTACAATATTCATTGATTTTTGCCATTGAAAAACATCATGTTATTCATATACCAGAAATGTTTGAAGCTACTGACTGAATGAAAAGAGCTGGCATCTCACTCTCTTTGAATCTTCTTTATCATGCTAAGAGGAGCAGGAAAAATCAAAAAATTTCAGAATTGCACCTTGCAATGTGGAGAAATTACTGTTTCTGCATTTACAATATTCATTGATTTTTGCCATTGAAAAACGTCCAGAAATGTTTGAAGCTACTAAATGAATGAAAGGAGTTGGCATCTCACTCTCTTTGAATCTTCTTTATCATGCTAAGAGGAGCAGGAAAAAGCAAAAAATTTCAGAATTGCACCTTGCAATGTGGAGAAATTACTGTTTGTGCATTTACAATATTCATTGATTCTTGCCATTGAAAAACGTCCAGAAATGTTTGAAGCTACTGACTGAATGAAAGGATCTGGCATCTCACTCTCTTTGAATCTTCTTTATCATGCTAAGAGGAGCAGGAAAAAGCAAAAAATTTCAGAATTGCACCTTGCAATGCGGAGAAATTACTGTTTGTGCATTTACAATATTCATTGATTTTTGCCATTGAAAAACATCATGTTATTCATATACCAGAAATGTTTGAAGCTACTGACTGAATGAAAGGAGCTGGCATCTCATTCTCTTTGAATCTTTTTTAACATGCTAAGAGGAGCAGGAAAAAGCAAAAAATTTCAGAATTGCACCTTGCAATGCGGAGAAATTACTGTTTGTGCATTTACAATATTCATTGGTTTTTGCCATTGAAAAACATCATGTTATTCATATACCAGAAATGTTTGAAGCTACTGACTGAATGAAAAGAGCTGGCATCTCACTCTCTTTGAATCTTCTTTATCATGCTAAGAGGAGCAGGAAAAAGCAAAAAATTTCAGAATTGCACCTTGCAATGTGGAGAAATTCCTGTTTGTGCATTTACAATATTCATTGATTTTTGCCATTGAAAAACATCCAGAAATGTTTGAAGCTACTGACTGAATGAAAGGAGCTGGCATCTCACTCTCTTTGAATCTTCTTTATCATGCTAAGAGGAGCAGGAAAAAGCAAAAAATTTCAGAATTGCACCTTGCAATGCGGAGAAATTACTGTTTGTGCATTTACAATATTCATTGATTTTTGCCATTGAAAAACATCATGTTATTCATATACCAGAAATGTTTGAAGCTACTGACTGAATGAAAAGAGCTGGCATCTCACTCTCTTTGAATCTTCTTTATCATGCTAAGAGGAGCAGGAAAAAGCAAAAAATTTCAGAATTGCACCTTGCAATGTGGAGAAATTACTGTTTGTGCATTTATAATATTCATTGATTTTTACCATTGAAAAACGTCCAGAAATGTTTGAAGCTACTGACTGAATGAAAGGAGCTGGCATATCACTCTCTTTGAATCTTCTTTATCATGCTAAGAGGAGCAGGAAAAAGCAAAAAATTTCAGAATTGCATCTTGCAATGCGGAGAAATTACTGTTTGTGCATTTACAATATTCATTGATTTTTGCCATTGAAAAACATCATGTTATTCATATACCAGAAATGTTTGAAGCTACTGACTGAATGAAAAGAGCTGTCATCTCACTCTCTTAGAATCTTCTTTATCATGCTAAGAGGAGCAGGAAAAAGCAAAAATTTTCAGAATTGCACCTTGCAATGTGGAGAAATTACTGTTTGTGCATTTACAATATTCATTGATTTTTGCCATTGAAAAACGTCCAGAAATGTTTGAAGCTACTGACTGAATGAAAAGAGCTGGCATCTCACTCTCTTTGAATCTTCTTTATCATGCTAAGAGGAGCAGGAAAAAGCAAAAAATTTCAGAATTGCACCTTGCAATGCGGAGAAATTACTGTTTGTGCATTTACAATATTCATTGATTTTTGCCATTGAAAAACATCATGTTATTCATATACCAGAAATGTTTGAAGCTACTGACTGAATGAAAAGAGCTGGCATCTCACTCTCTTTGAATCTTCTTTATCATGCTAAGAGGAGCAGGAAAAAGCAAAAAATTCAGAATTGCACCTTGCAATGTGGAGAAATTACTGTTTCTGCATTTACAATATTCATTGATTTTTGCCATTGAAAAACGTCCAGAAATGTTTGAAGCTACTAAATGAATGAAAGGAGCTGGCATCTAACTCTCTTTGAATCTTCTTTATCATGCTAAGAGGAGCAGGAAAAAGCAAAAAATTTCAGAATTGCACCTTGCAATGTGGAGAAATTACTGTTTGTGCATTTACAATATTCATTGATTCTTGCCATTGAAAAACGTCCAGAAATGTTTGAAGCTACTGACTGAATGAAAGGATCTGGCATCTCACTCTCTTTGAATCTTCTTTATCATGCTAAGAGGAGCAGGAAAAAGCAAAAAATTTCAGAATTGCACCTTGCAATGCGGAGAAATTACTGTTTGTGCATTTACAATATTCATTGATTTTTGCCATTGAAAAACATCATGTTATTCATATACCAGAAATGTTTGAAGCTACTGACTGAATGAAAAGAGCTGGCATCTCACTCTCTTTGAATCTTCTTTATCATGCTAAGAGGAGCAGGAAAAAGCAAAAAATTTCAGAATTGCACCTTGCAATGTGGAGAAATTACTGTTTGTGCATTTACAATATTCATTGATTTTTACCATTGAAAAACGTCCAGAAATGTTTGAAGCTACTGACTGAATGAAAGGAGCTGGCATCTCACTCTCTTTGAATCTTCTTTATCATGCTAAGAGGAGCAGGAAAAAGCAAAAAATTTCAGATTTGCATCTTGCAATGCGGAGAAATTACTGTTTGTGCATTTACAATATTCATTGATTTTTGCCATTGAAAAACATCATGTTATTCATATACCTGAAATGTTTGAAGCTACTGACTGAATGAAAAGAGCTGTCATCTCACTCTCTTAGAATCTTCTTTATCATGCTAAGAGGAGCAGGAAAAAGCAAAAATTTTCAGAATTGCACCTTGCAATGTGGAGAAATTACTGTTTGTGCATTTACAATATTCATTGATTTTTGCCATTGAAAAACGTCCAGAAATGTTTGAAGCTACTGACTGAATGAAAGGAGCTGGCATCTCACTCTCTTTGAATTTTCTTTATCATGCTAAGAGGAGCAGGAAAAAGCAAAAAATTTCAGAATTGCACCTTGCAATGTGGAGAAATTCCTGTTTGTGCATTTACAATATTCATTGATTTTTGCCATTGAAAAACATCCAGAATTGTTTGAAGCTACTGACTGAATGAAAGGAGCTGGCATCTCACTCTCTTTGAATCTTTATCATGCTAAGAGGAGGAGGAAAAAGCAAAAAATTTCAGAATTGCACCTTGCAATGCGGAGAAATTACTGTTTGTGCATTTACAATATTCATTGATTTTTGCCATTGAAAAACATCATGTTATTCATATACCAGAAATGTTTGAAGCTACTAACTGAATGAAAAGAGCTGGCATCTCACTCTCTTTGAATCTTCTTTATCATGCTAAGAGGAGCAGGAAAAAGCAAAAAATTTCAGAATTGCACCTTGCAATGTGGAGAAAATACTGTTTGTGCATTTACAATATTCATTGATTTTTGCCATTGAAAAACGTCCAGAAATGTTTGAAGCTACTGACTGAATGAAAGGAGCTGGCATCTCATTCTCTTTGAATCTTCTTTATCATGCTAAGAGGAGCAGAAAAAAGCAAAAAATTTCAGAATTGCACCTTGCAATGCGGAGAAATTACTGTTTGTGCATTTACAATATTCATTGATTTTTGCCATTGAAAAACATCATGTTATTCATTTAACAGAAATGTTTGAAGCTACTGACTGAATGAAAAGAGCTGGCATCTCACTCTCTTTGAAATCTTCTTTATCATGCTAAGAGGAGCAGGAAAAAGCAAAAAATTTCAGAATTGCACCTTGCAATGTGGAGAAATTACTGTTTGTGCATTTACAATATTCATTGATTTTTGCCATTGAAAAACGTCCAGAAATGTTTGAAGCTACTGACTGAATGAAAGGAGCTGGCATCTCAATCTCTTTGAATCTTCTTTATCATGCTAAGAGGAGCAGGAAAAAGCAAAAAATTTCAGAATTGCACCTTGCAATGCGGAGAAATTACTGTTTGTGCATTTACAATATTCATTGATTTTTGACATTGAAAAACATCATGTTATTCATACACCAGAAATGTTTGAAGCTACTGACTGAATGAAAAGAGCTGGCATCTCACTCTCTTTGAATCTTCTTTATCATGCTAAGAGGATCAGGAAAAAGCAAAAAATTTCAGAATTGCACCTTGCAATGTGGAGAAATTACTGTTTGTGCATTTACAATATTCATTTATTTTTGCCATTGAAAAACGTCCAGAAATGTTTGAAGCTACTGACTGAATGAAAGGAGCTGGCATCTCACTCTCTTTGAATCTTCTTTATCATGCTAAGAGGAGCAGGAAAAAGCAAAAAATTTCAGAATTGCACCTTGCAATGTGGAGAAATTACTGTTTGTGCATTTACAATATTCATCGATTTTTGCCATTGAAAAACGTCCAGAAATGTTTGAAGCTACTGACTGAATGAAAAGAGCTGGCATCTCACTCTCTTTGAATCTTCTTTATCATGCTAAGAGGAGCAGGAAAAAGCAAAAAATTTCAGAATTGCACCTTGCAATGTGGAGAAATTACTGTTTGTGCATTTACAATATTCATTGATTTTTGCCATTGAAAAACATCATGTTATTCATATACCAGAAATGTTTGAAGCTACTGACTGAATGAAAAGAGCTGGCATGTCACTCTCTTTGAATCTTCTTTATCATGCTAAGAGGAGCAGCAAAAAGCAAAAAATTTCAGAATTACACCTTGCAATGTGGAGAAATTACTGTTTGTGCATTTACAATATTCATTGATTTTTGCCATTGAAAAACGTCCAGAAATGTTTGAAGCTACTGACTGAATGAAAGGAGCTGGCATCTCACTCTCTTTGAATCTTCTTTATCATGCTAAGAGGAGGAGGAAAAAGCAAAAAATTTCAGAATTGCACCTTGCAATGTGGAGAAATTACTGTTTGTGCATTTACAATATTCATTGATTTTTGCCATTGAAAAACGTCCAGAAATGTTTGAAGCTACTGACTGAATGAAAGGAGCTGCCATGTCATTCTCTTTGAATCTTCTTTATCATGCTAAGAGGAGCAGGAAAAAGCTAAAAATTTCAGAATTGCACCTTGCAATGTGGAGAAATTACTGTTTGTGCATTTACAATATTCATTGATTTTTGCCATTGAAAAATGTCCAGCAATGTTTGAAGCTACTGACTGAATGAAAGGAGCTGGCATCTCACTCTCTTTGAATCTTCTTTATCATGCTAAGAGGAGCAGGAAAAAGCAAAAAATTTCAGAATTGCACCTTGCAATGCGGAGAAATTACTGTTTGTGCATTTACAATATTCATTGATTTTTGCCATTGAAAAACATCATGTTATTCATATACCAGAAATGTTTGAAGCTACTAACTGAATGAAAAGAGCTGGCATCTCACTCTCTTTGAATCTTCTTTATCATGCTAAGAGGAGCAGGAAAAAGCAAAAAATTTCAGAATTGCACCTTGCAATGTGGAGAAAATACTGTTTGTGCATTTACAATATTCATTGATTTTTGCCATTGAAAAACGTCCAGAAATATTTGAAGCTACTGACTGAATGAAAGGAGCTGGCATCTCATTCTCTTTGAATCTTCTTTATCATGCTAAGAGGAGCAGAAAAAAGCAAAAAATTTCAGAATTGCACCTTGCAATGCGGAGAAATTACTGTTTGTGCATTTACAATATTCATTGATTTTTGCCATTGAAAAACATCATGTTATTCATTTAACAGAAATGTTTGAAGCTACTGACTGAATGAAAAGAGCTGGCATCTCACTCTCTTTGAAATCTTCTTTATCATGCTAAGAGGAGCAGGAAAAAGCAAAAAATTTCAGAATTGCACCTTGCAATGTGGAGAAATTACTGTTTGTGCATTTACAATATTCATTGATTTTTGCCATTGAAAAACGTCCAGAAATGTTTGAAGCTACTGACTGAATGAAAGGAGCTGGCATCTCAATCTCTTTGAATCTTCTTTATCATGCTAAGAGGAGCAGGAAAAAGCAAAAAATTTCAGAATTGCACCTTGCAATGCGGAGAAATTACTGTTTGTGCATTTACAATATTCATTGATTTTTGACATTGAAAAACATCATGTTATTCATACACCAGAAATGTTTGAAGCTACTGACTGAATGAAAAGAGCTGGCATCTCACTCTCTTTGAATCTTCTTTATCATGCTAAGAGGATCAGGAAAAAGCAAAAAATTTCAGAATTGCACCTTGCAATGTGGAGAAATTACTGTTTGTGCATTTACAATATTCATTTATTTTTGCCATTGAAAAACGTCCAGAAATGTTTGAAGCTACTGACTGAATGAAAGGAGCTGGCATCTCACTCTCTTTGAATCTTCTTTATCATGCTAAGAGGAGCAGGAAAAAGCAAAAAATTTCAGAATTGCACCTTGCAATGTGGAGAAATTACTGTTTGTGCATTTACAATATTCATCGATTTTTGCCATTGAAAAACGTCCAGAAATGTTTGAAGCTACTGACTGAATGAAAAGAGCTGGCATCTCACTCTCTTTGAATCTTCTTTATCATGCTAAGAGGAGCAGGAAAAAGCAAAAAATTTCAGAATTGCACCTTGCAATGTGGAGAAATTACTGTTTGTGCATTTACAATATTCATTGATTTTTGCCATTGAAAAACATCATGTTATTCATATACCAGAAATGTTTGAAGCTACTGACTGAATGAAAAGAGCTGGCATGTCACTCTCTTTGAATCTTCTTTATCATGCTAAGAGGAGCAGCAAAAAGCAAAAAATTTCAGAATTACACCTTGCAATGTGGAGAAATTACTGTTTGTGCATTTACAATATTCATTGATTTTTGCCATTGAAAAACGTCCAGAAATGTTTGAAGCTACTGACTGAATGAAAGGAGCTGGCATCTCACTCTCTTTGAATCTTCTTTATCATGCTAAGAGGAGGAGGAAAAAGCAAAAAATTTCAGAATTGCACCTTGCAATGTGGAGAAATTACTGTTTGTGCATTTACAATATTCATTGATTTTTGCCATTGAAAAACGTCCAGAAATGTTTGAAGCTACTGACTGAATGAAAGGAGCTGCCATGTCATTCTCTTTGAATCTTCTTTATCATGCTAAGAGGAGCAGGAAAAAGCTAAAAATTTCAGAATTGCACCTTGCAATGTGGAGAAATTACTGTTTGTGCATTTACAATATTCATTGATTTTTGCCATTGAAAAATGTCCAGCAATGTTTGAAGCTACTGACTGAATGAAAGGAGCTGGCATCTCACTCTCTTTGAATCTTCTTTATCATGCTAAGAGGAGCAGGAAAAAGCAAAAAATTTCAGAATTGCACCTTGCAATGTGGAGAAATTACTGTTTGTGCATTTACAATATTCATTGATTTTTGCCATTGAAAAACATCATGTTATTCATATACCAAAAATATTTGAAGCTACTAACTGAATGAAAAGAGCTGGCATCTCACTCTCTTTGAATCTTCTTTATCATGCTAAGAGGAGTAGGAAAAAGCAAAAAATTTCAGAATTGCACCTTGCAATGTGGAGAAATTACTGTTTGTGCATTTACAATATTCATTGATTTTTGCCATTGAAAAACGTCCAGAAATGTTTGAAGCTACTGACTGAATGAAAGGAGCTGGCATGTCATTCTCTTTGAATCTTCTTTATCATGCTAAGAGGAGCAGGTAAAAGCTAAAAATTTCAGAATTGCACCTTGCAATGTGGAGAAATTACTGTTTGTGCATTTACAATATTCATTGATTTTTGCCATTGAAAAACGTCCAGAAATGTTTGAAGCTACTGACTGAATGAAAGGAGCTGGCATCTCACTCTCTTTGAATCTTCTTTATCATGCTAAGAGGAGCAGGAAAAAGCAAAAAATTTCAGAATTGCACCTTGCAATGCGGAGAAATTACTGTTTGTGCATTTACAATATTCATTTATTTTTGCCATTGAAAAACATCATGTTATTCATATACCAGAAATGTTTGAAGCTACTGACTGAATGAAAAGAGCTGGCATCTCACTCTCTTTGAATCTTCTTTATCATGCTAAGAGGAGCAGGAAAAAGCAAAAAATTTCAGAATTGCACCTTGCAATGTGGAGAGATTACTGTTTGTGCATTTACAATATTCATTGATTTTTGCCATTGAAAAACGTCCAGAAATGTTTGAAGCTACTGACTGAATGAAAGGAGCTGGCATCTCACTCTCTTTGAATCTTCTTTATCATGCTAAGAGGAGCAGGAAAAAGCAAAAAATATCAGAATTGCACCTTGCAATGTGGAGAAATTACTGTTTGTGCATTTACAATATTCATTGATTTTTGCCATTGAAAAACGTCCAGAAATGTTTGAAGCTACTGACTGAATGAAAGGAGCTGGCATGTCATTCTCTTTGAATCTTCTTTATCATGCTAAGAGGAGCAGGTAAAAGCTAAAAATTTCAGAATTGCACCTTGCAATGTGGAGAAATTACTGTTTGTGCATTTACAATATTCATTGATTTTTGCCATTGAAAAATGTCCAGAAATGTTTGAAGCTACTGACTGAATGAAAGGAGCTGGCATCTCACTCTCTTTGAATCTTCTTTATCATGCTAAGTGGAGCAGGAAAAAGCAAAAAATTTCAGAATTGCACCTTGCAATGCGGAGAAATTACTGTTTGTGCATTTACAATATTCATTGATTTTTGCCATTGAAAAACATCATGTTATTCATATACCAGAAATGTTTGAAGCTACTGACTGAATGAAAAGAGCTGGCATCTCACTCTTTTTGAATCTTCTTTATCATGCTATGAGGAGCAGGAAAAAGCAAAAAATTTCAGAATTGCACCTTGCAATGTGGAGAAATTACTGTTTGTGTATTTACAATATTCATTGATTTTTGCCATTGAAAAACGTCCAGAAATGTTTGAAGCTACTGACTGAATGAAATGAGCTGGCATCTCACTCTCTTTGAATCTTCTTTATCATGCTAAGAGGAGCAGGAAAAAGCAAAAAATTTCAGAATTGCACCTTGCAATGTGGAGAAATTACTGTTTGTGCATTTACAATATTCATTGATTTTTGCCATTGAAAAACATCATGTTATTCATATACCAGAAATGTTTGACGCTACTAACTGAATGAAAAGAGCTGGCATCTCACTCTCTTTGAATCTTCTTTATCATGCTAAGAGGAGCAGGAAAAAGCAAAAAATTTCAAAATTGCACCTTGCAATGTGGAGAAATTACTGTTTGTGCATTTACAATATTCATTGATTTTTGCCATTGAAAAACGTCCAGAAATGTTTGAAGCTACTGACTGAATGAAAGGAGCTGGCATCTCACTCTCTTTGAATCTTCTTTATCATGCTAAGAGGAGCAGGAAAAAGCAAAACATTTCAGAATTGCACCTTGCAATGCGGAGAAATTACTGTTTGTGCATTTACAATATTCATTGATTTTTGCCATTGAAAAACATCATGTTATTCATTTAACAGAAATGTTTGAAGCTACTGACTGAATGAAAAGAGCTGGCATCTCACTCTCTTTGAAATCTTCTTTATCATGCTAAGAGGAGCAGGAAAAAGCAAAAAATTTCAGAATTGCACCTTGCAATGTGGAGAAATTACTGTTTGTGCATTTACAATATTCATTGATTTTTGCCATTGAAAAACGTCCAGAAATGTTTGAAGCTACTGACTGAATGAAAGGAGCTGGCATCTCACTCTCTTTGAATCTTCTTTATCATGCTAAGAGGAGCAGGAAAAAGCAAAAAATTTCAAAATTGCACCTTGCAATGCGGAGAAATTACTGTTTGTGCATTTACAATATTCATTGATTTTTGACATTGAAAAACATCATGTTATTCATACACCAGAAATGTTTGAAGCTACTGACTGAATGAAAAGAGCTGGCATCTCACTCTCTTTGAATCTTCTTTATCATGCTAAGAGGATCAGGAAAAAGCAAAAAATTTCAGAATTGCACCTTGCAATGTGGAGAAATTACTGTTTGTGCATTTACAATATTCATTGATTTTTGCCATTGAAAAACGTCCAGAAATGTTTGAAGCTACTGACTGAATGAAAGGAGCTGGCATCTCACTCTCTTTGAATCTTCTTTATCATGCTAAGAGGAGCAGGAAAAAGCAAAAAATTTCAGAATTGCACCTTGCAATGTGGAGAAATTACTGTTTGTGCATTTACAATATTCATCGATTTTTGCCATTGAAAAACGTCCAGAAATGTTTGAAGCTACTGACTGAATGAAAAGAGCTGGCATCTCACTCTCTTTGAATCTTCTTTATCATGCTAAGAGGAGCAGGAAAAAGCAAAAAATTTCAGAATTGCACCTTGCAATGCGGAGAAATTACTGTTTGTGCATTTACAATATTCATTGATTTTTGACATTGAAAAACATCATGTTATTCATACACCAGAAATGTTTGAAGCTACTGACTGAATGAAAAGAGCTGGCATCTCACTCTCTTTGAATCTTCTTTATCATGCTAAGAGGATCAGGAAAAAGCAAAAAATTTCAGAATTGCACCTTGCAATGTGGAGAAATTACTGTTTGTGCATTTACAATATTCATTTATTTTTGCCATTGAAAAACGTCCAGAAATGTTTGAAGCTACTGACTGAATGAAAGGAGCTGGCATCTCACTCTCTTTGAATCTTCTTTATCATGCTAAGAGGAGCAGGAAAAAGCAAAAAATTTCAGAATTGCACCTTGCAATGTGGAGAAATTACTGTTTGTGCATTTACAATATTCATCGATTTTTGCCATTGAAAAACGTCCAGAAATGTTTGAAGCTACTGACTGAATGAAAAGAGCTGGCATCTCACTCTCTTTGAATCTTCTTTATCATGCTAAGAGGAGCAGGAAAAAGCAAAAAATTTCAGAATTGCACCTTGCAATGTGGAGAAATTACTGTTTGTGCATTTACAATATTCATTGATTTTTGCCATTGAAAAACATCATGTTATTCATATACCAGAAATGTTTGAAGCTACTGACTGAATGAAAAGAGCTGGCATGTCACTCTCTTTGAATCTTCTTTATCATGCTAAGAGGAGCAGCAAAAAGCAAAAAATTTCAGAATTACACCTTGCAATGTGGAGAAATTACTGTTTGTGCATTTACAATATTCATTGATTTTTGCCATTGAAAAACGTCCAGAAATGTTTGAAGCTACTGACTGAATGAAAGGAGCTGGCATCTCACTCTCTTTGAATCTTCTTTATCATGCTAAGAGGAGGAGGAAAAAGCAAAAAATTTCAGAATTGCACCTTGCAATGTGGAGAAATTACTGTTTGTGCATTTACAATATTCATTGATTTTTGCCATTGAAAAACGTCCAGAAATGTTTGAAGCTACTGACTGAATGAAAGGAGCTGCCATGTCATTCTCTTTGAATCTTCTTTATCATGCTAAGAGGAGCAGGAAAAAGCTAAAAATTTCAGAATTGCACCTTGCAATGTGGAGAAATTACTGTTTGTGCATTTACAATATTCATTGATTTTTGCCATTGAAAAATGTCCAGCAATGTTTGAAGCTACTGACTGAATGAAAGGAGCTGGCATCTCACTCTCTTTGAATCTTCTTTATCATGCTAAGAGGAGCAGGAAAAAGCAAAAAATTTCAGAATTGCACCTTGCAATGTGGAGAAATTACTGTTTGTGCATTTACAATATTCATTGATTTTTGCCATTGAAAAACATCATGTTATTCATATACCAAAAATATTTGAAGCTACTAACTGAATGAAAAGAGCTGGCATCTCACTCTCTTTGAATCTTCTTTATCATGCTAAGAGGAGTAGGAAAAAGCAAAAAATTTCAGAATTGCACCTTGCAATGTGGAGAAATTACTGTTTGTGCATTTACAATATTCATTGATTTTTGCCATTGAAAAACGTCCAGAAATGTTTGAAGCTACTGACTGAATGAAAGGAGCTGGCATCTCACTCTCTTTGAATCTTCTTTATCATGCTAAGAGGAGCAGGAAAAAGCAAAAAATTTCAGAATTGCACCTTGCAATGCGGAGAAATTACTGTTTGTGCATTTACAATATTCATTTATTTTTGCCATTGAAAAACATCATGTTATTCATATACCAGAAATGTTTGAAGCTACTGACTGAATGAAAAGAGCTGGCATCTCACTCTCTTTGAATCTTCTTTATCATGCTATGAGGAGCAGGAAAAAGCAAAAAATATCAGAATTGCACCTTGCAATGTGGAGAGATTACTGTTTGTGCATTTACAATATTCATTGATTTTTGCCATTGAAAAACGTCCAGAAATGTTTGAAGCTACTGACTGAATGAAAGGAGCTGGCATCTCACTCTCTTTGAATCTTCTTTATCATGCTAAGAGGAGCAGGAAAAAGCAAAAAATATCAGAATTGCACCTTGCAATGTGGAGAAATTACTGTTTGTGCATTTACAATATTCATTGATTTTTGCCATTGAAAAACGTCCAGAAATGTTTGAAGCTACTGACTGAATGAAAGGAGCTGGCATGTCATTCTCTTTGAATCTTCTTTATCATGCTAAGAGGAGCAGGTAAAAGCTAAAAATTTCAGAATTGCACCTTGCAATGTGGAGAAATTACTGTTTGTGCATTTACAATATTCATTGATTTTTGCCATTGAAAAACGTCCAGAAATGTTTGAAGCTACTGACTGAATGAAAGGAGCTGGCATCTCACTCTCTTTGAATCTTCTTTATCATGCTAAGAGGAGCAGGAAAAAGCAAAAAATTTCAGAATTGCACCTTGCAATGCGGAGAAATTACTGTTTGTGCATTTACAATATTCATTTATTTTTGCCATTGAAAAACATCATGTTATTCATATACCAGAAATGTTTGAAGCTACTGACTGAATGAAAAGAGCTGGCATCTCACTCTCTTTGAATCTTCTTTATCATGCTAAGAGGAGCAGGAAAAAGCAAAAAATTTCAGAATTGCACCTTGCAATGTGGAGAGATTACTGTTTGTGCATTTACAATATTCATTGATTTTTGCCATTGAAAAACGTCCAGAAATGTTTGAAGCTACTGACTGAATGAAAGGAGCTGGCATCTCACTCTCTTTGAATCTTCTTTATCATGCTAAGAGGAGCAGGAAAAAGCAAAAAATATCAGAATTGCACCTTGCAATGTGGAGAAATTACTGTTTGTGCATTTACAATATTCATTGATTTTTGCCATTGAAAAACGTCCAGAAATGTTTGAAGCTACTGACTGAATGAAAGGAGCTGGCATGTCATTCTCTTTGAATCTTCTTTATCATGCTAAGAGGAGCAGGTAAAAGCTAAAAATTTCAGAATTGCACCTTGCAATGTGGAGAAATTACTGTTTGTGCATTTACAATATTCATTGATTTTTGCCATTGAAAAATGTCCAGAAATGTTTGAAGCTACTGACTGAATGAAAGGAGCTGGCATCTCACTCTCTTTGAATCTTCTTTATCATGCTAAGTGGAGCAGGAAAAAGCAAAAAATTTCAGAATTGCACCTTGCAATGCGGAGAAATTACTGTTTGTGCATTTACAATATTCATTGATTTTTGCCATTGAAAAACATCATGTTATTCATATACCAGAAATGTTTGAAGCTACTGACTGAATGAAAAGAGCTGGCATCTCACTCTTTTTGAATCTTCTTTATCATGCTATGAGGAGCAGGAAAAAGCAAAAAATTTCAGAATTGCACCTTGCAATGTGGAGAAATTACTGTTTGTGTATTTACAATATTCATTGATTTTTGCCATTGAAAAACGTCCAGAAATGTTTGAAGCTACTGACTGAATGAAATGAGCTGGCATCTCACTCTCTTTGAATCTTCTTTATCATGCTAAGAGGAGCAGGAAAAAGCAAAAAATTTCAGAATTGCACCTTGCAATGTGGAGAAATTACTGTTTGTGCATTTACAATATTCATTGATTTTTGCCATTGAAAAACATCATGTTATTCATATACCAGAAATGTTTGACGCTACTAACTGAATGAAAAGAGCTGGCATCTCACTCTCTTTGAATCTTCTTTATCATGCTAAGAGGAGCAGGAAAAAGCAAAAAATTTCAAAATTGCACCTTGCAATGTGGAGAAATTACTGTTTGTGCATTTACAATATTCATTGATTTTTGCCATTGAAAAACGTCCAGAAATGTTTGAAGCTACTGACTGAATGAAAGGAGCTGGCATCTCACTCTCTTTGAATCTTCTTTATCATGCTAAGAGGAGCAGGAAAAAGCAAAACATTTCAGAATTGCACCTTGCAATGCGGAGAAATTACTGTTTGTGCATTTACAATATTCATTGATTTTTGCCATTGAAAAACATCATGTTATTCATTTAACAGAAATGTTTGAAGCTACTGACTGAATGAAAAGAGCTGGCATCTCACTCTCTTTGAAATCTTCTTTATCATGCTAAGAGGAGCAGGAAAAAGCAAAAAATTTCAGAATTGCACCTTGCAATGTGGAGAAATTACTGTTTGTGCATTTACAATATTCATTGATTTTTGCCATTGAAAAACGTCCAGAAATGTTTGAAGCTACTGACTGAATGAAAGGAGCTGGCATCTCACTCTCTTTGAATCTTCTTTATCATGCTAAGAGGAGCAGGAAAAAGCAAAAAATTTCAAAATTGCACCTTGCAATGCGGAGAAATTACTGTTTGTGCATTTACAATATTCATTGATTTTTGACATTGAAAAACATCATGTTATTCATACACCAGAAATGTTTGAAGCTACTGACTGAATGAAAAGAGCTGGCATCTCACTCTCTTTGAATCTTCTTTATCATGCTAAGAGGATCAGGAAAAAGCAAAAAATTTCAGAATTGCACCTTGCAATGTGGAGAAATTACTGTTTGTGCATTTACAATATTCATTGATTTTTGCCATTGAAAAACGTCCAGAAATGTTTGAAGCTACTGACTGAATGAAAGGAGCTGGCATCTCACTCTCTTTGAATCTTCTTTATCATGCTAAGAGGAGCAGGAAAAAGCAAAAAATTTCAGAATTGCACCTTGCAATGTGGAGAAATTACTGTTTGTGCATTTACAATATTCATCGATTTTTGCCATTGAAAAACGTCCAGAAATGTTTGAAGCTACTGACTGAATGAAAAGAGCTGGCATCTCACTCTCTTTGAATCTTCTTTATCATGCTAAGAGGAGCAGGAAAAAGCAAAAAATTTCAGAATTGCACCTTGCAATGTGGAGAAATTATTGTTTGTGCATTTACAATATTCATTGATTTTTGCCATTGAAAAACATCATGTTATTCATATACCAGAAATGTTTGAAGCTACTGACTGAATGAAAAGAGCTGGCATCTCACTCTCTTTGAATCTTCTTTATCATGCTAAGAGGAGCAGCAAAAAGCAAAAAATTTCAGAATTACACCTTGCAATGTGGAGAAATTACTGTTTGTGCATTTACAATATTCATTGATTTTTGCCATTGAAAAACGTCCAGAAATGTTTGAAGCTACTGACTGAATGAAAGGAGCTGGCATCTCACTCTCTTTGAATCTTCTTTATCATGCTAAGAGGAGCAGGAAAAAGCAAAAAATTTCAGAATTGCACCTTGCAATGCGGAGAAATTACTGTTTGTGCATTTACAATATTCATTGATTTTTGCCATTGAAAAACATAATGTTATTCATATACCAGAAATGTTTGAAGCTACTGACTGAATGAAAAGAGCTGGCATCTCACTCTCTTTGAATCTTCTTTATCATGCTAAGAGGAGCAGGAAAAAGCAAAAAATTTCAGAATTGCACCTTGCAATGTGGAGAAATTACTGTTTGTGCATTTACAATATTCATTGATTTTTGCCATTGAAAAACGTCCAGAAATGTTTGAAGCTACTGACTGAATGAAAGGAGCTGGCATCTCACTCTCTTTGAATCTTCTTTATCATGCTAAGAGGAGCAGGAAAAAGCAAAAAATGTCAGAATTGCACCTTGCAATGCGGAGAAATTACTGTTTGTGCATTTACAATATTCATTGATTTTTGCCATTGAAAAACATCATGTTATTCATATACCAGAAATGTTTGAAGCTACTGACTGAATAAAAAGAGCTGGCATCTCACTCTCTTTGAATCTTCTTTATCATGCTAAGAGGATCAGGAAAAAGCAAAAAATTTCCGAATTGCACCTTGCAATGTGGAGAAATTACTGTTTGTGCATTTAAAATATTCATTGATTTTTGCCATTGAAAAACGTCCAGAAATGTTTGAAGCTACTGACTGAATGAAAGGAGCTGGCATCTCATTCTCTTTGAATCTTTTTTAACATGCTAAGAGGAGCAGGAAAAAGCAAAAAATTTCAGAATTGCACCTTGCAATGCGGAGAAATTATTGTTTGTGCATTTACAATATTCATTGATTTTTGCCATTGAAAAACATCATGTTATTCATTTACCAGAAATGTTTGAAGCTACTGACTGAATGAAAAGAGCTGGCATCTCACTCTCTTTGAATCTTTTTTATCATGCTAAGAGGAGCAGGAAAAAGCAAAAAATTTCAGAATTGCACCTTGCAATGTGGAGAAATTACTGTTTGTGCATTTACAATATTCATTGATTTTTGCCATTGAAAAACGTCCAGAAATGTTTGAAGCTACTGACTGAATGAAAGGAGCTGGCATCTCACTCTCTTTGAATCTTCTTTATCATGCTAAGAGGAGCAGGAAAAAGCAAAAAATTTCAGAATTGCACCTTGCAATGCGGAGAAATTACAGTTTGTGCATTTACAATATTCATTGATTTTTGCCATTGAAAAACATCATGTTATTCATATACCAGAAATGTTTGAAGCTACTAACTGAATGAAAAGAGCTGGCATCTCACTCTCTTTGAATCTTCTTTATCATGCTAAGAGGAGCAGGAAAAAGCAAAAAAATTCAGAATTGCACCTTGCAATGTGGAGAAATTACTGTTTGTGCATTTACAATATTCATTGATTTTTGCCATTGAAAAACGTCCAGAAAGGTTTGAAGCTACTGACTGAATGAAAGGAGCTGGCATCTGACTCTCTTTGAATATTCTTTACCATGCTAAGAGGAGCAGGAAAAAGCAAAAATTTCAGAATTGCACCTTGCAATGTGGAGAAATTACTGTTTGTGCATTTACAATATTCATTGATTTTTGCCATTGAAAAACATGATGTTATTCATATACCAGAAATGTTTGAAGCTACTGACTGAATGAAAAGAGCTGGCATCTCACTCTCTTTGAATCTTCTTTATCATGCTAAGAGGAGCAGGAAAAAGCAAAAAATTTCAGAATTGCACCTTGCAATGTGGAGAAATTACTGTTTGTGCATTTACAATATTCATAGATTTTTGCCATTGAAAAACGTCAAGAAATGTTTGAAGCTAATGACTGAATGAAAGGAGCTGGCATCTCACTCTCTTTGAATCTTCTTTATCATGCTAAGAGGAGCAGGAAAAAGCAAAAAATTTCAGAATTGCACCTTGCAATGTGGAGAAATTACTGTTTGTGCATTTACAATATTCATTGATTTTTGCCATTGAAAAACGTCCAGAAATGTTTGAAGCTACTGACTGAATGAAAGGAGCTGGCATGTCACTCTTTGAATGTTCTTTATCATGCTAAGAGGAGCAGGAAAAAGCTAAAAATTTCAGAATTGCACCTTGCAATGCGGAGAAATTACTGTTTGTGCATTTACAATATTCATTGATTTTTGCCTTTGAAAAACATCATGTTATTCATATACCAGAAATGTTTGAAGCTACTGACTGAATGAAAAGAGCTGGCATCTCACTCTCTTTGAATCTTCTTTTTCATGCTAAGAGGAGCAGTAAAAACAAAAAAATTCAGAATTGCACCTTGCAATGTGGAGAAATTACTGTTTGTGCATTTACAATATTCATTGATTTTTGCCATTGAAAAATGTCCAGAAATGTTTGAAGCTACTGACTGAATGAAAGGAGCTGGCATCTCACTCTCTTTGAATCTTCTTTATCATGCTAAGAGGAGCAGGAAAAAGCAAAAAATTTCAGAATTGCACCTTGCAATGTGGAGAAATTACTGTTTGTGCATTTACAATATTCATTGATTTTTGCCATTGAAAAACGTCCAGAAATGTTTGAAGCTACTGACTGAATGAAAGGAGCTGCCATGTCATTCTCTTTGAATCTTCTTTATCATGCTAAGAGGAGCAGGAAAAAGCTAAAAATTTCAGAATTGCACCTTGCAATGTGGAGAAATTACTGTTTGTGCATTTACAATATTCATTGATTTTTGCCATTGAAAAATGTCCAGCAATGTTTGAAGCTACTGACTGAATGAAAGGAGCTGGCATCTCACTCTCTTTGAATCTTCTTTATCATGCTAAGAGGAGCAGGAAAAAGCAAAAAATTTCAGAATTGCACCTTGCAATGTGGAGAAATTACTGTTTGTGCATTTACAATATTCATTGATTTTTGCCATTGAAAAACATCATGTTATTCATATACCAAAAATATTTGAAGCTACTAACTGAATGAAAAGAGCTGGCATCTCACTCTCTTTGAATCTTCTTTATCATGCTAAGAGGAGTAGGAAAAAGCAAAAAATTTCAGAATTGCACCTTGCAATGTGGAGAAATTACTGTTTGTGCATTTACAATATTCATTGATTTTTGCCATTGAAAAACGTCCAGAAATGTTTGAAGCTACTGACTGAATGAAAGGAGCTGGCATCTCACTCTCTTTGAATCTTCTTTATCATGCTAAGAGGAGCAGGAAAAAGCAAAAAATTTCAGAATTGCACCTTGCAATGCGGAGAAATTACTGTTTGTGCATTTACAATATTCATTTATTTTTGCCATTGAAAAACATCATGTTATTCATATACCAGAAATGTTTGAAGCTACTGACTGAATGAAAAGAGCTGGCATCTCACTCTCTTTGAATCTTCTTTATCATGCTAAGAGGAGCAGGAAAAAGCAAAAAATTTCAGAATTGCACCTTGCAATGTGGAGAGATTACTGTTTGTGCATTTACAATATTCATTGATTTTTGCCATTGAAAAACGTCCAGAAATGTTTGAAGCTACTGACTGAATGAAAGGAGCTGGCATCTCACTCTCTTTGAATCTTCTTTATCATGCTAAGAGGAGCAGGAAAAAGCAAAAAATTTCAGAATTGCACCTTGCAATGTGGAGAAATTACTGTTTGTGCATTTACAATATTCATTGATTTTTGCCATTGAAAAACGTCCAGAAATGTTTGAAGCTACTGACTGAATGAAAGGAGCTGGCATGTCATTCTCTTTGAATCTTCTTTATCATGCTAAGAGGAGCAGGTAAAAGCTAAAAATTTCAGAATTGCACCTTGCAATGTGGAGAAATTACTGTTTGTGCATTTACAATATTCATTGATTTTTGCCATTGAAAAATGTCCAGAAATGTTTGAAGCTACTGACTGAATGAAAGGAGCTGGCATCTCACTCTCTTTGAATCTTCTTTATCATGCTAAGTGGAGCAGGAAAAAGCAAAAAATTTCAGAATTGCACCTTGCAATGCGGAGAAATTACTGTTTGTGCATTTACAATATTCATTGATTTTTGCCATTGAAAAACATCATGTTATTCATATACCAGAAATGTTTGAAGCTACTGACTGAATGAAAAGAGCTGGCATCTCACTCTTTTTGAATCTTCTTTATCATGCTATGAGGAGCAGGAAAAAGCAAAAAATTTCAGAATTGCACCTTGCAATGTGGAGAAATTACTGTTTGTGTATTTACAATATTCATTGATTTTTGCCATTGAAAAACGTCCAGAAATGTTTGAAGCTACTGACTGAATGAAATGAGCTGGCATCTCACTCTCTTTGAATCTTCTTTATCATGCTAAGAGGAGCAGGAAAAAGCAAAAAATTTCAGAATTGCACCTTGCAATGTGGAGAAATTACTGTTTGTGCATTTACAATATTAATTGATTTTTGCCATTGAAAAACATCATGTTATTCATATACCAGAAATGTTTGACGCTACTAACTGAATGAAAAGAGCTGGCATCTCACTCTCTTTGAATCTTCTTTATCATGCTAAGAGGAGCAGGAAAAAGCAAAAAATTTCAGAATTGCACCTTGCAATGTGGAGAAATTACTGTTTGTGCATTTACAATATTCATTGATTTTTGCCATTGAAAAACGTCCAGAAATGTTTGAAGCTACTGACTGAATGAAAGGAGCTGGCATCTCACTCTCTTTGAATCTTCTTTATCATGCTAAGAGGAGCAGGAAAAAGCAAAAAATTTCAGAATTGCACCTTGCTATGCGGAGAAATTACTGTTTGTGCATTTACAATATTCATTTATTTTTGCCATTGAAAAACATCATGTTATTCATATACCAGAAATGTTTGAAGCTACTGACTGAATGAAAAGAGCTGGCATCTCACTCTCTTTGAATCTTCTTTATCATGCTAAGAGGAGCAGGAAAAAGCAAAAAATTTCAGAATTGCACCTTGCAATGTGGAGAAATTACTGTTTGTGCATTTACAATATTCATTGATTTTTGCCATTGAAAAACGTCCAGAAATGTTTGTAGGTACTGACTGAATGAAAGGAGCTAGCATCCCACTCTCTTTGAATCTTCTTTATCATGCTAAGAGGAGCAGGAAAAAGCAAAAAATTTCAGAATTGCACCTTGCAATGCGGAGAAATTACTGTTTGTGCATTTACAATATTCATTTATTTTTGCCATTGAAAAACATCATGTTATTCATATACCAGAAATGTTTGAAGCTACTGACTGAATGAAAAGAGCTGGCATCTCACTCTCTTTGAATCTTCTTTATCATGCTAAGAGGAGCAGGAAAAAGCAAAAAATTTCAGAATTGCACCTTGCAATGTGGAGAGATTACTGTTTGTGCATTTACAATATTCATTGATTTTTGCCATTGAAAAACGTCCAGAAATGTTTGAAGCTACTGACTGAATGAAAGGAGCTGGCATCTCACTCTCTTTGAATCTTCTTTATCATGCTAAGAGGAGCAGGAAAAAGCAAAAAATTTCAGAATTGCACCTTGCAATGTGGAGAAATTACTGTTTGTGCATTTACAATATTCATTGATTTTTGCCATTGAAAAACGTCCAGAAATGTTTGAAGCTACTGACTGAATGAAAGGAGCTGGCATGTCATTCTCTTTGAATCTTCTTTATCATGCTAAGAGGAGCAGGTAAAAGCTAAAAATTTCAGAATTGCACCTTGCAATGTGGAGAAATTACTGTTTGTGCATTTACAATATTCATTGATTTTTGCCATTGAAAAATGTCCAGAAATGTTTGAAGCTACTGACTGAATGAAAGGAGCTGGCATCTCACTCTCTTTGAATCTTCTTTATCATGCTAAGTGGAGCAGGAAAAAGCAAAAAATTTCAGAATTGCACCTTGCAATGCGGAGAAATTACTGTTTGTGCATTTACAATATTCATTGATTTTTGCCATTGAAAACATCATTTTATTCATATACCAGAAATGTTTGAAGCTACTGACTGAATGAAAAGAGCTGGCATCTCACTCTTTTTGAATCTTCTTTATCATGCTATGAGGAGCAGGAAAAAGCAAAAAATTTCAGAATTGCACCTTGCAATGTGGAGAAATTACTGTTTGTGTATTTACAATATTCATTGATTTTTGCCATTGAAAAACGTCCAGAAATGTTTGAAGCTACTGACTGAATGAAATGAGCTGGCATCTCACTCTCTTTGAATCTTCTTTATCATGCTAAGAGGAGCAGGAAAAAGCAAAAAATTTCAGAATTGCACCTTGCAATGTGGAGAAATTACTGTTTGTGCATTTACAATATTAATTGATTTTTGCCATTGAAAAACATCATGTTATTCATATACCAGAAATGTTTGACGCTACTAACTGAATGAAAAGAGCTGGCATCTCACTCTCTTTGAATCTTCTTTATCATGCTAAGAGGAGCAGGAAAAAGCAAAAAATTTCAGAATTGCACCTTGCAATGTGGAGAAATTACTGTTTGTGCATTTACAATATTCATTGATTTTTGCCATTGAAAAACGTCCAGAAATGTTTGAAGCTACTGACTGAATGAAAGGAGCTGGCATCTCACTCTCTTTGAATCTTCTTTATCATGCTAAGAGGAGCAGGAAAAAGCAAAAAATTTCAGAATTGCACCTTGCTATGCGGAGAAATTACTGTTTGTGCATTTACAATATTCATTTATTTTTGCCATTGAAAAACATCATGTTATTCATATACCAGAAATGTTTGAAGCTACTGACTGAATGAAAAGAGCTGGCATCTAACTCTCTTTGAATCTTCTTTATCATGCTAAGAGGAGCAGGAAAAAGCAAAAAATTTCAGAATTGCACCTTGCAATGTGGAGAAATTACTGTTTGTGCATTTACAATATTCATTGATTTTTGCCATTGAAAAACGTCCAGAAATGTTTGTAGCTACTGACTGAATGAAAGGAGCTGGCATCCCACTCTCTTTGAATCTTCTTTATCATGCTAAGAGGAGCAGGAAAAAGCAAAAAATTTCAGAATTGCACCTTGCAATGTGGAGAAATTACTGTTTGTGCATTTACAATATTCATTGATTTTTGCCATTGAAAAACATCATGTTATTCATATACCAGAAATGTTTGAAGCTACTAACTGAATGAAAAGAGCTGGCATCTCACTCTCTTTGAATCTTCTTTATCATGCTAAGAGGAGCAGGAAAAAGCAAAAAATTTCAGAATTGCACCTTGCAATGTGGAGAAATTACTGTTTGTGCATTTACAATATTCATTGATTTTTGCCATTGAAAAACGTCCAGAAATGTTTTAAGCTACTGACTGAATGAAAGGAGCTGGCATCTCACTCTCTTTGAATTTTCTTTATCATGCTAAGAGGAGCAGGAAAAAGCAAAAAATTTCAGAATTGCACCTTGCAATGCGGAGAAATTACTGTTTGTGCATTTACAATATTCATTTATTTTTACCATTGAAAAACATCATGTTATTCATATACCAGAAATGTTTGAAGCTACTGACTGAATGAAAAGAGCTGGCATCTCACTCTCTTTGAATCTTCTTTATCATGCTAAGAGGAGCAGGAAAAAGCAAAAAATTTCAGAATTGCACCTTGCAATGTGGAGAAATTCCTGTTTGTGCATTTACAATATTCATTGATTTTTCCCATTGAAAAACATCATGTTATTCATATACCAGAAGTGTTTGAAGCTACTGACTGAATGAAAAGAGCTGGCATCTCACTCTCTTTGAATCTTCTTTATCATGCTAAGAGGAGCAGGAAAAAGCCAAAAATTTCAGAATTGCACCTTGCAATGTGGAGAAATTACTGTTTGTGCATTTACAATATTCATTGATTTTTGCCATTGAAAAACGTCCAGAAATGTTTGAAGCTACTGACTGAATGAAAGGAGCTGGCATCTCACTCTCTTTGAATCTTCTTTATCATGCCAAGAGGAGCAGGAAAAAGCAAAAAAAATCAGAATTGCACCTTGCAATGCGGATAAATTACTGTTTGTGCATTTACAATATTCATTGATTTTTGCCATTGAAAAACATCATGTTATTCATATACCAGAAATGTTTGAAGCTACTGACTGAATGAAAAGAGCTGGCATCTCACTCTCTTTGAATCTTCTTTGTCATGCTAAGAGGAGCAGGAAAAAGCAAAAAATTTCAGAATTGCACCTTGCAATGTGGAGAAAATTACTGTTTGTGCATTTACAATATTCATTGATTTTTGCCATTGAAAAAACGTCCAGAAATGTTTGAAGCTACTGACAGAATGAAAGGAGCTGGCATCTCACTCTCTTTGAATTTTCTTTATCATGCTAAGAGGAGCAGGAAAAAGCAAAAAATTTCAGAATTGCACCTTGCAATGCGGAGAAATTACTGTTTGTGCATTTACAATATTCATTGATTTTTGCCATTGAAAAACATCATGTTATTCATATACCAGAAATGTTTGAAGCTACTGACTAAATGAAAAGAGCTGGCATCTCACTCTCTTTGAATCTTCTTTATCATGCTAAGAGGAGCAGGAAAAAGCAAAAAATTTCAGAATTGCGCATTGCAATGTGGAGAAATTACTGTTTGTGCATTTACAATATTCATTGATTTTTGCCATTGAAAAACGTCCAGAAATGTTTGAAGCTACTGACTGAATGAAAGGAGCTGGAATCTCACTCTCTTTGAATCTTCTTTATCATGCTAAGAGGAGCATGAAAAAGCAAAAAATTTCAGAATTGCACCTTGCAATGTGGAGAAATTACTGTTTGTGCATTTACAATATTCAATGATTTTTGCCATTGAAAAACGTCCAGAAATGTTTGAAGCTACTGACTGAATGAAAGGAGCTGGCATCTCACTCTCTTTGAATCTTCTTTATCATGCTAAGAGGAGCAGGAAAAAGCAAAAAATTTCAGAATTGCACCTTGCAATGCGGAGAAATTACTGCTTGTGCATTTACAATATTCATTGATTTTTGCCATTGAAAAACATCATGTTATTCATATACCAGAAATGTTTGAAGCTACTGACTGAATGAAAAGAGCTGGCATCTCACTCTCTTTGATTCTTCTTTATCATGCTAAGATGAGCAGGAAAAAGCAAAAAATTTCAGAATTGCACCTTGCAATGTGGAGAAATTACTGTTTGTGCATTTACAATATTCATTGATTTTTGCCATTGAAAAATGTCCAGAAATGTTTGAAGCTACTGACTGAATGAAAGGAGCTGGCATCTCACTCTCTTTGAATATTCTTTATCATGCTAAGAGGAGCAGGAAAAAGCAAAAAATTTCAGAATTGCACCTTGCAATGCGGAGAAATTACTGTTTGTGCATTTACAATATTCATTGATTTTTGCCATTGAAAAACATCATGTTATTCATATACCAGAAATGTTTGAAGCTACTGACTGAATGAAAAGAGCTGGCATCTCACTCTCTTTGAATCTTCTTTATCATGCTAAGAGGAGCAAGAAAAAGCAAAAAATTTCAGAATTGCACCTTGCAATGTGGAGAAATTACTGTTTGTGCATTTACAATATTCATTGATTTTTGCCATTGAAAAACGTCCAGAAATGTTTGAAGCTACTGACTGAATGAAAGGAGCTGGCATCTCACTCTCTTTGAATCTTCTTTATCATGCTAAGAGGAGCAGGAAAAAGCAAAAAATTTCAGAATTGCATCTTGCAATGCGGAGAAATTATTGTTTGTGCATTTACAATATTCATTGATTTTTGCCATTGAAAAACATCATGTTATTCATATACCAGAAATGTTTGAAGCTACTGACTGAATGAAAAGAGCTGGCATCTCACTCTCTTTGAATCTTCTTTATCATGCTAAGAGGAGCAGGAAAAAGCAAAAATTTTCAGAATTGCACCTTGCAATGTGGAGAAATTACTGTTTGTGAATTTACAATATTCATTGATTTTTGCCATTGAAAAACGTCCAGAAATGTTTGAAGCTACTGACTGAATGAAAGGAGCTGGCATCTCACTCTCTTTGAATCTTTATCATGCTAAGAGGAGCAGGAAAAAGCAAAAAACTTCAGAATTGCACCTTGCAATGGGGAGAAATTACTGTTTGTGCATTTACAATATTCATTGATTTTTGCCATTGAAAAACATCATGTTATTCATATACCAGAAATGTTTGAAGCTACTGACTGAATGAAAAGAGCTGGCATCTCACTCTCTTTGAATCTTCTTTATCATGCTAAGAGGAGCAGGAAAAAGCAAAAAATTTCAGAATTGCACCTTGCAATGTGGAGAAATTACTGTTTGTGCATTTACAATATTCATTGATTTTTGCCATTGAAAAACGTCCAGAAATGTTTGAAGCTACTGACTGAATGAAAGAAGCTGGCATCTCACTCTCTTTGAATTTTCTTTATCATGCTAAGAGGAGCAGGAAAAAGCAAAAAAATTCAGAATTGCACCTTGCAATGTGGAGAAATTACTGTTTGTGCATTTACAATATTCATTGATTTTTGCCATTGAAAAACGTCCAGAAATGTTTGAAGCTACTGACTGAATGAAAGGAGCTGGCATCTCACTCTCTTTGAATCTTCTTTATCATGCTAATAGGAGCAGGAAAAAGCAAAAAATTTCAGAATTGCACCTTGCAATGCGGAGAAATTACTGTTTGTGTATTTACAATATTCATTTATTTTTGCCATTGAAAAACATCATGTTATTCATATACCAGAAATGTTTGAAGCTACTGACTGAATGAAAAGAACTGGCATCTCACTCTCTTTGAATCTTCTTTATCATGCTAAGCGGAGCAGGAAAAAGCAAAAAAATTCAGAATTGCACCTTGCAATGTGGAGAAATTACTGTTTGTGCATTTACAATATTCATTGATTTTTGCCATTGAAAAACGTCCAGAAATGTTTGAAGCTAATGACTGAATGAAAGGAGCTGGCAGCTCACTCTCTTTGAATCTTCTTTATCATGCTAAGAGGAGCAGGAAAAAGCAAAAAATTTCAGAATTGCACCTTGCAATGCGGAGAAATTACTGTTTGTGCATTTACAATATTCATTGATTTTTGCCATTGAAAAACATCATGTTATTCATATACCAGTATTGTTTGAAGCTACTAACTGAATGAAAAGAGCTGGCATCTCACTCTCTTTGAATCTTCTTTATCATGCTAAGAGGAGCAGGAAAAAGCAAAAAATTTCAGAATTGCACCTTGCAATGTGGAGAAATTACTGTTTGTGCATTTACAATATTCATTGATTTTTGCCATTGAAAAACGTCCAGAAATGTTTGAAGCTACTGACTGAATGAAAGGAGCTGGCATCTCACTCTCTTTGAATCTTCTTTATCATGCTAAGAGGAGCAGGAAAAAGCAAAAAATTTCAGAATTGCATCTTCTAATGCGGAGAAATTACTGTTTGTGCATTTACAATATTCATTGATTTTTGCCATTGAAAAACATTATGTTATTCATATACCAGAAATGTTTGAAGCTACTGACTGAATGAAAAGAGTTGGCATCTCACTCTCTTTGAATCTTCTTTATCATGCTAAGAGGAGCAGGAAAAAGCAAAAAATTTCAGAATTGCACCTTGCAATGTGGAGAAATTCCTGTTTGTGCATTTACAATATTCATTGATTTTTGCCATTGAAAAACATCCAGAAATGTTTGAAGCTACTGACTGAATGAAAGGAGCTGGCATCTCACTCTCTTTGAATCTTTATCATGCTAAGAGGAGCAGGAAAAAGCAAAAAATTTCAGAATTGCACCTTGCAATGCGGAGAAATTACTGTTTGTGCATTTACAATATTCATTGATTTTTGCCATTGAAAAACATCATGTTATTCATATACCAGAAATGTTTGAAGCTACTGACTGAATGAAAAGAGCTGGCATCTCACTCTCTTTGAATCTTCTTTATCATGCTAAGAGGAGCAGGAAAAAGCAAAAAATTTCAGAATTGCACCTTGCAATGTGGAGAAATTACTGTTTGTGCATTTACAATATTCATTGATTTTTGCCATTGAAAAATGTCCAGAAATGTTTGAAGCTACTGACTGAATGAAAGAAGCTGGCATCTCACTCTCTTTCAATCTTCTTTATCATGCTAAGAGGAGCAGGAAAAAGCAAAAAATTTCAGAATTGCACCTTGCAATGTGGAGAAATTACTGTTTGTGCATTTACAATATTCATTGATTTTTGCCATTGAAAAACGTCCAGAAATGTTTGAAGCTACTGACTGAATGAAAGGAGCTGGCATCTCACTCTCTTTGAATCTTCTTTATCATGCTAAGAGGAGCAGGAAAAAGCCAAAAATTTCAGAATTGCACCTTGCAATGCGGAGAAATTACTGTTTGTGCATTTACAATATTCATTGATTTTTGCCATTGAAAAACATCATGTTATTCATATACCAGAATTGTTTGAAGCTACTAACTGAATGAAAAGAGCTGGCATCTCACTCTCTTTGAATCTTCTTTATCATGCTAAGAGGAGCAGGAAAAAGCAAAAAATTTCAGAATTGCACCTTGCAATGTGGAGAAATTACTGTTTGTGCATTTACAATATTCATTGATTTTTGTCATTGAAAAACGTCCAGAAATGTTTGAAGCTACTGACTGAATGAAAGGAGCTGGCATCTCACTCTCTTTGAATCTTCTTTATCATGCTAAGAGGAGCAGGAAAAAGCAAAAAATTTCAGAATTGCATCTTCTAATGCGGAGAAATTACTGTTTGTGCATTTACAATATTCATTGATTTTTGCCATTGAAAAACATTATGTTATTCATATACCAGAAATGTTTGAAGCTACTGACTGAATGAAAAGAGCTGGCATCTCACTCTCTTTGAATCTTTTTTATCATGCTAAGAGGAGCAGGAAAAAGCAAAAAATTTCAGAATTGCACCTTGCAATGTGGAGAAATTCCTGTTTGTGTATTTACAATATTCATTGATTTTTGCCATTGAAAAACATCCAGAAATGTTTGAAGCTACTGACTGAATGAAAGGAGCTGGCATCTCACTCTCTTTGAATCTTTATCATGCTAAGAGGAGCAGGAAAAAGCAAAAAATTTCAGAATTGCACCTTGCAATGCGGAGAAATTACTGTTTGTGCATTTACAATATTCATTGATTTTTGCCATTGAAAAACATCATGTTATTCATATACCAGAAATGTTTGAAGCTACTGACTGAATGAAAAGAGCTGGCATCTCATTCTCTTTGAATCTTCTTTATCATGCTAAGAGGAGCAGGAAAAAGCAAAAAATTTCAGAATTGCACCTTGCAATGTGGAGAAATTACTGTTTGTGCATTTACAATATTCATTGATTTTTGCCATTGAAAAACGTCCAGAAATGTTTGAAGCTACTGACTGAATGAAAGAAGCTGGCATCTCACTCTCTTTGAATCTTCTTTATCATGCTAAGAGGAGCAGGACAAAGCCAAAAATTTCAGAATTGCACCTTGCAATGTGGAGAAATTACTGTTTGTGCATTTACAATATTCATTGATTTTTGCCATTGAAAAACGTCCAGAAATGTTTGAAGCTACTGACTGAATGAAAGGAGCTGGCATCTCACTCTCTTTGAATCTTCTTTATCATGCTAAGAGGAGCAGGAAAAAGCAAAAAATTTCAGAATTGCACCTTGCAATGCGGAGAAATTACTGTTTGTGTATTTACAATATTCATTGATTTTTGCCATTGAAAAACATCATGTTATTCATATACCAGAAATGTTTGAAGCTACTGACTGAATGAAAAGAACTGGCATCTCACTCTCTTTGAATCTTCTTTAACATGCTAAGCGGAGCAGGAAAAAGCAAAAAATTTCAGAATTGCACCTTGCAATGTGGAGAAATTACTGTTTGTGCATTTACAATATTCATTGATTTTTGCCATTGAAAAACGTCCAGAAATGTTTGAAGCTACTGACTGAATGAAAGGAGCTGGCATCTCACTCTCTTTGAATCTTCTTTATCATGCTAAGAGGAGCAGGAAAAAGCAAATAATTTCAGAATTGCACCTTGCAATGCAGAGAAATTACTGTTTGTGCATTTACAATATTCATTGATTTTTGCCATTGAAAAACATCATGTTATTCATATACCAGAAATGTTTGAAGCTACTGACTGAATGAAAAGAGCTGGCATCTCACTCTCTTTGAATCTTCTTTATCATGCTAAGAGGAGCAGGAAAAAGCAAAAAATTTCAGAATTGCACCTTGCAATGTGGAGAAATTACTGTTTGTGCATTTACAATATTCATTGATTTTTGCCATTGAAAAACGTCCAGAAATGTTTGAAGCTACTGACTGAATGAAAGGAGCTGGCATCTCACTCTCTTTGAATCTACTTTATCATGCTAAGAGGAGCAGGAAAAAGCAAAAAATTTCAGAATTGCACCTTGAAATGCGGATAAATTACTGTTTGTGCATTTACAATATTCATTGATTTTTTCCATTGAAAAACATCATGTTATTCATATACCAGAAATGTTTGAAGCTACTGACTGAATGAAAAGAGCTGGCATCTCACTCTCTTTGAATCTTCTTTATCATGCTAAGAGGAGCAGGAAAAAGCAAAAAATTTCAGAATTGCACCTTGCAATGTGGAGAAATTACTGTTTGTGCATTTACAATATTCATTGATTTTTGCCATTGAAAAACGTCCAGAAATGTTTGAAGCTACTGACTGAATGAAAGGAGCTGGCATCTCACTCTCTTTGAATCTTCTTTATCATGCCAAGAGGAGCAGGAAAAAGCGAAAAATTTCAGAATTGCACCTTGCAATGCGGAGAAATTACTGTTTGTGCATTTACAATATTCATTGATTTTTGCCATTGAAAAACATTATGTTATTCATATACCAGAAATGTTTGAAGCTACTGACTGAATGAAAAGAGCTGGCATCTCACTCTCTTTGAATCTTCTTTATCATGCTAAGAAGAGCAGGAAAAAGCAAAAAATTTCAGAATTGCACCTTGCAATGTGGAGAAATTCCTGTTTGTGCATTTACAATATTCATTGATTTTTGCCATTGAAAAACATCCAGAAATGTTTGAAGCTACTGACTGAATGAAAGGAGCTGGCATCTCACTCTCTTTGAATCTTTATCATGCTAAGAGGAGCAGGAAAAAGCAAAAAATTTCAGAATTGCACCTTGCAATGCGGAGAAATTACTGTTTGTGCATTTACAATATTCATTGATTTTTGCCATTGAAAAACATCATGTTATTCATATACCAGAAATGTTTGAAGCTACTGACTGAATGAAAAGAACTGGCATCTCATTCTCTTTGAATCTTCTTTATCATGCTAAGCGGAGCAGGAAAAAGCAAAAAAATTCAGAATTGCACCTTGCAATGTGGAGAAATTACTGTTTGTGCATTTACAATATTCATTGATTTTTGCCATTGAAAAACGTCCAGAAATGTTTGAAGCTAATGACTGAATGAAAGGAGCTGGCAGCTCACTCTCTTTGAATCTTCTTTATCATGCTAACAGGAGCAGGAAAAAGCAAAAAATTTCAGAATTGCACCTTGCAATGCGGAGAAATTACTGTTTGTGCATTTACAATATTCATTGATTTTTACCATTGAAAAACATCATGTTATTCATATACCAGAATTGTTTGAAGCTACTAACTGAATGAAAAGAGCTGGCATCTCACTCTCTTTGAATCTTCTTTATCATGCTAAGAGGAGCAGGAAAAAGCAAAAAATTTCAGAATTGCACCTTGCAATGTGGAGAAATTACTGTTTGTGCATTTACAATATTCATTGATTTTTGCCATTGAAAAACGTCCAGAAATGTTTGAAGCTACTGACTGAATGAAAGAAGCTGGCATCTCACTCTCTTTGAATCTTCTTTATCATGCTAAGAGGAGCAGGAAAAAGCAAAAAATTTCAGAATTGCATCTTCTAATGCGGAGAAATTACTGTTTGTGCATTTACAATATTCATTGATTTTTGCCATTGAAAAACATTATGTTATTCATATACCAGAAATGTTTGAAGCTACTGACTGAATGAAAAGAGCTGGCATCTCACTCTCTTTGAATCTTCTTTATCATGCTAAGAGGAGCAGGAAAAAGCAAAAAATTTCAGAATTGCACCTTGCAATGTGGAGAAATTACTGTTTGTGCATTTACAATATTCATTGATTTTTGCCATTGAAAAACGTCCAGAAATGTTTGAAGCTACTGACTGAATGAAAGAAGCTGGCATCTCACTCTCTTTGAATCTTCTTTATCATGCTAAGAGGAGCAGGACAAAGCCAAAAATTTCAGAATTGCACCTTGCAATGTGGAGAAATTACTGTTTGTGCATTTACAATATTCATTGATTTTTGCCATTGAAAAACGTCCAGAAATGTTTGAAGCTACTGACTGAATGAAAGGAGCTGGCATCTCACTCTCTTTGAATCTTCTTTATCATGCTAAGAGGAGCAGGAAAAAGCAAAAAATTTCAGAATTGCACCTTGCAATGCGGAGAAATTACTGTTTGTGTATTTACAATATTCATTGATTTTTGCCATTGAAAAACATCATGTTATTCATATACCAGAAATGTTTGAAGCTACTGACTGAATGAAAAGAACTGGCATCTCACTCTCTTTGAATCTTCTTTAACATGCTAAGCGGAGCAGGAAAAAGCAAAAAATTTCAGAATTGCACCTTGCAATGTGGAGAAATTACTGTTTGTGCATTTACAATATTCATTGATTTTTGCCATTGAAAAACGTCCAGAAATGTTTGAAGCTACTGACTGAATGAAAGGAGCTGGCATCTCACTCTCTTTGAATCTTCTTTATCATGCTAAGAGGAGCAGGAAAAAGCAAATAATTTCAGAATTGCACCTTGCAATGCAGAGAAATTACTGTTTGTGCATTTACAATATTCATTGATTTTTGCCATTGAAAAACATCATGTTATTCATATACCAGAAATGTTTGAAGCTACTGACTGAATGAAAAGAGCTGGCATCTCACTCTCTTTGAATCTTCTTTATCATGCTAAGAGGAGCAGGAAAAAGCAAAAAATTTCAGAATTGCACCTTGCAATGTGGAGAAATTACTGTTTGTGCATTTACAATATTCATTGATTTTTGCCATTGAAAAACGTCCAGAAATGTTTGAAGCTACTGACTGAATTAAAGGAGCTGGCATCTCACTCTCTTTGAATCTACTTTATCATGCTAAGAGGAGCAGGAAAAAGCAAAAAATTTCAGAATTGCACCTTGAAATGCGGATAAATTACTGTTTGTGCATTTACAATATTCATTGATTTTTTCCATTGAAAAACATCATGTTATTCATATACCAGAAATGTTTGAAGCTACTGACTGAATGAAAAGAGCTGGCATCTCACTCTCTTTGAATCTTCTTTATCATGCTAAGAGGAGCAGGAAAAAGCAAAAAATTTCAGAATTGCACCTTGCAATGTGGAGAAATTACTGTTTGTGCATTTACAATATTCATTGATTTTTGCCATTGAAAAACGTCCAGAAATGTTTGAAGCTACTGACTGAATGAAAGGAGCTGGCATCTCACTCTCTTTGAATCTTCTTTATCATGCCAAGAGGAGCAGGAAAAAGCGAAAAATTTCAGAATTGCACCTTGCAATGCGGAGAAATTACTGTTTGTGCATTTACAATATTCATTGATTTTTGCCATTGAAAAACATTATGTTATTCATATACCAGAAATGTTTGAAGCTACTGACTGAATGAAAAGAGCTGGCATCTCACTCTCTTTGAATCTTCTTTATCATGCTAAGAAGAGCAGGAAAAAGCAAAAAATTTCAGAATTGCACCTTGCAATGTGGAGAAATTCCTGTTTGTGCATTTACAATATTCATTGATTTTTGCCATTGAAAAACATCCAGAAATGTTTGAAGCTACTGACTGAATGAAAGGAGCTGGCATCTCACTCTCTTTGAATCTTTATCATGCTAAGAGGAGCAGGAAAAAGCAAAAAATTTCAGAATTGCACCTTGCAATGCGGAGAAATTACTGTTTGTGCATTTACAATATTCATTGATTTTTGCCATTGAAAAACATCATGTTATTCATATACCAGAAATGTTTGAAGCTACTGACTGAATGAAAAGAGCTGGCATCTCACTCTCTTTGAATCTTCTTTATCATGCTAAGAGGAGCAGGAAAAAGCAAAAAATTTCAGAATTGCACCTTGCAATGTGGAGAAATTACTGTTTGTGCATTTACAATATTCATTGATTTTTGCCATTGAAAAACGTCCAGAAATGTTTGAAGCTACTGACTGAATGAAAGAAGCTGGCATCTCACTCTCTTTGAATCTTCTTTATCATGCTAAGAGGAGCAGGAAAAAGCAAAAAATTTCAGAATTGCACCTTGCAATGTGGAGAAATTACTGTTTGTGCATTTACAATATTCATTGATTTTTGCCATTGAAAAACGTCCAGAAATGTTTGAAGCTACTGACTGAATGAAAGGAGCTGGCATCTCACTCTCTTTGAATCTTCTTTATCATGCTAAGAGGAGCAGGAAAAAGCAAAAAATTTCAGAATTGCACCTTGCAATGCGGAGAAATTACTGTTTGTGCATTTACAATATTCATTGATTTTTGCCATTGAAAAACATCATGTTATTCATATACCAGAATTGTTTGAAGCTACTAACTGAATGAAAAGAGCTGGCATCTCACTCTCTTTGAGTGTTCTTTATCATGCTAAGAGGAGCAGGAAAAAGCAAAAAATTTCAGAATTGCACCTTGCAATGTGGAGAAATTACTGTTTGTGCATTTACAATATTCATTGATTTTTGCCATTGAAAAACGTCCAGAAATGTTTGAAGCTACTGACTGAATGAAAGGAGCTGGCATCTCACTCTCTTTGAATCTTCTTTATCATGCTAAGAGGAGCAGGAAAAAGCAAAAAATTTCAGAATTGCATCTTCTAATGCGGAGAAATTACTGTTTGTGCATTTACAATATTCATTGATTTTTGCCATTGAAAAACATTATGTTATTCATATACCAGAAATGTTTGAAGCTACTGACTGAATGAAAAGAGCTGGCATCTCACTCTCTTTGAATCTTCTTTATCATGCTAAGAGGAGCAGGAAAAAGCAAAAAATTTCAGAATTGCACCTTGCAATGTGGAGAAATTCCTGTTTGTGCATTTACAATATTCATTGATTTTTGCCATTGAAAAACATCCAGAAATGTTTGAAGCTACTGACTGAATGAAAGGAGCTGGCATCTCACTCTCTTTGAATCTTCTTTATCATGCTAAGAGGAGCAGGAAAAAGCAAAAAATTTCAGAATTGCACCTTGCAATGTGGAGAAATTACTGTTTGTGCATTTACAATATTCATTGATTTTTGCCATTGAAAAACATCCAGAAATGTTTGAAGCTACTGACTGAATGAAAGGAGCTGGCATCTCACTCTCTTTGAATCTTCTTTATCATGCTAAGAGGAGCAGGAAAAAGCAAAAAATTTCAGAATTGCACCTTGAAATGCGGATAAATTACTGTTTGTGCATTTACAATATTCATTGATTTTTTCCATTGAAAAACATCATGTTATTCATATACCAGAAATGTTTGAAGCTACTGACTGAATGAAAAGAGCTGGCATCTCACTCTCTTTGAATCTTCTTTATCATGCTAAGAGGAGCAGGAAAAAGCAAAAAATTTCAGAATTGCACCTTGCAATGTGGAGAAATTACTGTTTGTGCATTTACAATATTCATTGATTTTTGCCATTGAAAAACGTCCAGAAATGTTTGAAGCTACTGACTGAATGAAAGGAGCTGGCATCTCACTCTCTTTGAATCTTCTTTATCATGCCAAGAGGAGCAGGAAAAAGCAAAAAATTTCAGAATTGCACCTTGCAATGCGGAGAAATTACTGTTTGTGCATTTACAATATTCATTGATTTTTGCCATTGAAAAACATTATGTTATTCATATACCAGAAATGTTTGAAGCTACTGACTGAATGAAAAGAGCTGGCATCTCACTCTCTTTGAATCTTCTTTATCATGCTAAGAGGAGCAGGAAAAAGCAAAAAATTTCAGAATTGCACCTTGCAATGTGGAGAAATTCCTGTTTGTGCATTTACAATATTCATTGATTTTTGCCATTGAAAAACATCCAGAAATGTTTGAAGCTACTGACTGAATGAAAGGAGCTGGCATCTCACTCTCTTTGAATCTTTATCATGCTAAGAGGAGCAGGAAAAAGCAAAAAATTTCAGAATTGCACCTTGCAATGCGGAGAAATTACTGTTTGTGCATTTACAATATTCATTGATTTTTGCCATTGAAAAACATCATGTTATTCATATACCAGAAATGTTTGAAGCTACTGACTGAATGAAAAGAGCTGGCATCTCACTCTCTTTGAATCTTCTTTATCATGCTAAGAGGAGCAGGAAAAAGCAAAAAATTTCAGAATTGCACCTTGCAATGTGGAGAAATTACTGTTTGTGCATTTACAATATTCATTGATTTTTGCCATTGAAAAACGTCCAGAAATGTTTGAAGCTACTGACTGAATGAAAGAAGCTGGCATCTCACTCTCTTTGAATCTTCTTTATCATGCTAAGAGGAGCAGGAAAAAGCAAAAAATTTCAGAATTGCACCTTGCAATGTGGAGAAATTACTGTTTGTGCATTTACAATATTCATTGATTTTTGCCATTGAAAAACGTCCAGAAATGTTTGAAGCTACTGACTGAATGAAAGGAGCTGGCATCTCACTCTCTTTGAATCTTCTTTATCATGCTAAGAGGAGCAGGAAAAAGCAAAAAATTTCAGAATTGCACCTTGCAATGCGGAGAAATTACTGTTTGTGCATTTACAATATTCATTGATTTTTGCCATTGAAAAACATCATGTTATTCATATACCAGAATTGTTTGAAGCTACTAACTGAATGAAAAGAGCTGGCATCTCACTCTCTTTGAATCTTCTTTATCATGCTAAGAGGAGCAGGAAAAAGCAAAAAATTTCAGAATTGCACCTTGCAATGTGGAGAAATTACTGTTTGTGCATTTACAATATTCATTGATTTTTGCCATTGAAAAACGTCCAGAAATGTTTGAAGCTACTGACTGAATGAAAGGAGCTGGCATCTCACTCTCTTTGAATCTTCTTTATCATGCTAAGAGGAGCAGGAAAAAGCAAAAAATTTCAGAATTGCATCTTCTAATGCGGAGAAATTACTGTTTGTGCATTTACAATATTCATTGATTTTTGCCATTGAAAAACATTATGTTATTCATATACCAGAAATGTTTGAAGCTACTGACTGAATGAAAAGAACTGGCATCTCACTCTCTTTGAATCTTCTTTATCATGCTAAGCAGAGCAGGAAAAAGCAAAAAAATTCAGAATTGCACCTTGCAATGTGGAGAAATTACTGTTTGTGCATTTACAATATTCATTGATTTTTGCCATTGAAAAACGTCCAGAAATGTTTGAAGCTACTGACTGAATGAAAGGAGCTGGCATCTCACTCTCTTTGAATCTTCTTTATCATGCTAAGAGGAGCAGGAAAAAGCAAATAATTTCAGAATTGCACCTTGCAATGCAGAGAAATTACTGTTTGTGCATTTACAATATTCATTGATTTTTGCCATTGAAAAACATCATGTTATTCATATACCAGAAATGTTTGAAGCTACTGACTGAATGAAAAGAGCTGGCATCTCACTCTCTTTGAATCTTCTTTATCATGCTAAGAGGAGCAGGAAAAAGCAAAAAATTTCAGAATTGCACCTTGCAATGTGGAGAAATTACTGTTTGTGCATTTACAATATTCATTGATTTTTGCCATTGAAAAACGTCCAGAAATGTTTGAAGCTACTGACTGAATGAAAGGAGCTGGCATCTCACTCTCTTTGAATCTTCTTTATCATGCTAAGAGGAGCAGGAAAAAGCAAAAAATTTCAGAATTGCACCTTGAAATGCGGATAAATTACTGTTTGTGCATTTACAATATTCATTGATTTTTTCCATTGAAAAACATCATGTTATTCATATACCAGAAATGTTTGAAGCTACTGACTGAATGAAAAGAGCTGGCATCTCACTCTCTTTGAATCTTCTTTATCATGCTAAGAGGAGCAGGAAAAAGCAAAAAATTTCAGAATTGCACCTTGCAATGTGGAGAAATTACTGTTTGTGCATTTACAATATTCATTGATTTTTGCCATTGAAAAACGTCCAGAAATGTTTGAAGCTACTGACTGAATGAAAGGAGCAGGCATCTCACTCTCTTTGAATCTTCTTTATCATGCCAAGAGGAGCAGGAAAAAGCGAAAAATTTCAGAATTGCACCTTGCAATGCGGAGAAATTACTGTTTGTGCATTTACAATATTCATTGATTTTTGCCATTGAAAAACATTGTTATTCATATACCAGAAATGTTTGAAGCTACTGACTGAATGAAAAGAGCTGGCATCTCACTCTCTTTGAATCTTCTTTATCATGCTAAGAAGAGCAGGAAAAAGCAAAAAATTTCAGAATTGCACCTTGCAATGTGGAGAAATTCCTGTTTGTGCATTTACAATATTCATTGATTTTTGCCATTGAAAAACATCCAGAAATGTTTGAAGCTACTGACTGAATGAAAGGAGCTGGCATCTCACTCTCTTTGAATCTTTATCATGCTAAGAGGAGCAGGAAAAAGCAAAAAATTTCAGAATTGCACCTTGCAATGCGGAGAAATTACTGTTTGTGCATTTACAATATTCATTGATTTTTGCCATTGAAAAACATCATGTTATTCATATACCAGAAATGTTTGAAGCTACTGACTGAATGAAAAGAGCTGGCATCTCACTCTCTTTGAATCTTCTTTATCATGCTAAGAGGAGCAGGAAAAAGCAAAAAATTTCAGAATTGCACCTTGCAATGTGGAGAAATTACTGTTTGTGCATTTACAATATTCATTGATTTTTGCCATTGAAAAACGTCCAGAAATGTTTGAAGCTACTGACTGAATGAAAGAAGCTGGCATCTCACTCTCTTTGAATCTTCTTTATCATGCTAAGAGGAGCAGGAAAAAGCAAAAAATTTCAGAATTGCACCTTGCAATGTGGAGAAATTACTGTTTGTGCATTTACAATATTCATTGATTTTTGCCATTGAAAAACGTCCAGAAATGTTTGAAGCTACTGACTGAATGAAAGGAGCTGGCATCTCACTCTCTTTGAATCTTCTTTATCATGCTAAGAGGAGCAGGAAAAAGCAAAAAATTTCAGAATTGCACCTTGCAATGCGGAGAAATTACTGTTTGTGCATTTACAATATTCATTGATTTTTGCCATTGAAAAACATCATGTTATTCATATACCAGAATTGTTTGAAGCTACTAACTGAATGAAAAGAGCTGGCATCTCACTCTCTTTGAGTGTTCTTTATCATGCTAAGAGGAGCAGGAAAAAGCAAAAAATTTCAGAATTGCACCTTGCAATGTGGAGAAATTACTGTTTGTGCATTTACAATATTCATTGATTTTTGCCATTGAAAAACGTCCAGAAATGTTTGAAGCTACTGACTGAATGAAAGGAGCTGGCATCTTACTCTCTTTGAATCTTCTTTATCATGCTAAGAGGAGCAGGAAAAAGCAAAAAATTTCAGAATTGCATCTTCTAATGCGGAGAAATTACTGTTTGTGCATTTACAATATTCATTGATTTTTGCCATTGAAAAACATTATGTTATTCATATACCAGAAATGTTTGAAGCTACTGACTGAATGAAAAGAGCTGGCATCTCACTCTCTTTGAATCTTCTTTATCATGCTAAGAGGAGCAGGAAAAAGCAAAAAATTTCAGAATTGCACCTTGCAATGTGGAGAAATTCCTGTTTGTGCATTTACAATATTCATTGATTTTTGCCATTGAAAAACATCCAGAAATGTTTGAAGCTACTGACTGAATGAAAGGAGCTGGCATCTCACTCTCTTTGAATCTTCTTTATCATGCTAAGAGGAGCAGGAAAAAGCAAAAAATTTCAGAATTGCACCTTGCAATGTGGAGAAATTACTGTTTGTGCATTTACAATATTCATTGATTTTTGCCATTGAAAAACATCCAGAAATGTTTGAAGCTACTGACTGAATGAAAGGAGCTGGCATCTCACTCTCTTTGAATCTTCTTTATCATGCTAAGAGGAGCAGGAAAAAGCAAAAAATTTCAGAATTGCACCTTGAAATGCGGATAAATTACTGTTTGTGCATTTACAATATTCATTGATTTTTTCCATTGAAAAACATCATGTTATTCATATACCAGAAATGTTTGAAGCTACTGACTGAATGAAAAGAGCTGGCATCTCACTCTCTTTGAATCTTCTTTATCATGCTAAGAGGAGCAGGAAAAAGCAAAAAATTTCAGAATTGCACCTTGCAATGTGGAGAAATTACTGTTTGTGCATTTACAATATTCATTGATTTTTGCCATTGAAAAACGTCCAGAAATGTTTGAAGCTACTGACTGAATGAAAGGAGCTGGCATCTCACTCTCTTTGAATCTTCTTTATCATGCCAAGAGGAGCAGGAAAAAGCAAAAAATTTCAGAATTGCACCTTGCAATGCGGAGAAATTACTGTTTGTGCATTTACAATATTCATTGATTTTTGCCATTGAAAAACATTATGTTATTCATATACCAGAAATGTTTGAAGCTACTGACTGAATGAAAAGAGCTGGCATCTCACTCTCTTTGAATCTTCTTTATCATGCTAAGAGGAGCAGGAAAAAGCAAAAAATTTCAGAATTGCACCTTGCAATGTGGAGAAATTCCTGTTTGTGCATTTACAATATTCATTGATTTTTGCCATTGAAAAACATCCAGAAATGTTTGAAGCTACTGACTGAATGAAAGGAGCTGGCATCTCACTCTCTTTGAATCTTTATCATGCTAAGAGGAGCAGGAAAAAGCAAAAAATTTCAGAATTGCACCTTGCAATGCGGAGAAATTACTGTTTGTGCATTTACAATATTCATTGATTTTTGCCATTGAAAAACATCATGTTATTCATATACCAGAAATGTTTGAAGCTACTGACTGAATGAAAAGAGCTGGCATCTCACTCTCTTTGAATCTTCTTTATCATGCTAAGAGGAGCAGGAAAAAGCAAAAAATTTCAGAATTGCACCTTGCAATGTGGAGAAATTACTGTTTGTGCATTTACAATATTCATTGATTTTTGCCATTGAAAAACGTCCAGAAATGTTTGAAGCTACTGACTGAATGAAAGAAGCTGGCATCTCACTCTCTTTGAATCTTCTTTATCATGCTAAGAGGAGCAGGAAAAAGCAAAAAATTTCAAAATTGCACCTTGCAATGTGGAGAAATTACTGTTTGTGCATTTACAATATTCATTGATTTTTGCCATTGAAAAACGTCCAGAAATGTTTGAAGCTACTGACTGAATGAAAGGAGCTGGCATCTCACTCTCTTTGAATCTTCTTTATCATGCTAAGAGGAGCAGGAAAAAGCAAAAAATTTCAGAATTGCACCTTGCAATGCGGAGAAATTACTGTTTGTGCATTTACAATATTCATTGATTTTTGCCATTGAAAAACATCATGTTATTCATATACCAGAATTGTTTGAAGCTACTAACTGAATGAAAAGAGCTGGCATCTCACTCTCTTTGAATCTTCTTTATCATGCTAAGAGGAGCAGGAAAAAGCAAAAAATTTCAGAATTGCACCTTGCAATGTGGAGAAATTACTGTTTGTGCATTTACAATATTCATTGATTTTTGCCATTGAAAAACGTCCAGAAATGTTTGAAGCTACTGACTGAATGAAAGGAGCTGGCATCTCACTCTCTTTGAATCTTCTTTATCATGCTAAGAGGAGCAGGAAAAAGCAAAAAATTTCAGAATTGCATCTTCTAATGCGGAGAAATTACTGTTTGTGCATTTACAATATTCATTGATTTTTGCCATTGAAAAACATTATGTTATTCATATACCAGAAATGTTTGAAGCTACTGACTGAATGAAAAGAACTGGCATCTCACTCTCTTTGAATCTTCTTTATCATGCTAAGCGGAGCAGGAAAAAGCAAAAAAATTCAGAATTGCACCTTGCAATGTGGAGAAATTACTGTTTGTGCATTTACAATATTCATTGATTTTTGCCATTGAAAAACATCCAGAAATGTTTGAAGCTAATGACTGAATGAAAGGAGCTGGCAGCTCACTCTCTTTGAATCTTCTTTATCATGCTAAGAGGAGGAGGAAAAAGCAAAAAATTTCAGAATTGCACCTTGCAATGCGGAGAAATTACTGTTTGTGCATTTACAATATTCATTGATTTTTGCCATTGAAAAACATCATGTTATTCATATACCAGAATTGTTTGAAGCTACTAACTGAATGAAAAGAGCTGGCATCTCACTCTCTTTGAATCTTCTTTATCATGCTAAGAGGAGCAGGAAAAAGCAAAAAATTTCAGAATTGCACCTTGCAATGTGGAGAAATTACTGTTTGTGCATTTAAAATATTCATTGATTTTTGCCATTGAAAAACGTCCAGAAATGTTTGAAGCTACTGACTGAATGAAAGGAGCTGGCATCTCACTCTCTTTGAATCTTCTTTATCATGCTAAGAGGAGCAGGAAAAAGCAAAAAATTTCAGAATTGCATCTTCTAATGCGGAGAAATTACTGTTTGTGCATTTACAATATTCATTGATTTTTGCCATTGAAAAACATTATGTTATTCATATACCAGAAATGTTTGAAGCTACTGACTGAATGAAAAGAGCTGGCATCTCACTCTCTTTGAATCTTCTTTATCATGCTAAGAGGAGCAGGAAAAAGCAAAAAATTTCAGAATTGCACCTTGCAATGTGGAGAAATTCCTGTTTGTGCATTTACAATATTCATTGATTTTTGCCATTGAAAAACATCCAGAAATGTTTGAAGCTACTGACTGAATGAAAGGAGCTGGCATCTCACTCTCTTTGAATCTTTATCATGCTAAGAGGAGCAGGAAAAAGCAAAAAATTTCAGAATTGCACCTTGCAATGCGGAGAAATTACTGTTTGTGCATTTACAATATTCATTGATTTTTGCCATTGAAAAACATCATGTTATTCATATACCAGAAATGTTTGAAGCTACTGACGGAATGAAAAGAGCTGGCATCTCACTCTCTTTGAATCTTCTTTATCATGCTAAGAGGAGCAGGAAAAAGCAAAAAATTTCAGAATTGCACCTTGCAATGTGGAGAAATTACTGTTTGTGCATTTACAATATTCATTGATTTTTGCCATTGAAAAACGTCCAGAAATGTTTGAAGCTACTGACTGAATGAAAGGAGCTGGCATCTCACTCTCTTTGAATCTTCTTTATCATGCTAAGAGGAGCAGGAAAAAGCAAAAAATTTCAGAATTGCACCTTGCAATGTGGAGAAATTACTGTTTGTGCATTTACAATATTCATTGATTTTTGCCATTGAAAAACGTCCAGAAATGTTTGAAGCTACTGACTGAATGAAAGGAGCTGGCATCTCACTCTCTTTGAATCTTCTTTATCATGCCAAGAGGAGCAGGAAAAAGCAAAAAATTTCAGAATTGCACCTTGCAATGCGCAGAAATTACTGTTTGTGCATTTACAATATTCATTGATTTTTGCCATTGAAAAACATCATGTTATTCACATACCAGAAATGTTTGAAGCTACTAACTGAATGAAAAGAGCTGGCATCTCACTCTCTTTGAATCTTCTTTATCATGCTAAGAGGAGCAGGAAAAAGCAAAAAAATTTCAGAATTGCACCTTGCAATGCGGAGAAATTACTGTTTGTGTATTTACAATATTCATTGATTTTTGCCATTGAAAAACATCATGTTATTCATATACCAGAAATGTTTGAAGCTACTGACTGAATGAAAAGAACTGGCATCTCACTCTCTTTGAATCTTCTTTATCATGCTAAGCGGAGCAGGAAAAAGCAAAAAAATTCAGAATTGCACCTTGCAATGTGGAGAAATTACTGTTTGTGCATTTACAATATTCATTGATTTTTGCCATTGAAAAACGTCCAGAAATGTTTGAAGCTAATGACTGAATGAAAGGAGCTGGCAGCTCACTCTCTTTGAATCTTCTTTATCATGCTAAGAGGAGCAGGAAAAAGCAAAAAATTTCAGAATTGCACCTTGCAATGCGGAGAAATTACTGTTTGTGCATTTACAATATTCATTGATTTTTGCCATTGAAAAACATCATGTTATTCATATACCAGAATTGTTTGAAGCTACTAACTGAATGAAAAGAGCTGGCATCTCACTCTCTTTGAATCTTCTTTATCATGCTAAGAGGAGCAGGAAAAAGCAAAAAATTTCAGAATTGCACCTTGCAATGTGGAGAAATTACTGTTTGTGCATTTACAATATTCATTGATTTTTGCCATTGAAAAACGTCCAGAAATGTTTGAAGCTACTGACTGAATGAAAGGAGCTGGCATCTCACTCTCTTTGAATCTTCTTTATCATGCTAAGAGGAGCAGGAAAAAGCAAAAAATTTCAGAATTGCATCTTCTAATGCGGAGAAATTACTGTTTGTGCATTTACAATATTCATTGATTTTTGCCATTGAAAAACATTATGTTATTCATATACCAGAAATGTTTGAAGCTACTGACTGAATGAAAAGAGCTGGCATCTCACTCTCTTTGAAACTTCTTTATCATGCTAAGAGGAGCAGGAAAAAGCAAAAAATTTCAGAATTGCACCTTGCAATGTGGAGAAATTCCTGTTTGTGCATTTACAATATTCATTGATTTTTGCCATTGAAAAACATCCAGAAATGTTTGAAGCTACTGACTGAATGAAAGGAGCTGGCATCTCACTCTCTTTGAATCTTTATCATGCTAAGAGGAGCAGGAAAAAGCAAAAAATTTCAGAATTGCACCTTGCAATGCGGAGAAATTACTGTTTGTGCATTTACAATATTCATTGATTTTTGCCATTGAAAAACATCATGTTATTCATATACCAGAAATGTTTGAAGCTACTGACGGAATGAAAAGAGCTGGTATCTCACTCTCTTTGAATCTTCTTTATCATGCTAAGAGGAGCAGGAAAAAGCAAAAAATTTCAGAATTGCACCTTGCAATGTGGAGAAATTACTGTTTGTGCATTTACAATATTCATTGATTTTTGCCATTGAAAAACGTCCAGAAATGTTTGAAGCTACTGACTGAATGAAAGGAGCTGGCATCTCACTCTCTTTGAATCTTCTTTATCATGCTAAGAGGAGCAGGAAAAAGCAAAAAATTTCAGAATTGCACCTTGCAATGTGGAGAAATTACTGTTTGTGCATTTACAATATTCATTGATTTTTGCCATTGAAAAACGTCCAGAAATGTTTGAAGCTACTGACTGAATGAAAGGAGCTGGCATCTCACTCTCTTTGAATCTTCTTTATCATGCTAAGAGGAGCAGGAAAAAGCAAAAAATTTCAGAATTGCACCTTGCAATGCGGAGAAATTACTGTTTGTGTATTTACAATATTCATTGATTTTTGCCATTGAAAAACATCATGTTATTCATATACCAGAAATGTTTGAAGCTACTGACTGAATGAAAAGAACTGGCATCTCACTCTCTTTGAATCTTCTTTAACATGCTAAGCGGAGCAGGAAAAAGCAAAAAATTTCAGAATTGCACCTTGCAATGTGGAGAAATTACTGTTTGTGCATTTACAATATTCATTGATTTTTGCCATTGAAAAACGTCCAGAAATGTTTGAAGCTACTGACTGAATGAAAGGAGCTGGCATCTCACTCTCTTTGAATCTTCTTTATCATGCTAAGAGGAGCAGGAAAAAGCAAATAATTTCAGAATTGCACCTTGCAATGCGGAGAAATTACTGTTTGTGCATTTACAATATTCATTGATTTTTGCCATTGAAAAACATCATGTTATTCATATACCAGAAATGTTTGAAGCTACTAACTGAATGAAAAGAGCTGGCATCTCACTCTCTTTGAATCTTCTTTATCATGCTAAGAAGAGCAGGAAAAAGCAAAAAATTTCAGAATTGCACCTTGCAATGTGGAGAAATTACTGTTTGTGCATTTATAATATTCATTGATTTTTGCCATTGAAAAACGTCCAGAAATGTTTGAAGCTACTGACTGAATGAAAGGAGCTGGCATCTCACTCTCTTTGAATCTTCTTTATCATGCTAAGAGGAGCAGGAAAAAGCAAAAAATTTCAGAATTACACCTTGAAATGCGGATAAATTACTGTTTGTGCATTTACAATATTCATTGATTTTTTCCATTGAAAAACATCATGTTATTCATATACCAGAAATGTTTGAAGCTACTGACTGAATGAAAAGAGCTGGCATCTCACTCTCTTTGAATCTTCTTTATCATGCTAAGAGGAGCAGGAAAAAGCAAAAAATTTCAGAATTGCACCTTGCAATGTGGAGAAATTACTGTTTGTGCATTTACAATATTCATTGATTTTTGCCATTGAAAAACGTCCAGAAATGTTTGAAGCTACTGACTGAATGAAAGGAGCTGGCATCTCACTCTCTTTGAATCTTCTTTATCATGCCAAGAGGAGCAGGAAAAAGCAAAAAATTTCAGAATTGCACCTTGCAATGCGCAGAAATTACTGTTTGTGCATTTACAATATTCATTGATTTTTGCCATTGAAAAACATCATGTTATTCACATACCAGAAATGTTTGAAGCTACTAACTGAATGAAAAGAGCTGGCATCTCACTCTCTTTGAATCTTCTTTATCATGCTAAGAGGAGCAGGAAAAAGCAAAAAATTTCAGAATTGCACCTTGCAATGTGGAGAAATTACTGTTTGTGCATTTACAATATTCATTGATTTTTGCCATTGAAAAACGTCCAGAAATGTTTGAAGCTACTGACTGAATGAAAGGAGCTGGCATCTCACTCTCTTTGAATCTTCTTTATCATGCTAAGAGGAGCAGGAAAAAGCAAAAAATTTCAGAATTGCATCTTCTAATGCGGAGAAATTACTGTTTGTGCATTTACAATATTCATTGATTTTTGCCATTGAAAAACATTATGTTATTCATATACCAGAAATGTTTGAAGCTACTGACTGAATGAAAAGAGCTGGCATCTCACTCTCTTTGAATCTTCTTTATCATGCTAAGAGGAGCAGGAAAAAGCAAAAAATTTCAGAATTGCACCTTGCAATGTGGAGAAATTACTGTTTGTGCATTTACAATATTCATTGATTTTTGCCATTGAAAAACGTCCAGAAATGTTTGAAGCTACTGACTGAATGAAAGGAGCTGGCATCTCACTCTCTTTGAATCTTCTTTATCATGCTAAGAGGAGCAGGAAAAAGCAAAAAATTTCAGAATTGCATCTTCTAATGCGGAGAAATTACTGTTTGTGCATTTACAATATTCATTGATTTTTGCCATTGAAAAACATTATGTTATTCATATACCAGAAATGTTTGAAGCTACTGACTGAATGAAAAGAGCTGGCATCTCACTCTCTTTGAATCTTCTTTATCATGCTAAGAGGAGCAGGAAAAAGCAAAAAATTTCAGAATTGCACCTTGCAATGTGGAATAATTCCTGTTTGTGCATTTACAATATTCATTGATTTTTGCCATTGAAAAACATCCAGAAATGTTTGAAGCTACTGACTGACTGAAAGGAGCTGACATCTCACTCTCTTTGAATCTTTATCATGCTAAGAGGAGCAGGAAAAAGCAAAAAATTTCAGAATTGCACCTTGCAATGCGGAGAAATTACTGTTTGTGCATTTACAATATTCATTGATTTTTGCCATTGAAAAACATCATGTTATTCATATACCAGAAATATTTGAAGCTACTGACTGAATGAAAAGAGCTGGCATCTCACTCTCTTTGAATCTTCTTTATCATGCTAAGAGGAGCAGGAAAAAGCAAAAAATTTCAGAATTGCACCTTGCAATGTGGAGAAATTACTGTTTGTGCATTTACAATATTCATTGATTTTTGCCATTGAAAAACGTCTAGAAATGTTTGAAGCTACTGACTGAATGAAAGAAGCTGGCATCTCACTCTCTTTGAATCTTCTTTATCATGCTAAGAGGAGCAGGAAAAAGCAAAAAATTTCAGAATTGCACCTTGCAATGTGGAGAAATTACTGTTTGTGCATTTACAATATTCATTGATTTTTGCCATTGAAAAACGTCCAGAAATGTTTGAAGCTACTGACTGAATGAAAGGAGCTGGCATCTCACTCTCTTTGAATCTTCTTTATCATGCTAAGAGGAGCAGGAAAAAGCAAAAAATTTCAGAATTGCATCTTCTAATGCGGAGAAATTACTGTTTGTGCATTTACAATATTCATTGATTTTTGCCATTGAAAAACATTATGTTATTCATATACCAAAAATGTTTGAAGCTACTGACTGAATGAAAAGAGCTGGCATCTCACTCTCTTTGAATCTTCTTTATCATGCTAAGAGGAGCAGGAAAAAGCAAAAAATTTCAGAATTGCACCTTGCAATGTGGAGAAATTCCTGTTTGTGCATTTACAATATTCATTGATTTTTGCCATTGAAAAACATCCAGAAATGTTTGAAGCTACTGACTGAATGAAAGGAGCTGGCATCTCACTCTCTTTGAATCTTTATCATGCTAAGAGGAGCAGGAAAAAGCAAAAAATTTCAGAATTGCACCTTGCAATGCGGAGAAATTACTCTTTGTGCATTTACAATATTCATTGATTTTTGCCATTGAAAAACATCATGTTATTCATATACCAGAAATGTTTGAAGCTACTGACTGAATGAAAAGAGCTGGCATCTCACTCTCTTTGAATCTTCTTTATCATGCTAAGAGGAGCAGGAAAAAGCAAAAAATTTCAGAATTGCACCTTGCAATGTGGAGAAATTACTGTTTGTGCATTTACAATATTCATTGATTTTTGCCATTGAAAAACGTCCAGAAATGTTTGAAGCTACTGACTGAATGAAAGGAGCTGGCATCTCACTCTCTTTGAATCTTCTTTATCATGCTAAGAGGAGCAGGAAAAAGCAAAAAATTTCAGAATTGCATCTTCTAATGCGGAGAAATTACTGTTTGTGCATTTACAATATTCATTGATTTTTGCCATTGAAAAACATTATGTTATTCATATACCAGAAATGTTTGAAGCTACTGACTGAATGAAAAGAGCTGGCATCTCACTCTCTTTGAATCTTCTTTATCATGCTAAGAGGAGCAGGAAAAAGCAAAAAATTTCAGAATTGCACCTTGCAATGTGGAATAATTCCTGTTTGTGCATTTACAATATTCATTGATTTTTGCCATTGAAAAACATCCAGAAATGTTTGAAGCTACTGACTGACTGAAAGGAGCTGACATCTCACTCTCTTTGAATCTTTATCATGCTAAGAGGAGCAGGAAAAAGCAAAAAATTTCAGAATTGCACCTTGCAATGCGGAGAAATTACTGTTTGTGCATTTACAATATTCATTGATTTTTGCCATTGAAAAACATCATGTTATTCATATACCAGAAATATTTGAAGCTACTGACTGAATGAAAAGAGCTGGCATCTCACTCTCTTTGAATCTTCTTTATCATGCTAAGAGGAGCAGGAAAAAGCAAAAAATTTCAGAATTGCACCTTGCAATGTGGAGAAATTACTGTTTGTGCATTTACAATATTCATTGATTTTTGCCATTGAAAAACGTCTAGAAATGTTTGAAGCTACTGACTGAATGAAAGAAGCTGGCATCTCACTCTCTTTGAATCTTCTTTATCATGCTAAGAGGAGCAGGAAAAAGCAAAAAATTTCAGAATTGCACCTTGCAATGTGGAGAAATTACTGTTTGTGCATTTACAATATTCATTGATTTTTGCCATTGAAAAACGTCCAGAAATGTTTGAAGCTACTGACTGAATGAAAGGAGCTGGCATCTCACTCTCTTTGAATCTTCTTTATCATGCTAAGAGGAGCAGGAAAAAGCAAAAAATTTCAGAATTGCATCTTCTAATGCGGAGAAATTACTGTTTGTGCATTTACAATATTCATTGATTTTTGCCATTGAAAAACATTATGTTATTCATATACCAGAAATGTTTGAAGCTACTGACTGAATGAAAAGAGCTGGCATCTCACTCTCTTTGAATCTTCTTTATCATGCTAAGAGGAGCAGGAAAAAGCAAAAAATTTCAGAATTGCACCTTGCAATGTGGAATAATTCCTGTTTGTGCATTTACAATATTCATTGATTTTTGCCATTGAAAAACATCCAGAAATGTTTGAAGCTACTGACTGACTGAAAGGAGCTGACATCTCACTCTCTTTGAATCTTTATCATGCTAAGAGGAGCAGGAAAAAGCAAAAAATTTCAGAATTGCACCTTGCAATGCGGAGAAATTACTGTTTGTGCATTTACAATATTCATTGATTTTTGCCATTGAAAAACATCATGTTATTCATATACCAGAAATATTTGAAGCTACTGACTGAATGAAAAGAGCTGGCATCTCACTCTCTTTGAATCTTCTTTATCATGCTAAGAGGAGCAGGAAAAAGCAAAAAATTTCAGAATTGCACCTTGCAATGTGGAGAAATTACTGTTTGTGCATTTACAATATTCATTGATTTTTGCCATTGAAAAACGTCTAGAAATGTTTGAAGCTACTGACTGAATGAAAGAAGCTGGCATCTCACTCTCTTTGAATCTTCTTTATCATGCTAAGAGGAGCAGGAAAAAGCAAAAAATTTCAGAATTGCACCTTGCAATGTGGAGAAATTACTGTTTGTGCATTTACAATATTCATTGATTTTTGCCATTGAAAAACGTCCAGAAATGTTTGAAGCTACTGACTGAATGAAAGGAGCTGGCATCTCACTCTCTTTGAATCTTCTTTATCATGCTAAGAGGAGCAGGAAAAAGCAAAAAATTTCAGAATTGCATCTTCTAATGCGGAGAAATTACTGTTTGTGCATTTACAATATTCATTGATTTTTGCCATTGAAAAACATTATGTTATTCATATACCAGAAATGTTTGAAGCTACTGACTGAATGAAAAGAGCTGGCATCTCACTCTCTTTGAATCTTCTTTATCATGCTAAGAGGAGCAGGAAAAAGCAAAAAATTTCAGAATTGCACCTTGCAATGTGGAATAATTCCTGTTTGTGCATTTACAATATTCATTGATTTTTGCCATTGAAAAACATCCAGAAATGTTTGAAGCTACTGACTGACTGAAAGGAGCTGACATCTCACTCTCTTTGAATCTTTATCATGCTAAGAGGAGCAGGAAAAAGCAAAAAATTTCAGAATTGCACCTTGCAATGCGGAGAAATTACTGTTTGTGCATTTACAATATTCATTGATTTTTGCCATTGAAAAACATCATGTTATTCATATACCAGAAATATTTGAAGCTACTGACTGAATGAAAAGAGCTGGCATCTCACTCTCTTTGAATCTTCTTTATCATGCTAAGAGGAGCAGGAAAAAGCAAAAAATTTCAGAATTGCACCTTGCAATGTGGAGAAATTACTGTTTGTGCATTTACAATATTCATTGATTTTTGCCATTGAAAAACGTCTAGAAATGTTTGAAGCTACTGACTGAATGAAAGAAGCTGGCATCTCACTCTCTTTGAATCTTCTTTATCATGCTAAGAGGAGCAGGAAAAAGCAAAAAATTTCAGAATTGCACCTTGCAATGTGGAGAAATTACTGTTTGTGCATTTACAATATTCATTGATTTTTGCCATTGAAAAACGTCCAGAAATGTTTGAAGCTACTGACTGAATGAAAGGAGCTGGCATCTCACTCTCTTTGAATCTTCTTTATCATGCTAAGAGGAGCAGGAAAAAGCAAAAAATTTCAGAATTGCATCTTCTAATGCGGAGAAATTACTGTTTGTGCATTTACAATATTCATTGATTTTTGCCATTGAAAAACATTATGTTATTCATATACCAAAAATGTTTGAAGCTACTGACTGAATGAAAAGAGCTGGCATCTCACTCTCTTTGAATCTTCTTTATCATGCTAAGAGGAGCAGGAAAAAGCAAAAAATTTCAGAATTGCACCTTGCAATGTGGAGAAATTACTGTTTGTGCATTTACAATATTCATTGATTTTTGCCATTGAAAAACGTCCAGAAATGTTTGAAGCTACTGACTGAATGAAAGGAGCTGGCATCTCACTCTCTTTGAATCTTCTTTATCATGCTAAGAGGAGCAGGAAAAAGCAAAAAATTTCAGAATTGCATCTTCTAATGCGGAGAAATTACTCTTTGTGCATTTACAATATTCATTGATTTTTGCCATTGAAAAACATTATGTTATTCATATACCAGAAATGTTTGAAGCTACTGACTGAATGAAAAGAGCTGGCATCTCACTCTCTTTGAATCTTCTTTATCATGCTAAGAGGAGCAGGAAAAAGCAAAAAACTTCAGAATTGCACCTTGCAATGTGGAGAAATTCCTGTTTGTGCATTTACAATATTCATTGATTTTTGCCATTGAAAAACATCCAGAAATGTTTGAAGCTACTGACTGAATGAAAGGAGCTGGCATCTCACTCTCTTTGAATCTTTATCATGCTAAGAGGAGCAGGAAAAAGCAAAAAATTTCAGAATTGCACCTTGCAATGCGGAGAAATTACTCTTTGTGCATTTACAATATTCATTGATTTTTGCCATTGAAAAACATCATGTTATTCATATACCAGAAATGTTTGAAGCTACTGACTGAATGAAAAGAGCTGGCATCTCACTCTCTTTGAATCTTCTTTATCATGCTAAGAGGAGCAGGAAAAAGCAAAAAATTTCAGAATTGCACCTTGCAATGTGGAGAAATTACTGTTTGTGCATTTACAATATTCATTGATTTTTGCCATTGAAAAACGTCCAGAAATGTTTGAAGCTACTGACTGAATGAAAGAAGCTGGCATCTCACTCTCTTTGAATCTTCTTTATCATGCTAAGAGGAGCAGGAAAAAGCAAAAAATTTCAGAATTGCACCTTGCAATGTGGAGAAATTACTGTTTGTGCATTTCCAATATTCATTGATTTTTGCCATTGAAAAACGTCCAGAAATGTTTGAAGCTGCTGACTGAATGAAAGGAGCTGGCATCTCACTCTCTTTGAATCTTCTTTATCATGCTAAGAGGAGCAGGAAAAAGCAAAAAATTTCAGAATTGCACCTTGCAATGTGGAGAAATTACTGTTTGTGTATTTACAATATTCATTGATTTTTGCCATTGAAAAACATCATGTTATTCATATACCAGAAATGTTTGAAGCTACTGACTGAATGAAAAGAACTGGCATCTCACTCTCTTTGAATCTTCTTTATCATGCTAAGCGGAGCAGGAAAAAGCAAAAAAATTCAGAATTGCACCTTGCAATGTGGAGAAATTACTGTTTGTGCATTTACAATATTCATTGATTTTTGCCATTGAAAAACGTCCAGAAATGTTTGAAGCTAATGACTGAATGAAAGGAGCTGGCAGCTCACTCTCTTTGAATCTTCTTTATCATGCTAAGAGGAGCAGGAAAAAGCAAAAAATTTCAGAATTGCACCTTGCAATGCGGAGAAATTACTGTTTGTGCATTTACAATATTCATTGATTTTTGCCATTGAAAAACATCATGTAATTCATATACCAGAATTGTTTGAAGCTACTAACTGAATGAAAAGAGCTGGCATCTCACTCTCTTTGAATCTTCTTTATTATGCTAAGAGTAGCAGGAAAAAGCAAAAAATTTCAGAATTGCACCTTGCAATGTGGAGAAATTACTGTTTGTGCATTTACAATATTCATTGATTTTTGCCATTGAAAAACGTCCAGAAATGTTTGAAGCTACTGACTGAATGAAAGGAGCTGGCATCTCACTCTCTTTGAATCTTCTTTATCATGCTAAGAGGAGCAGGAAAAAGCAAAAAATTTCAGAATTGCATCTTCTAATGCGGAGAAATTACTGTTTGTGCATTTACAATATTCATTGATTTTTGCCATTGAAAAACATTATGTTATTCATATACCAGAAATGTTTGAAGCTACTGACTGAATGAAAAGAGCTGGCATCTCACTCTCTTTGAATCTTCTTTATCATGCTAAGAGGAGCAGGAAAAAGCAAAAAATTTCAGAATTGCACCTTGCAATGTGGAGAAATTCCTGTTTGTGCATTTACAATATTAATTGATTTTTGCCATTGAAAAACATCCAGAAATGTTTGAAGCTACTGACTGAATGAAAGGAGCTGGCATCTCACTCTCTTTGAATCTTTATCATGCTAAGAGGAGCAGGAAAAAGCAAAAAATTTCAGAATTGCACCTTGCAATGCGGAGAAATTACTGTTTGTGCATTTACAATATTCATTGATTTTTGCCATTGAAAAACATCATGTTATTCATATACCAGAAATGTTTGAAGCTACTGACGGAATGAAAAGAGCTGGCATCTCACTCTCTTTGAATCTTCTTTATCATGCTAAGAGGAGCAGGAAAAAGCAAAAAATTTCAGAATTGCACCTTGCAATGTGGAGAAATTACTGTTTGTGCATTTACAATATTCATTGATTTTTGCCATTGAAAAACGTCCAGAAATGTTTGAAGCTACTGACTGAATGAAAGGAGCTGGCATCTCACTCTCTTTGAATCTTCTTTATCATGCTAAGAGGAGCAGGAAAAAGCAAAAAATTTCAGAATTGCACCTTGCAATGTGGAGAAATTACTGTTTGTGCATTTACAATATTCATTGATTTTTGCCATTGAAAAACGTCCAGAAATGTTTGAAGCTACTGACTGAATGAAAGGAGCTGGCATCTCACTCTCTTTGAATCTTCTTTATCATGCTAAGAGGAGCAGGAAAAAGCAAACAATTTCAGAATTGCACCTTGCAATGCGGAGAAATTACTGTTTGTGCATTTACAATATTCATTGATTTTTGCCATTGAAAAACATCATGTTATTCATATACCAGAAATGTTTGAAGCCACTGACTGAATGAAAAGAGCTGGCATCTCACTCTCTTTGAATCTTCTTTATCATGCTAAGAGGAGCAGGAAAAAGCAAAAAATTTCAGAATTGCACCTTGCAATGTGGAGAAATTACTGTTTGTGCATTTACAATATTCATTGATTTTTGCCATTGAAAAATGTCCAGAAATGTTTGAAGCTACTGACTAAATGAAAGAAGCTGGCATCTCACTCTCTTTGAATCTTCTTTATCATGCTAAGAGGAGCAGGAAAAAGCAAAAAATTTCAGAATTGCACCTTGCAATGTGGAGAAATTACTGTTTGTGCATTTACAATATTCATTGATTTTTGCCATTGAAAAACGTCCAGAAATGTTTGAAGCTACTGACTGAATGAAAGGAGCTGGCATCTCACTCTCTTTGAATCTTCTTTATCATGCAAAGAGGAGCAGGAAAAAGCAAAAAATTTCAGAATTGCATCTTCTAATGCGGAGAAATTACTGTTTGTGCATTTACAATATTCATTGATTTTTGCCATTGAAAAACATTATGTTATTCATATACCAGAAATGTTTGAAGCTACTGACTGAATGAAAAGAGCTGGCATCCCACTCTCTTTGAATCTTCTTTATCATGCTAAGAGGAGCAGGAAAAAGCAAAAAATTTCAGAATTGCACCTTGCAATGTGGAGAAATTCCTGTTTGTGCATTTACAATATTCATTGATTTTTGCCATTGAAAAACATCCAGAAATGTTTGAAGCTACTGACTGAATGAAAGGAGCTGGCATTTCACTCTCTTTGAATCTTTATCATGCTAAGAGGAGCAGGAAAAAGCAAAAAATTTCAGAATTGCACCTTGCAATGCGGAGAAATTACTGTTTGTGCATTTACAATATTCATTGATTTTTGCCATTGAAAAACATCATGTTATTCATATACCAGAAATGTTTGAAGCTACTGACGGAATGAAAAGAGCTGGCATCTCACTCTCTTTGAATCTTCTTTATCATGCTAAGAGGAGCAGGAAAAAGCAAAAAATTTCAGAATTGCACCTTGCAATGTGGAGAAATTACTGTTTGTGCATTTACAATATTCATTGATTTTTGCCATTGAAAAACGTCCAGAAATGTTTGAAGCTACTGACTGAATGAAAGGAGCTGGCATCTCACTCTCTTTGAATCTTCTTTTTCATGCTAAGAGGAGCAGGAAAAAGCAAAAAATTTCAGAATTGCACCTTGCAATGTGGAGAAATTACTGTTTGTGCATTTACAATATTCATTGATTTTTGCCATTGAAAAACGTCCAGAAATGTTTGAAGCTACTGACTGAATGAAAGGAGCTGGCATCTCACTCTCTTTGAATCTTCTTTATCATGCTAAGAGGAGCAGGAAAAAGCAAAAAATTTCAGAATTGCACCTTGCAATGCGGAGAAATTACTGTTTGTGTATTTACAATATTCATTGATTTTTGCCATTGAAAAACATCATGTTATTCATATACCAGAAATGTTTGAAGCTACTGACTGAATGAAAAGAACTGGCATCTCACTCTCTTTGAATCTTCTTTAACATGCTAAGCGGAGCAGGAAAAAGCAAAAAATTTCAGAATTGCACCTTGCAATGTGGAGAAATTACTGTTTGTGCATTTACAATATTCATTGATTTTTGCCTTTGAAAAACGTCCAGAAATGTTTGAAGCTACTGACTGAATGAAAGGAGCTGGCATCTCACTCTCTTTGAATCTTCTTTATCATGCTAAGAGGAGCAGGAAAAAGCAAATAATTTCAGAATTGCACCTTGCAATGCGGAGAAATTACTGTTTGTGCATTTACAATATTCATTGATTTTTGCCATTGAAAAACATCATGTTATTCATATACCAGAAATGTTTGAAGCTACTGACTGAATGAAAAGAGCTGGCATCTCACTCTCTTTGAATCTTCTTTATCATGCTAAGAGGAGCAGGAAAAAGCAAAAAATTTCAGAATTGCACCTTGCAATGTGGAGAAATTACTGTTTGTGCATTTATAATATTCATTGATTTTTGCCATTGAAAAACGTCCAGAAATGTTTGAAGCTACTGACTGAATGAAAAGAGCTGGCATCTCACTCTCTTTGAATCTTCTTTATCATGCTAAGAGGAGCAGGAAAAAGCAAAAAATTTCAGAATTACACCTTGAAATGCGGATAAATTACTGTTTGTGCATTTACAATATTCATTGATTTTTTCCATTGAAAAACATCATGTTATTCATATACCAGAAATGTTTGAAGCTACTGACTGAATGAAAAGAGCTGGCATCTCACTCTCTTTGAATCTTCTTTATCATGCTAAGAGGAGCAGGAAAAAGAAAAAAATTTCAGAATTGCACCTTGCAATGTGGAGAAATTACTGTTTGTGCATTTACAATATTCATTGATTTTTGCCATTGAAAAACATCATGTTATTCACATACCAGAAATGTTTGAAGCTACTAACTGAATGAAAAGAGCTGGCATCTCACTCTCTTTGAATCTTCTTTATCATGCTAAGAGGAGCAGGAAAAAGCAAAAAATTTCAGAATTGCACCTTGCAATGTGGAGAAATTACTGTTTGTGCATTTACAATATTCATTGATTTTTGCCATTGAAAAACGTCCAGAAATGTTTGAAGCTACTGACTGAATGAAAGGAGCTGGCATCTCACTCTCTTTGAATCTTCTTTATCATGCTAAGAGGAGCAGGAAAAAGCAAAAAATTTCAGAATTGCATCTTCTAATGCGGAGAAATTACTGTTTGTGCATTTACAATATTCATTGATTTTTGCCATTGAAAAACATTATGTTATTCATATACCAGAAATGTTTGAAGCTACTGACTGAATGAAAAGAGCTGGCATCTCACTCTCTTTGAATCTTCTTTATCATGCTAAGAGGAGCAGGAAAAAGCAAAAAATTTCAGAATTGCACCTTGCAATGTGGAGAAATTCCTGTTTGTGCATTTACAATATTCATTGATTTTTGCCATTGAAAAACATCCAGAAATGTTTGAAGCTACTGACTGAATGAAAGGAGCTGGCATCTCACTCTCTTTGAATCTTTATCATGCTAAGAGGAGCAGGAAAGAGCAAAAAATTTCAGAATTGCACCTTGCAATGCGGAGAAATTACTGTTTGTGCATTTACAATATTCATTGATTTTTGCCATTGAAAAACATCATGTTATTCATATACCAGAAATGTTTGAAGCTACTGACTGAATGAAAAGAGCTGGCATCTCACTCTCTTTGAATCTTCTTTATCATGCTAAGAGGAGCAGGAAAAAGCAAAAAATTTCAGAATTGCACCTTGCAATGTGGAGAAATTACTGTTTGTGCATTTATAATATTCATTGATTTTTGCCATTGAAAAACTTCCAGAAATGTTTGAAGCTACTGACTGAATGAAAAGAGCTGGCATCTCACTCTCTTTGAATCTTCTTTATCATGCTAAGAGGAGCAGGAAAAAGCAAAAAATTTCAGAATTACACCTTGAAATGCGGATAAATTACTGTTTGTGCATTTACAATATTCATTGATTTTTTCCATTGAAAAACATTATGTTATTCATATACCAAAAATGTTTGAAGCTACTGACTGAATGAAAAGAGCTGGCATCTCACTCTCTTTGAATCTTCTTTATCATGCTAAGAGGAGCAGGAAAAAGCAAAAAATTTCAGAATTGCACCTTGCAATGTGGAGAAATTACTGTTTGTGCATTTACAATATTCATTGATTTTTGCCATTGAAAAACGTCCAGAAATGTTTGAAGCTACTGACTGAATGAAAGGAGCTGGCATCTCACTCTCTTTGAATCTTCTTTATCATGCTAAGAGGAGCAGGAAAAAGCAAAAAATTTCAGAATTGCATCTTCTAATGCGGAGAAATTACTCTTTGTGCATTTACAATATTCATTGATTTTTGCCATTGAAAAACATTATGTTATTCATATACCAGAAATGTTTGAAGCTACTGACTGAATGAAAAGAGCTGGCATCTCACTCTCTTTGAATCTTCTTTATCATGCTAAGAGGAGCAGGAAAAAGCAAAAAATTTCAGAATTGCACCTTGCAATGTGGAGAAATTCCTGTTTGTGCATTTACAATATTCATTGATTTTTGCCATTGAAAAACATCCAGAAATGTTTGAAGCTACTGACTGAATGAAAGGAGCTGGCATCTCACTCTCTTTGAATCTTTATCATGCTAAGAGGAGCAGGAAAAAGCAAAAAATTTCAGAATTGCACCTTGCAATGCGGAGAAATTACTCTTTGTGCATTTACAATATTCATTGATTTTTGCCATTGAAAAACATCATGTTATTCATATACCAGAAATGTTTGAAGCTACTGACTGAATGAAAAGAGCTGGCATCTCACTCTCTTTGAATCTTCTTTATCATGCTAAGAGGAGCAGGAAAAAGCAAAAAATTTCAGAATTGCACCTTGCAATGTGGAGAAATTACTGTTTGTGCATTTACAATATTCATTGATTTTTGCCATTGAAAAACGTCCAGAAATGTTTGAAGCTACTGACTGAATGAAAGAAGCTGGCATCTCACTCTCTTTGAATCTTCTTTATCATGCTAAGAGGAGCAGGAAAAAGCAAAAAATTTCAGAATTGCACCTTGCAATGTGGAGAAATTACTGTTTGTGCATTTACAATATTCATTGATTTTTGCCATTGAAAAACGTCCAGAAATGTTTGAAGCTGCGGACTGAATGAAAGGAGCTGGCATCTCACTCTCTTTGAATCTTCTTTATCATGCTAAGAGGAGCAGGAAAAAGCAAAAAATTTCAGAATTGCACCTTGCAATGTGGAGAAATTACTGTTTGTGTATTTACAATATTCATTGATTTTTGCCATTGAAAAACATCATGTTATTCATATACCAGAAATGTTTGAAGCTACTGACTGAATGAAAAGAACTGGCATCTCACTCTCTTTGAATCTTCTTTATCATGCTAAGCGGAGCAGGAAAAAGCAAAAAAATTCAGAATTGCACCTTGCAATGTGGAGAAATTACTGTTTGTGCATTTACAATATTCATTGATTTTTGCCATTGAAAAACGTCCAGAAATGTTTGAAGCTAATGACTGAATGAAAGGAGCTGGCAGCTCACTCTCTTTGAATCTTCTTTATCATGCTAAGAGGAGCAGGAAAAAGCAAAAAATTTCAGAATTGCACCTTGCAATGCGGAGAAATTACTGTTTGTGCATTTACAATATTCATTGATTTTTGCCATTGAAAAACATCATGTAATTCATATACCAGAATTGTTTGAAGCTACTAACTGAATGAAAAGAGCTGGCATCTCACTCTCTTTGAATCTTCTTTATTATGCTAAGAGTAGCAGGAAAAAGCAAAAAATTTCAGAATTGCACCTTGCAATGTGGAGAAATTACTGTTTGTGCATTTACAATATTCATTGATTTTTGCCATTGAAAAACGTCCAGAAATGTTTGAAGCTACTGACTGAATGAAAGGAGCTGGCATCTCACTCTCTTTGAATCTTCTTTATCATGCTAAGAGGAGCAGGAAAAAGCAAAAAATTTCAGAATTGCATCTTCTAATGCGGAGAAATTACTGTTTGTGCATTTACAATATTCATTGATTTTTGCCATTGAAAAACATTATGTTATTCATATACCAGAAATGTTTGAAGCTACTGACTGAATGAAAAGAGCTGGCATCTCACTCTCTTTGAATCTTCTTTATCATGCTAAGAGGAGCAGGAAAAAGCAAAAAATTTCAGAATTGCACCTTGCAATGTGGAGAAATTCCTGTTTGTGCATTTACAATATTAATTGATTTTTGCCATTGAAAAACATCCAGAAATGTTTGAAGCTACTGACTGAATGAAAGGAGCTGGCATCTCACTCTCTTTGAATCTTTATCATGCTAAGAGGAGCAGGAAAAAGCAAAAAATTTCAGAATTGCACCTTGCAATGCGGAGAAATTACTGTTTGTGCATTTACAATATTCATTGATTTTTGCCATTGAAAAACATCATGTTATTCATATACCAGAAATGTTTGAAGCTACTGACGGAATGAAAAGAGCTGGCATCTCACTCTCTTTGAATCTTCTTTATCATGCTAAGAGGAGCAGGAAAAAGCAAAAAATTTCAGAATTGCACCTTGCAATGTGGAGAAATTACTGTTTGTGCATTTACAATATTCATTGATTTTTGCCATTGAAAAACGTCCAGAAATGTTTGAAGCTACTGACTGAATGAAAGGAGCTGGCATCTCACTCTCTTTGAATCTTCTTTATCATGCTAAGAGGAGCAGGAAAAAGCAAAAAATTTCAGAATTGCACCTTGCAATGTGGAGAAATTACTGTTTGTGCATTTACAATATTCATTGATTTTTGCCATTGAAAAACGTCCAGAAATGTTTGAAGCTACTGACTGAATGAAAGGAGCTGGCATCTCACTCTCTTTGAATCTTCTTTATCATGCTAAGAGGAGCAGGAAAAAGCAAAAAATTTCAGAATTGCACCTTGCAATGCGGAGAAATTACTGTTTGTGTATTTACAATATTCATTGATTTTTGCCATTGAAAAACATCATGTTATTCATATACCAGAAATGTTTGAAGCTACTGACTGAATGAAAAGAACTGGCATCTCACTCTCTTTGAATCTTCTTTAACATGCTAAGCGGAGCAGGAAAAAGCAAAAAATTTCAGAATTGCACCTTGCAATGTGGAGAAATTACTGTTTGTGCATTTTCAATATTCATTGATTTTTGCCATTGAAAAACGTCCAGAAATGTTTGAAGCTACTGACTGAATGAAAGGAGCTGGCATCTCACTCTCTTTGAATCTTCTTTATCATGCTAAGAGGAGCAGGAAAAAGCAAACAATTTCAGAATTGCACCTTGCAATGCGGAGAAATTACTGTTTGTGCATTTACAATATTCATTGATTTTTGCCATTGAAAAACATCATGTTATTCATATACCAGAAATGTTTGAAGCCACTGACTGAATGAAAAGAGCTGGCATCTCACTCTCTTTGAATCTTCTTTATCATGCTAAGAGGAGCAGGAAAAAGCAAAAAATTTCAGAATTGCACCTTGCAATGTGGAGAAATTACTGTTTGTGCATTTACAATATTCATTGATTTTTGCCATTGAAAAACGTCCAGAAATGTTTGAAGCTACTGACTAAATGAAAGAAGCTGGCATCTCACTCTCTTTGAATCTTCTTTATCATGCTAAGAGGAGCAGGAAAAAGCAAAAAATTTCAGAATTGCACCTTGCAATGTGGAGAAATTACTGTTTGTGCATTTACAATATTCATTGATTTTTGCCATTGAAAAACGTCCAGAAATGTTTGAAGCTACTGACTGAATGAAAGGAGCTGGCATCTCACTCTCTTTGAATCTTCTTTATCATGCAAAGAGGAGCAGGAAAAAGCAAAAAATTTCAGAATTGCATCTTCTAATGCGGAGAAATTACTGTTTGTGCATTTACAATATTCATTGATTTTTGCCATTGAAAAACATTATGTTATTCATATACCAGAAATGTTTGAAGCTACTGACTGAATGAAAAGAGCTGGCATCTCACTCTCTTTGAATCTTCTTTATCATGCTAAGAGGAGCAGGAAAAAGCAAAAAATTTCAGAATTGCACCTTGCAATGTGGAATAATTCCTGTTTGTGCATTTACAATATTCATTGATTTTTGCCATTGAAAAACATCCAGAAATGTTTGAAGCTACTGACTGACTGAAAGGAGCTGACATCTCACTCTCTTTGAATCTTTATCATGCTAAGAGGAGCAGGAAAAAGCAAAAAATTTCAGAATTGCACCTTGCAATGCGGAGAAATTACTGTTTGTGCATTTACAATATTCATTGATTTTTGCCATTGAAAAACATCATGTTATTCATATACCAGAAATATTTGAAGCTACTGACTGAATGAAAAGAGCTGGCATCTCACTCTCTTTGAATCTTCTTTATCATGCTAAGAGGAGCAGGAAAAAGCAAAAAATTTCAGAATTGCACCTTGCAATGTGGAGAAATTACTGTTTGTGCATTTACAATATTCATTGATTTTTGCCATTGAAAAACGTCTAGAAATGTTTGAAGCTACTGACTGAATGAAAGAAGCTGGCATCTCACTCTCTTTGAATCTTCTTTATCATGCTAAGAGGAGCAGGAAAAAGCAAAAAATTTCAGAATTGCACCTTGCAATGTGGAGAAATTACTGTTTGTGCATTTACAATATTCATTGATTTTTGCCATTGAAAAACGTCCAGAAATGTTTGAAGCTACTGACTGAATGAAAGGAGCTGGCATCTCACTCTCTTTGAATCTTCTTTATCATGCTAAGAGGAGCAGGAAAAAGCAAAAAATTTCAGAATTGCATCTTCTAATGCGGAGAAATTACTGTTTGTGCATTTACAATATTCATTGATTTTTGCCATTGAAAAACATTATGTTATTCATATACCAGAAATGTTTGAAGCTACTGACTGAATGAAAAGAGCTGGCATCTCACTCTCTTTGAATCTTCTTTATCATGCTAAGAGGAGCAGGAAAAAGCAAAAAATTTCAGAATTGCACCTTGCAATGTGGAATAATTCCTGTTTGTGCATTTACAATATTCATTGATTTTTGCCATTGAAAAACATCCAGAAATGTTTGAAGCTACTGACTGACTGAAAGGAGCTGACATCTCACTCTCTTTGAATCTTTATCATGCTAAGAGGAGCAGGAAAAAGCAAAAAATTTCAGAATTGCACCTTGCAATGCGGAGAAATTACTGTTTGTGCATTTACAATATTCATTGATTTTTGCCATTGAAAAACATCATGTTATTCATATACCAGAAATATTTGAAGCTACTGACTGAATGAAAAGAGCTGGCATCTCACTCTCTTTGAATCTTCTTTATCATGCTAAGAGGAGCAGGAAAAAGCAAAAAATTTCAGAATTGCACCTTGCAATGTGGAGAAATTACTGTTTGTGCATTTACAATATTCATTGATTTTTGCCATTGAAAAACGTCTAGAAATGTTTGAAGCTACTGACTGAATGAAAGAAGCTGGCATCTCACTCTCTTTGAATCTTCTTTATCATGCTAAGAGGAGCAGGAAAAAGCAAAAAATTTCAGAATTGCACCTTGCAATGTGGAGAAATTACTGTTTGTGCATTTACAATATTCATTGATTTTTGCCATTGAAAAACGTCCAGAAATGTTTGAAGCTACTGACTGAATGAAAGGAGCTGGCATCTCACTCTCTTTGAATCTTCTTTATCATGCTAAGAGGAGCAGGAAAAAGCAAAAAATTTCAGAATTGCATCTTCTAATGCGGAGAAATTACTGTTTGTGCATTTACAATATTCATTGATTTTTGCCATTGAAAAACATTATGTTATTCATATACCAGAAATGTTTGAAGCTACTGACTGAATGAAAAGAGCTGGCATCTCACTCTCTTTGAATCTTCTTTATCATGCTAAGAGGAGCAGGAAAAAGCAAAAAATTTCAGAATTGCACCTTGCAATGTGGAATAATTCCTGATTGTGCATTTACAATATTCATTGATTTTTGCCATTGAAAAACATCCAGAAATGTTTGAAGCTACTGACTGACTGAAAGGAGCTGACATCTCACTCTCTTTGAATCTTTATCATGCTAAGAGGAGCAGGAAAAAGCAAAAAATTTCAGAATTGCACCTTGCAATGCGGAGAAATTACTGTTTGTGCATTTACAATATTCATTGATTTTTGCCATTGAAAAACATCATGTTATTCATATACCAGAAATATTTGAAGCTACTGACTGAATGAAAAGAGCTGGCATCTCACTCTCTTTGAATCTTCTTTATCATGCTAAGAGGAGCAGGAAAAAGCAAAAAATTTCAGAATTGCACCTTGCAATGTGGAGAAATTACTGTTTGTGCATTTACAATATTCATTGATTTTTGCCATTGAAAAACGTCTAGAAATGTTTGAAGCTACTGACTGAATGAAAGAAGCTGGCATCTCACTCTCTTTGAATCTTCTTTATCATGCTAAGAGGAGCAGGAAAAAGCAAAAAATTTCAGAATTGCACCTTGCAATGTGGAGAAATTACTGTTTGTGCATTTACAATATTCATTGATTTTTGCCATTGAAAAACGTCCAGAAATGTTTGAAGCTACTGACTGAATGAAAGGAGCTGGCATCTCACTCTCTTTGAATCTTCTTTATCATGCTAAGAGGAGCAGGAAAAAGCAAAAAATTTCAGAATTGCATCTTCTAATGCGGAGAAATTACTGTTTGTGCATTTACAATATTCATTGATTTTTGCCATTGAAAAACATTATGTTATTCATATACCAAAAATGTTTGAAGCTACTGACTGAATGAAAAGAGCTGGCATCTCACTCTCTTTGAATCTTCTTTATCATGCTAAGAGGAGCAGGAAAAAGCAAAAAATTTCAGAATTGCACCTTGCAATGTGGAGAAATTACTGTTTGTGCATTTACAATATTCATTGATTTTTGCCATTGAAAAACGTCCAGAAATGTTTGAAGCTACTGACTGAATGAAAGGAGCTGGCATCTCACTCTCTTTGAATCTTCTTTATCATGCTAAGAGGAGCAGGAAAAAGCAAAAAATTTCAGAATTGCATCTTCTAATGCGGAGAAATTACTCTTTGTGCATTTACAATATTCATTGATTTTTGCCATTGAAAAACATTATGTTATTCATATACCAGAAATGTTTGAAGCTACTGACTGAATGAAAAGAGCTGGCATCTCACTCTCTTTGAATCTTCTTTATCATGCTAAGAGGAGCAGGAAAAAGCAAAAAACTTCAGAATTGCACCTTGCAATGTGGAGAAATTCCTGTTTGTGCATTTACAATATTCATTGATTTTTGCCATTGAAAAACATCCAGAAATGTTTGAAGCTACTGACTGAATGAAAGGAGCTGGCATCTCACTCTCTTTGAATCTTTATCATGCTAAGAGGAGCAGGAAAAAGCAAAAAATTTCAGAATTGCACCTTGCAATGCGGAGAAATTACTCTTTGTGCATTTACAATATTCATTGATTTTTGCCATTGAAAAACATCATGTTATTCATATACCAGAAATGTTTGAAGCTACTGACTGAATGAAAAGAGCTGGCATCTCACTCTCTTTGAATCTTCTTTATCATGCTAAGAGGAGCAGGAAAAAGCAAAAAATTTCAGAATTGCACCTTGCAATGTGGAGAAATTACTGTTTGTGCATTTACAATATTCATTGATTTTTGCCATTGAAAAACGTCCAGAAATGTTTGAAGCTACTGACTGAATGAAAGAAGCTGGCATCTCACTCTCTTTGAATCTTCTTTATCATGCTAAGAGGAGCAGGAAAAAGCAAAAAATTTCAGAATTGCACCTTGCAATGTGGAGAAATTACTGTTTGTGCATTTACAATATTCATTGATTTTTGCCATTGAAAAACGTCCAGAAATGTTTGAAGCTGCTGACTGAATGAAAGGAGCTGGCATCTCACTCTCTTTGAATCTTCTTTATCATGCTAAGAGGAGCAGGAAAAAGCAAAAAATTTCAGAATTGCACCTTGCAATGTGGAGAAATTACTGTTTGTGTATTTACAATATTCATTGATTTTTGCCATTGAAAAACATCATGTTATTCATATACCAGAAATGTTTGAAGCTACTGACTGAATGAAAAGAACTGGCATCTCACTCTCTTTGAATCTTCTTTATCATGCTAAGCGGAGCAGGAAAAAGCAAAAAAATTCAGAATTGCACCTTGCAATGTGGAGAAATTACTGTTTGTGCATTTACAATATTCATTGATTTTTGCCATTGAAAAACGTCCAGAAATGTTGGAAGCTAATGACTGAATGAAAGGAGCTGGCAGCTCACTCTCTTTGAATCTTCTTTATCATGCTAAGAGGAGCAGGAAAAAGCAAAAAATTTCAGAATTGCACCTTGCAATGCGGAGAAATTACTGTTTGTGCATTTACAATATTCATTGATTTTTGCCATTGAAAAACATCATGTAATTCATATACCAGAATTGTTTGAAGCTACTAACTGAATGAAAAGAGCTGGCATCTCACTCTCTTTGAATCTTCTTTATTATGCTAAGAGTAGCAGGAAAAAGCAAAAAATTTCAGAATTGCACCTTGCAATGTGGAGAAATTACTGTTTGTGCATTTACAATATTCATTGATTTTTGCCATTGAAAAACGTCCAGAAATGTTTGAAGCTACTGACTGAATGAAAGGAGCTGGCATCTCACTCTCTTTGAATCTTCTTTATCATGCTAAGAGGAGCAGGAAAAAGCAAAAAATTTCAGAATTGCATCTTCTAATGCGGAGAAATTACTGTTTGTGCATTTACAATATTCATTGATTTTTGCCATTGAAAAACATTATGTTATTCATATACCAGAAATGTTTGAAGCTACTGACTGAATGAAAAGAGCTGGCATCTCACTCTCTTTGAATCTTCTTTATCATGCTAAGAGGAGCAGGAAAAAGCAAAAAATTTCAGAATTGCACCTTGCAATGTGGAGAAATTCCTGTTTGTGCATTTACAATATTAATTGATTTTTGCCATTGAAAAACATCCAGAAATGTTTGAAGCTACTGACTGAATGAAAGGAGCTGGCATCTCACTCTCTTTGAATCTTTATCATGCTAAGAGGAGCAGGAAAAAGCAAAAAATTTCAGAATTGCACCTTGCAATGCGGAGAAATTACTGTTTGTGCATTTACAATATTCATTGATTTTTGCCATTGAAAAACATCATGTTATTCATATACCAGAAATGTTTGAAGCTACTGACGGAATGAAAAGAGCTGGCATCTCACTCTCTTTGAATCTTCTTTATCATGCTAAGAGGAGCAGGAAAAAGCAAAAAATTTCAGAATTGCACCTTGCAATGTGGAGAAATTACTGTTTGTGCATTTACAATATTCATTGATTTTTGCCATTGAAAAACGTCCAGAAATGTTTGAAGCTACTGACTGAATGAAAGGAGCTGGCATCTCACTCTCTTTGAATCTTCTTTATCATGCTAAGAGGAGCAGGAAAAAGCAAAAAATTTCAGAATTGCACCTTGCAATGTGGAGAAATTACTGTTTGTGCATTTACAATATTCATTGATTTTTGCCATTGAAAAACGTCCAGAAATGTTTGAAGCTACTGACTGAATGAAAGGAGCTGGCATCTCACTCTCTTTGAATCTTCTTTATCATGCTAAGAGGAGCAGGAAAAAGCAAAAAATTTCAGAATTGCACCTTGCAATGCGGAGAAATTACTGTTTGTGTATTTACAATATTCATTGATTTTTGCCATTGAAAAACATCATGTTATTCATATACCAGAAATGTTTGAAGCTACTGACTGAATGAAAAGAACTGGCATCTCACTCTCTTTGAATCTTCTTTAACATGCTAAGCGGAGCAGGAAAAAGCAAAAAATTTCAGAATTGCACCTTGCAATGTGGAGAAATTACTGTTTGTGCATTTTCAATATTCATTGATTTTTGCCATTGAAAAACGTCCAGAAATGTTTGAAGCTACTGACTGAATGAAAGGAGCTGGCATCTCACTCTCTTTGAATCTTCTTTATCATGCTAAGAGGAGCAGGAAAAAGCAAACAATTTCAGAATTGCACCTTGCAATGCGGAGAAATTACTGTTTGTGCATTTACAATATTCATTGATTTTTGCCATTGAAAAACATCATGTTATTCATATACCAGAAATGTTTGAAGCCACTGACTGAATGAAAAGAGCTGGCATCTCACTCTCTTTGAATCTTCTTTATCATGCTAAGAGGAGCAGGAAAAAGCAAAAAATTTCAGAATTGCACCTTGCAATGTGGAGAAATTACTGTTTGTGCATTTACAATATTCATTGATTTTTGCCATTGAAAAACGTCCAGAAATGTTTGAAGCTACTGACTAAATGAAAGAAGCTGGCATCTCACTCTCTTTGAATCTTCTTTATCATGCTAAGAGGAGCAGGAAAAAGTAAAAAATTTCAGAATTGCACCTTGCAATGTGGAGAAATTACTGTTTGTGCATTTACAATATTCATTGATTTTTGCCATTGAAAAACGTCCAGAAATGTTTGAAGCTACTGACTGAATGAAAGGAGCTGGCATCTCACTCTCTTTGAATCTTCTTTATCATGCAAAGAGGAGCAGGAAAAAGCAAAAAATTTCAGAATTGCATCTTCTAATGCGGAGAAATTACTGTTTGTGCATTTACAATATTCATTGATTTTTGCCATTGAAAAACATTATGTTATTCATATACCAGAAATGTTTGAAGCTACTGACTGAATGAAAAGAGCTGGCATCCCACTCTCTTTGAATCTTCTTTATCATGCTAAGAGGAGCAGGAAAAAGCAAAAAATTTCAGAATTGCACATTGCAATGTGGAGAAATTCCTGTTTGTGCATTTACAATATTCATTGATTTTTGCCATTGAAAAACGTCCAGAAATGTTTGAAGCTACTGACTGAATGAAAGGAGCTGGCATTTCACTCTCTTTGAATCTTTATCATGCTAAGAGGAGCAGGAAAAAGCAAAAAATTTCAGAATTGCACCTTGCAATGCGGAGAAATTACTGTTTGTGCATTTACAATATTCATTGATTTTTGCCATTGAAAAACATCATGTTATTCATATACCAGAAATGTTTGAAGCTACTGACGGAATGAAAAGAGCTGGCATCTCACTCTCTTTGAATCTTCTTTATCATGCTAAGAGGAGCAGGAAAAAGCAAAAAATTTCAGAATTGCACCTTGCAATGTGGAGAAATTACTGTTTGTGCATTTACAATATTCATTGATTTTTGCCATTGAAAAACGTCCAGAAATGTTTGAAGCTACTGACTGAATGAAAGGAGCTGGCATCTCACTCTCTTTGAATCTTCTTTTTCATGCTAAGAGGAGCAGGAAAAAGCAAAAAATTTCAGAATTGCACCTTGCAATGCGGAGAAATTACTGTTTGTGTATTTACAATATTCATTGATTTTTGCCATTGAAAAACATCATGTTATTCATATACCAGAAATGTTTGAAGCTACTGACTGAATGAAAAGAACTGGCATCTCACTCTCTTTGAATCTTCTTTAACATGCTAAGCGGAGCAGGAAAAAGCAAAAAATTTCAGAATTGCACCTTGCAATGTGGAGAAATTACTGTTTGTGCATTTACAATATTCATTGATTTTTGCCTTTGAAAAACGTCCAGAAATGTTTGAAGCTACTGACTGAATGAAAGGAGCTGGCATCTCACTCTCTTTGAATCTTCTTTATCATGCTAAGAGGAGCAGGAAAAAGCAAATAATTTCAGAATTGCACCTTGCAATGCGGAGAAATTACTGTTTGTGCATTTACAATATTCATTGATTTTTGCCATTGAAAAACATCATGTTATTCATATACCAGAAATGTTTGAAGCTACTGACTGAATGAAAAGAGCTGGCATCTCACTCTCTTTGAATCTTCTTTATCATGCTAAGAGGAGCAGGAAAAAGCAAAAAATTTCAGAATTGCACCTTGCAATGTGGAGAAATTACTGTTTGTGCATTTATAATATTCATTGATTTTTGCCATTGAAAAACGTCCAGAAATGTTTGAAGCTACTGACTGAATGAAAAGAGCTGGCATCTCACTCTCTTTGAATCTTCTTTATCATGCTAAGAGGAGCAGGAAAAAGCAAAAAATTTCAGAATTACACCTTGAAATGCGGATAAATTACTGTTTGTGCATTTACAATATTCATTGATTTTTTCCATTGAAAAACATCATGTTATTCATATACCAGAAATGTTTGAAGCTACTGACTGAATGAAAAGAGCTGGCATCTCACTCTCTTTGAATCTTCTTTATCATGCTAAGAGGAGCAGGAAAAAGAAAAAAATTTCAGAATTGCACCTTGCAATGTGGAGAAATTACTGTTTGTGCATTTACAATATTCATTGATTTTTGCCATTGAAAAACATCATGTTATTCACATACCAGAAATGTTTGAAGCTACTGACTGAATGAAAAGAGCTGGCATCTCACTCTCTTTGAATCTTCTTTATCATGCTAAGAGGAGCAGGAAAAAGCAAAAAATTTCAGAATTGCACCTTGCAATGTGGAGAAATTACTGTTTGTGCATTTACAATATTCATTGATTTTTGCCATTGAAAGACGTCCAGAAATGTTTGAAGCTACTGACTGAATGAAAGGAGCTGGCATCTCACTCTCTTTGAATCTTCTTTATCATGCTAAGAGGAGCAGGAAAAAGCAAAAAATTTCAGAATTGCATCTTCTAATGCGGAGAAATTACTCTTTGTGCATTTACAATATTCATTGATTTTTGCCATTGAAAAACATTATGTTATTCATATACCAGAAATGTTTGAAGCTACTGACTGAATGAAAAGAGCTGGCATCTCACTCTCTTTGAATCTTCTTTATCATGCTAAGAGGAGCAGGAAAAAGCAAAAAATTTCAGAATTGCACCTTGCAATGTGGAGAAATTCCTGTTTGTGCATTTACAATATTCATTGATTTTTGCCATTGAAAAACATCCAGAAATGTTTGAAGCTACTGACTGAATGAAAGGAGCTGGCATCTCACTCTCTTTGAATCTTTATCATGCTAAGAGGAGCAGGAAAAAGCAAAAAATTTCAGAATTGCACCTTGCAATGCGGAGAAATTACTCTTTGTGCATTTACAATATTCATTGATTTTTGCCATTGAAAAACATCATGTTATTCATATACCAGAAATGTTTGAAGCTACTGACTGAATGAAAAGAGCTGGCATCTCACTCTCTTTGAATCTTCTTTATCATGCTAAGAGGAGCAGGAAAAAGCAAAAAATTTCAGAATTGCACCTTGCAATGTGGAGAAATTACTGTTTGTGCATTTACAATATTCATTGATTTTTGCCATTGAAAAACGTCCAGAAATGTTTGAAGCTACTGACTGAATGAAAGAAGCTGGCATCTCACTCTCTTTGAATCTTCTTTATCATGCTAAGAGGAGCAGGAAAAAGCAAAAAATTTCAGAATTGCACCTTGCAATGTGGAGAAATTACTGTTTGTGCATTTACAATATTCATTGATTTTTGCCATTGAAAAACGTCCAGAAATGTTTGAAGCTGCTGACTGAATGAAAGGAGCTGGCATCTCACTCTCTTTGAATCTTCTTTATCATGCTAAGAGGAGCAGGAAAAAGCAAAAAATTTCAGAATTGCACCTTGCAATGTGGAGAAATTACTGTTTGTGTATTTACAATATTCATTGATTTTTGCCATTGAAAAACATCATGTTATTCATATACCAGAAATGTTTGAAGCTACTGACTGAATGAAAAGAACTGGCATCTCACTCTCTTTGAATCTTCTTTATCATGCTAAGCGGAGCAGGAAAAAGCAAAAAAATTCAGAATTGCACCTTGCAATGTGGAGAAATTACTGTTTGTGCATTTACAATATTCATTGATTTTTGCCATTGAAAAACGTCCAGAAATGTTTGAAGCTAATGACTGAATGAAAGGAGCTGGCAGCTCACTCTCTTTGAATCTTCTTTATCATGCTAAGAGGAGCAGGAAAAAGCAAAAAATTTCAGAATTGCACCTTGCAATGCGGAGAAATTACTGTTTGTGCATTTACAATATTCATTGATTTTTGCCATTGAAAAACATCATGTAATTCATATACCAGAATTGTTTGAAGCTACTAACTGAATGAAAAGAGCTGGCATCTCACTCTCTTTGAATCTTCTTTATTATGCTAAGAGTAGCAGGAAAAAGCAAAAAATTTCAGAATTGCACCTTGCAATGTGGAGAAATTACTGTTTGTGCATTTACAATATTCATTGATTTTTGCCATTGAAAAACGTCCAGAAATGTTTGAAGCTACTGACTGAATGAAAGGAGCTGGCATCTCACTCTCTTTGAATCTTCTTTATCATGCTAAGAGGAGCAGGAAAAAGCAAAAAATTTCAGAATTGCATCTTCTAATGCGGAGAAATTACTGTTTGTGCATTTACAATATTCATTGATTTTTGCCATTGAAAAACATTATGTTATTCATATACCAGAAATGTTTGAAGCTACTGACTGAATGAAAAGAGCTGGCATCTCACTCTCTTTGAATCTTCTTTATCATGCTAAGAGGAGCAGGAAAAAGCAAAAAATTTCAGAATTGCACCTTGCAATGTGGAGAAATTCCTGTTTGTGCATTTACAATATTAATTGATTTTTGCCATTGAAAAACATCCAGAAATGTTTGAAGCTACTGACTGAATGAAAGGAGCTGGCATCTCACTCTCTTTGAATCTTTATCATGCTAAGAGGAGCAGGAAAGAGCAAAAAATTTCAGAATTGCACCTTGCAATGCGGAGAAATTACTGTTTGTGCATTTACAATATTCATTGATTTTTGCCATTGAAAAACATCATGTTATTCATATACCAGAAATGTTTGAAGCTACTGACTGAATGAAAAGAGCTGGCATCTCACTCTCTTTGAATCTTCTTTATCATGCTAAGAGGAGCAGGAAAAAGCAAAAAATTTCAGAATTGCACCTTGCAATGTGGAGAAATTACTGTTTGTGCATTTATAATATTCATTGATTTTTGCCATTGAAAAACGTCCAGAAATGTTTGAAGCTACTGACTGAATGAAAAGAGCTGGCATCTCACTCTCTTTGAATCTTCTTTATCATGCTAAGAGGAGCAGGAAAAAGCAAAAAATTTCAGAATTACACCTTGAAATGCGGATAAATTACTGTTTGTGCATTTACAATATTCATTGATTTTTTCCATTGAAAAACATTATGTTATTCATATACCAAAAATGTTTGAAGCTACTGACTGAATGAAAAGAGCTGGCATCTCACTCTCTTTGAATCTTCTTTATCATGCTAAGAGGAGCAGGAAAAAGCAAAAAATTTCAGAATTGCACCTTGCAATGTGGAGAAATTACTGTTTGTGCATTTACAATATTCATTGATTTTTGCCATTGAAAAACGTCCAGAAATGTTTGAAGCTACTGACTGAATGAAAGGAGCTGGCATCTCACTCTCTTTGAATCTTCTTTATCATGCTAAGAGGAGCAGGAAAAAGCAAAAAATTTCAGAATTGCATCTTCTAATGCGGAGAAATTACTCTTTGTGCATTTACAATATTCATTGATTTTTGCCATTGAAAAACATTATGTTATTCATATACCAGAAATGTTTGAAGCTACTGACTGAATGAAAAGAGCTGGCATCTCACTCTCTTTGAATCTTCTTTATCATGCTAAGAGGAGCAGGAAAAAGCAAAAAATTTCAGAATTGCACCTTGCAATGTGGAGAAATTCCTGTTTGTGCATTTACAATATTCATTGATTTTTGCCATTGAAAAACATCCAGAAATGTTTGAAGCTACTGACTGAATGAAAGGAGCTGGCATCTCACTCTCTTTGAATCTTTATCATGCTAAGAGGAGCAGGAAAAAGCAAAAAATTTCAGAATTGCACCTTGCAATGCGGAGAAATTACTCTTTGTGCATTTACAATATTCATTGATTTTTGCCATTGAAAAACATCATGTTATTCATATACCAGAAATGTTTGAAGCTACTGACTGAATGAAAAGAGCTGGCATCTCACTCTCTTTGAATCTTCTTTATCATGCTAAGAGGAGCAGGAAAAAGCAAAAAATTTCAGAATTGCACCTTGCAATGTGGAGAAATTACTGTTTGTGCATTTACAATATTCATTGATTTTTGCCATTGAAAAACGTCCAGAAATGTTTGAAGCTACTGACTGAATGAAAGAAGCTGGCATCTCACTCTCTTTGAATCTTCTTTATCATGCTAAGAGGAGCAGGAAAAAGCAAAAAATTTCAGAATTGCACCTTGCAATGTGGAGAAATTACTGTTTGTGTATTTACAATATTCATTGATTTTTGCCATTGAAAAACATCATGTTATTCATATACCAGAAATGTTTGAAGCTACTGACTGAATGAAAAGAACTGGCATCTCACTCTCTTTGAATCTTCTTTATCATGCTAAGCGGAGCAGGAAAAAGCAAAAAAATTCAGAATTGCACCTTGCAATGTGGAGAAATTACTGTTTGTGCATTTACAATATTCATTGATTTTTGCCATTGAAAAACGTCCAGAAATGTTTGAAGCTAATGACTGAATGAAAGGAGCTGGCAGCTCACTCTCTTTGAATCTTCTTTATCATGCTAAGAGGAGCAGGAAAAAGCAAAAAATTTCAGAATTGCACCTTGCAATGCGGAGAAATTACTGTTTGTGCATTTACAATATTCATTGATTTTTGCCATTGAAAAACATCATGTAATTCATATACCAGAATTGTTTGAAGCTACTAACTGAATGAAAAGAGCTGGCATCTCACTCTCTTTGAATCTTCTTTATTATGCTAAGAGTAGCAGGAAAAAGCAAAAAATTTCAGAATTGCACCTTGCAATGTGGAGAAATTACTGTTTGTGCATTTACAATATTCATTGATTTTTGCCATTGAAAAACGTCCAGAAATGTTTGAAGCTACTGACTGAATGAAAGGAGCTGGCATCTCACTCTCTTTGAATCTTCTTTATCATGCTAAGAGGAGCAGGAAAAAGCAAAAAATTTCAGAATTGCATCTTCTAATGCGGAGAAATTACTGTTTGTGCATTTACAATATTCATTCATTTTTGCCATTGAAAAACATTATGTTATTCATATACCAGAAATGTTTGAAGCTACTGACTGAATGAAAAGAGCTGGCATCTCACTCTCTTTGAATCTTCTTTATCATGCTAAGAGGAGCAGGAAAAAGCAAAAAATTTCAGAATTGCACCTTGCAATGTGGAGAAATTCCTGTTTGTGCATTTACAATATTAATTGATTTTTGCCATTGAAAAACATCCAGAAATGTTTGAAGCTACTGACTGAATGAAAGGAGCTGGCATCTCACTCTCTTTGAATCTTTATCATGCTAAGAGGAGCAGGAAAGAGCAAAAAATTTCAGAATTGCACCTTGCAATGCGGAGAAATTACTGTTTGTGCATTTACAATATTCATTGATTTTTGCCATTGAAAAACATCATGTTATTCATATACCAGAAATGTTTGAAGCTACTGACTGAATGAAAAGAGCTGGCATCTCACTCTCTTTGAATCTTCTTTATCATGCTAAGAGGAGCAGGAAAAAGCAAAAAATTTCAGAATTGCACCTTGCAATGTGGAGAAATTACTGTTTGTGCATTTATAATATTCATTGATTTTTGCCATTGAAAAACGTCCAGAAATGTTTGAAGCTACTGACTGAATGAAAAGAGCTGGCATCTCACTCTCTTTGAATCTTCTTTATCATGCTAAGAGGAGCAGGAAAAAGCAAAAAATTTCAGAATTACACCTTGAAATGCGGATAAATTACTGTTTGTGCATTTACAATATTCATTGATTTTTTCCATTGAAAAACATTATGTTATTCATATACCAAAAATGTTTGAAGCTACTGACTGAATGAAAAGAGCTGGCATCTCACTCTCTTTGAATCTTCTTTATCATGCTAAGAGGAGCAGGAAAAAGCAAAAAATTTCAGAATTGCACCTTGCAATGTGGAGAAATTACTGTTTGTGCATTTACAATATTCATTGATTTTTGCCATTGAAAAACGTCCAGAAATGTTTGAAGCTACTGACTGAATGAAAGGAGCTGGCATCTCACTCTCTTTGAATCTTCTTTATCATGCTAAGAGGAGCAGGAAAAAGCAAAAAATTTCAGAATTGCATCTTCTAATGCGGAGAAATTACTCTTTGTGCATTTACAATATTCATTGATTTTTGCCATTGAAAAACATTATGTTATTCATATACCAGAAATGTTTGAAGCTACTGACTGAATGAAAAGAGCTGGCATCTCACTCTCTTTGAATCTTCTTTATCATGCTAAGAGGAGCAGGAAAAAGCAAAAAATTTCAGAATTGCACCTTGCAATGTGGAGAAATTCCTGTTTGTGCATTTACAATATTCATTGATTTTTGCCATTGAAAAACATCCAGAAATGTTTGAAGCTACTGACTGAATGAAAGGAGCTGGCATCTCACTCTCTTTGAATCTTTATCATGCTAAGAGGAGCAGGAAAAAGCAAAAAATTTCAGAATTGCACCTTGCAATGCGGAGAAATTACTCTTTGTGCATTTACAATATTCATTGATTTTTGCCATTGAAAAACATCATGTTATTCATATACCAGAAATGTTTGAAGCTACTGACTGAATGAAAAGAGCTGGCATCTCACTCTCTTTGAATCTTCTTTATCATGCTAAGAGGAGCAGGAAAAAGCAAAAAATTTCAGAATTGCACCTTGCAATGTGGAGAAATTACTGTTTGTGCATTTACAATATTCATTGATTTTTGCCATTGAAAAACGTCCAGAAATGTTTGAAGCTACTGACTGAATGAAAGAAGCTGGCATCTCACTCTCTTTGAATCTTCTTTATCATGCTAAGAGGAGCAGGAAAAAGCAAAAAATTTCAGAATTGCACCTTGCAATGTGGAGAAATTACTGTTTGTGTATTTACAATATTCATTGATTTTTGCCATTGAAAAACATCATGTTATTCATATACCAGAAATGTTTGAAGCTACTGACTGAATGAAAAGAACTGGCATCTCACTCTCTTTGAATCTTCTTTATCATGCTAAGCGGAGCAGGAAAAAGCAAAAAAATTCAGAATTGCACCTTGCAATGTGGAGAAATTACTGTTTGTGCATTTACAATATTCATTGATTTTTGCCATTGAAAAACGTCCAGAAATGTTTGAAGCTAATGACTGAATGAAAGGAGCTGGCAGCTCACTCTCTTTGAATCTTCTTTATCATGCTAAGAGGAGCAGGAAAAAGCAAAAAATTTCAGAATTGCACCTTGCAATGCGGAGAAATTACTGTTTGTGCATTTACAATATTCATTGATTTTTGCCATTGAAAAACATCATGTAATTCATATACCAGAATTGTTTGAAGCTACTAACTGAATGAAAAGAGCTGGCATCTCACTCTCTTTGAATCTTCTTTATTATGCTAAGAGTAGCAGGAAAAAGCAAAAAATTTCAGAATTGCACCTTGCAATGTGGAGAAATTACTGTTTGTGCATTTACAATATTCATTGATTTTTGCCATTGAAAAACGTCCAGAAATGTTTGAAGCTACTGACTGAATGAAAGGAGCTGGCATCTCACTCTCTTTGAATCTTCTTTATCATGCTAAGAGGAGCAGGAAAAAGCAAAAAATTTCAGAATTGCATCTTCTAATGCGGAGAAATTACTGTTTGTGCATTTACAATATTCATTCATTTTTGCCATTGAAAAACATTATGTTATTCATATACCAGAAATGTTTGAAGCTACTGACTGAATGAAAAGAGCTGGCATCTCACTCTCTTTGAATCTTCTTTATCATGCTAAGAGGAGCAGGAAAAAGCAAAAAATTTCAGAATTGCACCTTGCAATGTGGAGAAATTCCTGTTTGTGCATTTACAATATTAATTGATTTTTGCCATTGAAAAACATCCAGAAATGTTTGAAGCTACTGACTGAATGAAAGGAGCTGGCATCTCACTCTCTTTGAATCTTTATCATGCTAAGAGGAGCAGGAAAAAGCAAAAAATTTCAGAATTGCACCTTGCAATGCGGAGAAATTACTGTTTGTGCATTTACAATATTCATTGATTTTTGCCATTGAAAAACATCATGTTATTCATATACCAGAAATGTTTGAAGCTACTGACGGAATGAAAAGAGCTGGCATCTCACTCTCTTTGAATCTTCTTTATCATGCTAAGAGGAGCAGGAAAAAGCAAAAAATTTCAGAATTGCACCTTGCAATGTGGAGAAATTACTGTTTGTGCATTTACAATATTCATTGATTTTTGCCATTGAAAAACGTCCAGAAATGTTTGAAGCTACTGACTGAATGAAAGGAGCTGGCATCTCACTCTCTTTGAATCTTCTTTATCATGCTAAGAGGAGCAGGAAAAAGCAAAAAATTTCAGAATTGCACCTTGCAATGTGGAGAAATTACTGTTTGTGCATTTACAATATTCATTGATTTTTGCCATTGAAAAACGTCCAGAAATGTTTGAAGCTACTGACTGAATGAAAGGAGCTGGCATCTCACTCTCTTTGAATCTTCTTTATCATGCTAAGAGGAGCAGGAAAAAGCAAAAAATTTCAGAATTGCACCTTGCAATGCGGAGAAATTACTGTTTGTGTATTTACAATATTCATTGATTTTTGCCATTGAAAAACATCATGTTATTCATATACCAGAAATGTTTGAAGCTACTGACTGAATGAAAAGAACTGGCATCTCACTCTCTTTGAATCTTCTTTAACATGCTAAGCGGAGCAGGAAAAAGCAAAAAATTTCAGAATTGCACCTTGCAATGTGGAGAAATTACTGTTTGTGCATTTTCAATATTCATTGATTTTTGCCATTGAAAAACGTCCAGAAATGTTTGAAGCTACTGACTGAATGAAAGGAGCTGGCATCTCACTCTCTTTGAATCTTCTTTATCATGCTAAGAGGAGCAGGAAAAAGCAAACAATTTCAGAATTGCACCTTGCAATGCGGAGAAATTACTGTTTGTGCATTTACAATATTCATTGATTTTTGCCATTGAAAAACATCATGTTATTCATATACCAGAAATGTTTGAAGCCACTGACTGAATGAAAAGAGCTGGCATCTCACTCTCTTTGAATCTTCTTTATCATGCTAAGAGGAGCAGGAAAAAGCAAAAAATTTCAGAATTGCACCTTGCAATGTGGAGAAATTACTGTTTGTGCATTTACAATATTCATTGATTTTTGCCATTGAAAAACATTATGTTATTCATATACCAGAAATGTTTGAAGCTACTGACTGAATGAAAAGAGCTGGCATCTCACTCTCTTTGAATCTTCTTTATCATGCTAAGAGGAGCAGGAAAAAGCAAAAAATTTCAGAATTGCACCTTGCAATGTGGAGAAATTCCTGTTTGTGCATTTACAATATTAATTGATTTTTGCCATTGAAAAACATCCAGAAATGTTTGAAGCTACTGACTGAATGAAAGGAGCTGGCATCTCACTCTCTTTGAATCTTTATCATGCTAAGAGGAGCAGGAAAAAGCAAAAAATTTCAGAATTGCACCTTGCAATGCGGAGAAATTACTGTTTGTGCATTTACAATATTCATTGATTTTTGCCATTGAAAAACATCATGTTATTCATATACCAGAAATGTTTGAAGCTACTGACGGAATGAAAAGAGCTGGCATCTCACTCTCTTTGAATCTTCTTTATCATGCTAAGAGGAGCAGGAAAAAGCAAAAAATTTCAGAATTGCACCTTGCAATGTGGAGAAATTACTGTTTGTGCATTTACAATATTCATTGATTTTTGCCATTGAAAAACGTCCAGAAATGTTTGAAGCTACTGACTGAATGAAAGGAGCTGGCATCTCACTCTCTTTGAATCTTCTTTATCATGCTAAGAGGAGCAGGAAAAAGCAAAACATTTCAGAATTGCACCTTGCAATGTGGAGAAATTACTGTTTGTGCATTTACAATATTCATTGATTTTTGCCATTGAAAAACGTCCAGAAATGTTTGAAGCTACTGACTGAATGAAAGGAGCTGGCATCTCACTCTCTTTGAATCTTCTTTATCATGCTAAGAGGAGCAGGAAAAAGCAAAAAATTTCAGAATTGCACCTTGCAATGCGGAGAAATTACTGTTTGTGTATTTACAATATTCATTGATTTTTGCCATTGAAAAACATCATGTTATTCATATACCAGAAATGTTTGAAGCTACTGACTGAATGAAAAGAACTGGCATCTCACTCTCTTTGAATCTTCTTTAACATGCTAAGCGGAGCAGGAAAAAGCAAAAAATTTCAGAATTGCACCTTGCAATGTGGAGAAATTACTGTTTGTGCATTTTCAATATTCATTGATTTTTGCCATTGAAAAACGTCCAGAAATGTTTGAAGCTACTGACTGAATGAAAGGAGCTGGCATCTCACTCTCTTTGAATCTTCTTTATCATGCTAAGAGGAGCAGGAAAAAGCAAACAATTTCAGAATTGCACCTTGCAATGCGGAGAAATTACTGTTTGTGCATTTACAATATTCATTGATTTTTGCCATTGAAAAACATCATGTTATTCATATACCAGAAATGTTTGAAGCCACTGACTGAATGAAAAGAGCTGGCATCTCACTCTCTTTGAATCTTCTTTATCATGCTAAGAGGAGCAGGAAAAAGCAAAAAATTTCAGAATTGCACCTTGCAATGTGGAGAAATTACTGTTTGTGCATTTACAATATTCATTGATTTTTGCCATTGAAAAACGTCCAGAAATGTTTGAAGCTACTGACTAAATGAAAGAAGCTGGCATCTCACTCTCTTTGAATCTTCTTTATCATGCTAAGAGGAGCAGGAAAAAGCAAAAAATTTCAGAATTGCACCTTGCAATGTGGAGAAATTACTGTTTGTGCATTTACAATATTCATTGATTTTTGCCATTGAAAAACGTCCAGAAATGTTTGAAGCTACTGACTGAATGAAAGGAGCTGGCATCTCACTCTCTTTGAATCTTCTTTATCATGCAAAGAGGAGCAGGAAAAAGCAAAAAATTTCAGAATTGCATCTTCTAATGCGGAGAAATTACTGTTTGTGCATTTACAATATTCATTGATTTTTGCCATTGAAAAACATTATGTTATTCATATACCAGAAATGTTTGAAGCTACTGACTGAATGAAAAGAGCTGGCATCCCACTCTCTTTGAATCTTCTTTATCATGCTAAGAGGAGCAGGAAAAAGCAAAAAATTTCAGAATTGCACCTTGCAATGTGGAGAAATTCCTGTTTGTGCATTTACAATATTCATTGATTTTTGCCATTGAAAAACATCATGTTATTCATATACCAGAAATGTTTGAAGCTACTGACTGAATGAAAAGAGCTGGCATCTCACTCTCTTTGAATCTTCTTTATCATGCTAAGAGGAGCAGGAAAAAGCAAAAAATTTCAGAATTGCACCTTGCAATGTGGAGAAATTACTGTTTGTGCATTTATAATATTCATTGATTTTTGCCATTGAAAAACGTCCAGAAATGTTTGAAGCTACTGACTGAATGAAAAGAGCTGGCATCTCACTCTCTTTGAATCTTCTTTATCATGCTAAGAGGAGCAGGAAAAAGCAAAAAATTTCAGAATTACACCTTGAAATGCGGATAAATTACTGTTTGTGCATTTACAATATTCATTGATTTTTTCCATTGAAAAACATCATGTTATTCATATACCAGAAATGTTTGAAGCTACTGACTGAATGAAAAGAGCTGGCATCTCACTCTCTTTGAATCTTCTTTATCATGCTAAGAGGAGCAGGAAAAAGAAAAAAATTTCAGAATTGCACCTTGCAATGTGGAGAAATTACTGTTTGTGCATTTACAATATTCATTGATTTTTGCCATTGAAAAACATCATGTTATTCACATACCAGAAATGTTTGAAGCTACTAACTGAATGAAAAGAGCTGGCATCTCACTCTCTTTGAATCTTCTTTATCATGCTAAGAGGAGCAGGAAAAAGCAAAAAATTTCAGAATTGCACCTTGCAATGTGGAGAAATTACTGTTTGTGCATTTACAATATTCATTGATTTTTGCCATTGAAAAACGTCCAGAAATGTTTGAAGCTACTGACTGAATGAAAGGAGCTGGCATCTCACTCTCTTTGAATCTTCTTTATCATGCTAAGAGGAGCAGGAAAAAGCAAAAAATTTCAGAATTGCATCTTCTAATGCGGAGAAATTACTGTTTGTGCATTTACAATATTCATTGATTTTTGCCATTGAAAAACATTATGTTATTCATATACCAGAAATGTTTGAAGCTACTGACTGAATGAAAAGAGCTGGCATCTCACTCTCTTTGAATCTTCTTTATCATGCTAAGAGGAGCAGGAAAAAGCAAAAAATTTCAGAATTGCACCTTGCAATGTGGAGAAATTCCTGTTTGTGCATTTACAATATTCATTGATTTTTGCCATTGAAAAACATCCAGAAATGTTTGAAGCTACTGACTGAATGAAAGGAGCTGGCATCTCACTCTCTTTGAATCTTTATCATGCTAAGAGGAGCAGGAAAGAGCAAAAAATTTCAGAATTGCACCTTGCAATGCGGAGAAATTACTGTTTGTGCATTTACAATATTCATTGATTTTTGCCATTGAAAAACATCATGTTATTCATATACCAGAAATGTTTGAAGCTACTGACTGAATGAAAAGAGCTGGCATCTCACTCTCTTTGAATCTTCTTTATCATGCTAAGAGGAGCAGGAAAAAGCAAAAAATTTCAGAATTGCACCTTGCAATGTGGAGAAATTACTGTTTGTGCATTTATAATATTCATTGATTTTTGCCATTGAAAAACGTCCAGAAATGTTTGAAGCTACTGACTGAATGAAAAGAGCTGGCATCTCACTCTCTTTGAATCTTCTTTATCATGCTAAGAGGAGCAGGAAAAAGCAAAAAATTTCAGAATTACACCTTGAAATGCGGATAAATTACTGTTTGTGCATTTACAATATTCATTGATTTTTTCCATTGAAAAACATCATGTTATTCATATACCAGAAATGTTTGAAGCTACTGACTGAATGAAAAGAGCTGGCATCTCACTCTCTTTGAATCTTCTTTATCATGCTAAGAGGAGCAGGAAAAAGAAAAAAATTTCAGAATTGCACCTTGCAATGTGGAGAAATTACTGTTTGTGCATTTACAATATTCATTGATTTTTGCCATTGAAAAACATCATGTTATTCACATACCAGAAATGTTTGAAGCTACTAACTGAATGAAAAGAGCTGGCATCTCACTCTCTTTGAATCTTCTTTATCATGCTAAGAGGAGCAGGAAAAAGCAAAAAATTTCAGAATTGCACCTTGCAATGTGGAGAAATTACTGTTTGTGCATTTACAATATTCATTGATTTTTGCCATTGAAAAACGTCCAGAAATGTTTGAAGCTACTGACTGAATGAAAGGAGCTGGCATCTCACTCTCTTTGAATCTTCTTTATCATGCTAAGAGGAGCAGGAAAAAGCAAAAAATTTCAGAATTGCATCTTCTAATGCGGAGAAATTACTGTTTGTGCATTTACAATATTCATTGATTTTTGCCATTGAAAAACATTATGTTATTCATATACCAGAAATGTTTGAAGCTACTGACTGAATGAAAAGAGCTGGCATCTCACTCTCTTTGAATCTTCTTTATCATGCTAAGAGGAGCAGGAAAAAGCAAAAAATTTCAGAATTGCACCTTGCAATGTGGAGAAATTCCTGTTTGTGCATTTACAATATTCATTGATTTTTGCCATTGAAAAACATCCAGAAATGTTTGAAGCTACTGACTGAATGAAAGGAGCTGGCATCTCACTCTCTTTGAATCTTTATCATGCTAAGAGGAGCAGGAAAGAGCAAAAAATTTCAGAATTGCACCTTGCAATGCGGAGAAATTACTGTTTGTGCATTTACAATATTCATTGATTTTTGCCATTGAAAAACATCATGTTATTCATATACCAGAAATGTTTGAAGCTACTGACTGAATGAAAAGAGCTGGCATCTCACTCTCTTTGAATCTTCTTTATCATGCTAAGAGGAGCAGGAAAAAGCAAAAAATTTCAGAATTGCACCTTGCAATGTGGAGAAATTACTGTTTGTGCATTTACAATATTCATTGATTTTTGCCATTGAAAAACGTCCAGAAATGTTTGAAGCTACTGACTGAATGAAAGAAGCTGGCATCTCACTCTCTTTGAATCTTCTTTATCATGCTAAGAGGAGCAGGAAAAAGCAAAAAATTTCAGAATTGCACCTTGCAATGTGGAGAAATTACTGTTTGTGCATTTACAATATTCATTGATTTTTGCCATTGAAAAACGTCCAGAAATGTTTGAAGCTACTGACTGAATGAAAGGAGCTGGCATCTCACTCTCTTTGAATCTTCTTTATCATGCTAAGAGGAGCAGGAAAAAGCAAAAAATTTCAGAATTGCACCTTGCAATGCGGAGAAATTACTGTTTGTGTATTTACAATATTCATTGATTTTTGCCATTGAAAAACATCATGTTATTCATATACCAGAAATGTTTGAAGCTACTGACTGAATGAAAAGAACTGGCATCTCACTCTCTTTGAATCTTCTTTATCATGCTAAGCGGAGCAGGAAAAAGCAAAAAAATTCAGAATTGCACCTTGCAATGTGGAGAAATTACTGTTTGTGCATTTACAATATTCATTGATTTTTGCCATTGAAAAACGTCCAGAAATGTTTGAAGCTAATGACTGAATGAAAGGAGCTGGCAGCTCACTCTCTTTGAATCTTCTTTATCATGCTAAGAGGAGCAGGAAAAAGCAAAAAATTTCAGAATTGCACCTTGCAATGCGGAGAAATTACTGTTTGTGCATTTACAATATTCATTGATTTTTGCCATTGAAAAACATCATGTTATTCATATACCAGAATTGTTTGAAGCTACTAACTGAATGAAAAGAGCTGGCATCTCACTCTCTTTGAATCTTCTTTATCATGCTAAGAGGAGCAGGAAAAAGCAAAAAATTTCAGAATTGCACCTTGCAATGTGGAGAAATTACTGTTTGTGCATTTACAATATTCGTTGATTTTTGCCATTGAAAAACGTCCAGAAATGTTTGAAGCTACTGACTGAATGAAAGGAGCTGGCATCTCACTCTCTTTGAATCTTCTTTATCATGCTAAGAGGAGCAGGAAAAAGCAAAAAATTTCAGAATTGCATCTTCTAATGCGGAGAAATTACTGTTTGTGCATTTACAATATTCGTTGATTTTTGCCATTGAAAAACATTATGTTATTCATATACCAGAAATGTTTGAAGCTACTGACTGAATGAAAAGAGCTGGCATCTCACTCTCTTTGAATCTTCTTTATCATGCTAAGAGGAGCAGGAAAAAGCAAAAAATTTCAGAATTGCACCTTGCAATGTGGAGAAATTCCTGTTTGTGCATTTACAATATTCATTGATTTTTGCCATTGAAAAACATCCAGAAATGTTTGAAGCTACTGACTGAATGAAAGGAGCTGGCATCTCACTCTCTTTGAATCTTTATCATGCTAAGAGGAGCAGGAAAAAGCAAAAAATTTCAGAATTGCACCTTTCAATGCGGAGAAATTACTGTTTGTGCATTTACAATATTCATTGATTTTTGCCATTGAAAAACATCATGTTATTCATATACCAGAAATGTTTGAAGCTACTGACGGAATGAAAAGAGCTGGCATCTCACTCTCTTTGAATCTTCTTTATCATGCTAAGAGGAGCAGGAAAAAGCAAAAAATTTCAGAATTGCACCTTGCAATGTGGAGAAATTACTGTTTGTGCATTTACAATATTCATTGATTTTTGCCATTGAAAAACGTCCAGAAATGTTTGAAGCTACTGACTGAATGAAAGGAGCTGGCATCTCACTCTCTTTGAATCTTCTTTATCATGCTAAGAGGAGCAGGAAAAAGCAAAAAATTTCAGAATTGCACCTTGCAATGTGGAGAAATTACTGTTTGTGCATTTACAATATTCATTGATTTTTGCCATTGAAAAACGTCCAGAAATGTTTGAAGCTACTGACTGAATGAAAGGAGCTGGCATCTCACTCTCTTTGAATCTTCTTTATCATGCTAAGAGGAGCAGGAAAAAGCAAAAAATTTCAGAATTGCACCTTGCAATGCGGAGAAATTACTGATTGTGTATTTACAATATTCATTGATTTTTGCAATTGAAAAACATCATGTTATTCATATACCAGAAATGTTTGAAGCTACTGACTGAATGAAAACAACTGGCATCTCACTCTCTTTGAATCTTCTTTAACATGCTAAGCGGAGCAGGAAAAAGCAAAAAATTTCAGAATTGCACCTTGCAATGTGGAGAAATTACTGTTTGTGCATTTACAATATTCATTGATTTTTGCCATTGAAAAACGTCCAGAAATGTTTGAAGCTACTGACTGAATGAAAGGAGCTGGCATCTCACTCTCTTTGAATCTTCTTTATCATGCTAAGAGGAGCAGGAAAAAGCAAATAATTTCAGAATTGCACCTTGCAATGCGGAGAAATTACTGTTTGTGCATTTACAATATTCATTGATTTTTGCCATTGAAAACATCATTTTATTCATATACCAGAAATGTTTGAAGCTACTGACTGAATGAAAAGAGCTGGCATCTCACTCTCTTTGAATCTTCTTTATCATGCTAAGAGGAGCAGGAAAAAGCAAAAAATTTCAGAATTGCACCTTGCAATGTGGAGAAATTACTGTTTGTGCATTTATAATATTCATTGATTTTTGCCATTGAAAAACGTCCAGAAATGTTTGAAGCTACTGACTGAATGAAAGGAGCTGGCATCTCACTCTCTTTGAATCTTCTTTATCATGCTAAGAGGAGCAGGAAAAAGCAAAAAATTTCAGAATTACACCTTGAAATGCGGATAAATTACTGTTTGGGCATTTACAATATTCATTGATTTTTTCCATTGAAAAACATCATGTTATTCATATACCAGAAATGTTTGAAGCTACTGACTGAATGAAAAGAGCTGGCATCTCACTCTCTTTGAATCTTCTTTATCATGCTAAGAGGAGCAGGAAAAAGCAAAAAATTTCAGAATTGCACCTTGCAATGTGGAGAAATTACTGTTTGTGCATTTACAATATTCATTGATTTTTGCCATTGAAAAACGTCCAGAAATGTTTGAAGCTACTGACTGAATGAAAGGAGCTGGCATCTCACTCTCTTTGAATCTTCTTTATCATGCCAAGAGGAGCAGGAAAAAGCAAAAAATTTCAGAATTGCACCTTGCAATGCGGAGAAATTACTGTTTGTGCATTTACAATATTCATTGATTTTTGCCATTGAAAAACATCATGTTATTCACATACCAGAAATGTTTGAAGCTACTGACTGAATGAAAAGAGCTGGCATCTCACTCTCTTTGAATCTTCTTTATCATGCTAAGAGGAGCAGGAAAAAGCAAAAAATTTCAGAATTGCACCTTGCAATGTGGAGAAATTACTGTTTGTGCATTTACAATATTCATTGATTTTTGCCATTGAAAAACGTCCAGAAATGTTTGAAGCTATTGACTGAATGAAAGGAGCTGGCATCTCACTCTCTTTGAATCTTCTTTATCATGCTAAGAGGAGCAGGAAAAAGCAAATAATTTCAGAATTGCACCTTGCAATGCGGAGAAATTACTGTTTGTGCATTTACAATATTCATTGATTTTTGCCATTGAAAAACATCATGTTATTCATATACCAGAAATGTTTGAAGCTACTGACTGAATGAAAAGAGCTGGCATCTCACTCTCTTTGAATCTTCTTTATCATGCTAAGAGGAGCAGGAAAAAGCAAAAAATTTCAGAATTGCACCTTGCAATGTGGAGAAATTACTGTTTGTGCATTTACAATATTCATTGATTTTTGCCATTGAAAAACGTCCAGAAATGTTTGAAGCTACTGACTGAATGAAAGGAGCTGGCATCTCACTCTCTTTGAATCTTCTTTATCATGCTAAGAGGAGCAGGAAAAAGCAAAAAATTTCAAAATTGCACCTTGAAATGCGGATAAATTACTGTTTGTGCATTTACAATATTCATTGATTTTTTCCATTGAAAAACATCATGTTATTCATATACCAGAAATGTTTGAAGCTACTGACTGAATGAAAAGAGCTGGCATCTCACTCTCTTTGAATCTTCTTTATCATGCTAAGAGGAGCAGGAAAAAGCAAAAAATTTCAGAATTGCACCTTGCAATGTGGAGTAATTACTGTTTGTGCATTTACAATATTCATTGATTTTTGCCATTGAAAAACGTCCAGAAATGTTTGAAGCTACTGACTGAATGAAAGGAGCTGGCATCTCACTCTCTTTGAATCTTCTTTATCATGCCAAGAGGAGCAGGAAAAAGCAAAAAATTTCAGAATTGCACCTTGCAATGCGGAGAAATTACTGTTTGTGCATTTACAATATTCATTGATTTTTGCCATTGAAAAACATCATGTTATTCACATACCAGAAATGTTTGAAGCTACTGACTGAATGAAAAGAGCTGGCATCTCACTCTCTTTGAATCTTCTTTATCATGCTAAGAGGAGCAGGAAAAAGCAAAAAATTTCAGAATTGCACCTTGCAATGTGGAGAAATTACTGTTTGTGCATTTACAATATTCATTGATTTTTGCCATTGAAAAACGTCCAGAAATGTTTGAAGCTATTGACTGAATGAAAGGAGCTGGCATCTCACTCTGTTTGAATCTTCTTTATCATGCTAAGAGGAGCAGGAAAAAGCAAAAAATTTCAGAATTGCACCTTGTAATGCGGAGAAATTACTGTTTGTGCATTTACAATATTCTATGATTTTTGCCATTGAAAAACATCATGTTATTCATATACCAGAAATGTTTGAAGCTACTGACAATGAAAAGAGCTGGCATCTCACTCTCTTTGAATCTTCTTTATCATGCTAAGAGGAGCAGGAAAAAGCAAAAAGTTTCAGAATTGCACCTTGCAATGTGGAGAAATTACTGTTTGTGCATTTACAATATTCATTGATTTTTGCCATTGAATAACGTACAGAAATGTTTGAAGCTACTGACTGAATGAAAGGAGCTGGCATCTCACTCTCTTTGAATCTTCTTTATGATGCTAAGAGGAGCAGGAACAAGCAAAAAATTTCAGAATTGCACCTTGAAATGCGGAGAAATTACTGTTTGTGCATTTACAATATTCATTGATTTTTGCCATTGAAAAACATCATGTTATTCATATACCAGAAATGTTTGAAGCTACTGACTGAATGAAAAGAGCTGGCATCTCACTCTCTTTGAATCTTCTTTATCATGCTAAGAGGAGCAGGAAAAAGCAAAAAATTTCAGAATTGCACCTTGCAATGTGGAGAAATTACTGTTTGTGCATTTACAATATTCATTGATTTTTGCCATTGAAAAACGTCCAGAAATGTTTGAAGCTACTGACTGAATGAAAGGAGCTGGCATCTCACTCTCTTTGAATCTTCTTTATCATGCTAAGAGGAGCAGGAAAAAGCAAAAAATTTCAGAATTGCACCTTGCAATGTGGAGAAATTCCTGTTTGTGCATTTACAATATTCATTGATTTTTGCCATTGAAAAACATACAGAAATGTTTGAAGCTACTGACTGAATAAAAGGAGCTGGCATCTCACTCTCTTTGAATCTTTATCATGCTAAGAGGAGCAGGAAAAAGCAAAAAATTTCAGAATTGCACCTTGCAATGCGGAGAAATTACTGTTTGTGCATTTACAATATTCATTGATTTTTGCCATTGAAAAACATCATGTTATTCATATACCAGAAATGTTTGAAGCTACTGACTGAATGAAAAGAGGTGGCATCTCACTCTCTTTGAATCTTCTTTATCATGCTAAGAGGAGCAGGAAAAAGCAAAAAATTTCAGAATTGCACCTTGCAATGTGGAGAAATTACTGTTTGTGCATTTACAATATTCATTGATTTTTGCCATTGAAAAACGTCCAGAAATGTTTGAAGCTACTGACTGAATGAAAGAAGCTGGCATCTCACTCTCTTTGAATCTTCTTTATCATGCTAAGAGGAGCAGGAAAAAGCAAAAAATTTCAGAATTGCACCTTGCAATGTGGAGAAATTACTGTTTGTGCATTTACAATATTCATTGATTTTTGCCATTGAAAAACATCCAGAAATGTTTGAAGCTACTGACTGAATGAAAGGAGCTGGCATCTCACTCTCTTTGAATCTTCTTTATCATGCTAAGAGGAGCAGGAAAAGGCAAAAAATTTCAGAATTGCACCTTGCAATGTGGAGAAATTACTGTTTGTGCATTTACAATATTCATTGATTTTTGCCATTGAAAAACGTCCAGAAATGTTTGAAGCTACTGACTGAATGAAAGGAGCTGGCATCTCACTCTCTTTGAATCTTCTTTATCATGCTAAGAGGAGCAGGAAAAAGCAAAAAATTTCAGAATTACACCTTGAAATGCGGATAAATTACTGTTTGGGCATTTACAATATTCATTGATTTTTTCCATTGAAAAACATCATGTTATTCATATACCAGAAATGTTTGAAGCTACTGACTGAATGAAAAGAGCTGGCATCTCACTCTCTTTGAATCTTCTTTATCATGCTAAGAGGAGCAGGAAAAAGCAAAAAATTTCAGAATTGCACCTTGCAATGTGGAGAAATTACTGATTGTGCATTTACAATATTCATTGATTTTTGCCATTGAAAAACGTCCAGAAATGTTTGAAGCTACTGACTGAATGAAAGGAGCTGGCATCTCACTCTCTTTGAATCTTCTTTATCATGCCAAGAGGAGCAGGAAAAAGCAAAAAATTTCAGAATTGCACCTTGCAATGCGGAGAAATTACTGTTTGTGCATTTACAATATTCATTGATTTTTGCCATTGAAAAACATCATGTTATTCACATACCAGAAATGTTTGAAGCTACTGACTGAATGAAAAGAGCTGGCATCTCACTCTCTTTGAATCTTCTTTATCATGCTAAGAGGAGCAGGAAAAAGCAAAAAATTTCAGAATTGCACCTTGCAATGTGGAGAAATTACTGTTTGTGCATTTACAATATTCATTGATTTTTGCCATTGAAAAACGTCCAGAAATGTTTGAAGCTATTGACTGAATGAAAGGAGCTGGCATCTCACTCTCTTTGAATCTTCTTTATCATGCTAAGAGGAGCAGGAAAAAGCAAATAATTTCAGAATTGCACCTTGCAATGCGGAGAAATTACTGTTTGTGCATTTACAATATTCATTGATTTTTGCCATTGAAAAACATCATGTTATTCATATACCAGAAATGTTTGAAGCTACTGACTGAATGAAAAGAGCTGGCATCTCACTCTCTTTGAATCTTCTTTATCATGCTAAGAGGAGCAGGAAAAAGCAAAAAATTTCAGAATTGCACCTTGCAATGTGGAGAAATTACTGTTTGTGCATTTACAATATTCATTGATTTTTGCCATTGAAAAACGTCCAGAAATGTTTGAAGCTACTGACTGAATGAAAGGAGCTGGCATCTCACTCTCTTTGAATCTTCTTTATCATGCTAAGAGGAGCAGGAAAAAGCAAAAAATTTCAAAATTGCACCTTGAAATGCGGATAAATTACTGTTTGTGCATTTACAATATTCATTGATTTTTTCCATTGAAAAACATCATGTTATTCATATACCAGAAATGTTTGAAGCTACTGACTGAATGAAAAGAGCTGGCATCTCACTCTCTTTGAATCTTCTTTATCATGCTAAGAGGAGCAGGAAAAAGCAAAAAATTTCAGAATTGCACCTTGCAATGTGGAGTAATTACTGTTTGTGCATTTACAATATTCATTGATTTTTGCCATTGAAAAACGTCCAGAAATGTTTGAAGCTACTGACTGAATGAAAGGAGCTGGCATCTCACTCTCTTTGAATCTTCTTTATCATGCCAAGAGGAGCAGGAAAAAGCAAAAAATTTCAGAATTGCACCTTGCAATGCGGAGAAATTACTGTTTGTGCATTTACAATATTCATTGATTTTTGCCATTGAAAAACATCATGTTATTCACATACCAGAAATGTTTGAAGCTACTGACTGAATGAAAAGAGCTGGCATCTCACTCTCTTTGAATCTTCTTTATCATGCTAAGAGGAGCAGGAAAAAGCAAAAAATTTCAGAATTGCACCTTGCAATGTGGAGAAATTACTGTTTGTGCATTTACAATATTCATTGATTTTTGCCATTGAAAAACGTCCAGAAATGTTTGAAGCTATTGACTGAATGAAAGGAGCTGGCATCTCACTCTGTTTGAATCTTCTTTATCATGCTAAGAGGAGCAGGAAAAAGCAAAAAATTTCAGAATTGCACCTTGTAATGCGGAGAAATTACTGTTTGTGCATTTACAATATTCTATGATTTTTGCCATTGAAAAACATCATGTTATTCATATACCAGAAATGTTTGAAGCTACTGACAATGAAAAGAGCTGGCATCTCACTCTCTTTGAATCTTCTTTATCATGCTAAGAGGAGCAGGAAAAAGCAAAAAGTTTCAGAATTGCACCTTGCAATGTGGAGAAATTACTGTTTGTGCATTTACAATATTCATTGATTTTTGCCATTGAATAACGTACAGAAATGTTTGAAGCTACTGACTGAATGAAAGGAGCTGGCATCTCACTCTCTTTGAATCTTCTTTATGATGCTAAGAGGAGCAGGAACAAGCAAAAAATTTCAGAATTGCACCTTGAAATGCGGAGAAATTACTGTTTGTGCATTTACAATATTCATTGATTTTTGCCATTGAAAAACATCATGTTATTCATATACCAGAAATGTTTGAAGCTACTGACTGAATGAAAAGAGCTGGCATCTCACTCTCTTTGAATCTTCTTTATCATGCTAAGAGGAGCAGGAAAAAGCAAAAAATTTCAGAATTGCACCTTGCAATGTGGAGAAATTACTGTTTGTGCATTTACAATATTCATTGATTTTTGCCATTGAAAAACGTCCAGAAATGTTTGAAGCTACTGACTGAATGAAAGGAGCTGGCATCTCACTCTCTTTGAATCTTCTTTATCATGCTAAGAGGAGCAGGAAAAAGCAAAAAATTTCAGAATTGCACCTTGCAATGTGGAGAAATTCCTGTTTGTGCATTTACAATATTCATTGATTTTTGCCATTGAAAAACATACAGAAATGTTTGAAGCTACTGACTGAATAAAAGGAGCTGGCATCTCACTCTCTTTGAATCTTTATCATGCTAAGAGGAGCAGGAAAAAGCAAAAAATTTCAGAATTGCACCTTGCAATGCGGAGAAATTACTGTTTGTGCATTTACAATATTCATTGATTTTTGCCATTGAAAAACATCATGTTATTCATATACCAGAAATGTTTGAAGCTACTGACTGAATGAAAAGAGGTGGCATCTCACTCTCTTTGAATCTTCTTTATCATGCTAAGAGGAGCAGGAAAAAGCAAAAAATTTCAGAATTGCACCTTGCAATGTGGAGAAATTACTGTTTGTGCATTTACAATATTCATTGATTTTTGCCATTGAAAAACGTCCAGAAATGTTTGAAGCTACTGACTGAATGAAAGAAGCTGGCATCTCACTCTCTTTGAATCTTCTTTATCATGCTAAGAGGAGCAGGAAAAAGCAAAAAATTTCAGAATTGCACCTTGCAATGTGGAGAAATTACTGTTTGTGCATTTACAATATTCATTGATTTTTGCCATTGAAAAACATCCAGAAATGTTTGAAGCTACTGACTGAATGAAAGGAGCTGGCATCTCACTCTCTTTGAATCTTCTTTATCATGCTAAGAGGAGCAGGAAAAGGCAAAAAATTTCAGAATTGCACCTTGCAATGTGGAGAAATTACTGTTTGTGCATTTACAATATTCATTGATTTTTGCCATTGAAAAACGTCCAGAAATGTTTGAAGCTACTGACTGAATGAAAGGAGCTGGCATCTCACTCTCTTTGAATCTTCTTTATCATGCTAAGAGGAGCAGGAAAAAGCAAAAAATTTCAGAATTGCACCTTGCAATGCGGAGAAATTACTGTTTGTGTATTTACAATATTTATTGATTTTTGCCATTGAAAAACATCATGTTATTCATATACCAGAAATGTTTGAAGCTACTGACTGAATGAAAAGATCTGGCATCTCACTCTCTTTGAATCTTCTTTATCATGCTAAGCGGAGCAGGAAAAAGCAAAAAATTTCAGAATTGCACCTTGCAATGTGGAGAAATTACTGTTTGTGCATTTACAATATTCATTGATTTTTGCCATTGAAAAACGTCCAGAAATGTTTGAAGCTACTGACTGAATGAAAGGAGCTGGCATCTCACTCTCTTTGAATCTTCTTTATCATGCTAAGAGGAGCAGAAAAAAGCAAAAAATTTCAGAATTGCACCTTGAAATGCGGAGAAATTACTGTTTGTGCATTTACAATATTCATTGATTTTTTCCATTGAAAAACATCATGTTATTCATATACCAGTAATGTTTGAAGCTACTGACTGAATGAAAAGAGCTGGCATCTCACTCTCTTTGAATCTTCTTTATCATGCTAAGAGGAGCAGGAAAAAGCAAAAAATTTCAGAATTGCACCTTGCAATGTGGAGAAATTACTGTTTGTGCATTTACAATATTCATTGATTTTTGCCATTGAGAAACGTCCAGAAATGTTTGAAGCTATTGACTGAATGAAAGTAGCTGGCATCTCACTCTCTTTGAATCTTCTTTATCATGCTAAGAGGAGCAGGAAAAAGCAAAAAATTTCAGAATTGCAACTTGTAATGCGGAGAAATTACTGTTTGTGCATTTACAATATTCTATGATTTTTGCCATTGAAAAACATCATGTTATTCATATACCAGAAATGTTTGAAGCTACTGACTGAATGAAAAGAGCTGGCATCTTACTCTCTTTGAATCTTCTTTATCATGCTAAGAGGAGCAGGAAAAAGCAAAAAATTTCAGAATTGCGCCTTGCAATGTGGAGAAATTACTGTTTGTGCATTTATAATATTCATTGATTTTTGCCATTGAAAAACGTCCAGAAATTTTTGAAGCTACTGACTGAATGAAAGGAGCTGGCATCTCACTCTCTTTGAATCTTCTTTATCATGCTAAGAGGAGCAGGAAAAAGCAAAAAATTTCAGAATTGCACCTTGCAATGTGGAGAAATTACTGTTTATGCATTTACAATATTCATTGATTTTTGCCATTGAAAAACGTCCAGAAATGTTTGAAGCTACTGACTGAATGAAAGGAGCTGGCATCTCACTCTCTTTGAATCTTCTTTATCATGCTAAGAGGAGCAGGAAAAAGCAAAAAATTTCAGAATTGCACCTTGCAATGCGGAGAAATTACTGTTTGTGCATTTACAATATTCATTGATTTTTGCCATTGAAAAACATCATGTTATTCATATACCAGAAATGTTTGAAGCTACTGACTGAATGAAAAGAGCTGGCATCACACTCTCTTTGAATCTTCTTTATCATGCTAAGAGGAGCAGGAAAAAGCAAAAAATTTCAGAATTGCACCTTGCAATGTGGAGAAATTACTGTTTGTGCATTTACAATATTCATTGATTTTTGCCATTGTAAAACGTCCAGAAATGTTTGAAGCTACTGACTGAATGAAAGGAGCTGGCATCTCACTCTCTTTGAATCTTCTTTATCATGCTAAGAGGAGCAGGAAAAAGCAAAAAATTTCAGAATTGCACCTTGCAATGCGGAGAAATTACTGTTTTTGCATTTACAATATTCATTGATTTTTGCCATTGAAAAACATCATGTTATTCATATACCAGAAATGTTTGAAGCTACTGACTGAATGAAAAGAGCTGGCATCTCACTCTCTTTGAATCTTCTTTATCATGCTAAGAGGAGCAGGAAAAAGCAAAAAATTTCAGAATTGCACCTTGCAATGTGGAGAAATTACTGTTTGTGCATTTACAATATTCATTGATTTTTGCCATTGAAAAACGTCCAGAAATGTTTGAAGCTACTGACTGAATGAAAGGAGCTGGCATCTCACTCTCTTTGAATCTTCTTTATCATGCTAAGAGGAGCAGAAAAAAGCAAAAAACTTCAGAATTGCACCTTGCAATGCGGAGAAATTACTGTTTGTGCATTTACAATATTCATTGATTTTTGCCATTGAAAAACATCATGTTATTCATATACCAGAAATGTTTGAAGCTACTGACTGAATGAAAAGAGCTGGCATCTCACTCTCTTTGAATCTTCTTTATCATGCTAAGAGGAGCAGGAAAAAGCAAAAAATTTCAGAATTGCACCTTGCAATGTGGAGAAATTGCTGTTTGTGCATTTACAATATTCATTGATTTTTGCCATTGAAAAACATCCAGAAATGTTTGAAGCTACTGACTGAATGAAAGGAGCTGGCATCTCACTCTCTTTGAATCTTCTTTATCATGCTAAGAGGAGCAGGAAAAAGCAAAAAATTTCAGAATTGCACCTTGCAATGCGGAGAAATTACTGTTTGTGCATTTACAATATTCATTGATTTTTGCCATTGAAAAACATCATGTTATTCATATACCAGATATGTTTGAAGCTACTGACTGAATGAAAAGAGCTGGCATCTCACTCTCTTTGAATCTTCTTTATCATGCTAAGAGGAGCAGGAAAAAGCAAAAAATTTCAGAATTGCACCTTGCAATGCGGAGAAATTACTGTTTGTGTATTTACAATATTTATTGATTTTTGCCATTGAAAAACATCATGTTATTCATATACCAGAAATGTCTGAAGCTACTGACTGAATGAAAAGAACTGGCATCTCACTCTCTTTGAATCTTCTTTATCATGCTAAGCGGAGCAGGAAAAAGCAAAAAATTTCAGAATTGCACCTTGCAATGTGGAGAAATTACTGTTTGTGCATTTACAATATTCATTGATTTTTGCCATTGAAAAACGTCCAGAAATGTTTGAAGCTACTGACTGAATGAAAGGAGCTGGCATCTCACTCTCTTTGAATCTTCTTTATCATGCTAAGAGGAGCAGAAAAAAGCAAAAAATTTCAGAATTGCACCTTGAAATGCGGAGAAATTACTGTTTGTGCATTTACAATATTCATTGATTTTTTCCATTGAAAAACATCATGTTATTCATATACCAGTAATGTTTGAAGCTACTGACTGAATGAAAAGAGCTGGCATCTCACTCTCTTTGAATCTTCTTTATCATGCTAAGAGGAGCAGGAAAAAGCAAAAAATTTCAGAATTGCACCTTGCAATGTGGAGAAATTACTGTTTGTGCATTTACAATATTCATTGATTTTTGCCATTGAGAAACGTCCAGAAATGTTTGAAGCTATTGACTGAATGAAAGTAGCTGGCATCTCACTCTCTTTGAATCTTCTTTATCATGCTAAGAGGAGCAGGAAAAAGCAAAAAATTTCAGAATTGCAACTTGTAATGCGGAGAAATTACTGTTTGTGCATTTACAATATTCTATGATTTTTGCCATTGAAAAACATCATGTTATTCATATACCAGAAATGTTTGAAGCTACTGACTGAATGAAAAGAGCTGGCATCTTACTCTCTTTGAATCTTCTTTATCATGCTAAGAGGAGCAGGAAAAAGCAAAAAATTTCAGAATTGCGCCTTGCAATGTGGAGAAATTACTGTTTGTGCATTTATAATATTCATTGATTTTTGCCATTGAAAAACGTCCAGAAATTTTTGAAGCTACTGACTGAATGAAAGGAGCTGGCATCTCACTCTCTTTGAATCTTCTTTATCATGCTAAGAGGAGCAGGAAAAAGCAAAAAATTTCAGAATTGCACCTTGCAATGTGGAGAAATTACTGTTTATGCATTTACAATATTCATTGATTTTTGCCATTGAAAAACGTCCAGAAATGTTTGAAGCTACTGACTGAATGAAAGGAGCTGGCATCTCACTCTCTTTGAATCTTCTTTATCATGCTAAGAGGAGCAGGAAAAAGCAAAAAATTTCAGAATTGCACCTTGCAATGCGGAGAAATTACTGTTTGTGCATTTACAATATTCATTGATTTTTGCCATTGAAAAACATCATGTTATTCATATACCAGAAATGTTTGAAGCTACTGACTGAATGAAAAGAGCTGGCATCACACTCTCTTTGAATCTTCTTTATCATGCTAAGAGGAGCAGGAAAAAGCAAAAAATTTCAGAATTGCACCTTGCAATGTGGAGAAATTACTGTTTGTGCATTTACAATATTCATTGATTTTTGCCATTGTAAAACGTCCAGAAATGTTTGAAGCTACTGACTGAATGAAAGGAGCTGGCATCTCACTCTCTTTGAATCTTCTTTATCATGCTAAGAGGAGCAGGAAAAAGCAAAAAATTTCAGAATTGCACCTTGCAATGCGGAGAAATTACTGTTTTTGCATTTACAATATTCATTGATTTTTGCCATTGAAAAACATCATGTTATTCATATACCAGAAATGTTTGAAGCTACTGACTGAATGAAAAGAGCTGGCATCTCACTCTCTTTGAATCTTCTTTATCATGCTAAGAGGAGCAGGAAAAAGCAAAAAATTTCAGAATTGCACCTTGCAATGTGGAGAAATTACTGTTTGTGCATTTACAATATTCATTGATTTTTGCCATTGAAAAACGTCCAGAAATGTTTGAAGCTACTGACTGAATGAAAGGAGCTGGCATCTCACTCTCTTTGAATCTTCTTTATCATGCTAAGAGGAGCAGAAAAAAGCAAAAAACTTCAGAATTGCACCTTGCAATGCGGAGAAATTACTGTTTGTGCATTTACAATATTCATTGATTTTTGCCATTGAAAAACATCATGTTATTCATATACCAGAAATGTTTGAAGCTACTGACTGAATGAAAAGAGCTGGCATCTCACTCTCTTTGAATCTTCTTTATCATGCTAAGAGGAGCAGGAAAAAGCAAAAAATTTCAGAATTGCACCTTGCAATGTGGAGAAATTGCTGTTTGTGCATTTACAATATTCATTGATTTTTGCCATTGAAAAACATCCAGAAATGTTTGAAGCTACTGACTGAATGAAAGGAGCTGGCATCTCACTCTCTTTGAATCTTCTTTATCATGCTAAGAGGAGCAGGAAAAAGCAAAAAATTTCAGAATTGCACCTTGCAATGCGGAGAAATTACTGTTTGTGCATTTACAATATTCATTGATTTTTGCCATTGAAAAACATCATGTTATTCATATACCAGATATGTTTGAAGCTACTGACTGAATGAAAAGAGCTGGCATCTCACTCTCTTTGAATCTTCTTTATCATGCTAAGAGGAGCAGGAAAAAGCAAAAAATTTCAGAATTGCACCTTGCAATGCGGAGAAATTACTGTTTGTGTATTTACAATATTTATTGATTTTTGCCATTGAAAAACATCATGTTATTCATATACCAGAAATGTCTGAAGCTACTGACTGAATGAAAAGAACTGGCATCTCACTCTCTTTGAATCTTCTTTATCATGCTAAGAGGAGCAGGAAAAAGCAAAAAATTTCAGAATTGCACCTTGCAATGTGGAGAAATTACTGTTTGTGCATTTACAATATTCATTGATTTTTGCCATTGAAAAACGTCCAGAAATGTTTGAAGCTACTGACTGAATGAAAGGAGCTGGCATCTCACTCTCTTTTAATCTTCTTTATCATGCTAAGAGGAGCAGGAAAAAGCAAAAAATTTCAGAGTTGCACCTTGCAATGCGGAGAAATTACTGTTTGTGCATTTACAATATTCATTGATTTTTGCCATTGAAAAACATCATGTTATTCATATACCAGAAATGTTTGAAGCTACTGACTGAATGAAAAGAGCTGGCATCTCACTCTCTTTGAATCTTCTTTATCATGCTAAGAGGAGCAGGAAAAAGCAAAAAAATTCAGAATTGCACCTTGCAATGTGGAGAAATTACTGTTTGTGCATTTACAATATTCATTGATTTTTGCCATTGAAAAACGTCCAGAAATGTTTGAAGCTACTGACTGAATGAAAGGAGCTGGCATCTCACTCTCTTTGAATCTTCTTTATCATGCTAAGAGGAGCAGGAAAAAGCAAAAAATTTCAGAATTGCACCTTGAAATGCGGAGAAATTACTGTTTGTGCATTCACAATACTCATTGATTTTTTCCATTGAAAAACATCATGTTATTCATATACCAGAAATGTTTGAAGCTACTGACTGAATGAAAAGAGCTGGCATCTCACTCTCTTTGAATCTTCTTTATCATGCTAAGAGGAGCAGGAAAAAGCAAAAAATTTCAGAATTGCACCTTGCAATGTGGAGAAATTACTGTTTGTGCATTTACAATATTCATTGATTTTTGCCATTGAAAAACGTCCAGAAATGTTTGAAGCTACTGACTGAATGAAAGGAGCTGGCATCTCACTCTCTTTGAATCTTGTTTATCATGCTAAGAGGAGCAGGAAAAAGCAAAAAATTTCAGAATTGCACCTTGCAATGTGGAGAAATTACTGTTTATGCATTTACAATATTCATTGATTTTTGCCATTGAAAAACGTCCAAAAATGTTTGAAGCTACTGACTGAATGAAAGGAGCTGGCATCTCACTCTCTTTGAATCTTCTTTATCATGCTAAGAGGAGCAGGAAAAAGCAAAAAATTTCAGAATTGCACCTTGTAATGCGGAGAAATTACTGTTTGTGCATTTACAATATTCTATGATTTTTGCCTTTGAAAAACATCATGTTATTCATATACCAGAAATGTTTGAAGCTACTGACTGAATGAAAAGAGCTGGCATCTCACTCTCTTTGAATCTTCTTTATCATGCTAAGAGGAGCAGGAAAAAGGAAAAAGTTTCAGAATTGCACCTTGCAATGTGGAGAAATTACTGTTTGTGCATTTACAATATTCATTGATTTTTGCCATTGAATAACGTCCAGAAATGTTTGAAGCTACTGACTAAATGAAAGGAGCTGGCATCTCACTCTCTTTGAATCTTCTTTATCATGCTAAGAGGAGCAGGAAAAAGCAAAAAATTTCAGAATTGCACCTTGAAATGCGGAGAAATTACTGTTTGTGCATTTACAATATTCATTGATTTTTGCCATTGAAAAACATCATGTTATTCATATACCAGAAATGTTTGAAGCTACTGACTTAATGAAAAGAGCTGGCATCTCACTCTCTTTGAATCTTCTGTATCATGCTAAGAGGAGCAGGAAAAAGCAAAAAATTTCAGAATTGCGCCTTGCAATGTGGAGAAATTACTGTTTGTGCATTTACAATATTCATTGATTTTTGCCATTGAAAAACGTCCAGAAATGTTTGAAGCTACTGACTGAATGAAAGGAGCCGGCATCTCACTCTCTTTGAATCTTCTTTATCATGCTAAGAGGAGCAGGAAAAAGCAAAACATTTCAGAATTGCACCTTGCAATGTGGAGAAATTACTGTTTATGCATTTACAATATTCATTGATTTTTGCCATTGAAAAACGTCCAGAAATGTTTGAAGCTACTGACTGAATGAAAGGAGCTGGCATCTCACTCTCTTTGAATCTTCTTTATCATGCTAAGAGGAACAGGAAAAAGCAAAAAATTTCAGAATTGCACCTTGCAATGCGGAGAAATTACTGTTTGTTCATTTACAATATTCATTGATTTTTGCCATTGAAAAACATCATGTTATTCATATACCAGAAATGTTTGAAGCTACTGACTGAATGAAAAGAGCTGGCATCTCACTCTCTTTGAATCTTCTTTATCATGCTAAGAGGAGCAGGAAAAAGCAAAAAAATTCAGAATTGCACCTTGCAATGTGGAGAAATTACTGTTTGTGCATTTACAATATTCATTGATTTTTGCCATTGAAAAACGTCCAGAAATGTTTGAAGCTACTGACTGAATGAAAGGAGCTGGCATCTCACTCTCTTTGAATCTTCTTTATCATGCTAAGAGGAGCAGGAAAAAGCAAAAAATTTCAGAATTGCACCTTGAAATGCGGAGAAATTACTGTTTGTGCATTCACAATACTCATTGATTTTTTCCATTGGAAAACATCATGTTATTCATATACCAGAAATGTTTGAAGCTACTGACTGAATGAAAAGAGCTGGCATCTCACTCTCTTTGAATCTTCTTTATCATGCTAAGAGGAGCAGGAAAAAGCAAAAAATTTCAGAATTGCACCTTGCAATGTGGAGAAATTACTGTTTGTGCATTTACAATATTCATTGATTTTTGCCATTGAAAAACGTCCAGAAATGTTTGAAGCTACTGACTGAATGAAAGGAGCTGGCATCTCACTCTCTTTGAATCTTGTTTATCATGCTAAGAGGAGCAGGAAAAAGCAAAAAATTTCAGAATTGCACCTTGCAATGTGGAGAAATTACTGTTTATGCATTTACAATATTCATTGATTTTTGCCATTGAAAAACGTCCAAAAATGTTTGAAGCTACTGACTGAATGAAAGGAGCTGGCATCTCACTCTCTTTGAATCTTCTTTATCATGCTAAGAGGAGCAGGAAAAAGCAAAAAATTTCAGAATTGCACCTTGTAATGCGGAGAAATTACTGTTTGTGCATTTACAATATTCTATGATTTTTGCCTTTGAAAAACATCATGTTATTCATATACCAGAAATGTTTGAAGCTACTGACTGAATGAAAAGAGCTGGCATCTCACTCTCTTTGAATCTTCTTTATCATGCTAAGAGGAGCAGGAAAAGGGAAAAAGTTTCAGAATTGCACCTTGCAATGTGGAGAAATTACTGTTTGTGCATTTACAATATTCATTGATTTTTGCCATTGAATAACGTCCAGAAATGTTTGAAGCTACTGACTAAATGAAAGGAGCTGGCATCTCACTCTCTTTGAATCTTCTTTATCATGCTAAGAGGAGCAGGAAAAAGCAAAAAATTTCAGAATTGCACCTTGAAATGCGGAGAAATTACTGTTTGTGCATTTACAATATTCATTGATTTTTGCCATTGAAAAACATCATGTTATTCATATACCAGAAATGTTTGAAGCTACTGACTGAATGAAAAGAGCTGGCATCTCACTCTCTTTGAATCTTCTTTATCATGCTAAGAGGAGCAGGAAAAAGCAAAAAATTTCAGAATTGCGCCTTGCAATGTGGAGAAATTACTGTTTGTGCATTTACAATATTCATTGATTTTTTCCATTGAAAAACGTCCAGAAATGTTTGAAGCTACTGACTGAATGAAAGGAGCCGGCATCTCACTCTCTTTGAATCTTCTTTATCATGCTAAGAGGAGCAGGAAAAAGCAAAAAATTTCAGAATTGCACCTTGCAATGTGGAGAAATTACTGTTTATGCATTTACAATATTCATTGATTTTTGCCATTGAAAAACGTCCAGAAATGTTTGAAGCTACTGACTGAATGAAAGGAGCTGGCATCTCACTCTCTTTGAATCTTCTTTATCATGCTAAGAGGAACAGGAAAAAGCAAAAAATTTCAGAATTGCACCTTGCAATGCGGAGAAATTACTGTTTGTTCATTTACAATATTCATTGATTTTTGCCATTGAAAAACATCATGTTATTCATATACCAGAAATGTTTGAAGCTACTGACTGAATGAAAAGAGCTGGCATCTCACTCTCTTTGAATCTTCTTTATCATGCTAAGAGGAGCAGGAAAAAGCAAAAAATTTCAGAATTGCACCTTGCAATGTGGAGAAATTACTGTTTGTGCATTTACAATATTCATTGATTTTTGCCATTGAAAAACGTCCAGAAATGTTTGAAGCTACTGACTGAATGAAAGGAGCTGGCATCTCACTCTCTTTGAATCTTCTTTATCATGCTAAGAGGAGCAGAAAAAAGCAAAAAATTTCAGAATTGCACCTTGCAATGCGGAGAAATTAATGTTTGTGCATTTACAATATTCATTGATTTTTGCCATTGAAAAACATCATGTTATTCATATGCCAGAAATGTTTGAAGCTACTGACTGAATGAAAAGAGCTGGCATCTCACTCTCTTTGAATCTTCTTTATCATGCTAAGAGGAGCAGGAAAAAGCAAAAAATTTCAGAATTGCACCTTGCAATGTGGAGAAATTACTGTTTGTGCATTTACAATATTCATTGATTTTTGCCATTGAAAAACATCCAGAAATGTTTGAAGCTACTGACTGAATGAAAGGAGCTGGCATCTCACTCTCTTTTAATCTTCTTTATCATGCTAAGAGGAGCAGGAAAAAGCAAAAAATTTCAGAATTGCACCTTGCAATGCGGAGAAATTACTGTTTGTGCATTTACAATATTCATTGATTTTTGCCATTGAAAAACATCATGTTATTCATATACCAGAAATGTTTGAAGCTACTGACTGAATGAAAAGAGCTGGCATCTCACTCTCTTTGAATCTTCTTTATCATGCTAAGAGGAGCAGGAAAAAGAAAAAAATTCAGAATTGCACCTTGCAATGTGGAGAAATTACTGTTTGTGCATTTACAATATTCATTGATTGTTGCCATTGAAAAACGTCCAGAAATGTTTGAAGCTATTGACTGAATGAAAGGAGCTGGCATCTCACTCTCTTTGAATCTTCTTTATCATGCTAAGAGGAGCAGGAAAAAGCAAAAAATTTCAGAATTGCACCTTGTAATGCGGAGAAATTACTGTTTGTGCATTTACAATATTCTATGATTTTTGCCATTGAAAAACATCATGTTATTCATATACCAGAAATGTTTGAAGCTACTGACTGAATGAAAAGAGCTGGCATCTCACTCTCTTTGAATCTTCTTTATCATGCTAAGAGGAGCAGGAAAAAGCAAAAAGTTTCAGAATTGCACCTTGCAATGTGGAGAAATTACTGTTTGTGCATTTACAATATTCATTGATTTTTGCCATTGAATAACGTCCAGAAATGTTTGAAGCTACTGACTGAATGAAAGGAGCTGGCATCTCACTCTCTTTGAATCTTCTTTATCATGCTAAGAGGAGCAGGAAAAAGCAAAAAATTTCAGAATTGCACCTTGAAATGTGGAGAAATTACTGTTTGTGCATTTACAATATTCATTGATTTTTGCCATTGAAAAACATCATGTTATTCATATACCAGAAATGTTTGAAGCTACTGACTGAATGAAAAGAGCTGGCATCTCACTCTCTTTGAATCTTCTTTATCATGCTAAGAGGAGCAGGAAAAAGCAAAAAATTTCAGAATTGCTCCTTGCAATGTGGAGAAATTACTGTTTGTGCATTTACAATATTCATTGATTTTTGCCTTTGAAAAACGTCCAGAAATGTTTGAAGCTACTGACTGAATGAAAGGAGATGGCATCTCACTCTCTTTGAATCTTCTTTATCATGCTAAGAGGAGCAGGAAAAAGCAAAAAATTTCAGAATTGCACCTTGCAATGTGGAGAAATTACTGTTTATGCATTTACAATATTCATTGATTTTTGCCATTGAAAAACGTCCAGAAATGTTTGAAGCTACTGACGGAATGAAAGGAGCTGGCATCTCACTCTCTTTGAATCTTCTTTATCATGCTAAGAGGAGCAGGAAAAAGCAAAAAATTTCAGAATTGCACCTTGCAATGCGGAGAAATTACTGTTTGTGCATTTACAATATTCATTGATTTTTGCCATTGAAAAACATCATGTTATTCATATACCAGAAATGTTTGAAGCTACTGACTGAATGAAAAGAGCTGGCATCTCACTCTCTTTGAATCTTCTTTATCATGCTAAGAGGAGCAGGAAAAAGCAAAAAATTTCAGAATTGCACCTTGCAATGTGGAGAAATTACTGTTTGTGCATTTACAATATTCATTGATTTTTGCCATTGAAAAACGTCCAGAAATGTTTGAAGCTACTGACTGAATGAAAGGAGCTGGCATCTCACTCTCTTTGAATCTTCTTTATCATGCTAAGAGGAGCAGGAAAAAGCAAAAAATTTCAGAATTGCACCTTGCAATGCGGAGAAATTACTGTTTGTGCATTTACAATATTCATTGATTTTTGCCATTGAAAAACATCATGTTATTCATATACCAGAAATGTTTGAAGCTACTGACTGAATGAAAAGAGCTGGCATCTCACTCTCTTTGAATCTTCTTTATCATGGTAAGAGGAGCAGGAAAAAGCAAAAAATTTCAGAATTGCACCTTGCAATGTGGAGAAATTACTGTTTGTGCATTTACAATATTCATTGATTTTTGCCATTGAAAAACGTCCAGAAATGTTTGAAGCTACTGACTGAATGAAAGGAGCTGGCATCTCACTCTCTTTGAATCTTCTTTATCATGCTAAGAGGAGCAGAAAAAAGCAAAAAATTTCAGAATTGCACCTTGCAATGCGGAGAAATTACTGTTTGTGCATTTACAATATTCATTGATTTTTGCCATTGAAAAACATCATGTTATTCATATACCAGAAATGTTTGAAGCTACTGACTGAATGAAAAGAGCTGGCATCTCACTCTCTTTGAATCTTCTTTATCATGCTAAGAGGAGCAGGAAAAAGCAAAAAATTTCAGAATTGCACCTTGCAATGTGGAGAAATTACTGTTTGTGCATTTACAATATTCATTGATTTTTGCCATTGAAAAACGTCCAGAAATGTTTGAAGCTACTGACTGAATGAAAGGAGCTGGCATCTCACTCTCTTTGAATATTCTTTATCATGCTAAGAGGAGCAGAAAAAAGCAAAAAATTTCAGAATTGCACCTTGCAATGCGGAGAAATTACTGTTTGTGCATTTACAATATTCATTGATTTTTGCCATTGAAAAACATCATGTTATTCATATACCAGAAATGTTTGAAGCTACTGACTGAATGAAAAGAGCTGACATCTCACTCTCTTTGAATCTTCTTTATCATGCTAAGAGGAGCAGGAAAAAGCAAAAAATTTCAGAATTGCACCTTGCAATGTGGAGAAATTACTGTTTGTGCATTTACAATATTCATTGATTTTTGCCATTGAAAAACGTCCAGAAATGTTTGAAGCTACTGACTGAATGAAAGGAGCTGGCATCTCACTCTCTTTGAATCTTCTTTATCATGCTAAGAGGAGCAGGAAAAAGCAAAAAATTTCAGAATTGCACCTTGCAATGCGGAGAAATTACTGTTTGTGTATTTACAATATTCATTGATTTTTGCCATTGAAAAACATCATGTTATTCATATACCAGAAATGTTTGAAGCTACTGACTGAAGGAAAAGAACTGGCATCTCACTCTCTTTCAATCTTCTTTATCATGCTAAGCGGAGCAGGAAAAAGCAAAAAATTTCAGAATTGCACCTTGCAATGTGGAGAAATTACTGTTTGTGCATTTACAATATTCATTGATTTTTGCCATTGAAAAACGTCCAGAAATGTTTGAAGCTACTGACTGAATGAAAGGAGCTGGCATCTCACTCTCTTTGAATCTTCTTTATCATGCTAAGAGGAGCAGGAAAAAGCAAAAAATTTCAGAATTGCACCTTGCAATGTGGAGAAATTACTGTTTGTGCATTTACAATATTCATTGATTTTTTCCATTGAAAAACATCATGTTATTCATATACCAGAAATGTTTGAAGCTACTGACTGAATGAAAGAGCTGGCATCTCACTCTCTTTGAATCTTCTTTATCATGCTAAGAGGAGCAGGAAAAAGCAAAAAATTTCAGAATTGCACCTTGCAATGTGGAGAAATTACTGTTTGTGCATTTACAATATTCATGGATTTTTGCCATTGAAAAACGTCCAGAAATGTTTGAAGCTACTGACTGAATGAAAGGAGCTGGCATCACACTCTCTTTGAATCTTCTTTATCATGCTAAGAGGAGCAGGAAAAAGCAAAAAATTTCAGAATTGCACCTTGCAATGTGGAGAAATTACTGTTTATGCATTTACAATATTCATTGATTTTTGCCATTGAAAAATGTCCAGAAATGTTTGAAGCTACTGACTGAATGAAAGGAGCTGGCATCTCACTCTCTTTGAATCTTCTTTATCATGCCAAAAGGAGCAGGAAAAAGCAAAAAATTTCAGAATTGCACCTTGCAATGCGGAGAAATTACTGTTTGTGCATTTACAATATTCATTGATTTTAGCCATTGAAAAACATCATGTTATTCACATACCAGAAATGTTTGAAGCTACTGACTGAATGAAAAGAGCTGGCATCTCACTCTCTTTGAATCTTCTTTATCATGCTAAAAGGAGCAGGAAAAAGCAAAAAATTTCAGAATTGCACCTTGCAATGTGGAGAAATTACTGTTTGTGCATTTACAATATTCATTGATTTTTGCCATTGAAAAACGTCAAGAAATGTTTGAAGCTATTGACTGAATGAAAGGAGCTGGCATCTCAATCTCTTTGAATCTTCTTTATCATGCTAAGAGGAGCAGGAAAAAGCAAAAAATTTCAGAATTGCACCTTGTAATGCGGAGAAATTACTGTTTGTGCATTTACAATATTCTATGATTTTTGCCATTGAAAAACATCATGTTATTCATATACCAGAAATGTTTGAAGCTACTGACTGAATGAAAAGAGCTGGCATCTCACTCTCTTTGAATCTTCTTTATCATGCTAAGAGGAGCAGGAAAAAGCAAAAAGTTTCAGAATTGCACCTTGCAATGTGGAGAAATTACTGTTTGTGCATTTACAATATTCATTGATTTTTGCCATTGAATAACGTCCAGAAATGTTTGAAGCTACTGACTGAATGAAAGGAGCTGGCATCTCACTCTCTTTGAATCTTCTTTATCATGCTAAGAGGAGCAGGAAAAAGCAAAAAATTTCAGAATTGCACCTTGAAATGCGGAGAAATTATTGTTTGTGCATTTACAATATTCATTGATTTTTGCCATTGAAAAACATCATGTTATTCATATACCAGAAATGTTTGAAGCTACTGACTGAATGAAAAGAGCTGGCATCTCACTCTCTTTGAATCTTCTTTATCATGCTAAGAGGAGCAGGAAAAAGCAAAAAATTTCAGAATTGCACCTTGCAATGTGGAGAAATTACTGTTTGTGCATTTACAATATTCATTGATTTTTGCCATTGAAAAACATCCAGAAATGTTTGAAGCTACTGACTGAATGAAAGGAGCTGGCATCTCACTCTCTTTGAATCTTCTTTATCATGGTAAGAGGAGCAGAAAAAAGCAAAAAATTTCAGAATTGCAGCTTGCAATGCGGAGAAATTACTGTTTGTGCATTTACAATATTCATTGATTTTTGCCATTGAAAAACATCATGTTATTCATATACCAGAAATGTTTGAAGCTACTGACTGAATGAAAAGAGCTGACATCTCACTCTCTTTGGATCTTCTTTATCATGCTAAGAGGAGCAGGAAAAAGCAAAAAATTTCAGAATTGCACCTTGCAATGCGGAGAAATTACTGTTTGTGCATTTACAATATTCATTGATTTTTGCCATTGAAAAACGTCCAGAAATGTTTGAAGCTACTGACTGAATGAAAGGAGCTGGCATCTCACTCTCTTTGAATCTTCTTTATCATGCTAAGAGGAGCAGGAAAAAGCAAAAAATTTCAGAATTGCACCTTGCAATGCGGAGAAATTACTGTTTGTGTATTTACAATATTCATTGATTTTTGCCATTGAAAAACATCATGTTATTCATATACCAGAAATGTTTGAAGCTACTGACTGAAGGAAAAGAACTGGCATCTCACTCTCTTTCAATCTTCTTTATCATGCTAAGCGGAGCAGGAAAAAGCAAAAAATTTCAGAATTGCACCTTGCAATGTGGAGAAATTACTGTTTGTGCATTTACAATATTCATTGATTTTTGCCATTGAAAAACGTCCAGAAATGTTTGAAGCTACTGACTGAATGAAAGGAGCTGGCATCTCACTCTCTTTGAATCTTCTTTATCATGCTAAGAGGAGCAGGAAAAAGCAAAAAATTTCAGAATTGCACCTTGCAATGTGGAGAAATTACTGTTTGTGCATTTACAATATTCATTGATTTTTTCCATTGAAAAACATCATGTTATTCATATACCAGAAATGTTTGAAGCTACTGACTGAATGAAAGAGCTGGCATCTCACTCTCTTTGAATCTTCTTTATCATGCTAAGAGGAGCAGGAAAAAGCAAAAAATTTCAGAATTGCACCTTGCAATGTGGAGAAATTACTGTTTGTGCATTTACAATATTCATGGATTTTTGCCATTGAAAAACGTCCAGAAATGTTTGAAGCTACTGACTGAATGAAAGGAGCTGGCATCTCACTCTCTTTGAATCTTCTTTATCATACTAAGAGGAGCAGGAAAAAGCAAAAAATTTCAGAATTGCACCTTGCAATGTGGAGAAATTACTGTTTATGCATTTACAATATTCATTGATTTTTGCCATTGAAAAACGTCCAGAAATGTTTGAAGCTACTGACTGAATGAAAGGAGCTGGCATCTCACTCTCTTTGAATCTTCTTTATCATGCCAAAAGGAGCAGGAAAAAGCAAAAAATTTCAGAATTGCACCTTGAAATGCGGAGAAATTACTGTTTGTGCATTTACAATATTCATTGATTTTTGCCATTGAAAAACATCATGTTATTCATATACCAGAAATGTTTGAAGCTACTGACTGAATGAAAAGAGCTGGCATCTCACTCTCTTTGAATCTTCTTTATCATGCTAAGAGGAGCAGGAAAAAGCAAAAAATTTCAGAATTGCGCCTTGCAATGTGGAGAAATTACTGTTTGTGCATTTACAATATTCATTGATTTTTGCCATTGAAAAACGTCCAGAAATGTTTGAAGCTACTGACTGAATGAAAGGAGCTGGCATCTCACTCTCTTTGAATCTTCTTTATCATGCTAAGAGGAGCAGGAAAAAGCAAAAAATTTCAGAATTGCACCTTGCAATGTGGAGAAATTACTGTTTATGCATTTACAATATTCATTGATTTTTGCCATTGAAAAACGTCCAGAAATGTTTGAAGCTACTGACTGAATGAAAGGAGCTGGCATCTCACTCTCTTTTAATCTTCTTTATCATGCTAAGAGGAGCAGGAAAAAGCAAAAAATTTCAGAATTGCACCTTGCAATGCGGAGAAATTACTGTTTGTGCATTTACAATATTCATTGATTTTTGCCATTGAAAAACATCATGTTATTCATATACCAGAAATGTTTGAAGCTACTGACTGAATGAAAAGAGCTGGCATCTCACTCTCTTTGAATCTTCTTTATCATGCTAAGAGGAGCAGGTAAAAGCAAAAAATTTCAGAATTGCACCTTGCAATGCGGAGAAATTACTGTTTGTGCATTTACAATATTCATTGATTTTTGCCATTGAAAAACGTCCAGAAATGTTTGAAGCTACTGACTGAATGAAAGGAGCTGGCATCTCACTCTCTTTGAATCTTCTTTATCATGCTAAGAGGAGCAGGAAAAAGCAAAAAATTTCAGAATTGCACCTTGCAATGCGGAGAAATTACTGTTTGTGCATTTACAATATTCATTGATTTTTGCCATTGAAAAACATCATGTTATTCAAATACCAGAAATGTTTGAAGCTACTGACTGAATGAAAAGAGCTGGCATCTCACTCTCTTTGAATCTTCTTTATCATGCTAAGAGGAGCAGGAAAAAGCAAAAAATTTCAGAATTGCACCTTGCAATGTGGAGAAATTACTGTTTGTGCATTTACAATATTCATTGATTTTTGCCATTGAAAAACGTCCAGAAATGTTTGAAGCTACTGACTGAATGAAAGGAGCTGGCATCTCACTCTCTTTGAATCTTCTTTATCATGGTAAGAAGAGCAGAAAAAAGCAAAAAATTTCAGAATTGCACCTTGCAATGCGGAGAAATTACTGTTTGTGCATTTACAATGTTCATTGATATTTGCCATTGAAAAACATCATGTTATTCATATACCAGAAATGTTTGAAGCTACTGACTGAATGAAAAGAGCTGGCATGTCACTCTCTTTGAATCTTGTTTATCATGCTAAGAGGAGCAGGAAAAAGCAAAAAATTTCAGAATTGCACCTTGCAATGTGGAGAAATTACTGTTTGTGCATTTACAATATTCATTGATTTTTGCCATTGAAAAACATCCAGAAATGTTTGAAGCTACTGACTGAATGAAAGGAGCTGGCATCTCACTCTCTTTGAATCTTCTTTATCATGCTAAGAGGAGCAGGAAAAAGCAAAAAATTTCAGAATTGCACCTTGCAATGCGGAGAAGTTACTGTTTGTGCATTTACAATATTCATTGATTTTTGCCATTGAAAAACATCATGTTATTCATATACCAGAAATGTTTGAAGCTACTGACTGAATGAAAAGAGCTGGCATCTCACTCTCTTTGAATCTTCTTTATCATGCTAAGAGGAGCAGGAAAAAGCAAAAAATTTCAGAATTGCATCTTGCAATGTGGAGAAATTACTGTTTGTGCATTTACAATATTCATTGATTTTTGCCATTGAAAAACGTCCAGAAATGTTTGAAGCTACTGACTGAATGAAAGGAGCTGGCATCTCACTCTCTTTGAATCTTCTTTATCATGCTAAGAGGAGCAGGAAAAAGCAAAAAATTTCAGAATTGCACCTTGCAATGCGGAGAAATTACTGTTTGTGCATTTACAATATTCATTGATTTTTGCCATTGAAAAACATCATGTTATTCATATACCAGAAATGTTTGAAGCTACTGACTGAATGAAAAGAGCTGGCATCTCACTCTATTTGAATCTTCTTTATCATGCTAAGAGGAGCAGGAAAAAGCAAAAAATTTCAGAATTGCACCTTGCAATGTGGAGAAATTACTGTTTGTGCATTTACAATATTCATTGATTTTTGCCATTGAAAAACGTCCAGAAATGTTTGAAGCTACTGACTGAATGAAAGGAGCTGGCATCTCACTCTCCTTGAATCTTCTTTATCATGCTAAGAGGAGCAGGAAAAAGCAAAAAATTTCAGAATTGCATCTTGCAATGAGGAGAAATTACTGTTTGTGTATTTACAATATTCATTGATTTTTGCCATTGAAAAACATCATGTTATTCATATACCAGAATTGTTTGAAGCTACTGACTGAATGAAAAGAGCTGGCATCTCACTCTCTTTGAATCTTCTTTATCATGCTAAGAGGAGCAGGAAAAAGCAAAAAATTTCAGAATTGCACGTTGCAATGTGGAGAAATTACTGTTTGTGCATTTACAATATTCATTGATTTTTGTCATTGAAAAACGTCCAGAAATGTTTGAAGCTACTGACTGAAGGAAAGGAGCTGGCATCTCACTCTCTTTGAATCTTCTTTATCATGTTAAGAGGAGCAGGAAAAAGCAAAAAATTTCAGAATTGCACCTTGCAGTGCTGAGAAATTACTGTTTGTGCATTTACAATATTCATTGATTTTTGCCATTGAAAAACATCATGTTATTCATATACCAGAAATGTTTGAAGCTACTGACTGAATGAAAAGAGCTGGCATCTCACTCTCTTTGAATCTTCTTTATCATGCTAAGAGGAGCAGGAAAAAGCAAAAAATTTCAGAATTGCACCTTGCAATGTGGAGAAATTACTGTTTGTGCATTTACAATATTCATTGATTTTTGCCATTGAAAAACGTCCAGAAATGTTTGAAGATACTGACTGAATGAAAGGAGCTGGCATCTCACTCTCTTTGAATCTTCTTTATCATGCTAAGAGGAGCAGGAAAAAGCAAAAAATTTCAGAATTGCACCTTGCAATGCGGAGAAATTACTGTTTGTGCATTTACAATATTCATTGATTTTTGCCATTGAAAAACATCATGTTATTCATATACCAGAAATGTTTGAAGCTACTGACTGAATGAAAAGAGCTGGCATCTCACTCTCTTTGAATCTTCTTTATCATGCTAAGATTAGCAGGAAAAAGCAAAAAATTTCAGAATTGCACCTTGCAATGTGGAGAAATTACTGTTTGTGCATTTACAATATTCATTGATTTTTGCCATTGAAAAACATCCAGAAATGTTTGAAGCTACTGACTGAATGAAAGGAGCTGGCATCTCACTCTCTTTGAATCTTCTTTATCATGCTAAGAGGAGCAGGAAAAAGCAAAAAATTTCAGAATTGCACCTTGCAATGCGGAGAAATTACTGTTTGTGCATTTACAATATTCATTGATTTTTGCCATTGAAAAACATCATGTTATTCATATACCAGAAATGTTTGAAGCTACTGACTGAATGAAAAGAGCTGGCATCTCACTCTCTTTGAATCTTCTTTATCATGCTAAGAGGAGCAGGAAAAAGCAAAAAATTTCAGAATTGCACCTTGCAATGTGGAGAAATTACTGTTTGTGCATTTACAATATTCATTGATTTTTGCCATTGAAAAACATCCAGAAATGTTTGAAGCTACTGACTGAATGAAAGGAGCTGGCATCTCACTCTCTTTGAATCTTCTTTATCATGCTAAGAGGAGCAGGAAAAAGCAAAAAATTTCAGAATTGCATCTTGCAATGCGGAGAAATTACTGTTTGTGTATTTACAATATTCATTGATTTTTGCCATTGAAAAACATCATGGTATTCATATACCAGAATTGTTTGAAGCTACTGACTGAATGAAAAGAGCTGGCATCTCACTCTCTTTGAATCTTCTTTATCATGCTAAGAGGAGCAAGAAAAAGCAAAAAATTTCAGAATTGCACCTTGCAATGTGGAGAAATTACTGTTTGTGCATTTACAATATTCATTGATTTTTGTCATTGAAAAACGTCCAGAAATGTTTGAAGATACTGACTGAATGAAAGGAGCTGGCATCTCACTCTCTTTGAATCTTCTTTATCATGCTAAGAGGAGCAGGAAAAAGCAAAAAATTTCAGAATTGCACCTTGCAATGCGGAGAAATTACTGTTTGTGCATTTACAATATTCATTGATTTTTGCCATTGAAAAACATCATGTTATTCATATACCAGAAATGTTTGAAGCTACTGACTGAATGAAAAGAGCTGGCATCTCACTCTCTTTGAATCTTCTTTATCATGCTAAGAGGAGCAGGAAAAAGCAAAACATTTCAGAATTGCACCTTGCAATGTGGAGAAATTACTGTTTGTGCATTTACAATATTCATTGATTTTTGCCATTGAAAAACGTCCAGAAATGTTTGAAGCTTCTGACTGAATGAAAGGAGCTGGCATCTCACTCTCTTTGAATCTTCTTTATCATGCTAAGAGGAGCAGGAAAAAGCAAAAATTTCAGAATTGCACCTTGCAATGCGGAGAAATTACTGTTTGTGCATTTACAATATTCATTGATTTTTGCCATTGAAAAACATCATGTTATTCATACACCAGAAATGTTTGAAGCTACTGACTGAATGAAAAGAGCTGGCATCTCACTCTCTTTGAATCTTCTTTATCATGCTAAGAGGAGCAGGAAAAAGCAAAAAATTTCAGAATTGCACCTTGCAATGTGGAGAAATTACTGTTTGTGCATTAACAATATTCATTGATTTTTGCCATTGAAAAACGTCCAGAAATGTTTGAAGCTACTGACTGAATGAAAGGAGCTGGCATCTCACTCTCTTTGAATCTTCTTTATCATGCTAAGAGGAGCAGGAAAAAGCAAAAAATTTCAGAATTGCACCTTGCAATGCGGAGAAATTACTGTTTGTGTATTTACAATATTCATTGATTTTTGCCATTGAAAAGCATCATGTTATTCATATACCAGAAATGTTTGAAGCTACTGACTGAATGAAAAGAGCTGGCATCTCACTCTCTTTGAATCTTCTTTATCATGCTAAGAGGAGCAGGAAAAAGCAAAAAATTTCAGAATTGCACCTTGCAATGTGGAGAAATTACTGTTTGTGCATTTACAATATTCATTGATTTTTGCCATTGAAAAACGTCAAGAAATGTTTGAAGCTACTGACTGAATGAAAGGAGCTGGCATCTCACTCTCTTTGAATCTTCTTTATCATGCTAAGAGGAGCAGGAAAAAGCAAAAAATTTCAGAATTGCACCTTGCAATGCTGAGAAATTACTCTTTGTGTATTTACAATATTCATTGATTTTTGCCATTGAAAAACATCATGTTATTCATATACCAGAAATGTTTGAAGCTACTGACTGAATGAAAAGAGCTGGCATCTCACTCTCTTTGAATCTTCTTTATCATGCTAAGAGGAGCAGGATAAAGCAAAAAATTTCAGAATTGCACCTTGCAATGTGGAGAAATTACTGTTTGTGCATTTACAATATTCATTGATTTTTGCCATTGAAAAACATCCAGAAATGTTTGAAGCTACTGACTGAATGAAAGGAGCTGGCATCTCACTCTCTTTGAATCTTCTTTATCATGCTAAGAGGAGCAGGAAAAGCAAAAAATTGCAGAATTGCACCTTGCAATGCAGAGAAATTACTGTTTGTGCATTTACAATATTCATTGATTTTTGCCATTGAAAAACATCATGTTATTCATATACCAGAAATGTTTGAAGCTACTGACTGAATGAAAAGAGCTGGCATCTCACTCTCTTTGAATGTTCTTTATCATGCTAAGAGGAGCAGGAAAAAGCAAAAAATTTCAGAATTGCACCTTACAATGTAGAGAAATTACTGTTTGTGCATTTACAATATTCATTGATTTTTGCCATTGAAAAACGTCCAGAAATGTTTGAAGCTACTGACTGAATGAAAGGAGCTGGCATCTCACTCTCTTTGAATCTTCTTTATCATGCTAAGAGGAGCAGGAAAAAGCAAAAAATTTCAGAATTGCACCTTGCAATGCGGAGAAATTACTGTTTGTGCATTTACAATATTCATTGATTTTTGCCATTGAAAAACATCATGTTATTCATATACCAGAAATGTTTGAAGCTACTGACTGAATGAAAAGAGCTGGCATCTCACTCTCTTTGAATCTTCTTTATCATGCTAAGAGGAGCAGGAAAAAGCAAAAAATTTCAGAATTGCACCTTGCAATGCGGAGAAATTACTGTTTGTGTATTTACAATATTCATTCATTTTTGCCATTGAAAAACATCATGTTATTCATATACCAGAAATGTTTGAAGCTACTGACTGAATAAAAAGAGCTGGCATCTCACTCTCTTTGAATCTTCTTTATCATGCTAAGAGGAGCAGGAAAAAGCAAAAAATTTCAGAATTGCACCTTGCAATGTGGAGAAATTACTGTATGTGCATTTACAATATTCATTGATTTTTGCCATTGAAAAACGTCCAGAAATGTTTGAAGCTACTGACTGAATGAAAGGAGCTGGCATCTCACTCTCTTTGAATCTTCTTTATCATGCTAAGAGGCGCAGGAAAAAGCAAAAAATTTCAGAATTGCACCTTGCAATGCGGAGAAATTACTGTTTGTGCATTTACAATATTCATTGATTTTTGCCATTGAAAAACATCATGTTATTCATATACCTGAAATGTTTGAAGCTACTGACTGAATGAAAAGAGCTGGCATCTCACTCTCTTTGAATCTTCTTTATCATGCTAAGAGGAGCAGGAAAAAGCAAAAAATTTCAGAATTGCACCTTGCAATGTGGAGAAATTACTGTTTGTGCATTTACAATATTCATTGATTTTTGCCATTGAAAAACGTCAAGAAATGTTTGAAGCTACTGACTTTTTGAAAGGAGCTGGCATCTCACTCTCTTTGAATCTTCTTTATCATGATGAGTGGAGCAGGAAAAAGCAAAAAATTTCAGAATTGCACCTTGCAATGCGGAGAAATTACTGTTTGTGCATTTACAATATTCATTGATTTTTGCCATTGAAAAACATCATGTTATTCATATACCAGAAATGTTTGAAGCTACTGACTGAATGAAAAGAGCTGGCATCTCACTCTCTTTGAATCTTCTTTATCATGCTAAGAGGAGCAGGAAAAAGCAAAAAATTTCAGAATTGCACCTTGCAATGTGGAGAAATTACTGTTTGTGCATTTACAATATTCATTGATTTTTGCCATTGAAAAACGTCCAGAAATGTTTGAAGCTACTGACTGAATGAAAGGAGCTGGCATCTCACTCTCTTTGAATCTTTATCATGCTAAGAGGAGCAGGAAAAAGCAAAAAATTTCAGAATTGCATCTTGCAATGCGGAGAAATTACTGTTTGTGCATTTACAATATTCATTGATTTTTGCCATTGAAAAACATCATGTTATTCATATACCAGAAATGTTTGAAGCTACTGACTGAATGAAAAGAGCTGGCATCTCACTCTCTTTGAATCTTCTTTATCATGCTAAGAGGAGCAGGAAAAAGCAAAAAATTTCAGAATTGCACCTTGCAATGTGGAGAAATTACTGTTTGTGCATTTACAATATTCATTGATTTTTGCCATTGAAAAACGTCCAGAAATGTTTGAAGCTACTGACTGAATGAAAGGAGCTGGCATCTCACTCTCTTTGAATCTTCTTTATCATGCTAAGAGGCGCAGGAAAAAGCAAAAAATTTCAGAATTGCACCTTGCAATGCGGAGAAATTACTGTTTGTGTATTTACAATATTCATTGATTTTTGCCATTGAAAAACATCATGTTATTCATATACCAGAATTGTTTGAAGCTACTGACTGAATGAAAAGAGCTGGCATCTCACTCTTTTTGAATCTTCTTTATCATGCTAAGAGGAGCAGGAAAAAGCAAAAAATTTCAGAATTGCAGCTTGCAATGTGGAGAAATTACTGTTTGTGCATTTACAATATTCATTGATTTTTGCCATTGAAAAACGTCCAGAAATGTTTGAAGATACTGACTGAATGAAAGGAGCTGCCATCTCACTCTCTTTGGATCTTCTTTATCATGCTAAGAGGAGCAGGAAAAAGCAAAAAATTTCAGAATTGCACGATGCAATGCGGAGAAATTACTGTTTGTGCATTTACAATATTCATTGATTTTTGCCATTGAAAAACATCATGTTATTCATATACCAGAAATGTTTGAAGCTACTGACTGAATGAAAAGAGCTGGCATCTCACTCTCTTTGAATCTTCTTTATCATGCTAAGAGGAGCAGGAAAAAGCAAAAAATTTCAGAATTGCACCTTGCAATGTGGAGAAATTACTGTTTGTGCATTTACAATATTCATTGATTTTTGTCATTGAAAAACGTCCAGAAATGTTTGAAGCTACTGACTGAATGAAAGGAGCTGGCATCTCACTCTCTTTGAATCTTCTTTATCATGCTAAGAGGAGCAGGAAAAAGCAAAAAATTTCAGAATTGCACCTTGCAATGCGGAGAAATTACTGTTTGTGCATTTACAATATTCATTGATTTTTGCCATTGAAAAACATCATGTTATTCATATACCAGAAATGTTTGAAGCTACTGACTGAATGAAAAGAGCTGGCATCTCACTCTCTTTGAATCTTCTTTATCATGCTAAGAGGAGCAGGAAAAAGCAAAACATTTCAGAATTGCACCTTGCAATGTGGAGAAATTACTGTTTGTGCATTTACAATATTCATTGATTTTTGCCATTGAAAAACGTCCAGAAATGTTTGAAGCTACTGACTGAATGAAAGGAGCTGGCATCTCACTCTCTTTGAATCTTCTTTATCATGCTAAGAGGAGCAGGAAAAAGCAAAAAATTTCAGAATTGCACCTTGCAATGCGGAGAAATTACTGTTTGTGCATTTAAAATATTCATTGATTTTTGCCATTGAAAAACATCATGTTATTCATATACCAGAAATGTTTGAAGCTACTGACTGAATGAAAAGAGCTGGCATCTCACTCTCTTTGAATCTTCTTTATCATGCTAAGAGGAGCAGGAAAAAGCAAAAAATTTCAGAATTGCACCTTGCAATGTGGAGAAATTACTGTTTGTGCATTTACAATATTCATTGATTTTTGCCATTGAAAAACGTCCAGAAATGTTTGAAGCTACTGACTGAATGAAAGGAGCTGGCATCTCACTCTCCTTGAATCTTCTTTATCATGCTAAGAGGAGCAGGAAAAAGCAAAAAATTTCAGAATTGCACCTTGCAATGCGGAGAAATTACTGTTTGTGCATTTACAATATTCATTGATTTTTGCCATTGAAAAACATCATGTTATTCATATACCAGAAATGTTTGAAGCTACTGACTGAATGAAAAGAGCTGGCATCTCACTCTCTTTGAATCTTCTTTATCATGCTAAGAGGAGCAGGAAAAAGCAAAAAAATTCAGAATTGCACCTTGCAATGTGGAGAAATTACTGTTTGTGCATTTACAATATTCATTGATTTTTGCCATTGAAAAACGTCCAGAAATGTTTGAAGCTACTGACTGAATGAAAGGAGCTGGCATCTCACTCTCTTTGAATCTTCTTTATCATGCTAAGAGGAGCAGGAAAAAGCAAAAAATTTCAGAATTGCACCTTGCAATGCGGAGAAATTACTGTTTGTGCATTTACAATATTCATTGATTTTTGCCATTGAAAAACATCATGTTATTCATATACCAGAAATGTTTGAAGCTACTGACTGAATGAAAAGAGCTGGCATCTCACTCTCTTTGAATCTTCTTTATCATGCTAAGAGGAGCAGGAAAAAGCAAAAAATTTCAGAATTGCACCTTGCAATGTGGAGAAATTACTGTTTGTGCATTTACAATATTCATTGATTTTTGCCATTGAAAAACGTCCAGAAATGTTTGAAGCTACTGACTGAATGAAAGGAGCTGGCATCTCACTCTCTTTGAATCTTCTTTATCATGCTAAGAGGAGCAGAAAAAAGCAAAAAATTTCAGAATTGCACCTTGCAATGCTGAGAAATTACTCTTTGTGTATTTACAATATTCATTGATTTTTGCCATTGAAAAACATCATGTTATTCATATACCAGAAATGTTTGAAGCTACTGACTGAATGAAAAGAGCTGGCATCTCACTCTCTTTGAATCTTCTTTATCATGCTAAGAGGAGCAGGAAAAAGCAAAAAATTTCAGAATTGCACCTTGCAATGTGGAGAAATTACTGTTTGTGCATTTACAATATTCATTGATTTTTGCCATTGAAAAACATCCAGAAATGTTTGAAGCTACTGACTGATTGAAAGGAGCTGGCATCTCACTCTCTTTGAATCTTCTTTATCATGCTAAGAGGAGCAGGAAAAAGCAAAAAATTTCAGAATTGCACCTTGCAATGCAGAGAAATTACTGTTTGTGCATTTACAATATTCATTGATTTTTGCCATTGAAAAACATCATGTTATTCATATACCAGAAATGTTTGAAGCTACTGACTGAATGAAAAGAGCTGGCATCTCACTCTCTTTGAATCTTCTTTATCATGCTAAGAGGAGCAGGAAAAAGCAAAAAATTTCAGAATTGCACCTTACAATGTAGAGAAATTACTGTTTGTGCATTTACAATATTCATTGATTTTTGCCATTGAAAAGCGTCCAGAAATGTTTGAAGCTACTGACTGAATGAAAGGAGCAGGCATCTCACTCTCTTTGAATCTTCTTTATCATGCTAAGAGGAGCAGGAAAAAGCAAAAAATTTCAGAATTGCACCTTGCAATGCGGAGAAATTACTGTTTGTGCATTTACAATATTCATTGATTTTTGCCATTGAAAAACATCATGTTATTCATATACCAGAAATGTTTGAAGCTACTGACTGAATGAAAAGAGCTGGCATCTCACTCTCTTTGAATCTTCTTTATCATGCTAAGAGGAGCAGGAAAAAGCAAAAAATTTCAGAATTGCACCTTGCAATGTGTAGAAATTACTGTTTGTGCATTTACAATATTCATTGATTTTTGCCATTGAAAAACGTCCAGAAATGTTTGAAGCTACTGACTGAATGAAAGGAGCTGGCATCTCACTCTCCTTGAATCTTCTTTATCATGCTAAGAGGAGCAGGAAAAAGCAAAAAATTTCAGAATTGCATCTTGCAATGCGGAGAAATTACTGTTTGTGTATTTACAATATTCATTGATTTTTGCCATTGAAAAACATCATGTTATTCATATACCAGAATTGTTTGAAGATACTGACTGAATGAAAAGAGCTGGCATCTCACTCTCTTTGAATCTTCTTTATCATGCCAAGAGGAGCAGGAAAAAGTAAAAAATTTCAGAATTGCACCTTGCAATGTGGAGAAATTACTGTTTGTGCATTTACAATATTCATTGATTTTTGTCATTGAAAAACGTCCAGAAATGTTTGAAGCTACTGACTGAAGGAAAGGAGCTGGCATCTCACTCTCTTTGAATCTTCTTTATCATGCTAAGAGGAGCAGGAAAAAGCAAAAAATTTCAGAATTGCACCTTGCAATGTGGAGAAATTACTGTTTGTGCATTTACAATATTCATGGATTTTTGCCATTGAAAAACATCTTGTTATTCATATACCAGAAATGTTTGAAGCTACTGACTGAATGAAAAGAGCTGGCATCTCACTCTCTTTGAATCTTCTTTATCATGCTAAGAGGAGCAGGAAAAAGCAAAAAATTTCAGAATTGCACCTTGCAATGTGGAGAAATTACTGTTTGTGAATTTACAATATTCATTGATTTTTGCCATTGAAAAACATCCAGAAATGTTTGAAGCTACTGACTGAATGAAAGGAGCTGGCATCTCACTCTCTTTGAATCTTCTTTATCATGCTAAGAGGAGCAGGAAAAAGCAAAAAATTTCAGAATTGCACCTTGCAATGCGGAGAAATTACTGTTTGTGCATTTACAAAATTCATTGATTTTTGCCATTGAAAAACATCATGTTATTCATATACCAGAAATGTTTGAAGCTACTGACTGAATGAAAAGAGCTGGCATCTCACTCTCTTTGAATCTTCTTTTTCTTGCTAAGAGGAGCAGGAAAAAGCAAAAAATTTCAGAATTGCACCTTGCAATGTGGAGAAATTACTGTTTGTGCATTTACAATATTCATTGATTTTTGCCATTGAAAAACGTCCAGAAATGTTTGAAGATACTGACTGAATGAAAGGAGCTGGCATCTCACTCTCTTTGAATCTTCTTTATCATGCTTAGAGGAGCAGGAAAAAGCAAAAAATTTCAGAATTTCACCTTGCAATGCGGAGAAATTACTGTTTGTGCATTTACAATATTCATTGATTTTTGCCATTGAAAAACATCATGTTATTCATATACCAGAAATGTTTGAAGCTACTGACTGAATGAAAAGAGCTGGCATCTCACTCTCTTTGAATCTTCTTTATCATGCTAAGAGGAGCAGGAAAAAGCAAAAAATTTCAGAATTGCACCTTGCAATGTGGAGAAATTACTGTTTGTGCATTTACAATATTCATTGATTTTTGCCATTGAAAAACATCCAGAAATGTTTGAAGCTACTGACTGAATGAAAGGAGCTGGCATCTCACTCTCTTTGAATCTTCTTTATCATGCTAAGAGGAGCAGGAAAAAGCAAAAAATTTCAGAATTGCACCTTGCAATGCGGAGAAATTACTGTTTGTGCATTTACAATATTCATTGATTTTTGCCATTGAAAAACATCATGTTATTCATATACTAGAAATGTTTGAAGCTACTGACTGAATGAAAAGAGCTGGCATCTCACTCTCTTTGAATCTTCTTTATCATGCTAAGAGGAGCAGGAAAAAGCAAAAAATTTCAGAATTGCACCTTGCAATGTGGAGAAATTACTGTTTGTGCATTTACAATATTCATTGATTTTTGCCATTGAAAAACGTCCAGAAATGTTTGAAGCTACTGACTGAATGAAAGGAGCTGGCATCTCACTCTCTTTGAATCTTCTTTATCATGCTAAGAGGAGCAGGAAAAAGCAAAAAATTTCAGAATTGCATCTTGCAATGCGGAGAAATTACTGTTTGTGTATTTACAATATTCATTGATTTTTGCCATTGAAAAACATCATGTTATTCATATACCAGAATTGTTTGAAGCTACTGACTGAATGAAAAGAGCTGGCATCTCACTCTCTTTGAATCTTCTTTTTCTTGCTAAGAGGAGCAGGAAAAAGCAAAAAATTTCAGAATTGCACCTTGCAATGTGGAGAAATTACTGTTTGTGCATTTACAATATTCATTGATTTTTGCCATTGAAAAACGTCCAGAAATGTTTGAAGATACTGACTGAATGAAAGGAGCTGGCATCTCACTCTCTTTGAATCTTCTTTATCATGCTTAGAGGAGCAGGAAAAAGCAAAAAATTTCAGAATTTCACCTTGCAATGCGGAGAAATTACTGTTTGTGCATTTACAATATTCATTGATTTTTGCCATTGAAAAACATCATGTTATTCATATACCAGAAATGTTTGAAGCTACTGACTGAATGAAAAGAGCTGGCATCTCACTCTCTTTGAATCTTCTTTATCATGCTAAGAGGAGCAGGAAAAAGCAAAAAATTTCAGAATTGCACCTTGCAATGTGGAGAAATTACTGTTTGTGCATTTACAATATTCATTGATTTTTGCCATTGAAAAACATCCAGAAATGTTTGAAGCTACTGACTGAATGAAAGGAGCTGGCATCTCACTCTCTTTGAATCTTCTTTATCATGCTAAGAGGAGCAGGAAAAAGCAAAAAATTTCAGAATTGCACCTTGCAATGCGGAGAAATTACTGTTTGTGCATTTACAATATTCATTGATTTTTGCCATTGAAAAACATCATGTTATTCATATACTAGAAATGTTTGAAGCTACTGACTGAATGAAAAGAGCTGGCATCTCACTCTCTTTGAATCTTCTTTATCATGCTAAGAGGAGCAGGAAAAAGCAAAAAATTTCAGAATTGCACCTTGCAATGTGGAGAAATTACTGTTTGTGCATTTACAATATTCATTGATTTTTGCCATTGAAAAACGTCCAGAAATGTTTGAAGCTACTGACTGAATGAAAGGAGCTGGCATCTCACTCTCTTTGAATCTTCTTTATCATGCTAAGAGGAGCAGGAAAAAGCAAAAAATTTCAGAATTGCATCTTGCAATGCGGAGAAATTACTGTTTGTGTATTTACAATATTCATTGATTTTTGCCATTGAAAAACATCATGTTATTCATATACCAGAATTGTTTGAAGCTACTGACTGAATGAAAAGAGCTGGCATCTTAGTCTCTTTGAATCTTCTTTATCATGCTAAGAGGAGCAGGAAAAAGCAAAAAATTTCAGAATTGCACCTTGCAATGTGGAGAAATTACTGTTTGTGCATTTACAATATTCATTGATTTTTGTCATTGAAAAACGTCCAGAAATGTTTGAAGCTACTGACTGAATGAAAGGAGCTGGCATCTCACTCTCTTTGAATCTTCTTTATCATGCTAAGAGGAGCAGGAAAAAGCAAAAAATTTCAGAATTGCACCTTGCAATGCGGAGAAATTACTGTTTGTGCATTTACAATATTCATTGATTTTTGCCATTGAAAAACATCATGTTATTCATATACCAGAAATGTTTGAAGCTACTGACTGAATGAAAAGAGCTGGCATCTCACTCTCTTTGAATCTTCTTTATCATGCTAAGAGGAGCAGGAAAAAGCAAAACATTTCAGAATTGCACCTTGCAATGTGGAGAAATTACTGTTTGTGCATATACAATATTCATTGATTTTTGCCATTGAAAAACGTCCAGAAATGTTTGAAGCTACTGACTGAATGAAAGGAGCTGGCATCTCACTCTCTTTGAATCTTCTTTATCATGCTAAGAGGAGCAGGAAAAAGCAAAAAATTTCAGAATTGCACCTTGCAATGCGGAGAAATTACTGTTTGTGCATTTACAATATTCATTGATTTTTGCCATTGAAAAACATCATGTTATTCATATACCAGAAATGTTTGAAGCTACTGACTGAATGAAAAGAGCTGGCATCTCACTCTCTTTGAATCTTCTTTATCATGCTAAGAGGAGCAGGAAAAAGCAAAAAATTTCAGAATTGCACCTTGCAATGTGGAGAAATTACTGTTTGTGCATTTACAATATTCATTGATTTTTGCCATTGAAAAACGACCAGAAATGTTTGAAGCTACTGACTGAATGAAAGGAGCTCGCATCTCACTCTCTTTCAATCTTCTTTATCATGCTAAGAGGAGCAGGAAAAAGCAAAAAATTTCAGAATTGCACCTTGCAATGCGGAGAAATTACTGTTTGTGTATTTACAATATTCATTGCATTTTGCCATTGAAAAACATCATGTTATTCATATACCAGAAATGTTTGAAACTACTGACTGAATGAAAAGAGTTGGCATCTCACTCTCTTTGAATCTTCTTTATCATGCTAAGAGGAGCAGGAAAAAGCAAAAAATTTCAGAATTGCACCTTGCAATGTGGAGAAATTACTGTTTGTGCATTTACAATATTCATTGATTTTTGCCATTGAAAAACGTCAAGAAATGTTTGAAGCTACTGACTGAATGAAAGGAGCTGGCATCTCACTCTCTTTGAATTTTCTTTATCATGCTAAGAGGAGCAGGAAAAAGCAAAAAATTTCAGAATTGCACCTTGCAATGCTGAGAAATTACTCTTTGTGTATTTACAATATTCATTGATTTTTGCCATTGAAAAACATCATGTTATTCATATACCAGAAATGTTTGAAGCTACTGACTGAATGAAAAGAGCTGGCATCTCACTCTCTTTGAATCTTCTTTATCATGCTAAGAGGAGCAGGAAAAAGAAAAAAATTTCAGAATTGCACCTTGCAATGCAGAGAAATTACTGTTTGTGCATTTACAATATTCATTGATTTTTGCCATTGAAAAACGTCCAGAAATGTTTGAAGCTACTGACTGAATGAAAGGAGCTGGCATCTCAATCTCTTTGAATCTTCTTTATCATGCTAAGATGAGCAGGAAAAAGCAAAAAATTTCAGAATTGCACCTTGCAATGCAGAGAAATTTCTGTTTGTGCATTTACAATATTCATTGATTTTTGCCATTGAAAAACATCATGTTATTCATATACCAGAAATGTTTGAAGCTACTGACTGAATGAAAAGAGGTGGCATCTCACTCTCTTTGAATCTTCTTTATCATGCTAAGAGGAGCAGGAAAAAGCAAAAAATTTCAGAATTGCACCTTACAATGTAGAGAAATTACTGTTTGTGCATTTACAATATTCATTGATTTTTGCCATTGAAAAACGTCCAGAAATGTTTGAAGCTACTGACTGAATGAAAGGAGCTGGCATCTCACTCTCTTTGAATCTTCTTTATCATGCTAAGAGGAGCAGGAAAAAGCAAAAAATTTCAGAATTGCACCTTGCAATGCAGAGAAATTACTGTTTGTGCATTTACAATATTCATTGATTTTTGCCATTGAAAAACATCATGTTATTCATATACCAGAAATGTTTGAAGCTACTGACTGAATGAAAAGAGCTGGCATCTCACTCTCTTTGAATCTTCTTTATCATGCTAAGAGGAGCAGGAAAAAGCAAAAAATTTCAGAATTGCACCTTACAATGTAGAGAAATTACTGTTTGTGCATTTACAATATTCATTGATTTTTGCCATTGAAAAACGTCCAGAAATGTTTGAAGCTACTGACTGAATGAAAAGAGCTGGCATCTCACTCTCTTTGAATCTTCTTTATCATGCTAAGAGGAGCAGGAAAAAGCAAAAAATTTCAGAATTGCACCTTGCAATGCGGAGAAATTACTGTTTGTGCATTTACAATATTCATTGATTTTTGCCATTGAAAAACATCATGTTATTCATACACCAGAAATGTTTGAAGCTACTGACTGAATGAAAAGAGCTGGCATCTCACTCTCTTTGAATCTTCTTTATCATGCTAAGAGGAGCAGGAAAAAGCAAAGAATTTCAGAATTGCACCTTGCAATGCGGAGAAATTACTGTTTGTGTATTTACAATATTCATTGATTTTTGCCATTGAAAAACATCATGTTATTCATATACCAGAAATGTTTGAAGCTACTGACTGAATAAAAAGAGCTGGCATCTCACTCTCTTTGAATCTTCTTTATCATGCTAAGAGGAGCAGGAAAAAGCAAAAAATTTCAGAATTGCACCTTGCAATGTGGAGAAATTACTGTTTGTGCATTTACAATATTCATTGATTTTTGTCATTGAAAAACATCCAGAAATGTTTGAAGCTACTGACTGAATGAAAGGAGCTGGCATCTCCCTCTCTTTGAATCTTCTTTATCATGCTAAGAGGAGCAGGAAGAAGCAAAAAATTTCAGAATTGCACCTTGCAATGAGGAGAAATTACTGTTTGTGTATTGACAATATTCATTGATTTTTGCCATTGAAAAACATCATGTTATTCATATACCAGAAATGTTTGAAGCTACTGACTGAATGAAAAGAGCTGGCATCTCACTCTCTTTGAATCTTCTTTATCATGCTAAGAGGAGCAGGAAAAAGCAAAAAATTTCAGAATTGCACCTTGCAATGTGGAGAAATTACTGTTTGTGCATTTACAATATTCATTGATTTTTGCCATTGAAAAACGTCCAGAAATGTTTGAAGCTACTGACTGAATGAAAGAAGCTGGCATCTCACTCTCTTTGAATCTTCTTTATCATGCTAAGAGGCGCAGGAAAAAGCAAAAAATTTCAGAATTGCACCTTGCAATGCGGAGAAATTGCTGTTTGTGCATTTACAATATTCATTGATTTTTGCCATTGAAAAACAACATGTTATTCATATACCAGAAATGTTTGAAGCTACTGACTGAATGAAAAGAGCTGGCATCTCACTCTCTTTGAATCTTCTTTATCATGCTAAGAGGAGCAGGAAAAAGCAAAAAATTTCAGAATTGCACCTTGCAATGTGGAGAAATTACTGTTTGTGCATTTACAATATTCATTGATTTTTGCCATTGAAAAACGTCCAGAAATGTTTGAAGCTACTGACTGAATGAAAGGAGATGGCATCTCACTCTCCTTGAATCTTCTTTATCATGCTAAGAGGAGCAGGAAAAAGCAAAAAATTTCAGAATTGCATCTTGCAATGCGGAGAAATTACTGTTTGTATATTTACAATATTCATTGATTTTTGCCATTGAAAAACATCATGTTATTCATATACCAGAATTGTTTGAAGCTACTGACTGAATGAAAAGAGCTGGCATCTCACTCTCTTTGAATCTTCTTTATCATGCCAAGAGGAGCAGGAAAAAGCAAAAAATTTCAGAATTGCACCTTGCAATGTGGAGAAATTACTGTTTGTGCATTTACAATATTCATTGATTTTTGTCATTGAAAAACGTCCAGAAATGTTTGAAGCTACTGACTGAAGGAAAGGAGCTGGCATCTCACTCTCTTTGAATCTTCTTTATCATGCTAAGAGGAGCAGGAAAAAGCAAAAAATTTCAGAATTGCACCTTGCAATGCGGAGAAATTACTGTTTGTGCATTTACAATATTCATTGATTTTTGCCATTGAAAAACATCATGTTATTCATATACCAGAAATGTTTGAAGCTACTGACTGAATGAAAAGAGCTGGCATCTCACTCTCTTTGAATCTTCTTTATCATGCTAAGAGGAGCAGGAAAAAGCAAAAAATTTCAGAATTGCACCTTGCAATGTGGAGAAATTACTGTTTGTGAATTTACAATATTCATTGATTTTTGCCATTGAAAAACGTCCAGAAATGTTTGAAGCTATTGACTGAATGAAAGGAGCTGGCATCTCACTCTCTTTGAATCTTCTTTAACATGCTAAGAGGAGCAGGAAAAAGCAAAAAATTTCAGAATTGCACCTTGCAATGCGGAGAAATTACTGTTTGTGCATTTACAATATTCATTGATTTTTGCCATTGAAAAACATCATGTTATTCATATACCAGAAATGTTTGAAGCTACTGACTGAATGAAAAGAGCTGGCATCTCACTCTCTTTGAATCTTCTTTATCATGCTAAGAGGAGCAGGAAAAAGCAAAAAATTTCAGAATTGCACCTTGCAATGTGGAGAAATTACTGTTTGTGAATTTACAATATTCATTGATTTTTGCCATTGAAAAACGTCCAGAAATGTTTGAAGCTACTGACTGAATGAAAGGAGCTGGCATCTCACTCTCTTTGAATCTTCTTTATCATGCTAAGAGGAGCAGGAAAAAGCAAAAAATTTCAGAATTGCACCTTGCAATGCGGAGAAATTACTGTTTGTGCATTTACAATATTCATTGATTTTTGCCATTGAAAAACGTCCAGAAATGTTTGAAGCTACTGACTGAATGAAAGGAGCTGGCATCTCACTCTCTTTGAATCTTCTTTATCATGCTAAGAGGAGCAGGAAAAAGCAAAAAATTTCAGAATTGCACCTTGCAATGTGGAGAAATTACTGTTTGTGCATTTACAATATTCATTGATTTTTGCCATTGAAAAACGTCCAGAAATGTTTGAAGATACTGACTGAATGAAAGGAGCTGGCATCTCACTCTCTTTGAATCTTCTTTATCATGCTAAGAGGAGCAGGAAAAAGCAAAAAATTTCAGAATTGCACCATGCAATGCAGAGAAATTACTGTTTGTGCATTTACAATATTCATTGATTTTTGCCATTGAAAAACATCATGTTATTCATATACCAGAAATGTTTGAAGCTACTGACTGAATGAAAAGAGCTGGCATCTCACTCTCTTTGAATCTTCTTTATCATGCTAAGAGGAGCAGGAAAAAGCAAAAAATTTCAGAATTGCACCTTGCAATGTGGAGAAATTACTGTTTGTGCATTTACAATATTCATTGATTTTTGCCATTGAAAAACGTCCAGAAATGTTTGAAGCTACTGACTGAATGAAAGGAGCTGGCATCTCACTCTCTTTGAATCTTCTTTATCATGCTAAGAGGAGCAGGAAAAAGCAAAAAATTTCAGAATTGCATCTTGCAATGCGGAGAAATTACTGTTTGTGTATTTACAATATTCATTGATTTTTGCCATTGAAAAACATCATGTTATTCATATACCAGAATTGTTTGAAGCTACTGACTGAATGAAAAGAGCTGGCATCTCACTCTCTTTGAATCTTCTTTATCATGCTAAGAGGAGCAGGAAAAAGCAAAAAATTTCAGAATTGCACCTTGCAATGTGGAGAAATTACTGTTTGTGCATTTACAATATTCATTGATTTTTGTCATTGAAAAACGTCCAGAAATGTTTGAAGCTACTGACTGAATGCAGGGAGCTGGCATCTCACTCTCTTTGAATCTTCTTTATCATGCTAAGAGGAGCAGGAAAAAGCAAAAAATTTCAGAATTGCACCTTGCAATGCGGAGAAATTACTGTTTGCGCATTTACAATATTCATTGATTTTTGCCATTGAAAAACATCATGTTATTCATATACCAGAAATGTTTGAAGCTACTGACTGAATGAAAAGAGCTGGCATCTCACTCTCTTTGAATCTTCTTTATCATGCTAAGAGGAGCAGGAAAAAGCAAAACATTTCAGAATTGCACCTTGCAATGTGGAGAAATTACTGTTTGTGCATTTACAATATTCATTGATTTTTGCCATTGAAAAACGTCCAGAAATGTTTGAAGCTACTGACTGAATGAAAGGAGCTGGCATCTCACTCTCTTTGAATCTTCTTTATCATGCTAAGAGGAGCAGGAAAAAGCAAAAAATTTCAGAATTGCACCTTGCAATGCGGAGAAATTACTGTTTGTGCATTTACAATATTCATTGATTTTTGCCATTGAAAAACATCATGTTATTCATATACCAGAAATGTTTGAAGCTACTGACTGAATGAAAAGAGCTGGCATCTCACTCTCTTTGAATCTTCTTTATCATGCTAAGAGGAGCAGGAAAAAGCAAAAAATTTCAGAATTGCACCTTGCAATGTGGAGAAATTACTGTTTGTGCATTTACAATATTCATTGATTTTTGCCATTGAAAAACGTCCAGAAATGTTTGAAGCTACTGACTGAATGAAAGGAGCTGGCATCTCACTCTCTTTGAATCTTCTTTATCATGCTAAGAGGAGCAGGAAAAAGCAAAAAATTTCAGAATTGCATCTTGCAATGCGGAGAAATTACTGTTTGTGTATTTACAATATTCATTGATTTTTGCCATTGAAAAACATCATGTTATTCATATACCAGAAATGTTTGAAGCTACTGACTGAATGAAAAGAGCTGGCACCTCACTCTCTTTGAATCTTCTTTATCATGCTAAGAGGAGCAGGAAAAAGCAAAAAATTTCAGAATTGCACCTTGCAATGTGGAGAAATTACTGTTTGTGAATTTACAATATTCATTGATTTTTGCCATTGAAAAACGTCCAGAAATGTTTGAAGCTACTGACTGAATGAAAGGAGCTGGCATCTCACTCTCTTTGAATCTTCTTTATCATGCTAAGAGGAGCAGGAAAAAGCAAAAAATTTCAGAATTGCACCTTGCAATGCGGAGAAATTACTGTTTGTGCATTTACAATATTCATTGATTTTTGCCATTGAAAAACGTCCAGAAATGTTTGAAGCTACTGACTGAATGAAAGGAGCTGGCATCTCACTCTCTTTGAATCTTCTTTATCATGCTAAGAGGAGCAGGAAAAAGCAAAAAATTTCAGAATTGCACCTTGCAATGTGGAGAAATTACTGTTTGTGCATTTACAATATTCATTGATTTTTGCCATTGAAAAACGTCCAGAAATGTTTGAAGATACTGACTGAATGAAAGGAGCTGGCATCTCACTCTCTTTGAATCTTCTTTATCATGCTAAGAGGAGCAGGAAAAAGCAAAAAATTTCAGAATTGCACCATGCAATGCAGAGAAATTACTGTTTGTGCATTTACAATATTCATTGATTTTTGCCATTGAAAAACATCATGTTATTCATATACCAGAAATGTTTGAAGCTACTGACTGAATGAAAAGAGCTGGCATCTCACTCTCTTTGAATCTTCTTTATCATGCTAAGAGGAGCAGGAAAAAGCAAAAAATTTCAGAATTGCACCTTGCAATGTGGAGAAATTACTGTTTGTGCATTTACAATATTCATTGATTTTTGCCATTGAAAAACGTCCAGAAATGTTTGAAGCTACTGACTGAATGAAAGGAGCTGGCATCTCACTCTCTTTGAATCTTCTTTATCATGCTAAGAGGAGCAGGAAAAAGCAAAAAATTTCAGAATTGCATCTTGCAATGCGGAGAAATTACTGTTTGTGTATTTACAATATTCATTGATTTTTGCCATTGAAAAACATCATGTTATTCATATACCAGAATTGTTTGAAGCTACTGACTGAATGAAAAGAGCTGGCATCTCACTCTCTTTGAATCTTCTTTATCATGCTAAGAGGAGCAGGAAAAAGCAAAAAATTTCAGAATTGCACCTTGCAATGTGGAGAAATTACTGTTTGTGCATTTACAATATTCATTGATTTTTGTCATTGAAAAACGTCCAGAAATGTTTGAAGCTACTGACTGAATGCAGGGAGCTGGCATCTCACTCTCTTTGAATCTTCTTTATCATGCTAAGAGGAGCAGGAAAAAGCAAAAAATTTCAGAATTGCACCTTGCAATGCGGAGAAATTACTGTTTGCGCATTTACAATATTCATTGATTTTTGCCATTGAAAAACATCATGTTATTCATATACCAGAAATGTTTGAAGCTACTGACTGAATGAAAAGAGCTGGCATCTCACTCTCTTTGAATCTTCTTTATCATGCTAAGAGGAGCAGGAAAAAGCAAAACATTTCAGAATTGCACCTTGCAATGTGGAGAAATTACTGTTTGTGCATTTACAATATTCATTGATTTTTGCCATTGAAAAACGTCCAGAAATGTTTGAAGCTACTGACTGAATGAAAGGAGCTGGCATCTCACTCTCTTTGAATCTTCTTTATCATGCTAAGAGGAGCAGGAAAAAGCAAAAAATTTCAGAATTGCACCTTGCAATGCGGAGAAATTACTGTTTGTGCATTTACAATATTCATTGATTTTTGCCATTGAAAAACATCATGTTATTCATATACCAGAAATGTTTGAAGCTACTGACTGAATGAAAAGAGCTGGCATCTCACTCTCTTTGAATCTTCTTTATCATGCTAAGAGGAGCAGGAAAAAGCAAAAAATTTCAGAATTGCACCTTGCAATGTGGAGAAATTACTGTTTGTGCATTTACAATATTCATTGATTTTTGCCATTGAAAAACGTCCAGAAATGTTTGAAGCTACTGACTGAATGAAAGGAGCTGGCATCTCACTCTCTTTGAATCTTCTTTATCATGCTAAGAGGAGCAGGAAAAAGCAAAAAATTTCAGAATTGCATCTTGCAATGCGGAGAAATTACTGTTTGTGTATTTACAATATTAATTGATTTTTGCCATTGAAAAACATCATGTTATTCATATTCCAGAATTGTTTGAAGCTACTGACTGAATGAAAAGAGATGGCATCTCACTCTCTTTGAATCTTCTTTATCATGCTAAGAGGAGCAGAAAAAAGCAAAACATTTCAGAATTGCACCTTGCAATGTGGAGAAATTACTGTTTGTGCATTTACAATATTCATTGATTTTTGCCATTGAAAAACGTCCAGAAATGTTTGAAGCTACTGACTGAATGAAAGGAGCTGGCATCTCACTCTCTTTGAATCTTCTTTATCATGCTAAGAGGAGCAGGAAAAAGCAAAAAATTTCAGAATTGCACCTTGCAATGCGGAGAAATTACTGTTTGTGCATTTACAATATTCATTGATTTTTGCCATTGAAAAACATCATGTTATTCATATACCAGAAATGTTTGAAGCTACTGACTGAATGAAAAGAGCTGGCATCTCACTCTCTTTGAATCTTCTTTATCATGCTAGGAGGAGCAGGAAAAAGCAAAAAATTTCAGAATTGCACCTTGCAATGTGGAGAAATTACTGTTTGTGCATTTACAATATTCATTGATTTTTGTCATTGAAAAACGTCCAGAAATGTTTGAAGCTACTGACTGAATGCAGGGAGCTGGCATCTCACTCTCTTTGAATCTTCTTTATCATGCTAAGAGGAGCAGGAAAAAGCAAAAAATTTCAGAATTGCACCTTGCAATGCGGAGAAATTACTGTTTGCGCATTTACAATATTCATTGATTTTTGCCATTGAAAAACATCATGTTATTCATATACCAGAAATGTTTGAAGCTACTGACTGAATGAAAAGAGCTGGCATCTCACTCTCTTTGAATCTTCTTTATCATGCTAAGAGGAGCAGGAAAAAGCAAAACATTTCAGAATTGCACCTTGCAATGTGGAGAAATTACTGTTTGTGCATTTACAATATTCATTGATTTTTGCCATTGAAAAACGTCCAGAAATGTTTGAAGCTACTGACTGAATGAAAGGAGCTGGCATCTCACTCTCTTTGAATCTTCTTTATCATGCTAAGAGGAGCAGGAAAAAGCAAAAAATTTCAGAATTGCACCTTGCAATGCGGAGAAATTACTGTTTGTGCATTTACAATATTCATTGATTTTTGCCATTGAAAAACATCATGTTATTCATATACCAGAAATGTTTGAAGCTACTGACTGAATGAAAAGAGCTGGCATCTCACTCTCTTTGAATCTTCTTTATCATGCTAAGAGGAGCAGGAAAAAGCAAAAAATTTCAGAATTGCACCTTGCAATGTGGAGAAATTACTGTTTGTGCATTTACAATATTCATTGATTTTTGCCATTGAAAAACGTCCAGAAATGTTTGAAGCTACTGACTGAATGAAAGGAGCTGGCATCTCACTCTCTTTGAATCTTCTTTATCATGCTAAGAGGAGCAGGAAAAAGCAAAAAATTTCAGAATTGCATCTTGCAATGCGGAGAAATTACTGTTTGTGTATTTACAATATTAATTGATTTTTGCCATTGAAAAACATCATGTTATTCATATTCCAGAATTGTTTGAAGCTACTGACTGAATGAAAAGAGCTGGCATCTCACTCTCTTTGAATCTTCTTTATCATGCTAAGAGGAGCAGAAAAAAGCAAAACATTTCAGAATTGCACCTTGCAATGTGGAGAAATTACTGTTTGTGCATTTACAATATTCATTGATTTTTGCCATTGAAAAACGTCCAGAAATGTTTGAAGCTACTGACTGAATGAAAGGAGCTGGCATCTCACTCTCTTTGAATCTTCTTTATCATGCTAAGAGGAGCAGGAAAAAGCAAAAAATTTCAGAATTGCACCTTGCAATGCGGAGAAATTACTGTTTGTGCATTTACAATATTCATTGATTTTTGCCATTGAAAAACATCATGTTATTCATATACCAGAAATGTTTGAAGCTACTGACTGAATGAAAAGAGCTGGCATCTCACTCTCTTTGAATCTTCTTTATCATGCTAGGAGGAGCAGGAAAAAGCAAAAAATTTCAGAATTGCACCTTGCAATGTGGAGAAATTACTGTTTGTGCATTTACAATATTCATTGATTTTTGCCATTGAAAAACGTCCAGAAATGTTTGAAGCTACTGACTGAATGAAAGGAGCTGGCATCTCACTCTCTTTGAATCTTCTTTATCATGATAAGAGGAGCAGGAAAAAGCAAAAAATTTCAGAATTGCACCTTGCAATGCAGAGAAATTACTGTTTGTGCTTTTACAATATTCATTGATTTTTGCCATTGAAAAACATCATGTTATTCATATACCAGAAATGTTTGAAGCTACTGACTGAATGAAAAGAGCTGGCATCTCACTCTCTTTGAATCTTCTTTATCATGCTAAGAGGAGCAGGAAAAAGCAAAAAATTTCAGAATTGCACCTTACAATGTGGAGAAATTACTGTTTGTGCATTTACAATATTCATTGATTTTTGTCATTGAAAAACATCCAGAAATGTTTGAAGCTACTGACTGAATGAAAGGAGCTGGCATCTCACTCTCTTTGAATCTTCTTTATCATGCTAAGAAGAGCAGGAAAAAGCAAAAAATTTCAGAATTGCACCTTGCAATGCGGAGAAATTACTGTTTGTGCATTTACAATATTCATTGATTTTTGCCATTGAAAAACATCATGTTATTCATATACCAGAAATGTTTGAAGCTACTGACTGAATGAAAAGAGCTGGCATCTCACTCTCTTTGAATCTTCTTTATCATGCTAAGAGGAGCAGGAAAAAGCAAAAAATTTCAGAATTGCACCTTGCAATGTGGAGAAATTACTGTTTGTGCATTTACAATATTCATTGATTTTTGCCATTGAAAAACGTCCAGAAATGTTTGAAGATACTGACTGAATGAAAGGAGCTGGCATCTCACTCTCTTTGAATCTTCTTTATCATGCTAAGAGGAGCAGGAAAAAGCAAAAAATTTCAGAATTGCACCATGCAATGCGGAGAAATTACTGTTTGTGCATTTACAATATTCATTGATTTTTGCCATTGAAAAACATCATGTTATTCATATACCAGAAATGTTTGAAGCTACTGACTGAATGAAAAGAGCTGGCATCTCACTCTCTTTGAATCTTCTTTATCATGCTAAGAGGAGCAGGAAAAAGTAAAAAATTTCAGAATTGCACCTTGCAATGTGGAGAAATTACTGTTTGTGCATTTACAATATTCATTGATTTTTGCCATTGAAAAACATCCAGAAATGTTTGAAGCTACTGACTGAATGAAAGGAGCTGGCATCTCACTCTCTTTGAATCTTCTTTATCATGCTAATAGGAGCAGGAAAAAGCAAAAAATTTCAGAATTGCACCTTGCAATGCGGAGAAATTACTGTTTGTGCATTTACAATATTCATTGATTTTTGCCATTGAAAAACATCATGTTATTTATATACCAGAAATGTTTGAAGCTACTGACTGAATGAAAAGAGCTGGCATCTCACTCTCTTTGAATCTTCTTTATCATGCTAAGAGGAGCAGGAAAAAGCAAAAAATTTCAGAATTGCACCTTGCAATGTGGAGAAATTACTGTTTGTGCATTTACAATATTCATTGATTTTTGCCATTGAAAAACGTCCAGAAATGTTTGAAGCTACTGACTGAATGAAAGGAGCTGGCATCTCACTCTCTTTGAATCTTCTTTATCATGCTAAGAGGAGCAGGAAAAAGCAAAAAATTTCAGAATTGCATCTTGCAATGCGGAGAAATTACTGTTTGTGTATTTACAATATTCATTGGTTTTTGCCATTAAAAAACATCATGTTATTCATATACCAGAATTGTTTGAAGCTACTGACTGAATGAAAAGAGCTGGCATCTCACTCTCTTTGAATCTTCTTTATCATGCTAAGAAGAGCAGGAAAAAGCAAAAAATTTCAGAATTGCACCTTGCAATGTGGAGAAATTACTGTTTGTGCATTTACAATATTCATTGATTTTTGTCATTGAAAAACGTCCAGAAATGTTTGAAGCTACTGACTGAATGAAAGGAGCTGGCATCTCACTCTCTTTGAATCTTCTTTATCATGCTAAGAGGAGCAGGAAAAAGCAAAAAATTTCAGAATTGCACCTTGCAATGCGGAGAAATTACTGTTTGTGCATTTACAATATTCATTGATTTTTGCCATTGAAAAACATCATGTTATTCATATACCAGAAATGTTTGAAGCTACTGACTGAATGAAAAGAGCTGGCATCTCACTCTCTTTGAATCTTCTTTATCATGCTAAGAGGAGCAGGAAAAAGCAAAACATTTCAGAATTGCACCTTGCAATGTGGAGAAATTACTGTTTGTGCATTTACAATATTCATTGATTTTTGCCATTGAAAAACGTCAAGAAATGTTTGAAGCTACTGACTGAATGAAAGGAGCTGGCATCTCACTCTCTTTGAATCTTCTTTATCATGCTAAGAGGAGCAGGAAAAAGCAAAAAATTTCAGAATTGCACCTTGAAATGCGGAGAAATTACTGTTTGTGCATTTACAATATTCATTGATTTTTGCCATTGAAAAACATCATGTTATTCATATACCAGAAATGTTTGAAGCTACTGACTGAATGAAAAGAGCTGGCATCTCACTCTCTTTGAATCTTCTTTATCATGCTAAGAGGAGCAGGAAAAAGCAAAAATTTTCAGAATTGCACCTTGCAATGTGGAGAAATTACTGTTTGTGCATTTACAATATTCATTGATTTTTGCCATTGAAAAACGTCCAGAAATGTTTGAAGCTACTGACTGAATGAAAGGAGCTGGCATCTCACTCTCTTTGAATCTTCTTTATCATGCTAAGAGGAGCAGGAAAAAGCAAAAAATTTCAGAATTGCATCTTGCAATGCGGAGAAATTACTGTTTGTGTATTTACAATATTCATTGATTTTTGCCATTGAAAAACATCATGTTATTCATATACCAGAAATGTTTGAAGCTACTGACTGAATGAAAAGAGCTGGCATCTCACTCTCTTTGAATCTTCTTTATCATGCTAAGAGGAGCAGGAAAAAGCAAAACATTTCAGAATTGCACCTTGCAATGTGGAGAAATTACTGTTTGTGCATTTACAATATTCATTGATTTTTGCCATTGAAAAACGTCCAGAAATGTTTGAAGCTACTGACTGAATGAAAGGAGCTGGCATCTCACTCTCTTTGAATCTTCTTTATCATGCTAAGAGGAGCAGGAAAAAGCAAAAAATTTCAGAATTGCAACTTGCAATGCGGAGAAATTACTGTTTGTGCATTTACAATATTCATTGATTTTTGCCATTGAAAAACATCATGTTATTCATATACCAGAAATGTTTGAAGCTACTGACTGAATGAAAAGAGCTGGCATCTCACTCTCTTTGAATCTTCTTTATCATGCTAAGAGGAGCAGGAAAAAGCAAACAATTTCAGAATTGCACCTTGCAATGTGGAGAAATTACTGTTTGTGCATTTACAATATTCATTGATTTTTGCCATTGAAAAATGTCCAGAAATGTTTGAAGCTACTGATTGAATGAAAGGAGCTGGCATCTCACTCTCTTTGAATCTTCTTTATCATGCTAAGAGGAGCAGGAAAAAGCAAAAAATTTCAGAATTGCACCTTGCAATGCGGAGAAATTACTGTTTGTGCATTTACAATATTCATTGATTTTTGCCATTGAAAAACATCATGTTATTCATATACCAGAAATGTTTGAAGCTACTGACTGAATGAAAAGAGCTGGCATCTCACTCTCTTTGAATCTTCTTTATCATGCTAAGAGGAGCAGGAAAAAGCAAACAATTTCAGAATTGCACCTTGCAATGTGGAGAAATTACTGTTTGTGCATTTACAATATTCATTGATTTTTGCCATTGAAAAATGTCCAGAAATGTTTGAAGCTACTGACTGAATGAAAGGAGCTGGCATCTCACTCTCTTTGAATCTTCTTTATCATGCTAAGAGGAGCAGGAAAAAGCAAAAAATTTCAGAATTGCACCTTGCAATGCGGAGAAATTACTGTTTGTGTATTTACAATATTCATTGATTTTTGCCATTGAAAAACATCATGTTATTCATATACCAGAAATGTTTGAAGCTACTGACTGAATGAAAAGAGCTGGCATCTCACTCTCTTTGAATCTTCTTTATCATGCTAAGAGGAGCAGGAAAAAGCAAAAAATTTCAGAATTGCACCTTGCAATGTGGAGAAATTACTGTTTGTGCATTTACAATATTCATTGATTTTTGCCATTGAAAAACGTCAAGAAATGTTTGAAGCTACTGACTGAATGAAAGGAGCTGGCATCTCACTCTCTTTGAATTTTCTTTATCATGCTAAGAGGAGCAGGAAATAGCAAAAAATTTCAGAATTGCACCTTGCAATGCTGAGAAATTACTCTTTGTGTATTTACAATATTCATTGATTTTTGCCATTGAAAAACATCATGTTATTCATATACCAGAAATGTTTGAAGCTACTGACTGAATGAAAAGAGCTGGCATCTCACTCTCTTTGAATCTTCTTTATCATGCTAAGAGGAGCAGGAAAAAGCAAAAAATTTCAGAATTGCACCTTGCAATGTGGAGAAATTACTGTTTGTGCATTTACAATATTCATTGATTTTTGCCATTGAAAAACGTCCAGAAATGTTTGAAGCTACTGACTGAATGAAAGGAGCTGGCATCTCACTCTCTTTGAATCTTCTTTATCATGCTAAGAGGAGCAGGAAAAAGCAAAAAATTTCAGAATTGCACCTTGCAATGCAGAGAAATTACTGTTTGTGCATTTACAATATTCATTGATTTTTGCCATTGAAAAACATCATGTTATTCATATACCAGAAATGTTTGAAGCTACTGACTGAATGAAAAGAGCTGGCATCTCACTCTCTTTGAATCTTCTTTATCATGCTAAGAGGAGCAGGAAAAAGCAAAAAATTTCAGAATTGCACCTTACAATGTAGAGAAATTACTGTTTGTGCATTTACAATATTCATTGATTTTTGCCATTGAAAAACGTCCAGAAATGTTTGAAGCTACTGACTGAATGAAATGAGCTGGCATCTCACTCTCTTTGAATTTTCTTTATCATGCTAAGAGGAGCAGGAAAAAGCAAAAAATTTCAGAATTGCACCTTGCAATGCGGAGAAATTACTGTTTGTGCATTTACAATATTCATTGATTTTTGCCATTGAAAAACATCATGTTATTCATATACCAGAAATGTTTGAAGCTACTGACTGAATGAAAAGAGCTGGCATCTCACTCTCTTTGAATCTTCTTTATCATGCTAAGAGGAGCAGGAAAAAGCAAAAAATTTCAGAATTGCACCTTGCAATGCGGAGAAATTACTGTTTGTGCATTTACAATATTCATTGATTTTTGTCATTGAAAAACATCCAGAAATGTTTGAAGCTACTGACTGAATGAAAGGAGCTGGCATCTCCCTCTCTTTGAATCTTCTTTATCATGCTAAGAGGAGCAGGAAGAAGCAAAAAATTTCAGAATTGCACCTTGCAATGAGGAGAAATTACTGTTTGTGTATTTACAATATTCATTGATTTTTGCCATTGAAAAACATCATGTTATTCATATACCAGAAATGTTTGAAGCTACTGACTGAATGAAAAGAGCTGGCATCTCTCTCTCTTTGAATCTTCTTTATCATGCTAAGAGGAGCAGGAAAAAGCAAAAAATTTCAGAATTGCACCTTGCAATGTGGAGAAATTACTGTTTGTGCATATACAATATTCATTGATTTTTGCCATTGAAAAACGTCCAGAAATGTTTGAAGCTACTGACTGAATGAAAGGAGCTGGCATCTCACTCTCTTTGAATCTTCTTTATCATGCTAAGAGGCGCAGGAAAAAGCAAAAAATTTCAGAATTGCACCTTGCAATGCGGAGAAATTACTGTTTGTGCATTTACAATATTCATTGATTTTTGCCATTGAAAAACATCATGTTATTCATATACCTGAAATGTTTGAAGCTACTGACTGAATGAAAAGAGCTGGCATCTCACTCTCTTTGAATCTTCTTTATCATGCTAAGAGGAGCAGGAAAAAGCACAAAATTTCAGAATTGCACATTGCAATGAGGAGAAATTACTGTTTGTGCATTTACAATATTCATTGATTTTTGCCATTGAAAAACGTCCAGAAATGTTTGAAGCTACTGACTTAATGAAAGGAGCTGGCATCTCACTCTCTTTGAATCTTCTTTATCATGCTAAGAGGAGCAGGAAAAAGCAAAAAATTTCAGAATTGCACCTTGCAATGCGGAGAAATTACTGTTTGTGCATTTACAATATTCATTGATTTTTGCCATTGAAAAACATCATGTTATTCATATACCAGAAATGTTTGAAGCTACTGACTGAATGAAAAGAGCTGGCATCTCACTCTCTTTGAATCTTCTTTATCATGCTAAGAGGAGCAGGAAAAAGCAAAAAATTTCAGAATTGCACCTTGCAATGTGGAGAAATTACTGTTTGTGCATTTACAATATTCATTGATTTTTGCCATTGAAAAACGTCCAGAAATGTTTGAAGCTACTGACTGAATGAAAGGAGCTGGCATATCACTCTCTTTGAATCTTTATCATGCTAAGAGGAGCAGGAAAAAGCAAAAAATTTCAGAATTGCACCTTGCAATGCGGAGAAATTACTGTTTGTGCATTTACAATATTCATTGATTTTTGCCATTGAAAAACGTCCAGAAATGTTTGAAGCTACTGACTGAATGAAAGGAGCTGGCATCTCACTCTCTTTGAATCTTCTTTATCATGCTAAGAGGAGCAGGAAGAAGCAAAAAATTTCGGAATTGCACCTTGCAATGAGGAGAAATTACTGTTTGTGTATTTACAATATTCATTGATTTTTGCCATTGAAAAACATCATTATTCATATACCAGAAATGTTTGAAGCTACTGACTGAATGAAAAGAGCTGGCATCTCACTCTCTTTTAATCTTCTTTATCATGCTAAGAGGAGCAGGAAAAAGCAAAAAATTTCAGAATTGCACCTTGCAATGCAGAGAAATTACTGTTTGTCCATTTACAATATTCATTGATTTTTGCCATTGAAAAACATCATGTTATTCATATACCAGAAATGTTTGAAGCTACTGACTGAATGAAAAGAGCTGGCATCTCACTCTCTTTGAATCTTCTTTATCATGCTAAGAGGAGCAGGAAAAAGCAAAAAATTTCAGAATTGCACCTTGCAATGTGGAGAAATTACTGTTTGTGCATTTACAATATTCATTGATTTTTTCCATTGAAAAACATCCAGAAATGTTTGAAGCTACTGACTGAATGAAAGGAGCTGGCATATCACTCTCTTTGAATCTTTATCATGCTAAGAGGAGCAGGAAAAAGCAAAAAATTTCAGAATTGCACCTTGCAATGCGGAGAAATTACTGTTTGTGTATTTACAATATTCATTGATTTTTGCCATTGAAAATCATCATGTTATTCATATACCAGAAATGTTTGAAGCTACTGACTGAATAAAAAGAGCTGGCATCTCACTCTCTTTGAATCTTCTTTATCATGCTAAGAGGAGCAGGAAAAAGCAAAAAATTTCAGAATTGCACCTTGCAATGTGGAGAAATTACTGTTTGTGCATTTACAATATTCATTGATTTTTGTCATTGAAAAACATCCAGAAATGTTTGAAGCTACTGACTGAATGAAAGGAGCTGGCATCTCACACTCTTTGAATCTTCTTTATCATGCTAAGAGGAGCAGGAAGAAGCAAAAAATTTCAGAATTGCACCTTGCAATGAGGAGAAATTACTGTTTGTGTATTTACAATATTCATTGATTTTTGCCATTGAAAAACATCATGTTATTCATATACCAGAAATGTTTGAAGCTACTGACTGAATGAAAAGAGCTGGCATCTCACTCTCTTTGAATCTTCTTTATCATGCTAAGAGGAGCAGGAAAAAGCAAAAAATTTCAGAATTGCACCTTGCAATGTGGAGAAATTACTGTTTGTGCATTTACAATATTCATTGATTTTTGCCATTGAAAAACGTCCAGAAATGTTTGAAGCTACTGACTGAATGAAAGGAGCTGGCATCTCACTCTCTTTGAATCTTCTTTATCATGCTAAGAGGCGCAGGAAAAAGCAAAAAATTTCAGAATTGCACCTTGCAATGCGGAGAAATTACTGTTTGTGCATTTACAATATTCATTGATTTTTGCCATTGAAAAACATCATGTTATTCATATACCTGAAATGTTTGAAGCTACTGACTGAATGAAAAGAGCTGGCATCTCACTCTCTTTGAATCTTCTTTATCATGCTATGAGGAGCAGGAAAAAGCAAAAAATTTCAGAATTGCACCTTGCAATGTGGAGAAATTACTGTTTGTGCATTTACAATATTCATTGATTTTTGCCATTGAAAAACGTCCAGAAATGTTTGAAGCTACTGACTTAATGAAAGGAGCTGGCATCTCACTCTCTTTGAATCTTCTTTATCATGCTAAGAGGAGCAGGAAAAAGCAAAAAATTTCAGAATTGCACCTTGCAATGCGGAGAAATTACTGTTTGTGCATTTACAATATTCATTGATTTTTGCCATTGAAAAACATGATTTTATTCATATACCAGAAATGTTTGAAGCTACTGACTGAATGAAAAGAGCTGGCATCTCACTCTCTTTGAATCTTCTTTATCATGCTAAGAGGAGCAGGAAAAAGCAAAAAATTTCAGAATTGCACCTTGCAATGTGGAGAAATTACTGTTTGCGCATTTACAATATTCATTGATTTTTGCCTTTGAAAAACGTCCAGAAATGTTTGAAGCTACTGACTGAATGAAAGGAGCTGGCATCTCACACTCTTTGAATCTTCTATATCATGCTAAGAGGAGCAGGAACAAGCAAAAAATTTCAGAATTGCACCTTGCAATGCGGAGAAATTACTGTTTGTGCATTTACAATATTCATTGATTTTTGCCATTGAAAAACATCATGTTATTCATATACCAGAAATGTTTGAAGCTACTGACTGAATGAAAAGAGCTGGCATCTCACTCTCTTTGAATCTTCTTTATCATGCTAAGAGGAGCAGGAAAAAGCAAAAAATTTCAGAATTGCACCTTGCAATGTGGAGAAATTACTGTTTGTGCATTTACAATATTCATTGATTTTTGCCATTGAAAAACGTCCAGAAATGTTTGAAGCTACTGACTTAATGAAAGGAGCTGGCATCTCACTCTCTTTGAATCTTCTTTATCATGCTAAGAGGAGCAGGAAAAAGCAAAAAATTTCAGAATTGCACCTTGCAATGCGGAGAAATTACTGTTTGTGCATTTACAATATTCATTGATTTTTGCCATTGAAAAACATCATGTTATTCATATACCAGAAATGTTTGAAGCTACTGACTGAATGAAAAGAGCTGGCATCTCACTCTCTTTGAATCTTCTTTATCATGCTAAGAGGAGCAGGAAAAAGCAAAAAATTTCAGAATTGCACCTTGCAATGTGGAGAAATTACTGTTTGTGCATTTACAATATTCATTGATTTTTGTCATTGAAAAACGTCCAGAAATGTTTGAAGCTACTGACTGAATGAAAGGAGCTGGCATCTCACTCTCTTTGAATCTTCTTTATCATGCTAAGAGGAGCAGGAAGAAGCAAAAAATTTCGGAATTGCACCTTGCAATGAGGAGAAATTACTGTTTGTGTATTTACAATATTCATTGATTTTTGCCATTGAAAAACATCATTATTCATATACCAGAAATGTTTGAAGCTACTGACTGAATGAAAAGAGCTGGCATCTCACTCTCTTTGAATCTTCTTTATCATGCTAAGAGGAGCAGGAAAAAGCAAAAAATTTCAGAATTGCACCTTGCAATGCAGAGAAATTACTGTTTGTCCATTTACAATATTCATTGATTTTTGCCATTGAAAAACATCATGTTATTCATATACCAGAAATGTTTGAAGCTACTGACTGAATGAAAAGAGCTGGCATCTCACTCTCTTTGAATCTTCTTTATCATGCTAAGAGGAGCAGGAAAAAGCAAAAAATTTCAGAATTGCACCTTGCAATGTGGAGAAATTACTGTTTGTGCATTTACAATATTCATTGATTTTTGCCATTGAAAAACGTCCAGAAATGTTTGAAGCTACTGACTTAATGAAAGGAGCTGGCATCTCACTCTCTTTGAATCTTCTTTATCATGCTAAGAGGAGCAGGAAAAAGCAAAAAATTTCAGAATTGCACCTTGCAATGCGGAGAAATTACTGTTTGTGCATTTACAATATTCATTGATTTTTGCCATTGAAAAACATGATTTTATTCATATACCAGAAATGTTTGAAGCTACTGACTGAATGAAAAGAGCTGGCATCTCACTCTCTTTGAATCTTCTTTATCATGCTAAGAGGAGCAGGAAAAAGCAAAAAATTTCAGAATTGCACCTTGCAATGTGGAGAAATTACTGTTTGCGCATTTACAATATTCATTGATTTTTGCCTTTGAAAAACGTCCAGAAGTGTTTGAAGCTACTGACTGAATGAAAGGAGCTGGCATCTCACACTCTTTGAATCTTCTATATCATGCTAAGAGGAGCAGGAACAAGCAAAAAATTTCAGAATTGCACCTTGCAATGCGGAGAAATTACTGTTTGTGCATTTACAATATTCATTGATTTTTGCCATTGAAAAACATCATGTTATTCATATACCAGAAATGTTTGAAGCTACTGACTGAATGAAAAGAGCTGGCATCTCACTCTCTTTGAATCTTCTTTATCATGCTAAGAGGAGCAGGAAAAAGCAAAAAATTTCAGAATTGCACCTTGCAATGTGGAGAAATTACTGTTTGTGCATTTACAATATTCATTGATTTTTGCCATTGAAAAACGTCCAGAAATGTTTGAAGCTACTGACTGAATGAAAGGAGCTGGCATCTCACTCTCTTTGAATCTTCTTTATCATGCTAAGAGGAGCAGGAAGAAGCAAAAAATTTCGGAATTGCACCTTGCAATGAGGAGAAATTACTGTTTGTGTATTTACAATATTCATTGATTTTTGCCATTGAAAAACATCATTATTCATATACCAGAAATGTTTGAAGCTACTGACTGAATGAAAAGAGCTGGCATCTCACTCTCTTTGAATCTTCTTTATCATGCTAAGAGGAGCAGGAAAAAGCAAAAAATTTCAGAATTGCACCTTGCAATGCAGAGAAATTACTGTTTGTCCATTTACAATATTCATTGATTTTTGCCATTGAAAAACATCATGTTATTCATATACCAGAAATGTTTGAAGCTACTGACTGAATGAAAAGAGCTGGCATCTCACTCTCTTTGAATCTTCTTTATCATGCTAAGAGGAGCAGGAAAAAGCAAAAAATTTCAGAATTGCACCTTGCAATGTGGAGAAATTACTGTTTGTGCATTTACAATATTCATTGATTTTTGCCATTGAAAAACATCCAGAAATGTTTGAAGCTACTGACTGAATGAAAGGAGCTGGCATCTCACTCTCTTTGAATCGTCTTTATCATGCTAAGAGGCGCAGGAAAAAGCAAAAAATTTCAGAATTGCACCTTGCAATGCGGAGAAATTACTGTTTGTGCATTTACAATATTCATTGATATTTGCCATTGAAAAACATCATGTTATTCATATACCAGAAATTTTTGAAGCTACTGACTGAATGAAAAGAGCTGGCATCTCACTCTCTTTGAATCTTCTTTATCATGCTAAGAGGAGCAGGAAAAAACAAAAAATTTCAGAATTGCACCTTGCAATGTGGAGAAATTACTGTTTGTGCATTTACAATATTCATTGATTTTTGCCATTGAAAAACGTCCAGAAATGTTTGAAGCTACTGACTGAATGAAAGGAGCTGGCATCTCACACTCTTTGAATCTTCTTTATCATGCTAAGAGGAGCAGGAAAAAGCAAAAAATTTCAGAATTGCACCTTGCAATGCGGAGAAATTACTGTTTGTGCATTTACAATATTCATTGATTTTTGCCTTTGAAAAACATGTTATTCATATACCAGAAATGTTTGAAGCTACTGACTGAATGAAAAGAGCTGGCATCTCACTCTCTTTGAATCTTCTTTATCATGCTAAGAGGAGCAGGAAAAAGCAAAAAATTTCAGAATTGCACCTTGCAATGTGGAGAAATTACTGTTTGTGCATTTACAATATTCATTGATTTTTGCCATTGAAAAACGTCCAGAAATGTTTGAAGCTACTGACTTAATGAAAGGAGCTGGCATCTCACTCTCTTTGAATCTTCTTTATCATGCTAAGAGGAGCAGGAAAAAGCAAAAAATTTCAGAATTGCACCTTGCAATGTGGAGAAATTACTGTTTGTGCATTTACAATATTCATTGATTTTTGCCATTGAAAAACATCATGTTATTCATATACCAGAAATGTTTGAAGCTACTGACTGAATGAAAAGAGCTGGCATCTCACTCTCTTTGAATCTTCTTTATCATGCTAAGAGGAGCTGCAAAAAGCAAAAAATTTCAGAATTTCACCTTGCAATGTGGAGAAATTACTGTTTGTGCATTTACAATATTCATTGATTTTTGCCATTGAAAAACGTCCAGAAATGTTTGAAGCTACTGACTGAATGAAAGGAGCTGGCATCTCACTCTCTTTGAATCTTCTTTATCATGCTAAGAGGAGCAGGAAAAAGCAAAAAATTTCAGAATTGCACCTTGCAATGTGGAGAAATTACTGTTTGTGCATTTACAATATTCATTGATTTTTGCCATTGAAAAACGTCCAGAAATGTTTGAAGCTACTGACTGAATGAAAGGAGCTGGCATCTCACTCTCTTTGAATCTTCTTTATCATGCTAATAGGAGCAGGAAAAAGCAAAAAATTTCAGAATTGCACCTTGCAATGCGGAGAAATTACTGCTTGTGCATTTACAATATTCATTGATTTTTGCCATTGAAAAACATCATGTTATTCATATACCAGAAATGTTTGAAGCTACTGACTGAATGAAAAGAGCTGGCATCTCACTCTCTTTGAATCTTCTTTATCATGCAAGAGGAGCAGGAAAAAGCAAAAAATTTCAGAATTGCACCTTGCAATGTGGAGAAATTACTGTTTGTGCATTTACAATATTCATTGATTTTTGCCATTGAAAAACGTCCAGAAATGTTTGAAGCTACTGACTGAATGAAAGGAGCTGGCATCTCACTCTCTTTGAATCTTCTTTATCATGCTAAGAGGAGCAGGAAAAAGCAAAAAATTTCAGAATTGCACCTTGCAATGTGGAGAAATTACTGTTTGTGCATTTACAATATTCATTGATTTTTGCCATTGAAAAACGTCCAGAAATGTTTGAAGCTACTGACTGAATGAAAGGAGCTGGCATCTCACTCTCTTTGAATCTTCTTTATCATGCTAAGAGGAGCAGGAAAAAGCAAAAAATTACAGAATTGCACCTTGCAATGCGGAGAAATTACTGTTTGTGCATTTACAATATTCATTGATTTTTGCCATTGAAAAACATCATGTTATTCATATACCAGAAATGTTTGAATCTACTGACTGAATGAAAAGAGCTGGCATCTCACTCTCTTTGAATCTTCTTTATCATGATAAGAGGAGCAGGAAAAAGCAAAAAATTTCAGAATTGCACCTTGCAATGTGGAGAAATTACTGTTTGTGCATTTACAATATTCATTGATTTTTGCCATTGAAAAACGTCCAGAAATGTTTGAAGCTACTGACTGAATGAAAGGAGCTGGCATCTCACTCTCTTTGAATCTTCTTTATCATGCTAATAGGAGCAGGAAAAAGCAAAAAATTTCAGAATTGCACCTTGCAATGCGGAGAAATTACTGCTTGTGCATTTACAATATTCATTGATTTTTGCCATTGAAAAACATCATGTTATTCATATACCAGAAATGTTTGAAGCTACTGACTGAATGAAAAGAGCTGGCATCTCACTCTCTATGAATCTTCTTTATCATGCAAGAGGAGCAGGAAAAAGCAAAAAATTTCAGAATTGCACCTTGCAATGTGGAGAAATTACTGTTTGTGCATTTACAATATTCATTGATTTTTGCCATTGAAAAACGTCCAGAAATGTTTGAAGCTACTGACTGAATGAAAGGAGCTGGCATCTCACTCTCTTTGAATCTTCTTTATCATGCTAAGAGGAGCAGGAAAAAGCAAAAAATTTCAGAATTGCACCTTGCAATGCGGAGAAATTACTCTTTGTGCATTTACAATATTCATTGATTTTTGCCATTGAAAAACATCATGTTATTCATATACCAGAAATGTTTGAAGCTACTGACTGAATGAAAAGAGCTGGCATCTCACTCTCTTTGAATCTTCTTTATCATGCTAAGAGGAGCAGGAAAAAGCAAAAAATTTCAGAATTGCACCTTGCAATGTGGAGAAATTACTGTTTGTGCATTTACAATATTCATTGATTTTTGCCATTGAAAAACGTCCAGAAATGTTTGAAGCTACTGACTGAATGAAAGGAGCTGGCATCTCACTCTCTTTGAATCTTCTTTATCATGCTAAGAGGAGCAGGAAAAAGCAAAAAATTTCAGAATTGCACCTTGCAATGCGGAGAAATTACTGTTTGTGCATTTACAATATTCATTGATTTTTGCCATTGAAAAACATCATGTTATTCATATACCAGAAATGTTTGAAGCTACTGACTGAATGAAAAGAGCTGGCATCTATTTCTCTTTGAATCTTCTTTATCATGCTAAGAGGAGCAGGAAAAAGCAAAAAATTTCAGAATTGCACCTTGCAATGTGGAGAAATTACTGTTTGTGCATTTACAATATTCATTGATTTTTGCCATTGAAAAACATCATGTTATTCATATACCAGAAATGTTTGAAGCTACTGACTGAATGAAAAGAGCTGGCATCTCACTCTCTTTGAATCTTCTTTATCATGCTAAGAGGAGCTGCAAAAAGCAAAAAATTTCAGAATTGCACCTTGCAATGTGGAGAAATTACTGTTTGTGCATTTACAATATTCATTGATTTTTGCCATTGAAAAACGTCCAGAAATGTTTGAAGCTACTGACTGAATGAAAGGAGCTGGCATCTCACTCTCTTTGAATCTTCTTTATCATGCTAAGAGGAGCAGGAAAAAGCAAAAAATTTCAGAATTGCACCTTGCAATGTGGAGAAATTACTGTTTGTGCATTTACAATATTCATTGATTTTTGCCATTGAAAAACGTCCAGAAATGTTTGAAGCTACTGACTGAATGAAAGGAGCTGGCATCTCACTCTCTTTGAATCTTCTTTATCATGCTAAGAGGAGCAGGAAAAGGCAAAAAAATACAGAATTGCACCTTGCAATGCGGAGAAATTACTGTTTGTGCATTTACAATATTCATTGATTTTTGCCATTGAAAAACATCATGTTATTCATATACCAGAAATGTTTGAATCTACTGACTGAATGAAAAGAGCTGGCATCTCACTCTCTTTGAATCTTCTTTATCATGATAAGAGGAGCAGGAAAAAGCAAAATATTTCAGAATTGCACCTTGCAATGTGGAGAAATTACTGTTTGTGCATTTACAATATTCATTGATTTTTGCCATTGAAAAACGTCCAGAAATGTTTGAAGCTACTGACTGAATGAAAGGAGCTGGCATCTCACTCTCTTTGAATCTTCTTTATCATGCTAATAGGAGCAGGAAAAAGCAAAAAATTTCAGAATTGCACCTTGCAATGCGGAGAAATTACTGCTTGTGCATTTACAATATTCATTGATTTTTGCCATTGAAAAACATCATGTTATTCATATACCAGAAATGTTTGAAGCTACTGACTGAATGAAAAGAGCTGGCATCTCACTCTCTTTGAATCTTCTTTATCATGCTAAGAGGAGCAGGAAAAAGCAAAAAATTTCAGAATTGCACCTTGCAATGTGGAGAAATTACTGTTTGTGCATTTACAATATTCATTGATTTTTGCCATTGAAAAACGTCCAGAAATGTTTGAAGCTACTAACTGAATGAAAGGAGCTGGCATCTCACTCTCTTTGAATCTTCTTTATCATGCTAAGAGGAGCAGGAAAAAGCAAAAAATTTCAGAATTGCACCTTGCAATGTGGAGAAATTACTGTTTGTGCATTTACAATATTCATTGATTTTTGCCATTGAAAAACGTCCAGAAATGTTTGAAGCTACTGACTGAATGAAAGGAGCTGGCATCTCACTCTCTTTGAATCTTCTTTATCATGCTAAGAGGAGCAGGAAAAAGCAAAAAATTACAGAATTGCACCTTGCAATGCGGAGAAATTACTGTTTGTGCATTTACAATATTCATTGATTTTTGCCATTGAAAAACATCATGTTATTCATATACCAGAAATGTTTGAATCTACTGACTGAATGAAAAGAGCTGGCATCTCACTCTCTTTGAATCTTCTTTATCATGATAAGAGGAGCAGGAAAAAGCAAAAAATTTCAGAATTGCACCTTGCAATGTGGAGAAATTACTGTTTGTGCATTTACAATATTCATTGATTTTTGCCATTGAAAAACGTCCAGAAATGTTTGAAGCTACTGACTGAATGAAAGGAGCTGGCATCTCACTCTCTTTGAATCTTCTTTATCATGCTAATAGGAGCAGGAAAAAGCAAAAAATTTCAGAATTGCACCTTGCAATGCGGAGAAATTACTGTTTGTGCATTTACAATATTCATTGATTTTTGCCATTGAAAAACATCATGTTATTCATATACCAGAAATGTTTGAAGCTACTGACTGAATGAAAAGAGCTGGCATCTCACTCTCTTTGAATCTTCTTTATCATGCAAGAGGAGCAGGAAAAAGCAAAAAATTTCAGAATTGCACCTTGCAATGTGGAGAAATTACTGTTTGTGCATTTACAATATTCATTGATTTTTGCCATTGAAAAACGTCCAGAAATGTTTGAAGCTACTGACTGAATGAAAGGAGCTGGCATCTCACTCTCTTTGAATCTTCTTTATCATGCTAAGAGGAGAAGGAAAAAGCAAAAAATTTCAGAATTGCACCTTGCAATGCGGAGAAATTACTCTTTGTGCATTTACAATATTCATTGATTTTTGCCATTGAAAAACATCATGTTATTCATATACCAGAAATGTTTGAAGCTACTGACTGAATGAAAAGAGCTGGCATCTCACTCTCTTTGAATCTTCTTTATCATGCTAAGAGGAGCAGGAAAAAGCAAAAAATTTCAGAATTGCACCTTGCAATGTGGAGAAATTACTGTTTGTGCATTTACAATATTCATTGATTTTTGCCATTGAAAAACGTCCAGAAATGTTTGAAGCTACTGACTGAATGAAAGGAGCTGGCATCTCACTCTCTTTGAATCTTCTTTATCATGCTAAGAGGAGCAGGAAAAAGCAAAAAATTTCAGAATTGCACCTTGCAATGCGGAGAAATTACTGTTTGTGCATTTACAATATTCATTGATTTTTGCCATTGAAAAACATCATGTTATTCATATACCAGAAATGTTTGAAGCTACTGACTGAATGAAAAGAGCTGGCATCTCACTCTCTTTGAATCTTCTTTATCATGCTAAGAGGAGCAGGAAAAAGCAAAAAATTTCAGAATTGCACCTTGCAATGTGGAGAAATTACTGTTTGTGCATTTACAATATTCATTGATTTTTGCCATTGAAAAACGTCCAGAAATGTTTGAAGCTACTGACTGAATGAAAGGAGCTGGCATCTCACTCTCTTTGAATCTTCTTTATCATGCTAAGAGGAGCAGGAAAAAGCAAAAAATTTCAGAATTGCACCTTGCAATTCGGAGAAATTACTGTTTGTGCATTTACAATATTCATTGATTTTTGCCATTGAAAAACATCATGTTATTCATATACCAGAAATGTTTGAAGCTACTGACTGAATGAAAAGAGCTGGCATCTAACTCTCTTTGAATCTTCTTTATCATGCTAAGAGGAGCAGGAAAAAGCAAAAAATTTCAGAATTGCACCTTGCAATGTGGAGAAATTACTGTTTGTGCATTTACAATATTCATTGATTTTTGCCATTGAAAAACGTCCAGAAATGTTTGAAGCTACTGACTGAATGAAAGGAGCTGGCAGCTCACTCTCTTTGAATCTTCTTTATCATGCTAAGAGGAGCAGGAAAAAGCAAAAAATTTCAGAATTGCACCTTGCAATGTGGAGAAATTACTGTTTGTGCATTTACAATATTCATTGATTTTTGCCATTGAAAAACATCATGTTATTCATATACCAGAAATGTTTGAAGCTACTGACTGAATGAAAAGAGCTGGCATCTCACTCTCTTTGAATCTTCTTTATCATGCTAAGAGGAGCAGGAAAAAGCAAAAAATTTCAGAATTGCACCTTGCAATGTGGAGAAATTACTGTTTGTGCATTTACAATATTCATTGATTTTTGCCATTGAAAAATGTCCAGAAATGTTTGAAGCTACTGACTGAATGAAAGGAGCTGGCATCTCACTCTCTTTGAATCTTCTTTATCATGCTAAGAGGAGCAGGAAAAAGCAAAAAATTTCAGAATTGCACCTTGCAATGTGGAGAAATTACTGTTTGTGCATTTACAATATTCATTGATTTTTGCCATTGAAAAACGTCCAGAAATGTTTGAAGCTACTGACTGAATGAAAAGAGCTGGCATCTCACTCTCTTTGAATCTTCTTTATCATGCTAAGAGGAGCAGGAAAAAGCAAAAAATTTCAGAATTGCACCTTGCAATGTGGAGAAATTACTGTTTGTGCATTTACAATATTCATTGATTTTTGCCATTGAAAAATGTCCAGAAATGTTTGAAGCTACTGACTGAATGAAAGGAGCTGGCATCTCACTCTCTTTGAATCTTCTTTATCATGCTAAGAGGAGCAGGAAAAAGCAAAAAATTTCAGAATTGCACCTTGCAATGTGGAGAAATTACTGTTTGTGCATTTACAATATTCATTGATTTTTGCCATTGAAAAACGTCCAGAAATGTTTGAAGCTACTGACTGAATGAAAGGAGCTGGCATCTCACTCTCTTTGAATCTTCTTTATCATGCTAAGAGGAGCAGGAAAAAGCAAAAAATTTCAGAATTGCACCTTGCAATGTGGAGAAATTACTGTTTGTGCATTTACAATATTCATTGATTTTTGCCATTGAAAAACGTCCAGAAATGTTTGAAGCTACTGACTGAATGAAAGGAGCTGGCATCTCACTCTCTTTGAATCTTCTTTATCATGCTAAGAGGAGCAGGAAAAAGCAAAAAATTACAGAATTGCACCTTGCAATGCGGAGAAATTACTGTTTGTGCATTTACAATATTCATTGATTTTTGCCATTGAAAAACATCATGTTATTCATATACCAGAAATGTTTGAAGCTACTGACTGAATGAAAAGAGCTGGCATCTCACTCTCTTTGAATCTTCTTTATCATGCTAAGAGGAGCAGGAAAAAGCAAAAAATTTCAGAATTGCACCTTGCAATGTGGAGAAATTACTGTTTGTGCATTTACAATATTCATTGATTTTTGCCATTGAAAAACGTCCAGAAATGTTTGAAGCTACTGACTGAATGAAAGGAGCTGGCATCTCACTCTCTTTGAATCTTCTTTATCATGCTAAGAGGAGGAGGAAAAAGCAAAAAATTTCAGAATTGCACCTTGCAATGCGGAGAAATTACTGTTTGTGCATTTACAATATTCATTGATTTTTGCCATTGAAAAACATCATGTTATTCATATACCAGAAATGTTTGAAGCTACTGACTGAATGAAAAGAGCTGGCATCTCACTCTCTTTGAATCTTCTTTATCATGCTAAGAGGAGCAGGAAAAAGCAAAAAATTTCAGAATTGCACCTTGCAATGTGGAGAAATTACTGTTTGTGCATTTACAATATTCATTGATTTTTGCCATTGAAAAATGTCCAGAAATGTTTGAAGCTACTGACTGAATGAAAGGAGCTGGCATCTCACTCTCTTTGAATCTTCTTTATCATGCTAAGAGGAGCAGGAAAAAGCAAAAAATTTCAGAATTGCACATTGCAATGTGGAGAAATTACTGTTTGTGCATTTACAATATTCATTGATTTTTGCCATTGAAAAACGTCCAGAAATGTTTGAAGCTACTGACTGAATGAAAGGAGCTGGCATCTCACTCTCTTTGAATCTTCTTTATCATGCTAAGAGGAGCAGGAAAAAGCAAAAAAATTCAGAATTGCACCTTGCAATGTGGAGAAATTACTGTTTGTGCATTTACAATATTCATTGATTTTTGCCATTGAAAAACGTCCAGAAATGTTTGAAGCTACTGACTGAATGAAAGGAGCTGGCATCTCACTCTCTTTGAATCTTCTTTATCATGCTAAGAGGAGCAGGAAAAAGCAAAAAATTTCAGAATTGCATCTTGCAATGCGGAGAAATTACTGTTTGTGCATTTACAATATTCATTGATTTTTGCCATTGAAAAACATCATGTTATTCATATACCAGAAATGTTTGAAGCTACTGACTGAATGAAAAGAGCTGGCATCTCACTCTCTTTGAATCTTCTTTATCATGCTAAGAGGAGCAGGAAAAAGCAAAAAATTTCAGAATTGCACCTTGCAATGCGGAGAAATTACGGTTTGTGCATTTACAATATTCATTGATTTTTGCCATTGAAAAACATCATGTTATTCATATACCAGAAATGTTTGAAGCTACTGACTGAATGAAAAGAGCTGGCATCTCACTCTCTTTGAATCTTCTTTATCATGCTAAGAGGAGCAGGAAAAAGCAAAAAATTTCAGAATTGCACCTTGCAATGTGGAGAAATTACTGTTTGTGCATTTACAATATTCATTGATTTTTGCCATTGAAAAACGTCCAGAAATGTTTGAAGCTACTGACTGAATGAAAGGAGCTGGCATCTCACTCTCTTTGAATCTTCTTTATCATGCTAAGAGGAGCAGGAAAAAGCAAAAAATTTCAGAATTGCACCTTGCAATTCGGAGAAATTACTGTTTGTGCATTTACAATATTCATTGATTTTTGCCATTGAAAAACATCATGTTATTCATATACCAGAAATGTTTGAAGCTACTGACTGAATGAAAAGAGCTGGCATCTAACTCTCTTTGAATCTTCTTTATCATGCTAAGAGGAGCAGGAAAAAGCAAAAAATTTCAGAATTGCACCTTGCAATGTGGAGAAATTACTGTTTGTGCATTTACAATATTCATTGATTTTTGCCATTGAAAAACGTCCAGAAATGTTTGAAGCTACTGACTGAATGAAAGGAGCTGGCAGCTCACTCTCTTTGAATCTTCTTTATCATGCTAAGAGGAGCAGGAAAAAGCAAAAAATTTCAGAATTGCACCTTGCAATGTGGAGAAATTACTGTTTGTGCATTTACAATATTCATTGATTTTTGCCATTGAAAAACATCATGTTATTCATATACCAGAAATGTTTGAAGCTACTGACTGAATGAAAAGAGCTGGCATCTCACTCTCTTTGAATCTTCTTTATCATGCTAAGAGGAGCAGGAAAAAGCAAAAAATTTCAGAATTGCACCTTGCAATGTGGAGAAATTACTGTTTGTGCATTTACAATATTCATTGATTTTTGCCATTGAAAAATGTCCAGAAATGTTTGAAGCTACTGACTGAATGAAAGGAGCTGGCATCTCACTCTCTTTGAATCTTCTTTATCATGCTAAGAGGAGCAGGAAAAAGCAAAAAATTTCAGAATTGCACCTTGCAATGTGGAGAAATTACTGTTTGTGCATTTACAATATTCATTGATTTTTGCCATTGAAAAACGTCCAGAAATGTTTGAAGCTACTGACTGAATGAAAAGAGCTGGCATCTCACTCTCTTTGAATCTTCTTTATCATGCTAAGAGGAGCAGGAAAAAGCAAAAAATTTCAGAATTGCACCTTGCAATGTGGAGAAATTACTGTTTGTGCATTTACAATATTCATTGATTTTTGCCATTGAAAAATGTCCAGAAATGTTTGAAGCTACTGACTGAATGAAAGGAGCTGGCATCTCACTCTCTTTGAATCTTCTTTATCATGCTAAGAGGAGCAGGAAAAAGCAAAAAATTTCAGAATTGCACCTTGCAATGTGGAGAAATTACTGTTTGTGCATTTACAATATTCATTGATTTTTGCCATTGAAAAACGTCCAGAAATGTTTGAAGCTACTGACTGAATGAAAGGAGCTGGCATCTCACTCTCTTTGAATCTTCTTTATCATGCTAAGAGGAGCAGGAAAAAGCAAAAAATTTCAGAATTGCACCTTGCAATGTGGAGAAATTACTGTTTGTGCATTTACAATATTCATTGATTTTTGCCATTGAAAAACGTCCAGAAATGTTTGAAGCTACTGACTGAATGAAAGGAGCTGGCATCTCACTCTCTTTGAATCTTCTTTATCATGCTAAGAGGAGCAGGAAAAAGCAAAAAATTACAGAATTGCACCTTGCAATGCGGAGAAATTACTGTTTGTGCATTTACAATATTCATTGATTTTTGCCATTGAAAAACATCATGTTATTCATATACCAGAAATGTTTGAAGCTACTGACTGAATGAAAAGAGCTGGCATCTCACTCTCTTTGAATCTTCTTTATCATGCTAAGAGGAGCAGGAAAAAGCAAAAAATTTCAGAATTGCACCTTGCAATGTGGAGAAATTACTGTTTGTGCATTTACAATATTCATTGATTTTTGCCATTGAAAAACGTCCAGAAATGTTTGAAGCTACTGACTGAATGAAAGGAGCTGGCATCTCACTCTCTTTGAATCTTCTTTATCATGCTAAGAGGAGGAGGAAAAAGCAAAAAATTTCAGAATTGCACCTTGCAATGCGGAGAAATTACTGTTTGTGCATTTACAATATTCATTGATTTTTGCCATTGAAAAACATCATGTTATTCATATACCAGAAATGTTTGAAGCTACTGACTGAATGAAAAGAGCTGGCATCTCACTCTCTTTGAATCTTCTTTATCATGCTAAGAGGAGCAGGAAAAAGCAAAAAATTTCAGAATTGCACCTTGCAATGTGGAGAAATTACTGTTTGTGCATTTACAATATTCATTGATTTTTGCCATTGAAAAATGTCCAGAAATGTTTGAAGCTACTGACTGAATGAAAGGAGCTGGCATCTCACTCTCTTTGAATCTTCTTTATCATGCTAAGAGGAGCAGGAAAAAGCAAAAAATTTCAGAATTGCACATTGCAATGTGGAGAAATTACTGTTTGTGCATTTACAATATTCATTGATTTTTGCCATTGAAAAACGTCCAGAAATGTTTGAAGCTACTGACTGAATGAAAGGAGCTGGCATCTCACTCTCTTTGAATCTTCTTTATCATGCTAAGAGGAGCAGGAAAAAGCAAAAAATTTCAGAATTGCACTTTGCAATGCGGAGAAATTACTGCTTGTGCATTTACAATATTCATTGATTTTTGCCATTGAAAAACATCATGTTATTCATATACCAGAAATGTTTGAAGCTACTGACTGAATGAAAAGAGCTGGCATCTCACTCTCTTTGAATCTTCTTTATCATGCTAAGAGGAGCAGGAAAAAGCAAAAAATTTCAGAATTGCACCTTGCAATGTGGAGAAATTACTGTTTGTGCATTTACAATATTCATTGATTTTTGCCATTGAAAAACGTCCAGAAATGTTTGAAGCTACTGACTGAATGAAAGGAGCTGGCATCTCACTCTCTTTGAATCTTCTTTATCATGCTAAGAGGAGGAGGAAAAAGCAAAAAATTTCAGAATTGCACCTTGCAATGCGGAGAAATTACTGTTTGTGCATTTACAATATTCATTGATTTTTGCCATTGAAAAACATCATGTTATTCATATACCAGAAATGTTTGAAGCTACTGACTGAATGAAAAGAGCTGGCATCTCACTCTCTTTGAATCTTCTTTATCATGCTAAGAGGAGCAGGAAAAAGCAAAAAATTTCAGAATTGCACCTTGCAATGTGGAGAAATTACTGTTTGTGCATTTACAATATTCATTGATTTTTGCCATTGAAAAATGTCCAGAAATGTTTGAAGCTACTGACTGAATGAAAGGAGCTGGCATCTCACTCTCTTTGAATCTTCTTTATCATGCTAAGAGGAGCAGGAAAAAGCAAAAAATTTCAGAATTGCACATTGCAATGTGGAGAAATTACTGTTTGTGCATTTACAATATTCATTGATTTTTGCCATTGAAAAACGTCCAGAAATGTTTGAAGCTACTGACTGAATGAAAGGAGCTGGCATCTCACTCTCTTTGAATCTTCTTTATCATGCTAAGAGGAGCAGGAAAAAGCAAAAATTTCAGAATTGCACTTTGCAATGCGGAGAAATTACTGCTTGTGCATTTACAATATTCATTGATTTTTGCCATTGAAAAACATCATGTTATTCATATACCAGAAATGTTTGAAGCTACTGACTGAATGAAAAGAGCTGGCATCTCACTCTCTTTGAATCTTCTTTATCATGCTAAGAGGAGCAGGAAAAAGCAAAAAATTTCAGAATTGCACCTTGCAATGTGGAGAAAATTACTGTTTGTGCATTTACAATATTCATTTGATTTTTGCCATTGAAAAACGTCCAGAAAAGTTTGAAGCTACTGACTGAATGAAAGGAGCTGGCATCTCACTCTCTTTGAATCTTCTTTATCATGCTAAGAGGAGCAGGAAAAAGCAAAAAATTTCAGAATTGCACCTTGCAATGCGGAGAAATTACTCTTTGTGCATTTACAATATTCATTGATTTTTGCCATTGAAAAACATCATGTTATTCATATACCAGAAATGTTTGAAGCTACTGACTGAATGAAAAGAGCTGGCATCTCACTCTCTTTGAATCTTCTTTATCATGCTAAGAGGAGCAGGAAAAAGCAAAAATTTCAGAATTGCACCTTGCAATGTGGAGAAATTACTGTTTGTGCATTTACAATATTCATTGATTTTTGCCATTGAAAAACATCCAGAAATGTTTGAAGCTACTGACTGAATGAAAGGAGCTGGCATCTCACTCTCTTTGAATCTTCTTTATCATGCTAAGAGGAGCAGGAAAAAGCAAAAAATTTCAGAATTGCACCTTGCAATGCGGAGAAATTACTGTTTGTGCATTTACAATATTCATTGATTTTTGCCATTGAAAAACATCATGTTTATTCATATACCAGAAATGTTTGAAGCTACTGACTGAATGAAAAAGAGCTGGCATCTCACTCTCTTTGAATCTTCTTTATCATGCTAAGAGGAGCAGGAAAAAGCAAAAAATTTCAGAATTGCACCTTGCAATGTGGAGAAATTACTGTTTGTGCATTTACAATATTCATTGATTTTTGCCATTGAAAAACGTCCAGAAATGTTTGAAGCTACTGACTGAATGAAAGGAGCTGGCATCTCACTCTCTTTGAATCTTCTTTATCATGCTAAGAGGAGCAGGAAAAAGCAAAAAATTTCAGAATTGCACCTTGCAATGCGGAGAAATTACTCTTTGTGCATTTACAATATTCATTGATTTTTGCCATTGAAAAACATCATGTTATTCATACCAGAAATGTTTGAAGCTACTGACTGAATGAAAAGAGCTGGCATCTCACTCTCTTTGAATCTTCTTTATCATGCTAAGAGGAGCAGGAAAAAGCAAAAAATTTCAGAATTGCACCTTGCAATGTGGAGAAATTACTGTTTGTGCATTTACAATATTCATTGATTTTTGCCATTGAAAAACGTCCAGAAATGTTTGAAGCTACTGACTGAATGAAAGGAGCTGGCATCTCACTCTCTTTGAATCTTCTTTATCATGCTAAGAGGAGCAGGAAAAAGCAAAAAATTTCAGAATTGCACCTTGCAATGCGGAGAAATTACTGTTTGTGAATTTACAATATTCATTGATTTTTGCCATTGAAAAACATCATGTTATTCATATACCAGAAATGTTTGAAGCTACTGACTGAATGAAAAGAGCTGGCATCTCACTCTCTTTGAATCTTCTTTATCATGCTAAGAGGAGCAGGAAAAAGCAAAAAATTTCAGAATTGCACCTTGCAATGTGGAGAAATTACTGTTAGTGCATTTACAATATTCATTGATTTTTGCCATTGAAAAACGTCCAGAAATGTTTTAAGCTACTGACTGAATGAAAGGAGCTGGCGTCTCACTCTCTTTGAATAATCTTTATCATGCTAAGAGGAGCAGGCAAAAGCAAAAAATTTCAGAATTGCACCTTGCAATGCGGAGAAATTACTGTTTGTGCATTTACAATATTCATTGATTTTTGCCATTGAAAAACATCATGTTATTCATATACCAGAAATGTTTGAAGCTACTGACTGAATGAAAAGAGCTGGCATCTCACTCTCTTTGAATCTTCTTCATCATGCTAAGAGGAGCAGGAAAAAGCAAAAAATTTCAGAATGGCACCTTGCAATGTGGAGAAATTACTGTTTGTGCATTTACAATATTAATTGATTTTTGCCATTGAAAAACATCCAGAAATGTTTGAAGCTACTGACTGAATGAAAGGAGCTGGAATCTCAATCTCTTTGAATCTTCTTTATCATGCTAAGATGAGCAGGAAAAAGCAAAAAATTTCAGAATTGCACCTTGCAATGCGGAGAAATTACTGTTTGTGCATTTACAATATTCATTGATTTTTGCCATTGAAAAACATCATGTTATTCATACACCAGAAATGTTTGAAGCTACTGACTGAATGAAAAGAGCTGGCATCTCACTCTCTTTGATTCTTCTTTATCATGCTAAGAGGAGCATAAAAAAGCAAAAAATTTCAGAATTGCACCTTGCAATGTGGAGAAATTACTGTTTGTGCATTTACAATATTCATTGATTTTTGCCATTGAAAAACGTCCAGAAATGTTTGAAGCTACTGACTGAATGAAAGGAGCTGGCATCTCACTCTCTTTGAATCTTCTTTATCATGCTAAGAGGAGCAGGAAAAAGCAAAAAATTTCAAAATTGCACCTTGCAATGCGGAGAAATGACTGTTTGTGCATTTACAATATTCATTGATTTTTGCCATTGAAAAACATCATGTTATTCATATACCAGAAATGTTTGAAGCTACTGACTGAATGAAAAGAGCTGGCATCTCACTCTCTTTGAATCTTCTTTATCATGCTAAGAGGAGCAGGAAAAAGCAAAAAATTTCAGAATTGCACCTTGCAATGTGGAGAAATTACTGTTTGTGCATTTACAATATTCATTGATTTTTGCCATTGAAAAACATCCAGAAATGTTTGAAACTACTGACTGAATGAAAGGAGCTGGCATCTCACTCTCTTTGAATCTTCTTTATCATGCTAAGAGGAGCAGCAAAAGCAAAAAATTTCAGAATTGCACCTTGCAATGCGGAGAAATTACTGTTTGTGCATTTACAATATTCATTGATTTTTGCCATTGAAAAACATCATGTTATTCATATACCAGAAATGTTTGAAGCTACTGACTGAATAAAAATAGCTGGCATCTCACTCTCTTTGAATCTTCTTTATCATGCTAAGAGGAGCAGGAAAAAGCAAAAAATTTCAGAATTGCACCTTGCAATGTGGAGAAATTACTGTTTGTGCATTTACAATATTCATTGATTTTTGCCATTGAAAAACGTCCAGAAATGTTTGAAGCTACTGACTGAATGAAAGGAGCTGGCATCTCACTCTCTTTGAATCTTCTTTATCATGCTAAGAGGAGCAGGAAAAAGCAAAAAATTTCAAAATTGCACCTTGCAATGTGGAGAAATTACTGTTTGTGCATTTACAATATTCATTGATTTTTGCCATTGAAAAACATCATGTTATTCATATTCCAGAAATGTTTGAAGCTACTGACTGAATGAAAAGAGCTGGCATCTCACTCTCTTTGAATCTTCTTTATCATGCTAAGACGAGCAGGAAAAAGCAAAAAATTTCAGAATTGCACCTTGCAATGTGGAGAAATTACTGTTTGTGCATTTACAATATTCATTGATTTTTGCGATTGAAAAACGTCCAGAAATGTTTGAAGCTACTGACTGAATGAAAGGAGCTGGCATCTCACTCTCTTTGAATCTTCTTTATCATGCTAAGAGGAGCAGGAAAAAGCAAAAAATTTCAGAATTGCACCTTGCAATGCGGAGAAATTACTGTTTATGCATTTACAATATTCATTGATTTTTGCCATTGAAAAACATCATGTTATTCATACACCAGAAATGTTTGAAGCTACTGACTGAATGAAAAGAGCTGGCATCTCACTCTCTTTGAATCTTCTTTATCATGCTAAGAGGAGCAGGAAAAAGCAAAAAATTTCAGAATTGCACCTTGCAATGTGGAGAAATTACTGTTTGTGCATTTACAATATTCATTGATTTTTGCCATTGAAAAACGTCCAGAAATGTTTGAAGCTACTGACTGAATGAAAGGAGCTGGCATCTCACTCTCTTTGAATCTTCTTTATCATGCTAAGAGGAGCAGGAAAAAGCAAAAAATTTCAGAATTGCACCTTGCAATGCGGAGAAATTACTGTTTGTGCATTTACAATATTCATTGATTTTTGCCATTGAAAAACATCATGTTATTCATATACCAGAAATGTTTGAAGCTACTGACTGAATGAAAAGAGCTGGCATCTCACTCTCTTTGAATCTTCATTATCATGCTAAGAGGAGCAGGAAAAAGCAAAAAATTTCAGAATTGCACCTTGCAATGCGGAGAAATTACTGTTTGTGCATTTACAATATTCATTGATTTTTGCCATTGAAAAACATCATGTTATTCATATACCAGAAATGTTTGAAGCTACTGATTGAATGAAAAGAGCTGGCATCTCACTCTCTTTGAATCTTCTTTATCATGCTAAGAGGAGCAGGAAAAAGCAAAAAATTTCAGAATTGCACCTTGCAATGTGGAGAAATTACTGTTTGTGCATTTACAATATTCATTGATTTTTGCCATTGAAAAACGTCCAGAAATGTTTGAAGCTACTGACTGAATGAAAGGAGCTGGCATCTCACTCTCTTTGAATCTTCTTTATCATGCTAAGAGGAGCAGGAAAAAGCAAAAAATTTCAGAATTGCACCTTGCAATGCGGAGAAATTACTGCTTGTGCATTTACAATATTCATTGATTTTTGCCATTGAAAAACATCATGTTATTCATATACCAGAAATGTTTGAAGCTACTGACTGAATGAAAAGAGCTGGCATCTCACTCTCTTTGAATCTTCTTTATCATGCTAAGAGGAGCAGGAAAAAGCAAAAAATTTCAGAATTGCACTTGCAATGTGGAGAAATTACTGTTTGTGCATTTACAATATTCATTGATTTTTGCCATTGAAAAACGTCCAGAAATGTTTGAAGCTACTGACTGAATGAAAGGAGCTGGCATCTCACTCTCTTTGAATCTTCTTTATCATGCTAAGAGGAGCAGGAAAAAGCAAAAAATTTCAGAATTGCACCTTGCAATGCGGAGAAATTACTCTTTGTGCATTTACAATATTCATTGATTTTTGCCATTGAAAAACATCATGTTATTCATATACCAGAAATGTTTGAAGCTACTGACTGAATGAAAAGAGCTGGCATCTCACTCTCTTTGAATCTTCTTTATCATGCTAAGAGGAGCAGGAAAAAGCAAAAAATTTCAGAATTGCACCTTGCAATGTGGAGAAATTGCTGTTTGTGCATTTACAATATTCATTGATTTTTGCCATTGAAAAACGTCCAGAAATGTTTGAAGCTACTGACTGAATGAAAGGAGCTGGCATCTCACTCTCTTTGAATTTTCTTTATCATGCTAAGAGGAGCAGGAAAAAGCAAAAAATTTCAGAATTGCTCCTTGCAATGCGGAGAAATTACTGTTTGTGCATTTACAATATTCATTGATTTTTTCCATTGAAAAACATCATGTTATTCATATACCAGAAATGTTTGAAGCTACTGACTGAATGAAAAGAGCTGGCATCTCACTCTCTTTGAATCTTCTTTATCATGCTAAGAGGAGCAGGAAAAAGCAAAAAATTTCAGAATTGCACCTTGCAATGTGGAGAAATTACTGTTTGTGCATTTACAATATTCATTGATTTTTGCCATTGAAAAACGTCCAGAAATGTTTGAAGCTACTGACTGAATGAAAGGAGCTGGCATCTCACTCTCTTTGAATCTTCTTTATCATGCTAAGAGGACCAGGAAAAAGCAAAAAATTTCAGAATTGCACCTTGCAATGCGGAGAAATTACTCTTTGTGCATTTACAATATTCATTGATTTTTGCCATTGAAAAACATCATGTTATTCATATACCAGAAATGTTTGAAGCTACTGACTGAATGAAAAGAGCTGGCATCTCACTCTCTTTGAATCTTCTTTATCATGCTAAGAGGAGCAGAAAAAAGCAAAAAATTTCAGAATTGCACCTTGCAATGTGGAGAAATTACTGTTTGTGCATTTACAATATTCATTGATTTTTGCCATTGAAAAACATCATGTTATTCATATACCAGAAATGTTTGAAGCTACTGACTGAATGAAAAGAGCTGGCATCTCACTCTCTTTGAATCTTCTTTATCATGCTAAGAGGAGCAGGAAAAAGCAAAAAATTTCAGAATTGCACCTTGCAATGTGGAGAAATTACTGTTTGTGCATTTACAATATTCATTGATTTTTGCCATTGAAAAACGTCCAGAAATGTTTGAAGCTACTGACTGAATGAAAGGAGCTGGCATCTCACTCTCTTTGAATCTTCTTTATCATGCTAAGAGGAGCAGGAAAAAGCAAAAAATTTCAGAATTGCACCTTGCAATGCGGAGAAATTACTGTTTGTGAATTTACAATATTCATTGATTTTTGCCATTGAAAAACATCATGTTATTCATATACCAGAAATGTTTGAAGCTACTGACTGAATGAAAAGAGCTGGCATCTCACTCTCTTTGAATCTTCTTTATCATGCTAAGAGGAGCAGGAAAAAGCAAAAAATTTCAGAATTGCACCTTGCAATGTGGAGAAATTACTGTTTGTGCATTTACAATATTCATTGATTTTTGCCATTGAAAAACGTCCAGAAATGTTTGAAGCTACTGACTGAATGAAAGGAGCTGGCATCTCACTCTCTTTGAATCTTCTTTATCATGCTAAGAGGAGCAGGAAAAAGCAAAAAATTTCAGAATTGCACCTTGCAATGCGGAGAAATTACTGTTTGTGCATTTACAATATTCATTGATTTTTGCCATTGAAAAACATCATGTTATTCATATACCAGAAATGTTTGAAGCTACTGACTGAATGAAAAGAGCTGGCATCTCACTCTCTTTGAATCTTCTTTATCATGCTAAGAGGAGCAGGAAAAAGCAAAAAATTTCAGAATTGCACCTTGCAATGTGGAGAAATTACTGTTTGTGAATTTACAATATTCATTGATTTTTGCCATTGAAAAACGTCTAGAAATGTTTGAAGCTACTGACTGAATGAAAGGAGCTGGCATCTCACTCTCTTTGAATCTTCTTTATCATGCTAAGAGGAGCAGGAAAAAGCAAAAAATTACAGAATTGCACCTTGCAATACGGAGAAATTACTGTTTGTGCATTTACAATATTCATTGATTTTTGCCATTGAAAAACATCATGTTATTCATATACCAGAAATGTTTGAAGCTACTGACTGAATGAAAAGAGCTGGCATCTCACTCTCTTTGAATCTTCTTTATCATGCTAAGAGGAGCAGGAAAAAGCAAAAAATTTCAGAATTGCACCTTGCAATGTGGAGAAATTACTGTTTGTGCATTTACAATATTCATTGATTTTTGCCATTGAAAAACGTCCAGAAATGTTTGAAGCTACTGACTGAATGAAAGGAGCTGGCATCTCACTCTCTTTGAATCTTCTTTATCATGCTAAGAGGAGCAGGAAAAAGCAAAAAATTTCAGAATTGCACCTTGCAATGCGGAGAAATTACTGCTTGTCCATTTACAATATTCATTGATTTTTGCCATTGAAAAACATCATGTTATTCATATACCAGAAATGTTTGAAGCTACTGACTGAATGAAAAGAGCTGGCATCTCACTCTCTTTGAATCTTCTTTATCATGCTAAGAGGAGCAGGAAAAAGCAAAAAATTTCAGAATTGCACCTTGCAATGCGGAGAAATTACTGTTTGTGCATTTACAATATTCATTGATTTTTGCCATTGAAAAACGTCCAGAAATGTTTGAAGCTACTGACTGAATGAAAGGAGCTGGCATCTCACTCTCTTTGAATTTTCTTTATCATGCTAAGAGGAGCAGGAAAAAGCAAAAAATTTCAGAATTGCTCCTTGCAATGCGGAGAAATTACTGTTTGTGCATTTACAATATTCATTGATTTTTTCCATTGAAAAACATCATGTTATTCATATACCAGAAATGTTTGAAGCTACTGACTGAATGAAAAGAGCTGGCATCTCACTCTCTTTGAATCTTCTTTATCATGCTAAGAGGAGCAGGAAAAAGCAAAAAATTTCAGAATTGCACCTTGCAATGTGGAGAAATTACTGTTTGTGCATTTACAATATTCATTGATTTTTGCCATTGAAAAACGTCCAGAAATGTTTGAAGCTACTGACTGAATGAAAGGAGCTGGCATCTCACTCTCTTTGAATCTTCTTTATCATGCAAAGAGGACCAGGAAAAAGCAAAAAATTTCAGAATTGCTCCTTGCAATGCGGAGAAATTACTGTTTGTGCATTTACAATATTCATTGATTTTTTCCATTGAAAAACATCATGTTATTCATATACCAGAAATGTTTGAAGCTACTGACTGAATGAAAAGAGCTGGCATCTCACTCTCTTTGAATCTTCTTTATCATGCTAAGAGGAGCAGGAAAAAGCAAAAAATTTCAGAATTGCACCTTGCAATGTGGAGAAATTACTGTTTGTGCATTTACAATATTCATTGATTTTTGCCATTGAAAAACGTCCAGAAATGTTTGAAGCTACTGACTGAATGAAAGGAGCTGGCATCTCACTCTCTTTGAATCTTCTTTATCATGCTAAGAGGACCAGGAAAAAGCAAAAAATTTCAGAATTGCACCTTGCAATGCGGAGAAATTACTGTTTGTGCATTTACAATATTCATTGATTTTTGCCATTGAAAAACATCATGTTATTCATATACCAGAAATGTTTGAAGCTACTGACTGAATGAAAAGAGCTGGCATCTCACTGTCTTTGAATCTTCTTTATCATGCTAAGAGGAGCAGGAAAAAGCAAAAAATTTCAGAATTGCACCTTGCAATGTGGAGAAATTACTGTTTGTGCATTTACAATAATCATTGATTTTTGCCATTGAAAAACGTCCAGAAATGTTTGAAGCTACTGACTGAATGAAAGGAGCTGGCATCTCACTCTCTTTGAATCTTCTTTATCATGCTAAGAGGAGCAGGAAAAGCAAAAAATTTCAGAATTGCACCTTGCAATGCGGAGAAATTACTCTTTGTGCATTTACAATATTCATTGATTTTTGCCATTGAAAAACATCATGTTATTCATATACCAGAAATGTTTGAAGCTACTGACTGAATGAAAAGAGCTGGCATCTCACTCTCTTTGAATCTTCTTTATCATGCTAAGAGGAGCAGGAAAAAGCAAAAAATTTCAGAATTGCACCTTGCAATGTGGAGAAATTACTGTTTGTGCATTTACAATATTCATTGATTTTTGCCATTGAAAAACGTCCAGAAATGTTTGAAGCTACTGACTGAATGAAAGGAGCTGGCATCTCACTCTCTTTGAATCTTCTTTATCATGCTAAGAGGAGCAGGAAAAAGCAAAAAAATTCAGAATTGCACCTTGCAATGCGGAGAAATTACTGTTTGTGCATTTACAATATTCATTGATTTTTGCCATTGAAAAACATCATGTTATTCATATACCAGAAATGTTTGAAGCTACTGACTGAATGAAAAGAGCTGGCATCTCACTCTCTTTGAATCTTCTTTATCATGCTAAGAGGAGCAGAAAAAAGCAAAAAATTTCAGAATTGCACCTTGCAATGTGGAGAAATTACTGTTTGTGCATTTACAATATTCATTGATTTTTGCCATTGAAAAACATCATGTTATTCATATACCAGAAATGTTTGAAGCTACTGACTGAATGAAAAGAGCTGGCATCTCACTCTCTTTGAATCTTCTTTATCATGCTAAGAGGAGCAGGAAAAAGCAAAAAATTTCAGAATTGCACCTTGCAATGTGGAGAAATTACTGTTTGTGCATTTACAATATTCATTGATTTTTGCCATTGAAAAACGTCCAGAAATGTTTGAAGCTACTGACTGAATGAAAGGAGCTGGCATCTCACTCTCTTTGAATCTTCTTTATCATGCTAAGAGGAGCAGGAAAAAGCAAAAAATTTCAGAATTGCACCTTGCAATGCGGAGAAATTACTGTTTGTGAATTTACAATATTCATTGATTTTTGCCATTGAAAAACATCATGTTATTCATATACCAGAAATGTTTGAAGCTACTGACTGAATGAAAAGAGCTGGCATCTCACTCTCTTTGAATCTTCTTTATCATGCTAAGAGGAGCAGGAAAAAGCAAAAAATTTCAGAATTGCACCTTGCAATGTGGAGAAATTACTGTTTGTGCATTTACAATATTCATTGATTTTTGCCATTGAAAAACGTCCAGAAATGTTTGAAGCTACTGACTGAATGAAAGGAGCTGGCATCTCACTCTCTTTGAATCTTCTTTATCATGCTAAGAGGAGCAGGAAAAAGCAAAAAATTTCAGAATTGCACCTTGCAATGCGGAGAAATTACTGTTTGTGCATTTACAATATTCATTGATTTTTGCCATTGAAAAACATCATGTTATTCATATACCAGAAATGTTTGAAGCTACTGACTGAATGAAAAGAGCTGGCATCTCACTCTCTTTGAATCTTCTTTATCATGCTAAGAGGAGCAGGAAAAAGCAAAAAATTTCAGAATTGCACCTTGCAATGTGGAGAAATTACTGTTTGTGAATTTACAATATTCATTGATTTTTGCCATTGAAAAACGTCCAGAAATGTTTGAAGCTACTGACTGAATGAAAGGAGCTGGCATCTCACTCTCTTTGAATCTTCTTTATCATGCTAAGAGGAGCAGGAAAAAGCAAAAAATTACAGAATTGCACCTTGCAATGCGGAGAAATTACTGTTTGTGCATTTACAATGTTCATTGATTTTTGCCATTGAAAAACATCATGTTATTCATATACCAGAAATGTTTGAAGCTACTGACTGAATGAAAAGAGCTGGCATCTCACTCTCTTTGAATCTTCTTTATCATGCTAAGAGGAGCAGGAAAAAGCAAAAAATTTCAGAATTGCACCTTGCAATGTGGAGAAATTACTGTTTGTGCATTTACAATATTCATTGATTTTTGCCATTGAAAAACGTCCAGAAATGTTTGAAGCTACTGACTGAATGAAAGGAGCTGGCATCTCACTCTCTTTGAATCTTCTTTATCATGCTAAGAGGAGCAGGAAAAAGCAAAAAATTTCAGAATTGCACCTTGCAATGCGGAGAAATTACTGCTTGTGCATTTACAATATTCATTGATTTTTGCCATTGAAAAACATCATGTTATTCATATACCAGAAATGTTTGAAGCTACTGACTGAATGAAAAGAGCTGGCATCTCACTCTCTTTGAATCTTCTTTATCATGCTAAGAGGAGCAGGAAAAAGCAAAAAATTTCAGAATTGCACCTTGCAATGTGGAGAAATTACTGTTTGTGCATTTACAATATTCATTGATTTTTGCCATTGAAAAACGTCCAGAAATGTTTGAAGCTACTGACTGAATGAAAGGAGCTGGCATCTCACTCTCTTTGAATCTTCTTTATCATGCTAAGAGGAGCAGGAAAAAGCAAAAAAATTTCAGAATTGCACCTTGCAATGCGGAGAAATTACTCTTTGTGCATTTACAATATTCATTGATTTTTGCCATTGAGAAACATCATGTTATTCATATACCAGAAATGTTTGAAGCTACTGACTGAATGAAAAGAGCTGTCATCTCACTCTTTTTGAATCTTCTTTATCATGCTAAGAGGAGCAGGAAAAAGCAAAAAATTTCAGAATTGCACCTTGCAATGTGGAGAAATTACTGTTTGTGCATTTACAATATTCATTGATTTTTGCCATTGAAAAACGTCCAGAAATGTTTGAAGCTACTGACTGAATGAAAGGAGCTGGCATCTCACTCTCTTTGAATCTTCTTTATCATGCTAAGAGGAGCAGGAAAAAGCAAAAAATTTCAGAATTGCTCCTTGCAATGCGGAGAAATTACTGTTTGTGCATTTACAATATTCATTGATTTTTTCCATTGAAAAACATCATGTTATTCATATACCAGAAATGTTTGAAGCTACTGACTGAATGAAAAGAGCTGGCATCTCACTCTCTTTGAATCTTCTTTATCATGCTAAGAGGAGCAGGAAAAAGCAAAAAATTTCAGAATTGCACCTTGCAATGTGGAGAAATTACTGTTTGTGCATTTACAATATTCATTGATTTTTGCCATTGAAAAACGTCCAGAAATGTTTGAAGCTACTGACTGAATGAAAGGAGCTGGCATCTCACTCTCTTTGAATCTTCTTTATCATGCTAAGAGGAGCAGGAAAAAGCAAAAAATTTCAGAATTGCACCTTGCAATGCGGAGAAATTACTGTTTGTGCATTTACAATATTCATTGATTTTTGCCATTGAAAAACATCATGTTATTCATATACCAGAAATGTTTGAAGCTACTGACTGAATGAAAAGAGCTGGCATCTCACTCTCTTTGAATCTTCTTTATCATGCTAAGAGGAGCAGGAAAAAGCAAAAAATTTCAGAATTGCACCTTGCAATGTGGAGAAATTACTGTTTGTGCATTTACAATAATCATTGATTTTTGCCATTGAAAAACGTCCAGAAATGTTTGAAGCTACTGACTGAATGAAAGGAGCTGGCATCTCACTCTCTTTGAATCTTCTTTATCATGCTAAGAGGAGCAGGAAAAAGCAAAAAATTTCAGAATTGCACCTTGCAATGCGGAGAAATTACTCTTTGTGCATTTACAATATTCATTGATTTTTGCCATTGAAAAACATCATGTTATTCATATACCAGAAATGTTTGAAGCTACTGACTTAATGAAAAGAGCTGGCATCTCACTCTCTTTGAATCTTCTTTATCATGCTAAGAGGAGCAGGAAAAAGCAAAAAATTTCAGAATTGCACCTTGCAATGTGGAGAAATTACTGTTTGTGCATTTACAATATTCATTGATTTTTGCCATTGAAAAACGTCCAGAAATGTTTGAAGCTACTGACTGAATGAAAGGAGCTGGCATCTCAATCTCTTTGAATCTTCTTTATCATGCTAAGAGGAGCAGGAAAAAGCAAAAAAATTCAGAATTGCACCTTGCAATGCGGAGAAATTACTGTTTGTGCATTTACAATATTCATTGATTTTTGCCATTGAAAAACATCATGTTATTCATATACCAGAAATGTTTGAAGCTACTGACTGAATGAAGAGAGCTGGCATCTCACTCTCTTTGAATCTTCTTTATCATGCTAAGAGGAGCAGAAAAAAGCAAAAAATTTCAGAATTGCACCTTGCAATGTGGAGAAATTACTGTTTGTGCATTTACAATATTCATTGATTTTTGCCATTGAAAAACATCATGTTATTCATATACCAGAAATGTTTGAAGCTACTGACTGAATGAAAAGAGCTGGCATCTCACTCTCTTTGAATCTTCTTTATCATGCTAAGAGGAGCAGGAAAAAGCAAAAAATTTCAGAATTGCACCTTGCAATGTGGAGAAATTACTGTTTGTGCATTTACAATATTCATTGATTTTTGCCATTGAAAAACGTCCAGAAATGTTTGAAGCTACTGACTGAATGAAAGGAGCTGGCATCTCACTCTCTTTGAATCTTCTTTATCATGCTAAGAGGAGCAGGAAAAAGCAAAAAATTTCAGAATTGCACCTTGCAATGCGGAGAAATTACTGTTTGTGAATTTACAATATTCATTGATTTTTGCCATTGAAAAACATCATGTTATTCATATACCAGAAATGTTTGAAGCTACTGACTGAATGAAAAGAGCTGGCATCTCACTCTCTTTGATCTTCTTTATCATGCATAGAGGAGCAGGAAAAAGCAAAAAATTTCAGAATTGCACCTTGCAATGTGGAGAAATTACTGTTTGTGCATTTACAATATTCATTGATTTTTGCCATTGAAAAACGTCCAGAAATGTTTGAAGCTACTGATTGAATGAAAGGAGCTGGCATCTCACTCTCTTTGAATCTTCTTTATCATGCTAAGAGGAGCAGGAAAAAGCAAAAAATTTCAGAATTGCACCTTGCAATGCGGAGAAATTACTGTTTGTGCATTTACAATATTCATTGATTTTTGCCATTGAAAAACATCATGTTATTCATACACCAGAAATGTTTGAAGCTACTGACTGAATGAAAAGAGCTGGCATCTCACTCTCTTTGAATCTTCTTTATCATGCTAAGAGGAGCAGGAAAAAGCAAAACATTTCAGAATTGCACCTTGCAATGTGGAGAAATTACTGTTTGTGCATTTACAATATTCATTGATTTTTGCCATTGAAAAACGTCCAGAAATGTTTGAAGCTACTGACTGAATGAAAGGAGCTGGCATCTCACTCTTTTTGAATCTTCTTTATCATGCTAAGAGGAGCAGGAAAAAGCAAAAAATTTCAGAATTGCACCTTGCAATGCGGAGAAATTACTGTTTGTGCATTTACAATATTCATTGATTTTTGCCATTGAAAAACATCATGTTATTCATATACCAGAAATGTTTGAAGCTACTGACTGAATGAAAAGAGCTGGCATCTCACTCTCTTTGAATCTTCATTATCATGCTAAGAGGAGCAGGAAAAAGCAAAAAATTTCAGAATTGCACCTTGCAATGCGGAGATATTACTGTTTGTGCATTTACAATATTCATTGATTTTTACCATTGAAAAACATCATGTTATTCATATACCAGAAATGTTTGAAGCTACTGACTGAATGAAAAGAGCTGGCATCTCACTCTCTTTGAATCTTCTTTATCATGCTAAGAGGAGCAGGAAAAAGCAAAAAATTTCAGAATTGCACCTTGCAATGTGGAGAAATTACTGTTTGTGCATTTACAATATTCATTGATTTTTGCCATTGAAAAACGTCCAGAAATGTTTGAAGCTACTGACTGAATGAAAGGAGCTGGCATCTCACTCTCTTTGAATCTTCTTTATCATGCTAAGAGGAGCAGGAAAAAGCAAAAAATTTCAGAATTGCACCTTGCAATGCGGAGAAATTACTGTTTGTGCATTTACAATATTCATTGATTTTTGCCATTGAAAAACATCATGTTATTCATATACCAGAAATGTTTGAAGCTACTGACTGAATGAAAAGAGCTGGCATCTCACTCTCTTTGAATCTTCTTTATCATGCTAAGAGGAGCAGGAAAAAGCAAAAAATTTCAGAATTGCACCTTGCAATGTGGAGAAATTACTGTTTGTGAATTTACAATATTCATTGATTTTTGCCATTGAAAAACGTCCAGAAATGTTTGAAGCTACTGACTGAATGAAAGGAGCTGGCATCTCACTCTCTTTGAATCTTCTTTATCATGCTAAGAGGAGCAGGAAAAAGCAAAAAATTTCAGAATTGCTCCTTGCAATGCGGAGAAATTACTGTTTGTGCATTTACAATATTCATTGATTTTTTCCATTGAAAAACATCATGTTATTCATATACCAGAAATGTTTGAAGCTACTGACTGAATGAAAAGAGCTGGCATCTCACTCTCTTTGAATCTTCTTTATAATGCTAAGAGGAGCAGGAAAAAGCAAAAAATTTCAGAATTGCACCTTGCAATGTGGAGAAATTACTGTTTGTGCATTTACAATATTCATTGATTTTTGCCATTGAAAAACGTCCAGAAATGTTTGAAGCTACTGACTGAATGAAAGGAGCTGGCATCTCACTCTCTTTGAATCTTCTTTATCATGCTAAGAGGAGCAGGAAAAAGCAAAAAATTTCAGAATTGCACCTTGCAATGCGGAGAAATTACTGTTTGTGCATTTACAATATTCATTGATTTTTGCCATTGAAAAACATCATGTTATTCATATACCAGAAATGTTTGAAGCTACTGACTGAATGAAAAGAGCTGGCATCTCACTCTCTTTGAATCTTCTTTATCATGCTAAGAGGAGCAGGAAAAAGCAAAAAATTTCAGAATTGCACCTTGCAATGTGGAGAAATTACTGTTTGTGCATTTACAATAATCATTGATTTTTGCCATTGAAAAACGTCCAGAAATGTTTGAAGCTACTGACTGAATGAAAGGAGCTGGCATCTCACTCTCTTTGAATCTTCTTTATCATGCTAAGAGGAGCAGGAAAAAGCAAAAAATTTCAGAATTGCACCTTGCAATGCGGAGAAATTACTCTTTGTGCATTTACAATATTCATTGATTTTTGCCATTGAAAAACATCATGTTATTCATATACCAGAAATGTTTGAAGCTACTGACTTAATGAAAAGAGCTGGCATCTCACTCTCTTTGAATCTTCTTTATCATGCTAAGAGGAGCAGAAAAAAGCAAAAAATTTCAGAATTGCACCTTGCAATGTGGAGAAATTACTGTTTGTGCATTTACAATATTCATTGATTTTTGCCATTGAAAAACATCATGTTATTCATATACCAGAAATGTTTGAAGCTACTGACTGAATGAAAAGAGCTGGCATCTCACTCTCTTTGAATCTTCTTTATCATGCTAAGAGGAGCAGGAAAAAGCAAAAAATTTCAGAATTGCACCTTGCAATGTGGAGAAATTACTGTTTGTGCATTTACAATATTCATTGATTTTTGCCATTGAAAAACGTCCAGAAATGTTTGAAGCTACTGACTGAATGAAAGGAGCTGGCATCTCACTCTCTTTGAATCTTCTTTATCATGCTAAGAGGAGCAGGAAAAAGCAAAAAATTTCAGAATTGCACCTTGCAATGCGGAGAAATTACTGTTTGTGAATTTACAATATTCATTGATTTTTGCCATTGAAAAACATCATGTTATTCATATACCAGAAATGTTTGAAGCTACTGACTGAATGAAAAGAGCTGGCATCTCACTCTCTTTGATCTTCTTTATCATGCTTAGAGGAGCAGGAAAAAGCAAAAAATTTCAGAATTGCACCTTGCAATGTGGAGAAATTACTGTTTGTGCATTTACAATATTCATTGATTTTTGCCATTGAAAAACGTCCAGAAATGTTTGAAGCTACTGATTGAATGAAAGGAGCTGGCATCTCACTCTCTTTGAATCTTCTTTATCATGCTAAGAGGAGCAGGAAAAAGCAAAAAATTTCAGAATTGCACCTTGCAATGCGGAGAAATTACTGTTTGTGCATTTACAATATTCATTGATTTTTGCCATTGAAAAACATCATGTTATTCATACACCAGAAATGTTTGAAGCTACTGACTGAATGAAAAGAGCTGGCATCTCACTCTCTTTGAATCTTCTTTATCATGCTAAGAGGAGCAGGAAAAAGCAAAACATTTCAGAATTGCACCTTGCAATGTGGAGAAATTACTGTTTGTGCATTTACAATATTCATTGATTTTTGCCATTGAAAAACGTCCAGAAATGTTTGAAGCTACTGACTGAATGAAAGGAGCTGGCATCTCACTCTTTTTGAATCTTCTTTATCATGCTAAGAGGAGCAGGAAAAAGCAAAAAATTTCAGAATTGCACCTTGCAATGCGGAGAAATTACTGTTTGTGCATTTACAATATTCATTGATTTTTTCCATTGAAAAACATCATGTTATTCATATACCAGAAATGTTTGAAGCTACTGACTGAATGAAAAGAGCTGGCATCTCACTCTCTTTGAATCTTCTTTATCATGCTAAGAGGAGCAGGAAAAAGCAAAAAATTTCAGAATTGCACCTTGCAATGTGGAGAAATTACTGTTTGTGCATTTACAATATTCATTGATTTTTGCCATTGAAAAACGTCCAGAAATGTTTGAAGCTACTGACTGAATGAAAGGAGCTGGCATCTCACTCTCTTTGAATCTTCTTTATCATGCTAAGAGGAGCAGGAAAAATCAAAAAATTTCAGAATTGCTCCTTGCAATGCGGAGAAATTACTGTTTGTGCATTTACAATATTCATTGATTTTTTCCATTGAAAAACATCATGTTATTCATATACCAGAAATGTTTGAAGCTACTGACTGAATGAAAAGAGCTGGCATCTCACTCTCTTTGAATCTTCTTTATAATGCTAAGAGGAGCAGGAAAAAGCAAAAAATTTCAGAATTGCACCTTGCAATGTGGAGAAATTACTGTTTGTGCATTTACAATATTCATTGATTTTTGCCATTGAAAAACGTCCAGAAATGTTTGAAGCTACTGACTGAATGAAAGGAGCTGGCATCTCACTCTCTTTGAATCTTCTTTATCATGCTAAGAGGAGCAGGAAAAAGCAAAAAATTTCAGAATTGCACCTTGCAATGCGGAGAAATTACTGTTTGTGCATTTACAATATTCATTGATTTTTGCCATTGAAAAACATCATGTTATTCATATACCAGAAATGTTTGAAGCTACTGACTGAATGAAAAGAGCTGGCATCTCACTCTCTTTGAATCTTCTTTATCATGCTAAGAGGAGCAGGAAAAAGCAAAAAATTTCAGAATTGCACCTTGCAATGTGGAGAAATTACTGTTTGTGCATTTACAATAATCATTGATTTTTGCCATTGAAAAACGTCCAGAAATGTTTGAAGCTACTGACTGAATGAAAGGAGCTGGCATCTCACTCTCTTTGAATCTTCTTTATCATGCTAAGAGGAGCAGGAAAAAGCAAAAAATTTCAGAATTGCACCTTGCAATGCGGAGAAATTACTCTTTGTGCATTTACAATATTCATTGATTTTTGCCATTGAAAAACATCATGTTATTCATATACCAGAAATGTTTGAAGCTACTGACTTAATGAAAAGAGCTGGCATCTCACTCTCTTTGAATCTTCTTTATCATGCTAAGAGGAGCAGGAAAAAGCAAAAAATTTCAGAATTGCACCTTGCAATGTGGAGAAATTACTGTTTGTGCATTTACAATATTCATTGATTTTTGCCATTGAAAAACGTCCAGAAATGTTTGAAGCTACTGACTGAATGAAAGGAGCTGGCATCTCAATCTCTTTGAATCTTCTTTATCATGCTAAGAGGAGCAGGAAAAAGCAAAAAAATTCAGAATTGCACCTTGCAATGCGGAGAAATTACTGTTTGTGCATTTACAATATTCATTGATTTTTGCCATTGAAAAACATCATGTTATTCATATACCAGAAATGTTTGAAGCTACTGACTGAATGAAGAGAGCTGGCATCTCACTCTCTTTGAATCTTCTTTATCATGCTAAGAGGAGCAGAAAAAAGCAAAAAATTTCAGAATTGCACCTTGCAATGTGGAGAAATTACTGTTTGTGCATTTACAATATTCATTGATTTTTGCCATTGAAAAACTTCATGTTATTCATATACCAGAAATGTTTGAAGCTACTGACTGAATGAAAAGAGCTGGCATCTCACTCTCTTTGAATCTTCTTTATCATGCTAAGAGGAGCAGGAAAAAGCAAAAAATTTCAGAATTGCACCTTGCAATGTGGAGAAATTACTGTTTGTGCATTTACAATATTCATTGATTTTTGCCATTGAAAAACGTCCAGAAATGTTTGAAGCTACTGACTGAATGAAAGGAGCTGGCATCTCACTCTCTTTGAATCTTCTTTATCATGCTAAGAGGAGCAGGAAAAAGCAAAAAATTTCAGAATTGCACCTTGCAATGCGGAGAAATTACTGTTTGTGAATTTACAATATTCATTGATTTTTGCCATTGAAAAACATCATGTTATTCATATACCAGAAATGTTTGAAGCTACTGACTGAATGAAAAGAGCTGGCATCTCACTCTCTTTGATCTTCTTTATCATGCTTAGAGGAGCAGGAAAAAGCAAAAAATTTCAGAATTGCACCTTGCAATGTGGAGAAATTACTGTTTGTGCATTTACAATATTCATTGATTTTTGCCATTGAAAAACGTCCAGAAATGTTTGAAGCTACTGACTGAATGAAAGGAGCTGGCATCTCACTCTCTTTGAATCTTCTTTATCATGCTAAGAGGAGCAGGAAAAAGCAAAAAATTTCAGAATTGCACCTTGCAATGCGGAGAAATTACTGTTTGTGAATTTACAATATTCATTGATTTTTGCCATTGAAAAACATCATGTTATTCATATACCAGAAATGTTTGAAGCTACTGACTGAATGAAAAGAGCTGGCATCTCACTCTCTTTGATCTTCTTTATCATGCATAGAGGAGCAGGAAAAAGCAAAAAATTTCAGAATTGCACCTTGCAATGTGGAGAAATTACTGTTTGTGCATTTACAATATTCATTGATTTTTGCCATTGAAAAACGTCCAGAAATGTTTGAAGCTACTGATTGAATGAAAGGAGCTGGCATCTCACTCTCTTTGAATCTTCTTTATCATGCTAAGAGGAGCAGGAAAAAGCAAAAAATTTCAGAATTGCACCTTGCAATGCGGAGAAATTACTGTTTGTGCATTTACAATATTCATTGATTTTTGCCATTGAAAAACATCATGTTATTCATACACCAGAAATGTTTGAAGCTACTGACTGAATGAAAAGAGCTGGCATCTCACTCTCTTTGAATCTTCTTTATCATGCTAAGAGGAGCAGGAAAAAGCAAAACATTTCAGAATTGCACCTTGCAATGTGGAGAAATTACTGTTTGTGCATTTACAATATTCATTGATTTTTGCCATTGAAAAACGTCCAGAAATGTTTGAAGCTACTGACTGAATGAAAGGAGCTGGCATCTCACTCTTTTTGAATCTTCTTTATCATGCTAAGAGGAGCAGGAAAAAGCAAAAAATTTCAGAATTGCACCTTGCAATGCGGAGAAATTACTGTTTGTGCATTTACAATATTCATTGATTTTTGCCATTGAAAAACATCATGTTATTCATATACCAGAAATGTTTGAAGCTACTGACTGAATGAAAAGAGCTGGCATCTCACTCTCTTTGAATCTTCATTATCATGCTAAGAGGAGCAGGAAAAAGCAAAAAATTTCAGAATTGCACCTTGCAATGCGGAGATATTACTGTTTGTGCATTTACAATATTCATTGATTTTTACCATTGAAAAACATCATGTTATTCATATACCAGAAATGTTTGAAGCTACTGACTGAATGAAAAGAGCTGGCATCTCACTCTCTTTGAATCTTCTTTATCATGCTAAGAGGAGCAGGAAAAAGCAAAAAATTTCAGAATTGCACCTTGCAATGTGGAGAAATTACTGTTTGTGCATTTACAATATTCATTGATTTTTGCCATTGAAAAACGTCCAGAAATGTTTGAAGCTACTGACTGAATGAAAGGAGCTGGCATCTCACTCTCTTTGAATCTTCTTTATCATGCTAAGAGGAGCAGGAAAAAGCAAAAAATTTCAGAATTGCACCTTGCAATGCGGAGAAATTACTGTTTGTGCATTTACAATATTCATTGATTTTTGCCATTGAAAAACATCATGTTATTCATATACCAGAAATGTTTGAAGCTACTGACTGAATGAAAAGAGCTGGCATCTCACTCTCTTTGAATCTTCTTTATCATGCTAAGAGGAGCAGGAAAAAGCAAAAAATTTCAGAATTGCACCTTGCAATGTGGAGAAATTACTGTTTGTGAATTTACAATATTCATTGATTTTTGCCATTGAAAAACGTCCAGAAATGTTTGAAGCTACTGACTGAATGAAAGGAGCTGGCATCTCACTCTCTTTGAATCTTCTTTATCATGCTAAGAGGAGCAGGAAAAAGCAAAAAATTTCAGAATTGCTCCTTGCAATGCGGAGAAATTACTGTTTGTGCATTTACAATATTCATTGATTTTTTCCATTGAAAAACATCATGTTATTCATATACCAGAAATGTTTGAAGCTACTGACTGAATGAAAAGAGCTGGCATCTCACTCTCTTTGAATCTTCTTTATAATGCTAAGAGGAGCAGGAAAAAGCAAAAAATTTCAGAATTGCACCTTGCAATGTGGAGAAATTACTGTTTGTGCATTTACAATATTCATTGATTTTTGCCATTGAAAAACGTCCAGAAATGTTTGAAGCTACTGACTGAATGAAAGGAGCTGGCATCTCACTCTCTTTGAATCTTCTTTATCATGCTAAGAGGAGCAGGAAAAAGCAAAAAATTTCAGAATTGCACCTTGCAATGCGGAGAAATTACTGTTTGTGCATTTACAATATTCATTGATTTTTGCCATTGAAAAACATCATGTTATTCATATACCAGAAATGTTTGAAGCTACTGACTGAATGAAAAGAGCTGGCATCTCACTCTCTTTGAATCTTCTTTATCATGCTAAGAGGAGCAGGAAAAAGCAAAAAATTTCAGAATTGCACCTTGCAATGTGGAGAAATTACTGTTTGTGCATTTACAATAATCATTGATTTTTGCCATTGAAAAACGTCCAGAAATGTTTGAAGCTACTGACTGAATGAAAGGAGCTGGCATCTCACTCTCTTTGAATCTTCTTTATCATGCTAAGAGGAGCAGGAAAAAGCAAAAAATTTCAGAATTGCACCTTGCAATGCGGAGAAATTACTCTTTGTGCATTTACAATATTCATTGATTTTTGCCATTGAAAAACATCATGTTATTCATATACCAGAAATGTTTGAAGCTACTGACTTAATGAAAAGAGCTGGCATCTCACTCTCTTTGAATCTTCTTTATCATGCTAAGAGGAGCAGAAAAAAGCAAAAAATTTCAGAATTGCACCTTGCAATGTGGAGAAATTACTGTTTGTGCATTTACAATATTCATTGATTTTTGCCATTGAAAAACATCATGTTATTCATATACCAGAAATGTTTGAAGCTACTGACTGAATGAAAAGAGCTGGCATCTCACTCTCTTTGAATCTTCTTTATCATGCTAAGAGGAGCAGGAAAAAGCAAAAAATTTCAGAATTGACCTTGCAATGTGGAGAAATTACTGTTTGTGCATTTACAATATTCATTGATTTTTGCCATTGAAAAACGTCCAGAAATGTTTGAAGCTACTGACTGAATGAAAGGAGCTGGCATCTCACTCTCTTTGAATCTTCTTTATCATGCTAAGAGGAGCAGGAAAAAGCAAAAAATTTCAGAATTGCACCTTGCAATGCGGAGAAATTACTGTTTGTGAATTTACAATATTCATTGATTTTTGCCATTGAAAAACATCATGTTATTCATATACCAGAAATGTTTGAAGCTACTGACTGAATGAAAAGAGCTGGCATCTCACTCTCTTTGATCTTCTTTATCATGCTTAGAGGAGCAGGAAAAAGCAAAAAATTTCAGAATTGCACCTTGCAATGTGGAGAAATTACTGTTTGTGCATTTACAATATTCATTGATTTTTGCCATTGAAAAACGTCCAGAAATGTTTGAAGCTACTGATTGAATGAAAGGAGCTGGCATCTCACTCTCTTTGAATCTTCTTTATCATGCTAAGAGGAGCAGGAAAAAGCAAAAAATTTCAGAATTGCACCTTGCAATGCGGAGAAATTACTGTTTGTGCATTTACAATATTCATTGATTTTTGCCATTGAAAAACATCATGTTATTCATACACCAGAAATGTTTGAAGCTACTGACTGAATGAAAAGAGCTGGCATCTCACTCTCTTTGAATCTTCTTTATCATGCTAAGAGGAGCAGGAAAAAGCAAAACATTTCAGAATTGCACCTTGCAATGTGGAGAAATTACTGTTTGTGCATTTACAATATTCATTGATTTTTGCCATTGAAAAACGTCCAGAAATGTTTGAAGCTACTGACTGAATGAAAGGAGCTGGCATCTCCCTCTTTTTGAATCTTCTTTATCATGCTAAGAGGAGCAGGAAAAAGCAAAAAATTTCAGAATTGCACCTTGCAATGCGGAGAAATTACTGTTTGTGCATTTACAATATTCATTGATTTTTTCCATTGAAAAACATCATGTTATTCATATACCAGAAATGTTTGAAGCTACTGGCTGAATGAAAAGAGCTGGCATCTCACTCTCTTTGAATCTTCTTTATCATGCTAAGAGGAGCAGGAAAAAGCAAAAAATTTCAGAATTGCACCTTGCAATGTGGAGAAATTACTGTTTGTGCATTTACAATATTCATTGATTTTTGCCATTGAAAAACGTCCAGAAATGTTTGAAGCTACTGACTGAATGAAAGGAGCTGGCATCTCACTCTCTTTGAATCTTCTTTATCATGCTAAGAGGAGCAGGAAAAAGCAAAAAATTTCAGAATTGCTCCTTGCAATGCGGAGAAATTACTGTTTGTGCATTTACAATATTCATTGATTTTTTCCATTGAAAAACATCATGTTATTCATATACCAGAAATGTTTGAAGCTACTGACTGAATGAAAAGAGCTGGCATCTCACTCTCTTTGAATCTTCTTTATAATGCTAAGAGGAGCAGGAAAAAGCAAAAAATTTCAGAATTGCACCTTGCAATGTGGAGAAATTACTGTTTGTGCATTTACAATATTCATTGATTTTTGCCATTGAAAAACGTCCAGAAATGTTTGAAGCTACTGACTGAATGAAAGGAGCTGGCATCTCACTCTCTTTGAATCTTCTTTATCATGCTAAGAGGAGCAGGAAAAAGCAAAAAATTTCAGAATTGCACCTTGCAATGCGGAGAAATTACTGTTTGTGCATTTACAATATTCATTGATTTTTGCCATTGAAAAACATCATGTTATTCATATACCAGAAATGTTTGAAGCTACTGACTGAATGAAAAGAGCTGGCATCTCACTCTCTTTGAATCTTCTTTATCATGCTAAGAGGAGCAGGAAAAAGCAAAAAATTTCAGAATTGCACCTTGCAATGTGGAGAAATTACTGTTTGTGCATTTACAATAATCATTGATTTTTGCCATTGAAAAACGTCCAGAAATGTTTGAAGCTACTGACTGAATGAAAGGAGCTGGCATCTCACTCTCTTTGAATCTTCTTTATCATGCTAAGAGGAGCAGGAAAAAGCAAAAAATTTCAGAATTGCACCTTGCAATGCGGAGAAATTACTCTTTGTGCATTTACAATATTCATTGATTTTTGCCATTGAAAAACATCATGTTATTCATATACCAGAAATGTTTGAAGCTACTGACTTAATGAAAAGAGCTGGCATCTCACTCTCTTTGAATCTTCTTTATCATGCTAAGAGGAGCAGGAAAAAGCAAAAAATTTCAGAATTGCACCTTGCAATGTGGAGAAATTACTGTTTGTGCATTTACAATATTCATTGATTTTTGCCATTGAAAAACGTCCAGAAATGTTTGAAGCTACTGACTGAATGAAAGGAGCTGGCATCTCAATCTCTTTGAATCTTCTTTATCATGCTAAGAGGAGCAGGAAAAAGCAAAAAAATTCAGAATTGCACCTTGCAATGCGGAGAAATTACTGTTTGTGCATTTACAATATTCATTGATTTTTGCCATTGAAAAACATCATGTTATTCATATACCAGAAATGTTTGAAGCTACTGACTGAATGAAGAGAGCTGGCATCTCACTCTCTTTGAATCTTCTTTATCATGCTAAGAGGAGCAGAAAAAAGCAAAAAATTTCAGAATTGCACCTTGCAATGTGGAGAAATTACTGTTTGTGCATTTACAATATTCATTGATTTTTGCCATTGAAAAACTTCATGTTATTCATATACCAGAAATGTTTGAAGCTACTGACTGAATGAAAAGAGCTGGCATCTCACTCTCTTTGAATCTTCTTTATCATGCTAAGAGGAGCAGGAAAAAGCAAAAAATTTCAGAATTGCACCTTGCAATGTGGAGAAATTACTGTTTGTGCATTTACAATATTCATTGATTTTTGCCATTGAAAAACGTCCAGAAATGTTTGAAGCTACTGACTGAATGAAAGGAGCTGGCATCTCACTCTCTTTGAATCTTCTTTATCATGCTAAGAGGAGCAGGAAAAAGCAAAAAATTTCAGAATTGCACCTTGCAATGCGGAGAAATTACTGTTTGTGAATTTACAATATTCATTGATTTTTGCCATTGAAAAACATCATGTTATTCATATACCAGAAATGTTTGAAGCTACTGACTGAATGAAAAGAGCTGGCATCTCACTCTCTTTGATCTTCTTTATCATGCTTAGAGGAGCAGGAAAAAGCAAAAAATTTCAGAATTGCACCTTGCAATGTGGAGAAATTACTGTTTGTGCATTTACAATATTCATTGATTTTTGCCATTGAAAAACGTCCAGAAATGTTTGAAGCTACTGATTGAATGAAAGGAGCTGGCATCTCACTCTCTTTGAATCTTCTTTATCATGCTAAGAGGAGCAGGAAAAAGCAAAAAATTTCAGAATTGCACCTTGCAATGCGGAGAAATTACTGTTTGTGCATTTACAATATTCATTGATTTTTGCCATTGAAAAACATCATGTTATTCATACACCAGAAATGTTTGAAGCTACTGACTGAATGAAAAGAGCTGGCATCTCACTCTCTTTGAATCTTCTTTATCATGCTAAGAGGAGCAGGAAAAAGCAAAACATTTCAGAATTGCACCTTGCAATGTGGAGAAATTACTGTTTGTGCATTTACAATATTCATTGATTTTTGCCATTGAAAAACGTCCAGAAATGTTTGAAGCTACTGACTGAATGAAAGGAGCTGGCATCTCACTCTTTTTGAATCTTCTTTATCATGCTAAGAGGAGCAGGAAAAAGCAAAAAATTTCAGAATTGCACCTTGCAATGCGGAGAAATTACTGTTTGTGCATTTACAATATTCATTGATTTTTTCCATTGAAAAACATCATGTTATTCATATACCAGAAATGTTTGAAGCTACTGACTGAATGAAAAGAGCTGGCATCTCACTCTCTTTGAATCTTCTTTATCATGCTAAGAGGAGCAGGAAAAAGCAAAAAATTTCAGAATTGCACCTTGCAATGCGGAGAAATTATTGTTTGTGCATTTACAATATTCATTGATTTTTGCCATTGAAAAACGTCCAGAAATGTTTGAAGCTACTGACTGAATGAAAGGAGCTGGCATCTCACTCTCTTTGAATCTTCTTTATCATGCTAAGAGGAGCAGGAAAAAGCAAAAAATTTCAGAATTGCACCTTGCAATGCGGAGAAATTACTGTTTGTGCATTTACAATATTCATTGATTTTTGCCATTGAAAAACATCATGTTATTCATATACCAGAAATGTTTGAAGCTACTGACTGAATGAAAAGAGCTGGCATCTCACTCTCTTTGAATCTTCTTTATCATGCTAAGAGGAGCAGGAAAAAGCAAAAAATTTCAGAATTGCACCTTGCAATGTGGAGAAATTACTGTTTGTGCATTTACAATAATCATTGATTTTTGCCATTGAAAAACGTCCAGAAATGTTTGAAGCTACTGACTGAATGAAAGGAGCTGGCATCTCACTCTCTTTGAATCTTCTTTATCATGCTAAGAGGAGCAGGAAAAAGCAAAAAATTTCAGAATTGCACCTTGCAATGCGGAGAAATTACTCTTTGTGCATTTACAATATTCATTGATTTTTGCCATTGAAAAACATCATGTTATTCATATACCAGAAATGTTGGAAGCTACTGACTTAATGAAAAGAGCTGGCATCTCACTCTCTTTGAATCTTCTTTATCATGCTAAGAGGAGCAGGAAAAAGCAAAAAATTTCAGAATTGCACCTTGCAATGTGGAGAAATTACTGTTTGTGCATTTACAATATTCATTGATTTTTGCCATTGAAAAACGTCCAGAAATGTTTGAAGCTACTGACTGAATGAAAGGAGCTGGCATCTCAATCTCTTTGAATCTTCTTTATCATGCTAAGAGGAGCAGGAAAAAGCAAAAAAATTCAGAATTGCACCTTGCAATGCGGAGAAATTACTGTTTGTGCATTTACAATATTCATTGATTTTTGTCATTGAAAAACATCATGTTATTCATATACCAGAAATGTTTGAAGCTACTGACTGAATGAAGAGAGCTGGCATCTCACTCTCTTTGAATCTTCTTTATCATGCTAAGAGGAGCAGAAAAAAGCAAAAAATTTCAGAATTGCACCTTGCAATGTGGAGAAATTACTGTTTGTGCATTTACAATATTCATTGATTTTTGCCATTGAAAAACATCATGTTATTCATATACCAGAAATGTTTGAAGCTACTGACTGAATGAAAAGAGCTGGCATCTCACTCTCTTTGAATCTTCTTTATCATGCTAAGAGGAGCAGGAAAAAGCAAAAAATTTCAGAATTGCACCTTGCAATGTGGAGAAATTACTGTTTGTGCATTTACAATATTCATTGATTTTTGCCATTGAAAAACGTCCAGAAATGTTTGAAGCTACTGACTGAATGAAAGGAGCTGGCATCTCACTCTCTTTGAATCTTCTTTATCATGCTAAGAGGAGCAGGAAAAAGCAAAAAATTTCAGAATTGCACCTTGCAATGCGGAGAAATTACTGTTTGTGAATTTACAATATTCATTGATTTTTGCCATTGAAAAACATCATGTTATTCATATACCAGAAATGTTTGAAGCTACTGACTGAATGAAAAGAGCTGGCATCTCACTCTCTTTGAATCTTCTTTATAATGCTAAGAGGAGCAGGAAAAAGCAAAAAATTTCAGAATTGCACCTTGCAATGTGGAGAAATTACTGTTTGTGCATTTACAATATTCATTGATTTTTGCCATTGAAAAACGTCCAGAAATGTTTGAAGCTACTGACTGAATGAAAGGAGCTGGCATCTCACTCTCTTTGAATCTTCTTTATCATGCTAAGAGGAGCAGGAAAAAGCAAAAAATTTCAGAATTGCACCTTGCAATGCGGAGAAATTACTGTTTGTGCATTTACAATATTCATTGATTTTTGCCATTGAAAAACATCATGTTATTCATATACCAGAAATGTTTGAAGCTACTGACTTAATGAAAAGAGCTGGCATCTCACTCTCTTTGAATCTTCTTTATCATGCTAAGAGGAGCAGGAAAAAGCAAAAAATTTCAGAATTGCACCTTGCAATGTGGAGAAATTACTGTTTGTGCATTTACAATATTCATTGATTTTTGCCATTGAAAAACGTCCAGAAATGTTTGAAGCTACTGACTGAATGAAAGGAGCTGGCATCTCAATCTCTTTGAATCTTCTTTATCATGCTAAGAGGAGCAGGAAAAAGCAAAAAAATTCAGAATTGCACCTTGCAATGCGGAGAAATTACTGTTTGTGCATTTACAATATTCATTGATTTTTGCCATTGAAAAACATCATGTTATTCATATACCAGAAATGTTTGAAGCTACTGACTGAATGAAGAGAGCTGGCATCTCACTCTCTTTGAATCTTCTTTATCATGCTAAGAGGAGCAGAAAAAAGCAAAAAATTTCAGAATTGCACCTTGCAATGTGGAGAAATTACTGTTTGTGCATTTACAATATTCATTGATTTTTGCCATTGAAAAACTTCATGTTATTCATATACCAGAAATGTTTGAAGCTACTGACTGAATGAAAAGAGCTGGCATCTGACTCTCTTTGAATCTTCTTTATCATGCTAAGAGGAGCAGGAAAAAGCAAAAAATTTCAGAATTGCACCTTGCAATGTGGAGAAATTACTGTTTGTGCATTTACAATATTCATTGATTTTTGCCATTGAAAAACGTCCAGAAATGTTTGAAGCTACTGACTGAATGAAAGGAGCTGGCATCTCACTCTCTTTGAATCTTCTTTATCATGCTAAGAGGAGCAGGAAAAAGCAAAAAATTTCAGAATTGCACCTTGCAATGCGGAGAAATTACTGTTTGTGAATTTACAATATTCATTGATTTTTGCCATTGAAAAACATCATGTTATTCATATACCAGAAATGTTTGAAGCTACTGACTGAATGAAAAGAGCTGGCATCTCACTCTCTTTGATCTTCTTTATCATGCTTAGAGGAGCAGGAAAAAGCAAAAAATTTCAGAATTGCACCTTGCAATGTGGAGAAATTACTGTTTGTGCATTTACAATATTCATTGATTTTTGCCATTGAAAAACGTCCAGAAATGTTTGAAGCTACTGATTGAATGAAAGGAGCTGGCATCTCACTCTCTTTGAATCTTCTTTATCATGCTAAGAGGAGCAGGAAAAAGCAAAAAATTTCAGAATTGCACCTTGCAATGCGGAGAAATTACTGTTTGTGCATTTACAATATTCATTGATTTTTGCCATTGAAAAACATCATGTTATTCATACACCAGAAATGTTTGAAGCTACTGACTGAATGAAAAGAGCTGGCATCTCACTCTCTTTGAATCTTCTTTATCATGCTAAGAGGAGCAGGAAAAAGCAAAACATTTCAGAATTGCACCTTGCAATGTGGAGAAATTACTGTTTGTGCATTTACAATATTCATTGATTTTTGCCATTGAAAAACGTCCAGAAATGTTTGAAGCTACTGACTGAATGAAAGGAGCTGGCATCTCACTCTTTTTGAATCTTCTTTATCATGCTAAGAGGAGCAGGAAAAAGCAAAAAATTTCAGAATTGCACCTTGCAATGCGGAGAAATTACTGTTTGTGCATTTACAATATTCATTGATTTTTTCCATTGAAAAACATCATGTTATTCATATACTAGAAATGTTTGAAGCTACTGACTGAATGAAAAGAGCTGGCATCTCACTCTCTTTGAATCTTCTTTATCATGCTAAGAGGAGCAGGAAAAAGCAAAAAATTTCAGAATTGCACCTTGCAATGCGGAGAAATTATTGTTTGTGCATTTACAATATTCATTGATTTTTGCCATTGAAAAACGTCCAGAAATGTTTGAAGCTACTGACTGAATGAAAGGAGCTGGCATCTCACTCTCTTTGAATCTTCTTTATCATGCTAAGAGGAGCAGGAAAAAGCAAAAAATTTCAGAATTGCACCTTGCAATGCGGAGAAATTACTGTTTGTGCATTTACAATATTCATTGATTTTTGCCATTGAAAAACATCATGTTATTCATATACCAGAAATGTTTGAAGCTACTGACTGAATGAAAAGAGCTGGCATCTCACTCTCTTTGAATCTTCTTTATCATGCTAAGAGGAGCAGGAAAAAGCAAAAAATTTCAGAATTGCACCTTGCAATGTGGAGAAATTACTGTTTGTGCATTTACAATAATCATTGATTTTTGCCATTGAAAAACGTCCAGAAATGTTTGAAGCTACTGACTGAATGAAAGGAGCTGGCATCTCACTCTCTTTGAATCTTCTTTATCATGCTAAGAGGAGCAGGAAAAAGCAAAAAATTTCAGAATTGCACCTTGCAATGCGGAGAAATTACTCTTTGTGCATTTACAATATTCATTGATTTTTGCCATTGAAAAACATCATGTTATTCATATACCAGAAATGTTGGAAGCTACTGACTTAATGAAAAGAGCTGGCATCTCACTCTCTTTGAATCTTCTTTATCATGCTAAGAGGAGCAGGAAAAAGCAAAAAATTTCAGAATTGCACCTTGCAATGTGGAGAAATTACTGTTTGTGCATTTACAATATTCATTGATTTTTGCCATTGAAAAACGTCCAGAAATGTTTGAAGCTACTGACTGAATGAAAGGAGCTGGCATCTCAATCTCTTTGAATCTTCTTTATCATGCTAAGAGGAGCAGGAAAAAGCAAAAAAATTCAGAATTGCACCTTGCAATGCGGAGAAATTACTGTTTGTGCATTTACAATATTCATTGATTTTTGTCATTGAAAAACATCATGTTATTCATATACCAGAAATGTTTGAAGCTACTGACTGAATGAAGAGAGCTGGCATCTCACTCTCTTTGAATCTTCTTTATCATGCTAAGAGGAGCAGAAAAAAGCAAAAAATTTCAGAATTGCACCTTGCAATGTGGAGAAATTACTGTTTGTGCATTTACAATATTCATTGATTTTTGCCATTGAAAAACATCATGTTATTCATATACCAGAAATGTTTGAAGCTACTGACTGAATGAAAAGAGCTGGCATCTCACTCTCTTTGAATCTTCTTTATCATGCTAAGAGGAGCAGGAAAAAGCAAAAAATTTCAGAATTGCACCTTGCAATGTGGAGAAATTACTGTTTGTGCATTTACAATATTCATTGATTTTTGCCATTGAAAAACGTCCAGAAATGTTTGAAGCTACTGACTGAATGAAAGGAGCTGGCATCTCACTCTCTTTGAATCTTCTTTATCATGCTAAGAGGAGCAGGAAAAAGCAAAAAATTTCAGAATTGCACCTTGCAATGCGGAGAAATTACTGTTTGTGAATTTACAATATTCATTGATTTTTGCCATTGAAAAACATCATGTTATTCATATACCAGAAATGTTTGAAGCTACTGACTGAATGAAAAGAGCTGGCATCTCACTCTCTTTGAATCTTCTTTATAATGCTAAGAGGAGCAGGAAAAAGCAAAAAATTTCAGAATTGCACCTTGCAATGTGGAGAAATTACTGTTTGTGCATTTACAATATTCATTGATTTTTGCCATTGAAAAACGTCCAGAAATGTTTGAAGCTACTGACTGAATGAAAGGAGCTGGCATCTCACTCTCTTTGAATCTTCTTTATCATGCTAAGAGGAGCAGGAAAAAGCAAAAAATTTCAGAATTGCACCTTGCAATGCGGAGAAATTACTGTTTGTGCATTTACAATATTCATTGATTTTTGCCATTGAAAAACATCATGTTATTCATATACCAGAAATGTTTGAAGCTACTGACTGAATGAAAAGAGCTGGCATCTCACTCTCTTTGAATCTTCTTTATCATGCTAAGAGGAGCAGGAAAAAGCAAAAAATTTCAGAATTGCACCTTGCAATGTGGAGAAATTACTGTTTGTGCATTTACAATAATCATTGATTTTTGCCATTGAAAAACGTCCAGAAATGTTTGAAGCTACTGACTGAATGAAAGGAGCTGGCATCTCACTCTCTTTGAATCTTCTTTATCATGCTAAGAGGAGCAGGAAAAAGCAAAAAATTTCAGAATTGCACCTTGCAATGCGGAGAAATTACTCTTTGTGCATTTACAATATTCATTGATTTTTGCCATTGAAAAACATCATGTTATTCATATACCAGAAATGTTTGAAGCTACTGACTTAATGAAAAGAGCTGGCATCTCACTCTCTTTGAATCTTCTTTATCATGCTAAGAGGAGCAGGAAAAAGCAAAAAATTTCAGAATTGCACCTTGCAATGTGGAGAAATTACTGTTTGTGCATTTACAATATTCATTGATTTTTGCCATTGAAAAACGTCCAGAAATGTTTGAAGCTACTGACTGAATGAAAGGAGCTGGCATCTCAATCTCTTTGAATCTTCTTTATCATGCTAAGAGGAGCAGGAAAAAGCAAAAAAATTCAGAATTGCACCTTGCAATGCGGAGAAATTACTGTTTGTGCATTTACAATATTCATTGATTTTTGCCATTGAAAAACATCATGTTATTCATATACCAGAAATGTTTGAAGCTACTGACTGAATGAAGAGAGCTGGCATCTCACTCTCTTTGAATCTTCTTTATCATGCTAAGAGGAGCAGAAAAAAGCAAAAAATTTCAGAATTGCACCTTGCAATGTGGAGAAATTACTGTTTGTGCATTTACAATATTCATTGATTTTTGCCATTGAAAAACTTCATGTTATTCATATACCAGAAATGTTTGAAGCTACTGACTGAATGAAAAGAGCTGGCATCTCACTCTCTTTGAATCTTCTTTATCATGCTAAGAGGAGCAGGAAAAAGCAAAAAATTTCAGAATTGCACCTTGCAATGTGGAGAAATTACTGTTTGTGCATTTACAATATTCATTGATTTTTGCCATTGAAAAACGTCCAGAAATGTTTGAAGCTACTGACTGAATGAAAGGAGCTGGCATCTCACTCTCTTTGAATCTTCTTTATCATGCTAAGAGGAGCAGGAAAAAGCAAAAAATTTCAGAATTGCACCTTGCAATGCGGAGAAATTACTGTTTGTGAATTTACAATATTCATTGATTTTTGCCATTGAAAAACATCATGTTATTCATATACCAGAAATGTTTGAAGCTACTGACTGAATGAAAAGAGCTGGCATCTCACTCTCTTTGATCTTCTTTATCATGCTTAGAGGAGCAGGAAAAAGCAAAAAATTTCAGAATTGCACCTTGCAATGTGGAGAAATTACTGTTTGTGCATTTACAATATTCATTGATTTTTGCCATTGAAAAACGTCCAGAAATGTTTGAAGCTACTGATTGAATGAAAGGAGCTGGCATCTCACTCTCTTTGAATCTTCTTTATCATGCTAAGAGGAGCAGGAAAAAGCAAAAAATTTCAGAATTGCACCTTGCAATGCGGAGAAATTACTGTTTGTGCATTTACAATATTCATTGATTTTTGCCATTGAAAAACATCATGTTATTCATACACCAGAAATGTTTGAAGCTACTGACTGAATGAAAAGAGCTGGCATCTCACTCTCTTTGAATCTTCTTTATCATGCTAAGAGGAGCAGGAAAAAGCAAAACATTTCAGAATTGCACCTTGCAATGTGGAGAAATTACTGTTTGTGCATTTACAATATTCATTGATTTTTGCCATTGAAAAACGTCCAGAAATGTTTGAAGCTACTGACTGAATGAAAGGAGCTGGCATCTCACTCTTTTTGAATCTTCTTTATCATGCTAAGAGGAGCAGGAAAAAGCAAAAAATTTCAGAATTGCACCTTGCAATGCGGAGAAATTACTGTTTGTGCATTTACAATATTCATTGATTTTTTCCATTGAAAAACATCATGTTATTCATATACCAGAAATGTTTGAAGCTACTGACTGAATGAAAAGAGCTGGCATCTCACTCTCTTTGAATCTTCTTTATCATGCTAAGAGGAGCAGGAAAAAGCAAAAAATTTCAGAATTGCACCTTGCAATGCGGAGAAATTATTGTTTGTGCATTTACAATATTCATTGATTTTTGCCATTGAAAAACATCCAGAAATGTTTGAAGCTACTGACTGAATGAAAGGAGCTGGCATCTCACTCTCTTTGAATCTTCTTTATCATGCTAAGAGGAGCAGGAAAAAGCAAAAAATTTCAGAATTGCACCTTGCAATGCGGAGAAATTACTGTTTGTGCATTTACAATATTCATTGATTTTTGCCATTGAAAAACATCATGTTATTCATATACCAGAAATGTTTGAAGCTACTGACTGAATGAAAAGAGCTGGCATCTCACTCTCTTTGAATCTTCTTTATCATGCTAAGAGGAGCAGGAAAAAGCAAAAAATTTCAGAATTGCACCTTGCAATGTGGAGAAATTACTGTTTGTGCATTTACAATAATCATTGATTTTTGCCATTGAAAAACGTCCAGAAATGTTTGAAGCTACTGACTGAATGAAAGGAGCTGGCATCTCACTCTCTTTGAATCTTCTTTATCATGCTAAGAGGAGCAGGAAAAAGCAAAAAATTTCAGAATTGCACCTTGCAATGCGGAGAAATTACTCTTTGTGCATTTACAATATTCATTGATTTTTGCCATTGAAAAACATCATGTTATTCATATACCAGAAATGTTGGAAGCTACTGACTTAATGAAAAGAGCTGGCATCTCACTCTCTTTGAATCTTCTTTATCATGCTAAGAGGAGCAGGAAAAAGCAAAAAATTTCAGAATTGCACCTTGCAATGTGGAGAAATTACTGTTTGTGCATTTACAATATTCATTGATTTTTGCCATTGAAAAATGTCCAGAAATGTTTGAAGCTACTGACTGAATGAAAGGAGCTGGCATCTCAATCTCTTTGAATCTTCTTTATCATGCTAAGAGGAGCAGGAAAAAGCAAAAAAATTCAGAATTGCACCTTGCAATGCGGAGAAATTACTGTTTGTGCATTTACAATATTCATTGATTTTTGTCATTGAAAAACATCATGTTATTCATATACCAGAAATGTTTGAAGCTACTGACTGAATGAAGAGAGCTGGCATCTCACTCTCTTTGAATCTTCTTTATCATGCTAAGAGGAGCAGAAAAAAGCAAAAAATTTCAGAATTGCACCTTGCAATGTGGAGAAATTACTGTTTGTGCATTTACAATATTCATTGATTTTTGCCATTGAAAAACATCATGTTATTCATATACCAGAAATGTTTGAAGCTACTGACTGAATGAAAAGAGCTGGCATCTCACTCTCTTTGAATCTTCTTTATCATGCTAAGAGGAGCAGGAAAAAGCAAAAAATTTCAGAATTGCACCTTGCAATGTGGAGAAATTACTGTTTGCGCATTTACAATATTCATTGATTTTTGCCATTGAAAAACGTCCAGAAATGTTTGAAGCTACTGACTGAATGAAAGGAGCTGGCATCTCACTCTCTTTGAATCTTCTTTATCATGCTAAGAGGAGCAGGAAAAAGCAAAAAATTTCAGAATTGCACCTTGCAATGCGGAGAAATTACTGTTTGTGAATTTACAATATTCATTGATTTTTGCCATTGAAAAACATCATGTTATTCATATACCAGAAATGTTTGAAGCTACTGACTGAATGAAAAGAGCTGGCATCTCACTCTCTTTGATCTTCTTTATCATGCTTAGAGGAGCAGGAAAAAGCAAAAAATTTCAGAATTGCACCTTGCAATGTGGAGAAATTACTGTTTGTGCATTTACAATAATCATTGATTTTTGCCATTGAAAAACGTCCAGAAATGTTTGAAGCTACTGACTGAATGAAAGGAGCTGGCATCTCACTCTCTTTGAATCTTCTTTATCATGCTAAGAGGAGCAGGAAAAGCAAAAAATTTCAGAATTGCACCTTGCAATGCGGAGAAATTACTCTTTGTGCATTTACAATATTCATTGATTTTTGCCATTGAAAAACATCATGTTATTCATATACCAGAAATGTTTGAAGCTACTGACTGAATGAAAAGAGCTGGCATCTCACTCTCTTTGAATCTTCTTTATCATGCTAAGAGGAGCAGGAAAAAGCAAAAAATTTCAGAATTGCACCTTGCAATGTGGAGAAATTACTGTTTGTGCATTTACAATATTCATTGATTTTTGCCATTGAAAAACGTCCAGAAATGTTTGAAGCTACTGACTGAATGAAAGGAGCTGGCATCTCACTCTCTTTGAATCTTCTTTATCATGCTAAGAGGAGCAGGAAAAAGCAAAAAAATTCAGAATTGCACCTTGCAATGCGGAGAAATTACTGTTTGTGCATTTACAATATTCATTGATTTTTGCCATTGAAAAACATCATGTTATTCATATACCAGAAATGTTTGAAGCTACTGACTGAATGAAAAGAGCTGGCATCTCACTCTCTTTGAATCTTCTTTATCATGCTAAGAGGAGCAGAAAAAAGCAAAAAATTTCAGAATTGCACCTTGCAATGTGGAGAAATTACTGTTTGTGCATTTACAATATTCATTGATTTTTGCCATTGAAAAACATCATGTTATTCATATACCAGAAATGTTTGAAGCTACTGACTGAATGAAAAGAGCTGGCATCTCACTCTCTTTGAATCTTCTTTATCATGCTAAGAGGAGCAGGAAAAAGCAAAAAATTTCAGAATTGCACCTTGCAATGTGGAGAAATTACTGTTTGTGCATTTACAATATTCATTGATTTTTGCCATTGAAAAACGTCCAGAAATGTTTGAAGCTACTGACTGAATGAAAGGAGCTGGCATCTCACTCTCTTTGAATCTTCTTTATCATGCTAAGAGGAGCAGGAAAAAGCAAAAAATTTCAGAATTGCACCTTGCAATGCGGAGAAATTACTGTTTGTGAATTTACAATATTCATTGATTTTTGCCATTGAAAAACATCATGTTATTCATATACCAGAAATGTTTGAAGCTACTGACTGAATGAAAAGAGCTGGCATCTCACTCTCTTTGAATCTTCTTTATCATGCTAAGAGGAGCAGGAAAAAGCAAAAAAATTTCAGAATTGCACCTTGCAATGTGGAGAAATTACTGTTTGTGCATTTACAATATTCATTGATTTTTGCCATTGAAAAACGTCCAGAAATGTTTGAAGCTACTGACTGAATGAAAGGAGCTGGCATCTCACTCTCTTTGAATCTTCTTTATCATGCTAAGAGGAGCAGGAAAAAGCAAAAAATTTCAGAATTGCACCTTGCAATGCGGAGAAATTACTGTTTGTGCATTTACAATATTCATTGATTTTTGCCATTGAAAAACATCATGTTATTCATATACCAGAAATGTTTGAAGCTACTGACTGAATGAAAAGAGCTGGCATCTCACTCTCTTTGAATCTTCTTTATCATGCTAAGAGGAGCAGGAAAAAGCAAAAAATTTCAGAATTGCACCTTGCAATGTGGAGAAATTACTGTTTGTGCATTTACAATATTCATTGATTTTTGCCATTGAAAAACGTCCAGAAATGTTTGAAGCTACTGACTGAATGAAAGGAGCTGGCATCTCACTCTCTTTGAATCTTCTTTATCATGCTAAGAGGAGCAGGAAAAAGCAAAAAATTTCAGAATTGCACCTTGCAATGCGGAGAAATTACTGTTTGTGCATTTACAATATTCATTGATTTTTGCCATTGAAAAACATCATGTTATTCATATACCAGAAATGTTTGAAGCTACTGACTGAATGAAAAGAGCTGGCATCTCACTCTCTTTGAATCTTCTTTATCATGCTAAGAGGAGCAGGAAAAAGCAAAAAATTTCAGAATTGCACCTTGCAATGTGGAGAAATTACTGTTTGTGAATTTACAATATTCATTGATTTTTGCCATTGAAAAACGTCCAGAAATGTTTGAAGCTACTGACTGAATGAAAGGAGCTGGCATCTCACTCTCTTTGAATCTTCTTTATCATGCTAAGAGGAGCAGGAAAAAGCAAAAAATTACAGAATTGCACCTTGCAATGCGGAGAAATTACTGTTTGTGCATTTACAATGTTCATTGATTTTTGCCATTGAAAAACATCATGTTATTCATATACCAGAAATGTTTGAAGCTACTGACTGAATGAAAAGAGCTGGCATCTCACTCTCTTTGAATCTTCTTTATCATGCTAAGAGGAGCAGGAAAAAGCAAAAAATTTCAGAATTGCACCTTGCAATGTGGAGAAATTACTGTTTGTGCATTTACAATATTCATTGATTTTTGCCATTGAAAAACGTCCAGAAATGTTTGAAGCTACTGACTGAATGAAAGGAGCTGGCATCTCACTCTCTTTGAATCTTCTTTATCATGCTAAGAGGAGCAGGAAAAAGCAAAAAATTTCAGAATTGCACCTTGCAATGCGGAGAAATTACTGCTTGTGCATTTACAATATTCATTGATTTTTGCCATTGAAAAACATCATGTTATTCATATACCAGAAATGTTTGAAGCTACTGACTGAATGAAAAGAGCTGGCATCTCACTCTCTTTGAATCTTCTTTATCATGCTAAGAGGAGCAGGAAAAAGCAAAAAATTTCAGAATTGCACCTTGCAATGTGGAGAAATTACTGTTTGTGCATTTACAATATTCATTGATTTTTGCCATTGAAAAACGTCCAGAAATGTTTGAAGCTACTGACTGAATGAAAGGAGCTGGCATCTCACTCTCTTTGAATCTTCTTTATCATGCTAAGAGGAGCAGGAAAAAGCAAAAAAATTTCAGAATTGCACCTTGCAATGCGGAGAAATTACTCTTTGTGCATTTACAATATTCATTGATTTTTGCCATTGAGAAACATCATGTTATTCATATACCAGAAATGTTTGAAGCTACTGACTGAATGAAAAGAGCTGTCATCTCACTCTTTTTGAATCTTCTTTATCATGCTAAGAGGAGCAGGAAAAAGCAAAAAATTTCAGAATTGCACCTTGCAATGTGGAGAAATTACTGTTTGTGCATTTACAATATTCATTGATTTTTGCCATTGAAAAACGTCCAGAAATGTTTGAAGCTACTGACTGAATGAAAGGAGCTGGCATCTCACTCTCTTTGAATCTTCTTTATCATGCTAAGAGGAGCAGGAAAAAGCAAAAAATTTCAGAATTGCTCCTTGCAATGCGGAGAAATTACTGTTTGTGCATTTACAATATTCATTGATTTTTTCCATTGAAAAACATCATGTTATTCATATACCAGAAATGTTTGAAGCTACTGACTGAATGAAAAGAGCTGGCATCTCACTCTCTTTGAATCTTCTTTATCATGCTAAGAGGAGCAGGAAAAAGCAAAAAATTTCAGAATTGCACCTTGCAATGTGGAGAAATTACTGTTTGTGCATTTACAATATTCATTGATTTTTGCCATTGAAAAACGTCCAGAAATGTTTGAAGCTACTGACTGAATGAAAGGAGCTGGCATCTCAATCTCTTTGAATCTTCTTTATCATGCTAAGAGGAGCAGGAAAAAGCAAAAAAATTCAGAATTGCACCTTGCAATGCGGAGAAATTACTGTTTGTGCATTTACAATATTCATTGATTTTTGCCATTGAAAAACATCATGTTATTCATATACCAGAAATGTTTGAAGCTACTGACTGAATGAAGAGAGCTGGCATCTCACTCTCTTTGAATCTTCTTTATCATGCTAAGAGGAGCAGAAAAAAGCAAAAAATTTCAGAATTGCACCTTGCAATGTGGAGAAATTACTGTTTGTGCATTTACAATATTCATTGATTTTTGCCATTGAAAAACATCATGTTATTCATATACCAGAAATGTTTGAAGCTACTGACTGAATGAAAAGAGCTGGCATCTCACTCTCTTTGAATCTTCTTTATCATGCTAAGAGGAGCAGGAAAAAGCAAAAAATTTCAGAATTGCACCTTGCAATGTGGAGAAATTACTGTTTGTGCATTTACAATATTCATTGATTTTTGCCATTGAAAAACGTCCAGAAATGTTTGAAGCTACTGACTGAATGAAAGGAGCTGGCATCTCACTCTCTTTGAATCTTCTTTATCATGCTAAGAGGAGCAGGAAAAAGCAAAAAATTTCAGAATTGCACCTTGCAATGCGGAGAAATTACTGTTTGTGAATTTACAATATTCATTGATTTTTGCCATTGAAAAACATCATGTTATTCATATACCAGAAATGTTTGAAGCTACTGACTGAATGAAAAGAGCTGGCATCTCACTCTCTTTGATCTTCTTTATCATGCATAGAGGAGCAGGAAAAAGCAAAAAATTTCAGAATTGCACCTTGCAATGTGGAGAAATTACTGTTTGTGTATTTACAATATTCATTGATTTTTGCCATTGAAAAACGTCCAGAAATGTTTGAAGCTACTGATTGAATGAAAGGAGCTGGCATCTCACTCTCTTTGAATCTTCTTTATCATGCTAAGAGGAGCAGGAAAAAGCAAAAAATTTCAGAATTGCACCTTGCAATGCGGAGAAATTACTGTTTGTGCATTTACAATATTCATTGATTTTTGCCATTGAAAAACATCATGTTATTCATACACCAGAAATGTTTGAAGCTACTGACTGAATGAAAAGAGCTGGCATCTCACTCTCTTTGAATCTTCTTTATCATGCTAAGAGGAGCAGGAAAAAGCAAAACATTTCAGAATTGCACCTTGCAATGTGGAGAAATTACTGTTTGTGCATTTACAATATTCATTGATTTTTGCCATTGAAAAACGTCCAGAAATGTTTGAAGCTACTGACTGAATGAAAGGAGCTGGCATCTCACTCTTTTTGAATCTTCTTTATCATGCTAAGAGGAGCAGGAAAAAGCAAAAAATTTCAGAATTGCACCTTGCAATGCGGAGAAATTACTGTTTGTGCATTTACAATATTCATTGATTTTTGCCATTGAAAAACATCATGTTATTCATATACCAGAAATGTTTGAAGCTACTGACTGAATGAAAAGAGCTGGCATCTCACTCTCTTTGAATCTTCATTATCATGCTAAGAGGAGCAGGAAAAAGCAAAAAATTTCAGAATTGCACCTTGCAATGCGGAGATATTACTGTTTGTGCATTTACAATATTCATTGATTTTTACCATTGAAAAACATCATGTTATTCATATACCAGAAATGTTTGAAGCTACTGACTGAATGAAAAGAGCTGGCATCTCACTCTCTTTGAATCTTCTTTATCATGCTAAGAGGAGCAGGAAAAAGCAAAAAATTTCAGAATTGCACCTTGCAATGTGGAGAAATTACTGTTTGTGCATTTACAATATTCATTGATTTTTGCCATTGAAAAACGTCCAGAAATGTTTGAAGCTACTGACTGAATGAAAGGAGCTGGCATCTCACTCTCTTTGAATCTTCTTTATCATGCTAAGAGGAGCAGGAAAAAGCAAAAAATTTCAGAATTGCACCTTGCAATGCGGAGAAATTACTGTTTGTGCATTTACAATATTCATTGATTTTTGCCATTGAAAAACATCATGTTATTCATATACCAGAAATGTTTGAAGCTACTGACTGAATGAAAAGAGCTGGCATCTCACTCTCTTTGAATCTTCTTTATCATGCTAAGAGGAGCAGGAAAAAGCAAAAAATTTCAGAATTGCACCTTGCAATGTGGAGAAATTACTGTTTGTGAATTTACAATATTCATTGATTTTTGCCATTGAAAAACATCATGTTATTCATATACCAGAAATGTTTGAAGCTACTGACTGAATGAAAGGAGCTGGCATCTCACTCTCTTTGAATCTTCTTTATCATGCTAAGAGGAGCAGGAAAAAGCAAAAAATTTCAGAATTGCTCCTTGCAATGCGGAGAAATTACTGTTTGTGCATTTACAATATTCATTGATTTTTTCCATTGAAAAACATCATGTTATTCATATACCAGAAATGTTTGAAGCTACTGACTGAATGAAAAGAGCTGGCATCTCACTCTCTTTGAATCTTCTTTATAATGCTAAGAGGAGCAGGAAAAAGCAAAAAATTTCAGAATTGCACCTTGCAATGTGGAGAAATTACTGTTTGTGCATTTACAATATTCATTGATTTTTGCCATTGAAAAACGTCCAGAAATGTTTGAAGCTACTGACTGAATGAAAGGAGCTGGCATCTCACTCTCTTTGAATCTTCTTTATCATGCTAAGAGGAGCAGGAAAAAGCAAAAAATTTCAGAATTGCACCTTGCAATGCGGAGAAATTACTGTTTGTGCATTTACAATATTCATTGATTTTTGCCATTGAAAAACATCATGTTATTCATATACCAGAAATGTTTGAAGCTACTGACTGAATGAAAAGAGCTGGCATCTCACTCTCTTTGAATCTTCTTTATCATGCTAAGAGGAGCAGGAAAAAGCAAAAAATTTCAGAATTGCACCTTGCAATGTGGAGAAATTACTGTTTGTGCATTTACAATAATCATTGATTTTTGCCATTGAAAAACGTCCAGAAATGTTTGAAGCTACTGACTGAATGAAAGGAGCTGGCATCTCACTCTCTTTGAATCTTCTTTATCATGCTAAGAGGAGCAGGAAAAAGCAAAAAATTTCAGAATTGCACCTTGCAATGCGGAGAAATTACTCTTTGTGCATTTACAATATTCATTGATTTTTGCCATTGAAAAACATCATGTTATTCATATACCAGAAATGTTTGAAGCTACTGACTTAATGAAAAGAGCTGGCATCTCACTGTCTTTGAATCTTCTTTATCATGCTAAGAGGAGCAGGAAAAAGCAAAAAATTTCAGAATTGCACCTTGCAATGTGGAGAAATTACTGTTTGTGCATTTACAATATTCATTGATTTTTGCCATTGAAAAACGTCCAGAAATGTTTGAAGCTACTGACTGAATGAAAGGAGCTGGCATCTCAATCTCTTTGAATCTTCTTTATCATGCTAAGAGGAGCAGGAAAAAGCAAAAAAATTCAGAATTGCACCTTGCAATGCGGAGAAATTACTGTTTGTGCATTTACAATATTCATTGATTTTTGCCATTGAAAAACATCATGTTATTCATATACCAGAAATGTTTGAAGCTACTGACTGAATGAAGAGAGCTGGCATCTCACTCTCTTTGAATCTTCTTTATCATGCTAAGAGGAGCAGAAAAAAGCAAAAAATTTCAGAATTGCACCTTGCAATGTGGAGAAATTACTGTTTGTGCATTTACAATATTCATTGATTTTTGCCATTGAAAAACATCATGTTATTCATATACCAGAAATGTTTGAAGCTACTGACTGAATGAAAAGAGCTGGCATCTCACTCTCTTTGAATCTTCTTTATCATGCTAAGAGGAGCAGGAAAAAGCAAAAAATTTCAGAATTGCACCTTGCAATGTGGAGAAATTACTGTTTGTGCATTTACAATATTCATTGATTTTTGCCATTGAAAAACGTCCAGAAATGTTTGAAGCTACTGACTGAATGAAAGGAGCTGGCATCTCACTCTCTTTGAATCTTCTTTATCATGCTAAGAGGAGCAGGAAAAAGCAAAAAATTTCAGAATTGCACCTTGCAATGCGGAGAAATTACTGTTTGTGAATTTACAATATTCATTGATTTTTGCCATTGAAAAACATCATGTTATTCATATACCAGAAATGTTTGAAGCTACTGACTGAATGAAAAGAGCTGGCATCTCACTCTCTTTGATCTTCTTTATCATGCTTAGAGGAGCAGGAAAAAGCAAAAAATTTCAGAATTGCACCTTGCAATGTGGAGAAATTACTGTTTGTGCATTTACAATATTCATTGATTTTTGCCATTGAAAAACGTCCAGAAATGTTTGAAGCTACTGATTGAATGAAAGGAGCTGGCATCTCACTCTCTTTGAATCTTCTTTATCATGCTAAGAGGAGCAGGAAAAAGCAAAAAATTTCAGAATTGCACCTTGCAATGCGGAGAAATTACTGTTTGTGCATTTACAATATTCATTGATTTTTGCCATTGAAAAACATCATGTTATTCATACACCAGAAATGTTTGAAGCTACTGACTTAATGAAAAGAGCTGGCATCTCACTCTCTTTGAATCTTCTTTATCATGCTAAGAGGAGCAGGAAAAAGCAAAAAATTTCAGAATTGCACCTTGCAATGTGGAGAAATTACTGTTTGTGCATTTACAATATTCATTGATTTTTGCCATTGAAAAACGTCCAGAAATGTTTGAAGCTACTGACTGAATGAAAGGAGCTGGCATCTCAATCTCTTTGAATCTTCTTTATCATGCTAAGAGGAGCAGGAAAAAGCAAAAAAATTCAGAATTGCACCTTGCAATGCGGAGAAATTACTGTTTGTGCATTTACAATATTCATTGATTTTTGCCTTTGAAAAACATCATGTTATTCATATACCAGAAATGTTTGAAGCTACTGACTGAATGAAGAGAGCTGGCATCTCACTCTCTTTGAATCTTCTTTATCATGCTAAGAGGAGCAGAAAAAAGCAAAAAATTTCAGAATTGCACCTTGCAATGTGGAGAAATTACTGTTTGTGCATTTACAATATTCATTGATTTTTGCCATTGAAAAACATCATGTTATTCATATACCAGAAATGTTTGAAGCTACTGACTGAATGAAAAGAGCTGGCATCTCACTCTCTTTGAATCTTCTTTATCATGCTAAGAGGAGCAGGAAAAAGCAAAAAATTTCAGAATTGCACCTTGCAATGTGGAGAAATTACTGTTTGTGCATTTACAATATTCATTGATTTTTGCCATTGAAAAACGTCCAGAAATGTTTGAAGCTACTGACTGAATGAAAGGAGCTGGCATCTCACTCTCTTTGAATCTTCTTTATCATGCTAAGAGGAGCAGGAAAAAGCAAAAAATTTCAGAATTGCACCTTGCAATGCGGAGAAATTACTGTTTGTGAATTTACAATATTCATTGATTTTTGCCATTGAAAAACATCATGTTATTCATATACCAGAAATGTTTGAAGCTACTGACTGAATGAAAAGAGCTGGCATCTCACTCTCTTTGATCTTCTTTATCATGCTTAGAGGAGCAGGAAAAAGCAAAAAATTTCAGAATTGCACCTTGCAATGTGGAGAAATTACTGTTTGTGCATTTACAATATTCATTGATTTTTGCCATTGAAAAACGTCCAGAAATGTTTGAAGCTACTGATTGAATGAAAGGAGCTGGCATCTCACTCTCTTTGAATCTTCTTTATCATGCTAAGAGGAGCAGGAAAAAGCAAAAAATTTCAGAATTGCACCTTGCAATGCGGAGAAATTACTGTTTGTGCATTTACAATATTCATTGATTTTTGCCATTGAAAAACATCATGTTATTCATACACCAGAAATGTTTGAAGCTACTGACTGAATGAAAAGAGCTGGCATCTCACTCTCTTTGAATCTTCTTTATCATGCTAAGAGGAGCAGGAAAAAGCAAAACATTTCAGAATTGCACCTTGCAATGTGGAGAAATTACTGTTTGTGCATTTACAATATTCATTGATTTTTGCCATTGAAAAACGTCCAGAAATGTTTGAAGCTACTGACTGAATGAAAGGAGCTGGCATCTCACTCTTTTTGAATCTTCTTTATCATGCTAAGAGGAGCAGGAAAAAGCAAAAAATTTCAGAATTGCACCTTGCAATGCGGAGAAATTACTGTTTGTGCATTTACAATATTCATTGATTTTTTCCATTGAAAAACATCATGTTATTCATATACCAGAAATGTTTGAAGCTACTGACTGAATGAAAAGAGCTGGCATCTCACTCTCTTTGAATCTTCTTTATCATGCTAAGAGGAGCAGGAAAAAGCAAAAAATTTCAGAATTGCACCTTGCAATGCGGAGAAATTATTGTTTGTGCATTTACAATATTCATTGATTTTTGCCATTGAAAAACGTCCAGAAATGTTTGAAGCTACTGACTGAATGAAAGGAGCTGGCATCTCACTCTCTTTGAATCTTCTTTATCATGCTAAGAGGAGCAGGAAAAAGCAAAAAATTTCAGAATTGCACCTTGCAATGCGGAGAAATTACTGTTTGTGCATTTACAATATTCATTGATTTTTGCCATTGAAAAACATCATGTTATTCATATACCAGAAATGTTTGAAGCTACTGACTGAATGAAAAGAGCTGGCATCTCACTCTCTTTGAATCTTCTTTATCATGCTAAGAGGAGCAGGAAAAAGCAAAAAATTTCAGAATTGCACCTTGCAATGTGGAGAAATTACTGTTTGTGCATTTACAATAATCATTGATTTTTGCCATTGAAAAACGTCCAGAAATGTTTGAAGCTACTGACTGAATGAAAGGAGCTGGCATCTCACTCTCTTTGAATCTTCTTTATCATGCTAAGAGGAGCAGGAAAAAGCAAAAAATTTCAGAATTGCACCTTGCAATGCGGAGAAATTACTCTTTGTGCATTTACAATATTCATTGATTTTTGCCATTGAAAAACATCATGTTATTCATATACCAGAAATGTTGGAAGCTACTGACTTAATGAAAAGAGCTGGCATCTCACTCTCTTTGAATCTTCTTTATCATGCTAAGAGGAGCAGGAAAAAGCAAAAAATTTCAGAATTGCACCTTGCAATGTGGAGAAATTACTGTTTGTGCATTTACAATATTCATTGATTTTTGCCATTGAAAAACGTCCAGAAATGTTTGAAGCTACTGACTGAATGAAAGGAGCTGGCATCTCAATCTCTTTGAATCTTCTTTATCATGCTAAGAGGAGCAGGAAAAAGCAAAAAAATTCAGAATTGCACCTTGCAATGCGGAGAAATTACTGTTTGTGCATTTACAATATTCATTGATTTTTGTCATTGAAAAACATCATGTTATTCATATACCAGAAATGTTTGAAGCTACTGACTGAATGAAGAGAGCTGGCATCTCACTCTCTTTGAATCTTCTTTATCATGCTAAGAGGAGCAGAAAAAAGCAAAAAATTTCAGAATTGCACCTTGCAATGTGGAGAAATTACTGTTTGTGCATTTACAATATTCATTGATTTTTGCCATTGAAAAACATCATGTTATTCATATACCAGAAATGTTTGAAGCTACTGACTGAATGAAAAGAGCTGGCATCTCACTCTCTTTGAATCTTCTTTATCATGCTAAGAGGAGCAGGAAAAAGCAAAAAATTTCAGAATTGCACCTTGCAATGTGGAGAAATTACTGTTTGTGCATTTACAATATTCATTGATTTTTGCCATTGAAAAACGTCCAGAAATGTTTGAAGCTACTGACTGAATGAAAGGAGCTGGCATCTCACTCTCTTTGAATCTTCTTCATCATGCTAAGAGGAGCAGGAAAAAGCAAAAAATTTCAGAATTGCACCTTGCAATGCGGAGAAATTACTGTTTGTGAATTTACAATATTCATTGATTTTTACCATTGAAAAACATCATGTTATTCATATACCAGAAATGTTTGAAGCTACTGACTGAATGAAAAGAGCTGGCATCTCACTCTCTTTGATCTTCTTTATCATGCTTAGAGGAGCAGGAAAAAGCAAAAAATTTCAGAATTGCACCTTGCAATGTGGAGAAATTACTGTTTGTGCATTTACAATATTCATTGATTTTTGCCATTGAAAAACGTCCAGAAATGTTTGAAGCTACTGATTGAATGAAAGGAGCTGGCATCTCACTCTCTTTGAATCTTCTTTATCATGCTAAGAGGAGCAGGAAAAAGCAAAAAATTTCAGAATTGCACGTTGCAATGCGGAGAAATTACTGTTTGTGCATTTACAATATTCATTGATTTTTGCCATTGAAAAACATCATGTTATTCATACACCAGAAATGTTTGAAGCTACTGACTGAATGAAAAGAGCTGGCATCTCACTCTCTTTGAATCTTCTTTATCATGCTAAGAGGAGCAGGAAAAAGCAAAAAATTTCAGAATTGCACCTTGCAATGCGGAGAAATTACTGTTTGTGCATTTACAATATTCATTGATTTTTGCCATTGAAAAACGTCCAGAAATGTTTGAAGCTACTGACTGAATGAAAGGAGCTGGCATCTCACTCTCTTTGAATCTTCTTTATCATGCTAAGAGGAGCAGGAAAAAGCAAAAAATTTCAGAATTGCACCTTGCAATGCGGAGAAATTACTGTTTGTGCATTTACAATATTCATTGATTTTTGCCATTGAAAAACATCATGTTATTCATATACCAGAAATGTTTGAAGCTACTGACTGAATGAAAAGAGCTGGCATCTCACTCTCTTTGAATCTTCTTTATCATGCTAAGAGGAGCAGGAAAAAGCAAAAAATTTCAGAATTGCACCTTGCAATGTGGAGAAATTACTGTTTGTGCATTTACAATAATCATTGATTTTTGCCATTGAAAAACGTCCAGAAATGTTTGAAGCTACTGACTGAATGAAAGGAGCTGGCATCTCACTCTCTTTGAATCTTCTTTATCATGCTAAGAGGAGCAGGAAAAAGCAAAAAATTTCAGAATTGCACCTTGCAATGCGGAGAAATTACTCTTTGTGCATTTACAATATTCATTGATTTTTGCCATTGAAAAACATCATGTTATTCATATACCAGAAATGTTTGAAGCTACTGACTTAATGAAAAGAGCTGGCATCTCACTCTCTTTGAATCTTCTTTATCATGCTAAGAGGAGCAGGAAAAAGCAAAAAATTTCAGAATTGCACCTTGCAATGTGGAGAAATTACTGTTTGTGCATTTACAATATTCATTGATTTTTGCCATTGAAAAACGTCCAGAAATGTTTGAAGCTACTGACTGAATGAAAGGAGCTGGCATCTCAATCTCTTTGAATCTTCTTTATCATGCTAAGAGGAGCAGGAAAAAGCAAAAAAATTCAGAATTGCACCTTGCAATGCGGAGAAATTACTGTTTGTGCATTTACAATATTCATTGATTTTTGCCATTGAAAAACATCATGTTATTCATATACCAGAAATGTTTGAAGCTACTGACTGAATGAAGAGAGCTGGCATCTCACTCTCTTTGAATCTTCTTTATCATGCTAAGAGGAGCAGAAAAAAGCAAAAAATTTCAGAATTGCACCTTGCAATGTGGAGAAATTACTGTTTGTGCATTTACAATATTCATTGATTTTTGCCATTGAAAAACATCATGTTATTCATATACCAGAAATGTTTGAAGCTACTGACTGAATGAAAAGAGCTGGCATCTCACTCTCTTTGAATCTTCTTTATCATGCTAAGAGGAGCAGGAAAAAGCAAAAAATTTCAGAATTGCACCTTGCAATGTGGAGAAATTACTGTTTGTGCATTTACAATATTCATTGATTTTTGCCATTGAAAAACGTCCAGAAATGTTTGAAGCTACTGACTGAATGAAAGGAGCTGGCATCTCACTCTCTTTGAATCTTCTTTATCATGCTAAGAGGAGCAGGAAAAAGCAAAAAATTTCAGAATTGCACCTTGCAATGCGGAGAAATTACTGTTTGTGAATTTACAATATTCATTGATTTTTGCCATTGAAAAACATCATGTTATTCATATACCAGAAATGTTTGAAGCTACTGACTGAATGAAAAGAGCTGGCATCTCACTCTCTTTGATCTTCTTTATCATGCTTAGAGGAGCAGGAAAAAGCAAAAAATTTCAGAATTGCACCTTGCAATGTGGAGAAATTACTGTTTGTGCATTTACAATATTCATTGATTATTGCCATTGAAAAACGTCCAGAAATGTTTGAAGCTACTGATTGAATGAAAGGAGCTGGCATCTCACTCTCTTTGAATCTTCTTTATCATGCTAAGAGGAGCAGGAAAAAGCAAAAAATTTCAGAATTGCACCTTGCAATGCGGAGAAATTACTGTTTGTGCATTTACAATATTCATTGATTTTTGCCGTTGAAAAACATCATGTTATTCATACACCAGAAATGTTTGAAGCTACTGACTGAATGAAAAGAGCTGGCATCTCACTCTCTTTGAATCTTCTTTATCATGCTAAGAGGAGCAGGAAAAAGCAAAACATTTCAGAATTGCACCTTGCAATGTGGAGAAATTACTGTTTGTGCATTTACAATATTCATTGATTTTTGCCATTGAAAAACGTCCAGAAATGTTTGAAGCTACTGACTGAATGAAAGGAGCTGGCATCTCACTCTTTTTGAATCTTCTTTATCATGCTAAGAGGAGCAGGAAAAAGCAAAAAATTTCAGAATTGCACCTTGCAATGCGGAGAAATTACTGTTTGTGCATTTACAATATTCATTGATTTTTGCCATTGAAAAACATCATGTTATTCATATACCAGAAATGTTTGAAGCTACTGACTGAATGAAAAGAGCTGGCATCTCACTCTCTTTGAATCTTCATTATCATGCTAAGAGGAGCAGGAAAAAGCAAAAAATTTCAGAATTGCACCTTGCAATGCGGAGAAATTACTGTTTGTGCATTTACAATATTCATTGATTTTTACCATTGAAAAACATCATGTTATTCATATACCAGAAATGTTTGAAGCTACTGACTGAATGAAAAGAGCTGGCATCTCACTCTCTTTGAATCTTCTTTATCATGCTAAGAGGAGCAGGAAAAAGCAAAAAATTTCAGAATTGCACCTTGCAATGTGGAGAAATTACTGTTTGTGCATTTACAATATTCATTGATTTTTGCCATTGAAAAACGTCCAGAAATGTTTGAAGCTACTGACTGAATGAAAGGAGCTGGCATCTCACTCTCTTTGAATCTTCTTTATCATGCTAAGAGGAGCAGGAAAAAGCAAAAAATTTCAGAATTGCACCTTGCAATGCGGAGAAATTACTGTTTGTGCATTTACAATATTCATTGATTTTTGCCATTGAAAAACATCATGTTATTCATATACCAGAAATGTTTGAAGCTACTGACTGAATGAAAAGAGCTGGCATCTCACTCTCTTTGAATCTTCTTTATCATGCTAAGAGGAGCAGGAAAAAGCAAAAAATTTCAGAATTGCACCTTGCAATGTGGAGAAATTACTGTTTGTGAATTTACAATATTCATTGATTTTTGCCATTGAAAAACGTCCAGAAATGTTTGAAGCTACTGACTGAATGAAAGGAGCTGGCATCTCACTCTCTTTGAATCTTCTTTATCATGCTAAGAGGAGCAGGAAAAAGCAAAAAATTACAGAATTGCACCTTGCAATGCGGAGAAATTTCTGTTTGTGCATTTACAATATTCATTGATTTTTGCCATTGAAAAACATCATGTTATTCATATACCAGAAATGTTTGAAGCTACTGACTGAATGAAAAGAGCTGGCATCTCACTCTCTTTGAATCTTCTTTATCATGGTAAGAGGAGCAGGAAAAAGCAAAAAATTTCAGAATTGCACCTTGCAATGTGGAGAAATTACTGTTTGTGCATTTACAATATTCATTGATTTTTGCCATTGAAAAACGTCCAGAAATGTTTGAAGCTACTGACTGAATGAAAGGAGCTGGCATCTCACTCTCTTTGAATCTTCTTTATCATGCTAAGAGGAGCAGGAAAAAGCAAAAAATTTCAGAATTGCACCTTGCAATGCGGAGAAATTACTGCTTGTGCATTTACAATATTCATTGATTTTTGCCATTGAAAAACATCATGTTATTCATATACCAGAAATGTTTGAAGCTACTGACTGAATGAAAAGAGCTGGCATCTCACTCTCTTTGAATCTTCTTTATCATGCTAAGAGGAGCAGGAAAAAGCAAAAAATTTCAGAATTGCACCTTGCAATGTGGAGAAATTACTGTTTGTGCATTTACAATATTCATTGATTTTTGCCATTGAAAAACGTCCAGAAATGTTTGAAGCTACTGACTGAATGAAAGGAGCTGGCATCTCACTCTCTTTGAATCTTCTTTATCATGCTAAGAGGAGCAGGAAAAAGCAAAAAATTTCAGAATTGCACCTTGCAATGCGGAGAAATTACTCTTTGTGCATTTACAATATTCATTGATTTTTGCCATTGAAAAACATCATGTTATTCATATACCAGAAATGTTTGAAGCTACTGACTGAATGAAAAGAGCTGGCATCTCACTCTCTTTGAATCTTCTTTATCATGCTAAGAGGAGCAGGAAAAAGCAAAAAATTTCAGAATTGCACCTTGCAATGTGGAGAAATTACTGTTTGTGCATTTACAATATTCATTGATTTTTGCCATTGAAAAACGTCCAGAAATGTTTGAAGCTACTGACTGAATGAAAGGAGCTGGCATCTCACTCTCTTTGAATCTTCTTTATCATGCTAAGAGGAGCAGGAAAAAGCAAAAAATTTCAGAATTGCTCCTTGCAATGCGGAGAAATTACTGTTTGTGCATTTACAATATTCCCTGATTTTTTCCATTGAAAAACACCATTGAAAAACATCATGTTATTCATATACCAGAAATGTTTGAAGCTACTGACTGAATGAAAAGAGCTGGCATCTCACTCTCTTTGAATCTTCTTTATCATGCTAAGAGGAGCAGGAAAAAGCAAAAAATTTCAGAATTGCACCTTGCAATGTGGAGAAATTACTGTTTGTGCATTTACAATATTCATTGATTTTTGCCATTGAAAAACGTCCAGAAATGTTTGAAGCTACTGACTGAATGAAAGGAGCTGGCATCTCACTCTCTTTGAATCTTCTTTATCATGCTAAGAGGAGCAGGAAAAAGCAAAAAATTTCAGAATTGCACCTTGCAATGTGGAGAAATTACTGTTTGTGCATTTACAATATTCATTGATTTTTGCCATTGAAAAACATCATGTTATTCATATACCAGAAATGTTTGAAGCTGCTGACTGAATGAAAAGAGCTGGCATCTCACTCTCTTTGAATCTTCTTTATCATGCTAAGAGGAGCAGGAAAAAGCAAAAAATTTCAGAATTGCACCTTGCAATGCGGAGAAATTACTCTTTGTGCATTTACAATATTCATTGATTTTTGCCATTGAAAAACATCATGTTATTCATATACCAGAAATGTTTGAAGCTACTGACTGAATGAAAAGAGCTGGCATCTCACTCTCTTTGAATCTTCTTTATCATGCTAAGAGGAGCAGGAAAAAGCAAAAAATTTCAGAATTGCACCTTGCAATGTGGAGAAATTACTGTTTGTGCATTTACAATATTCATTGATTTTTGCCATTGAAAAACGTCCAGAAATGTTTGAAGCTACTGACTGAATGAAAGGAGCTGGCATCTCACTCTCTTTGAATCTTCTTTATCATGCTAAGAGGAGCAGGAAAAAGCAAAAAATTTCAGAATTGCACCTTGCAATGCGGAGAAATTACTGTTTGTGCATTTACAATATTCATTGATTTTTGCCATTGAAAAACATCATGTTATTCATATACCAGAAATGTTTGAAGCTACTGACTGAATGAAAAGAGCTGGCATCTCAATCTCTTTGAATCTTCTTCATCATGCTAAGAGGAGCAGGAAAAAGCAAAAAATTTCAGAATTGCACCTTGCAATGTGGAGAAATTACTGTTTGTGCATTTACAATATTAATTGATTTTTGCCATTGAAAAACATCCAGAAATGTTTGAAGCTACTGACTGAATGAAAGGAGCTGGCATCTCACTCTCTTTGAATCTTCTTTATCATGCTAAGAGGAGCAGGAAAAAGCAAAAAAATTCAGAATTGCACCTTGCAATGCGGAGAAATTACTGTTTGTGCATTTACAATATTCATTGATTTTTGCCATTGAAAAACATCATGTTATTCATATACCAGAAATGTTTGAAGCTACTGACTGAATGAAGAGAGCTGGCATCTCACTCTCTTTGAATCTTCTTTATCATGCTAAGAGGAGCAGAAAAAAGCAAAAAATTTCAGAATTGCACCTTGCAATGTGGAGAAATTACTGTTTGTGCATTTACAATATTCATTGATTTTTGCCATTGAAAAACATCATGTTATTCATATACCAGAAATGTTTGAAGCTACTGACTGAATGAAAAGAGCTGGCATCTCACTCTCTTTGAATCTTCTTTATCATGCTAAGAGGAGCAGGAAAAAGCAAAAAATTTCAGAATTGCACCTTGCAATGTGGAGAAATTACTGTTTGTGCATTTACAATATTCATTGATTTTTGCCATTGAAAAACGTCCAGAAATGTTTGAAGCTACTGACTGAATGAAAGGAGCTGGCATCTCACTCTCTTTGAATCTTCTTTATCATGCTAAGAGGAGCAGGAAAAAGCAAAAAATTTCAGAATTGCACCTTGCAATGCGGAGAAATTACTGTTTGTGAATTTACAATATTCATTGATTTTTGCCATTGAAAAACATCATGTTATTCATATACCAGAAATGTTTGAAGCTACTGACTGAATGAAAAGAGCTGGCATCTCACTCTCTTTGATCTTCTTTATCATGCTTAGAGGAGCAGGAAAAAGCAAAAAATTTCAGAATTGCACCTTGCAATGTGGAGAAATTACTGTTTGTGCATTTACAATATTCATTGATTTTTGTCATTGAAAAACGTCCAGAAATGTTTGAAGCTACTGATTGAATGAAAGGAGCTGGCATCTCACTCTCTTTGAATCTTCTTTATCATGCTAAGAGGAGCAGGAAAAAGCAAAAAATTTCAGAATTGCACCTTGCAATGCGGAGAAATTACTGTTTGTGCATTTACAATATTCATTGATTTTTGCCATTGAAAAACATCATGTTATTCATACACCAGAAATGTTTGAAGCTACTGACTGAATGAAAAGAGCTGGCATCTCACTCTCTTTGAATCTTCTTTATCATGCTAAGAGGAGCAGGAAAAAGCAAAACATTTCAGAATTGCACCTTGCAATGTGGAGAAATTACTGTTTGTGCATTTACAATATTCATTGATTTTTGCCATTGAAAAACGTCCAGAAATGTTTGAAGCTACTGACTGAATGAAAGGAGCTGGCATCTCACTCTTTTTGAATCTTCTTTATCATGCTAAGAGGAGCAGGAAAAAGCAAAAAATTTCAGAATTGCACCTTGCAATGCGGAGAAATTACTGTTTGTGCATTTACAATATTCATTGATTTTTGCCATTGAAAAACATCATGTTATTCATATACCAGAAATGTTTGAAGCTACTGACTGAATGAAAAGAGCTGGCATCTCACTCTCTTTGAATCTTCATTATCATGCTAAGAGGAGCAGGAAAAAGCAAAAAATTTCAGAATTGCACCTTGCAATGCGGAGAAATTACTGTTTGTGCATTTACAATATTCATTGATTTTTACCATTGAAAAACATCATGTTATTCATATACCAGAAATGTTTGAAGCTACTGACTGAATGAAAAGAGCTGGCATCTCACTCTCTTTGAATCTTCTTTATCATGCTAAGAGGAGCAGGAAAAAGCAAAAAATTTCAGAATTGCACCTTGCAATGTGGAGAAATTACTGTTTGTGCATTTACAATATTCATTGATTTTTGCCATTGAAAAACGTCCAGAAATGTTTGAAGCTACTGACTGAATGAAAGGAGCTGGCATCTCACTCTCTTTGAATCTTCTTTATCATGCTAAGAGGAGCAGGAAAAAGCAAAAAATTTCAGAATTGCACCTTGCAATGCGGAGAAATTACTGTTTGTGCATTTACAATATTCATTGATTTTTGCCATTGAAAAACATCATGTTATTCATATACCAGAAATGTTTGAAGCTACTGACTGAATGAAAAGAGCTGGCATCTCACTCTCTTTGAATCTTCTTTATCATGCTAAGAGGAGCAGGAAAAAGCAAAAAATTTCAGAATTGCACCTTGCAATGTGGAGAAATTACTGTTTGTGAATTTACAATATTCATTGATTTTTGCCATTGAAAAACGTCCAGAAATGTTTGAAGCTACTGACTGAATGAAAGGAGCTGGCATCTCACTCTCTTTGAATCTTCTTTATCATGCTAAGAGGAGCAGGAAAAAGCAAAAAATTACAGAATTGCACCTTGCAATGCGGAGAAATTTCTGTTTGTGCATTTACAATATTCATTGATTTTTGCCATTGAAAAACATCATGTTATTCATATACCAGAAATGTTTGAAGCTACTGACTGAATGAAAAGAGCTGGCATCTCACTCTCTTTGAATCTTCTTTATCATGGTAAGAGGAGCAGGAAAAAGCAAAAAATTTCAGAATTGCACCTTGCAATGTGGAGAAATTACTGTTTGTGCATTTACAATATTCATTGATTTTTGCCATTGAAAAACGTCCAGAAATGTTTGAAGCTACTGACTGAATGAAAGGAGCTGGCATCTCACTCTCTTTGAATCTTCTTTATCATGCTAAGAGGAGCAGGAAAAAGCAAAAACTTTCAGAATTGCACCTTGCAATTCGGAGAAATTACTGCTTGTGCATTTACAATATTCATTGATTTTTGCCATTGAAAAACATCATGTTATTCATATACCAGAAATGTTTGAAGCTACTGACTGAATGAAAAGAGCTGGCATCTCACTCTCTTTGAATCTTCTTTATCATGCTAAGAGGAGCAGGAAAAAGCAAAAAATTTCAGAATTGCACCTTGCAATGTGGAGAAATTACTGTTTGTGCATTTACAATATTCATTGATTTTTGCCATTGAAAAACGTCCAGAAATGTTTGAAGCTACTGACTGAATGAAAGGAGCTGGCATCTCACTCTCTTTGAATCTTCTTTATCATGCTAAGAGGAGCAGGAAAAAGCAAAAAATTTCAGAATTGCACCTTGCAATGCGGAGAAATTACTCTTTGTGCATTTACAATATTCATTGATTTTTGCCATTGAAAAACATCATGTTATTCATATACCAGAAATGTTTGAAGCTACTGACTGAATGAAAAGAGCTGGCATCTCACTCTCTTTGAATCTTCTTTATCATGCTAAGAGGAGCAGGAAAAAGCAAAAAATTTCAGAATTGCACCTTGCAATGTGGAGAAATTACTGTTTGTGCATTTACAATATTCATTGATTTTTGCCATTGAAAAACGTCCAGAAATGTTTGAAGCTACTGACTGAATGAAAGGAGCTGGCATCTCACTCTCTTTGAATCTTCTTTATCATGCTAAGAGGAGCAGGAAAAAGCAAAAAATTTCAGAATTGCTCCTTGCAATGCAGAGAAATTACTGTTTGTGCATTTACAATATTCCCTGATTTTTTCCATTGAAAAACACCATTGAAAAACATCATGTTATTCATATACCAGAAATGTTTGAAGCTACTGACTGAATGAAAAGAGCTGGCATCTCACTCTCTTTGAATCTTCTTTATCATGCTAAGAGGAGCAGGAAAAAGCAAAAAATTTCAGAATTGCACCTTGCAATGTGGAGAAATTACTGTTTGTGCATTTACAATATTCATTGATTTTTGCCATTGAAAAACGTCCAGAAATGTTTGAAGCTACTGACTGAATGAAAGGAGCTGGCATCTCACTCTCTTTGAATCTTCTTTATCATGCTAAGAGGAGCAGGAAAAAGCAAAAAATTTCAGAATTGCACCTTGCAATGTGGAGAAATTACTGTTTGTGCATTTACAATATTCATTGATTTTTGCCATTGAAAAACATCATGTTATTCATATACCAGAAATGTTTGAAGCTGCTGACTGAATGAAAAGAGCTGGCATCTCACTCTCTTTGAATCTTCTTTATCATGCTAAGAGGAGCAGGAAAAAGCAAAAAATTTCAGAATTGCACCTTGCAATGCGGAGAAATTACTCTTTGTGCATTTACAATATTCATTGATTTTTGCCATTGAAAAACATCATGTTATTCATATACCAGAAATGTTTGAAGCTACTGACTGAATGAAAAGAGCTGGCATCTCACTCTCTTTGAATCTTCTTTATCATGCTAAGAGGAGCAGGAAAAAGCAAAAAATTTCAGAATTGCACCTTGCAATGTGGAGAAATTACTGTTTGTGCATTTACAATATTCATTGATTTTTGCCATTGAAAAACGTCCAGAAATGTTTGAAGCTACTGACTGAATGAAAGGAGCTGGCATCTCACTCTCTTTGAATCTTCTTTATCATGCTAAGAGGAGCAGGAAAAAGCAAAAAATTTCAGAATTGCACCTTGCAATGCGGAGAAATTACTGTTTGTGCATTTACAATATTCATTGATTTTTGCCATTGAAAAACATCATGTTATTCATATACCAGAAATGTTTGAAGCTACTGACTGAATGAAAAGAGCTGGCATCTCAATCTCTTTGAATCTTCTTCATCATGCTAAGAGGAGCAGGAAAAAGCAAAAAATTTCAGAATTGCACCTTGCAATGTGGAGAAATTACTGTTTGTGCATTTACAATATTAATTGATTTTTGCCATTGAAAAACATCCAGAAATGTTTGAAGCTACTGACTGAATGAAAGGAGCTGGCATCTCACTCTCTTTGAATCTTCTTTATCATGCTAAGAGGAGCAGGAAAAAGCAAAAAATTTCAGAATTGCACCTTGCAATGCGGAGAAATTACTGTTTGTGCATTTACAATATTCATTGATTTTTGCCATTGAAAAACATCATGTTATTCATACACCAGAAATGTTTGAAGCTACTGACTGAATGAAAAGAGCTGGCATCTCACTCTCTTTGAATCTTCTTTATCATGCTAAGAGGAGCAGGAAAAAGCAAAAAATTTCAGAATTGCACCTTGCAATGTGGAGAAATTACTGTTTGTGCATTTACAATATTCATTGATTTTTGCCATTGAAAAACGTCCAGAAATGTTTGAAGCTACTGACTGAATGAAAGGAGCTGGCATCTAACTATCTTTGAAACTTCTTTATCATGCTAAGAGGAGAAGGAAAAAGCAAAAAATTTCAGAATTGCACCTTGCAATGCGGAGAAATTACTGTTTGTGCATTTACAATATTCATTGATTTTTGCCATTGAAAAACATCATGTTATTCATATACCAGAAATGTTTGAAGCTACTGACTGAATGAAAAGAGCTGGCATCTCACTCTCTTTGAATCTTCTTTATCATGCTAAGAGGAGCAGGAAAAAGCAAAAAATTTCAGAATTGCACCTTGCAATGTGGAGAAATTACTGTTTGTGCATTTACAATATTCATTGATTTTTGCCATTGAAAAACGTCCAGAAATGTTTGAAGCTACTGACTGAATGAAAGGAGCTGGCATCTCACTCTCTTTGAATCTTCTTTATCATGCTAAGAGGAGTAGGAAAAAGCAAAAAATTTCAGAATTGCACCTTGCAATGCGGAGAAATTACTGTTTGTGCATTTACAATATTCATTGATTTTTGCCATTGAAAAACATCATGTTATTCATATACCAGAAATGTTTGAAGCTACTGACTGAATGAAAAGAGCTGGCATCTCACTCTCTTTGAATCTTCTTTATCATGCTAAGAGGAGCAGGAAAAAGCAAAAAAATTCAGAATTGCACCTTGCAATGTGGAGAAATTACTGTTTGTGCATTTACAATATTCATTGATTTTTGCCATTGAAAAACATCCAGAAATGTTTGAAGCTACTGACTGAATGAAAGGAGCTGGCATCTCACTCTCTTTGAATCTTCTTTATCATGCTAAGAGGAGCAGGAAAAAGCAAAAAATTTCAGAATTGCACCTTGCAATGCGGAGAAATTACTGTTTGTGCATTTACAATATTCATTGATTTTTGCCATTGAAAAACATCATGTTATTCATATACCAGAAATGTTTGACGCTACTGACTGAATGAAAAGAGCTGGCATCTCACTCTCTTTGAATCTTCTTTATCATGCTAAGAGGAGCAGGAAAAAGCAAAAAATTTCAGAATTGCACCATGCAATGTGGAGAAATTACTGTTTGTGCATTTACAATATTCATTGCTTTTTGCCATTGAAAAACATCGAGAAATGTTTGAAGCTACTGACTGAATGAAAGGAGCTGGCATCTCACTCTCTTTGAATCTTCTTTATCATGCTAAGAGGAGGAGGAAAAAGCAAAAAATTTCAGAATTGCACCTTGCACTGCGGAGAAATTACTGTTTGTGCATTTACAATATTCATTGATTTTTGCCATTGAAAAACATCCAGAAATGTTTGAAGCTACTGACTGAATGAAAGGAGCTGGCATCTCACTCTCTTTGAATCTTCTTTATCATGCTAAGAGGAGGAGGAAAAAGCAAAAAATTTCAGAATTGCACCTTGCAATGCGGAGAAATTACTGTTTGTGCATTTACAATATTCATTGATTTTTGCCATTGAAAAACATCATGTTATTCATATACCAGAAATGTTTGAAGCTACTGACTGAATGAAAAGAGCTGGCATCTCACTCTCTTTGAATCTTCTTTATCATGCTAAGAGGAGCAGGAAAAAGCAAAAAATTTCAGAATTGCACCTTGCAATGTGGAGAAATTACTGTTTGTGCATTTACAATATTCATTGATTTTTGCCATTGAAAAACATCCAGAAATGTTTGAAGCTACTGACTGAATGAAAGGAGCTGGCATCTCACTCTCTTTGAATCTTCTTTATCATGCTAAGAGGAGGAGGAAAAAGCAAAAAATTTCAGAATTGCACCATGCAATGTGGAGAAATTACTGTTTGTGCATTTACAATATTCATTGCTTTTTGCCATTGAAAAACATCGAGAAATGTTTGAAGCTACTGACTGAATGAAAGGAGCTGGCATCTCACTCTCTTTGAATCTTCTTTATCATGCTAAGAGGAGGAGGAAAAAGCAAAAAATTTCAGAATTGCACCTTGCACTGCGGAGAAATTACTGTTTGTGCATTTACAATATTCATTGATTTTTGCCATTGAAAAACATCCAGAAATGTTTGAAGCTACTGACTGAATGAAAGGAGCTGGCATCTCACTCTCTTTGAATCTTCTTTATCATGCTAAGAGGAGGAGGAAAAAGCAAAAAATTTCAGAATTGCACCTTGCAATGCGGAGAAATTACTGTTTGTGCATTTACAATATTCATTGATTTTTGCCATTGAAAAACATCATGTTATTCATATACCAGAAATGTTTGAAGCTACTGACTGAATGAAAAGAGCTGGCATCTCACTCTCTTTGAATCTTCTTTATCATGCTAAGAGGAGCAGGAAAAAGCAAAAAATTTCAGAATTGCACCTTGCAATGTGGAGAAATTACTGTTTGTGCATTTACAATATTCATTGATTTTTGCCATTGAAAAACATCCAGAAATGTTTGAAGCTACTGACTGAATGAAAGGAGCTGGCATCTCACTCTCTTTGAATCTTCTTTATCATGCTAAGAGGAGGAGGAAAAAGCAAAAAATTTCAGAATTGCACCTTGCACTGCGGAGAAATTACTGTTTGTGCATTTACAATATTCATAGATTTTTGCCATTGAAAAACATCATGTTATTCATATACCAGAAATGTTTGAAGCTACTGACTGAATGAAAAGAGCTGGCATCTCACTCTCTTTGAATCTTCTTTATCATGCTAAGAGGAGCAGGAAAAAGCAAAAAAATTCAGAATTGCACCTTGCAATGTGGAGAAATTACTGTTTGTGCATTTACAATATTCATTGATTTTTGCCATTGAAAAACGTCCAGAAATGTTTGAAGCTACTGACTGAATGAAAGGAGCTGGCATCTAACTATCTTTGAAACTTCTTTATCATGCTAAGAGGAGAAGGAAAAAGCAAAAAATTTCAGAATTGCACCTTGCAATGCGGAGAAATTACTGTTTGTGCATTTACAATATTCATTGATTTTTGCCATTGAAAAACATCATGTTATTCATATACCAGAAATGTTTGAAGCTACTGACTGAATGAAAAGAGCTGGCATCTCACTCTCTTTGAATCTTCTTTATCATGCTAAGAGGAGCAGGAAAAAGCAAAAAATTTCAGAATTGCACCTTGCAATGTGGAGAAATTACTGTTTGTGCATTTACAATATTCATTGATTTTTGCCATTGAAAAACGTCCAGAAATGTTTGAAGCTACTGACTGAATGAAAGGAGCTGGCATCTCACTCTCTTTGAATCTTCTTTATCATGCTAAGAGGAGCAGGAAAAAGCAAAAAATTTCAGAATTGCACCTTGCAATGTGGAGAAATTACTGTTTGTGCATTTACAATATTCATTGATTTTTGCCATTGAAAAACATCATGTTATTCATATACCAGAAATGTTTGAAGCTACTGACTGAATGAAAAGAGCTGGCATCTCACTCTCTTTGAATCTTCTTTATCATGCTAAGAGGAGCAGGAAAAAGCAAAAAATTTCAGAATTGCACCTTGCAATGTGGAGAAATTACTGTTTGTGAATTTACAATATTCATTGATTTTTGCCATTGAAAAACGTCCAGAAATGTTTGAAGCTACTGACTGAATGAAAGGAGCTGGCATCTCACTCTCTTTGAATCTTCTTTATCATGCTAAGAGGAGCAGGAAAAAGCAAAAAATTTCAGAATTGCACCTTGCAATGCGGAGAAATTACTGTTTGTGCATTTACAATATTCATTGATTTTTGCCATTGAAAAACATCCAGAAATGTTTGAAGCTACTGACTGAATGAAAGGAGCTGGCATCTCACTCTCTTTGAATCTTCTTTATCATGCTAAGAGGAGGAGGAAAAAGCAAAAAATTTCAGAATTGCACCTTGCAATGTGGAGAAATTACTGTTTGTGAATTTACAATATTCATTGATTTTTGCCATTGAAAAACGTCCAGAAATGTTTGAAGCTACTGACTGAATGAAAGGAGCTGGCATCTCACTCTCTTTGAATCTTCTTTATCATGCTAAGAGGAGCAGGAAAAAGCAAAAAATTTCAGAATTGCACCTTGCAATGCGGAGAAATTACTGTTTGTGCATTTACAATATTCATTGATTTTTGCCATTGAAAAACATCCAGAAATGTTTGAAGCTACTGACTGAATGAAAGGAGCTGGCATCTCACTCTCTTTGAATCTTCTTTATCATGCTAAGAGGAGGAGGAAAAAGCAAAAAATTTCAGAATTGCACCTTGCAATGCGGAGAAATTACTGTTTGTGCATTTACAATATTCATTGATTTTTGCCATTGAAAAACATCATGTTATTCATATACCAGAAATGTTTGAAGCTACTGACTGAATGAAAAGAGCTGGCATCTCACTCTCTTTGAATCTTCTTTATCATGCTAAGAGGAGCAGGAAAAAGCAAAAAATTTCAGAATTGCACCTTGCAATGTGGAGAAATTACTGTTTGTGCATTTACAATATTCATTGATTTTTGCCATTGAAAAACGTCCAGAAATGTTTGAAGCTACTGACTGAATGAAAGGAGCTGGCATCTCACTCTCTTTGAATCTTCTTTATCATGCTAAGAGGAGGAGGAAAAAGCAAAAAATTTCAGAATTGCACCTTGCACTGCGGAGAAATTACTGTTTGTGCATTTACAATATTCATTGATTTTTGCCATTGAAAAACATCCAGAAATGTTTGAAGCTACTGACTGAATGAAAGGAGCTGGCATCTCACTCTCTTTGAATCTTCTTTATCATGCTAAGAGGAGGAGGAAAAAGCAAAAAATTTCAGAATTGCACCTTGCAATGCGGAGAAATTACTGTTTGTGCATTTACAATATTCATTGATTTTTGCCATTGAAAAACATCATGTTATTCATATACCAGAAATGTTTGAAGCTACTGACTGAATGAAAAGAGCTGGCATCTCACTCTCTTTGAATCTTCTTTATCATGCTAAGAGGAGCAGGAAAAAGCAAAAAATTTCAGAATTGCACCTTGCAATGTGGAGAAATTACTGTTTGTGCATTTACAATATTCATTGATTTTTGCCATTGAAAAACATCCAGAAATGTTTGAAGCTACTGACTGAATGAAAGGAGCTGGCATCTCACTCTCTTTGAATCTTCTTTATCATGCTAAGAGGAGGAGGAAAAAGCAAAAAATTTCAGAATTGCACCTTGCACTGCGGAGAAATTACTGTTTGTGCATTTACAATATTCATAGATTTTTGCCATTGAAAAACATCATGTTATTCATATACCAGAAATGTTTGAAGCTACTGACTGAATGAAAAGAGCTGGCATCTCACTCTCTTTGAATCTTCTTTATCATGCTAAGAGGAGCAGGAAAAAGCAAAAAAATTCAGAATTGCACCTTGCAATGTGGAGAAATTACTGTTTGTGCATTTACAATATTCATTGATTTTTGCCATTGAAAAACGTCCAGAAATGTTTGAAGCTACTGACTGAATGAAAGGAGCTGGCATCTAACTATCTTTGAAACTTCTTTATCATGCTAAGAGGAGAAGGAAAAAGCAAAAAATTTCAGAATTGCACCTTGCAATGCGGAGAAATTACTGTTTGTGCATTTACAATATTCATTGATTTTTGCCATTGAAAAACATCATGTTATTCATATACCAGAAATGTTTGAAGCTACTGACTGAATGAAAAGAGCTGGCATCTCACTCTCTTTGAATCTTCTTTATCATGCTAAGAGGAGCAGGAAAAAGCAAAAAATTTCAGAATTGCACCTTGCAATGTGGAGAAATTACTGTTTGTGCATTTACAATATTCATTGATTTTTGCCATTGAAAAACGTCCAGAAATGTTTGAAGCTACTGACTGAATGAAAGGAGCTGGCATCTCACTCTCTTTGAATCTTCTTTATCATGCTAAGAGGAGCAGGAAAAAGCAAAAAATTTCAGAATTGCACCTTGCAATGTGGAGAAATTACTGTTTGTGCATTTACAATATTCATTGATTTTTGCCATTGAAAAACATCATGTTATTCATATACCAGAAATGTTTGAAGCTACTGACTGAATGAAAAGAGCTGGCATCTCACTCTCTTTGAATCTTCTTTATCATGCTAAGAGGAGCAGGAAAAAGCAAAAAATTTCAGAATTGCACCTTGCAATGTGGAGAAATTACTGTTTGTGAATTTACAATATTCATTGATTTTTGCCATTGAAAAACGTCCAGAAATGTTTGAAGCTACTGACTGAATGAAAGGAGCTGGCATCTCACTCTCTTTGAATCTTCTTTATCATGCTAAGAGGAGCAGGAAAAAGCAAAAAATTTCAGAATTGCACCTTGCAATGCGGAGAAATTACTGTTTGTGCATTTACAATATTCATTGATTTTTGCCATTGAAAAACATCATGTTATTCATATACCAGAAATGTTTGAAGCTACTGACTGAATGAAAAGAGCTGGCATCTCACTCTCTTTGAATCTTCTTTATCATGCTAAGAGGAGCAGGAAAAAGCAAAAAATTTCAGAATTGCACCTTGCAATGTGGAGAAATTACTGTTTGTGCATTTACAATATTCATTGATTTTTGCCATTGAAAAACGTCCAGAAATGTTTGAAGCTACTGACTGAATGAAAGGAGCTGGCATCTCACTCTCTTTGAATCTTCTTTATCATGCTAAGAGGAGCAGGAAAAAGCAAAAAATTTCAGAATTGCACCTTGCAATGCGGAGAAATTACTGTTTGTGCATTTACAATATTCATTGATTTTCTCCATTGAAAAACATCATGTTATTCATATACCAGAAATGTTTGAAGCTACTGACTGAATGAAAGGAGCTGGCATCTCACTCTCTTTGAATCTTCTTTATCATGCTAAGAGGAGCAGGAAAAAGCAAAAAATTTCAGAATTGCACCTTGCAATGTGGAGAAATTACTGTTTGTGCATTTACAATATTCATTGATTTTTGCCATTGAAAAACATCCAGAAATGTTTGAAGCTACAGACTGAATGAAAGGAGCTGGCATCTCACTCTCTTTGAATCTTCTTTATCATGCTAAGAGGAGGAGGAAAAAGCAAAAAATTTCAGAATTGCACCTTGCAATGTGGAGAAATTACTGTTTGTGCATTTACAATATTCATTGATTTTTGCCATTGAAAAACATCCAGAAATGTTTGAAGCTACTGACTGAATGAAAGGAGCTGGCATCTCACTCTCTTTGAATCTTCTTTATCATGCTAAGAGGAGGAGGAAAAAGCAAAAAATTTCAGAATTGCACCTTGCAATGCGGAGAAATTACTGTTTGTGCATTTACAATATTCATTGATTTTTGCCATTGAAAAACATCATGTTATTCATATACCAGAAATGTTTGAAGCTACTGACTGAATGAAAAGAGCTAGCATCTCACTCTCTTTGAATCTTCTTTATCATGCTAAGAGGAGCAGGAAAAAGCAAAAAATTTCAGAATTGCACCTTGCAATGTGGAAAAATTACTGTTTGTGCATTTACAATATTCATTGATTTTTGCCATTGAAAAACATCCAGAAATGTTTGAAGCTACTGACTGAATGAAAGGAGCTGGCATCTCACTCTCTTTGAATCTTCTTTATAATGCTAAGAGGAGGAGGAAAAAGCAAAAAATTTCAGAATTGCACCTTGCACTGCGGAGAAATTACTGTTTGTGCATTTACAATATTCATAGATTTTTGCCATTGAAAAACATCATGTTATTCATATACCAGAAATGTTTGAAGCTACTGACTGAATGAAAAGAGCTGGCATCTCACTCTCTTTGAATCTTCTTTATCATGCTAAGAGGAGCAGGAAAAAGCAAAAAAATTCAGAATTGCACCTTGCAATGTGGAGAAATTACTGTTTGTGCTTTTACAATATTCATTGATTTTTGCCATTGAAAAACGTCCAGAAATGTTTGAAGCTACTGACTGAATGAAAGGAGCTGGCATCTCACTCTCTTTGAATCTTCTTTATCATGCTAAGAGGAGCAGGAAAAAGCAAAAAATTTCAGAATTGCACCTTGCAATGCGGAGAAATTACTGTTTGTGCATTTACAATATTCATTGATTTTTGCCATTGAAAAACATCATGTTATTCATATACCAGAAATGTTTGAAGCTACTGACTGAATGAAAGGAGCTGGCATCTCACTCTCTTTGAATCTTCTTTATCATGCTAAGAGGAGGAGGAAAAAGCAAAAAATTTCAGAATTGCACCTTGCACTGCGGAGAAATTACTGTTTGTGCATTTACAATATTCATAGATTTTTGCCATTGAAAAACATCATGTTATTCATATACCAGAAATGTTTGAAGCTACTGACTGAATGAAAAGAGCTGGCATCTCACTCTCTTTGAATCTTCTTTATCATGCTAAGAGGAGCAGGAAAAAGCAAAAAAATTCAGAATTGCACCTTGCAATGTGGAGAAATTACTGTTTGTGCATTTACAATATTCATTGATTTTTGCCATTGAAAAACGTCCAGAAATGTTTGAAGCTACTGACTGAATGAAAGGAGCTGGCATCTAACTATCTTTGAAACTTCTTTATCATGCTAAGAGGAGAAGGAAAAAGCAAAAAATTTCAGAATTGCACCTTGCAATGCGGAGAAATTACTGTTTGTGCATTTACAATATTCATTGATTTTTGCCATTGAAAAACATCATGTTATTCATATACCAGAAATGTTTGAAGCTACTGACTGAATGAAAAGAGCTGGCATCTCACTCTCTTTGAATCTTCTTTATCATGCTAAGAGGAGCAGGAAAAAGCAAAAAATTTCAGAATTGCACCTTGCAATGTGGAGAAATTACGGTTTGTGCATTTACAATATTCATTGATTTTTGCCATTGAAAAACGTCCAGAAATGTTTGAAGCTACTGACTGAATGAAAGGAGCTGGCATCTCACTCTCTTTGAATCTTCTTTATCATGCTAAGAGGAGCAGGAAAAAGCAAAAAATTTCAGAATTGCACCTTGCAATGCGGAGAAATTACTGTTCGTGCATTTACAATATTCATTGATTTTTGCCATTGAAAAACATCATGTTATTCATATACCAGAAATGTTTGAAGCTACTGACTGAATGAAAAGAGCTGGCATCTCACTCTCTTTGAATCTTCTTTATCATGCTAAGAGGAGCAGGAAAAAGCAAAAAATTTCAGAATTGCACCTTGAAATGTGGAGAAATTACTGTTTGTGCATTTACAATATTCATTGATTTTTGCCATTGAAAAACATCCAGAAATGTTTGAAGCTACTGACTGAATGAAAGGAGCTGGCATCTCACTCTCTTTGAATCTTCTTTATCATGCTAAGAGGAGCAGGAAAAAGCAAAAAATTTCAGAATTGCACCTTGCAATGCGGAGAAATTACTGTTTGTGCATTTACAATATTCATTGATTTTTGCCATTGAAAAACATCATGTTATTCATATACCAGAAATGTTTGAAGCTACTGACTGAATGAAAAGAGCTGGCATCTCACTCTCTTTGAATATTCTTTATCATGCTAAGAGGAGCAGGAAAAAGCAAAAAATTTCAGAATTGCACCTTGCAATGTGGAAAAATTACTGTTTGTGCATTTACAATATTCATTGATTTTTGCCATTGAAAAACGTCCAGAAATGTTTGAAGCTACTGACTGAATGAAAGGAGCTGGCATCTCACTCTCTTTGAATCTTCTTTATCATGCTAAGAGGAGCAGGAAAAAGCAAAAAATTTCAGAATTGCACCTTGCAATACGGAGAAATTACTGTTTGTGCATTTACAATATTCATTGATTTTTGCCATTGAAAAACATCATGTTATTCATATACCAGAAATGTTTGAAGCTACTGACTGAATGAAAGGAGCTGGCATCTCACTCTCTTTGAATCTTCTTTATCATGCTAAGAGGAGCAGGAAAAAGCAAAAAATTTCAGAATTGCACCTTGCAATGTGGAGAAATTACTGTTTGTGCATTTACAATATTCATTGATTTTTGCCATTGAAAAACGTCCAGAAATGTTTGAAGCTACTGACTGAATGAAAGGAGCTGGCATCTCACTCTCTTTGAATCTTCTTTATCATGCTAAGAGGAGCAGGAAAAAGCAAAAAATTTCAGAATTGCACCTTGCAATGTGGAGAAATTACTGTTTGTGCATTTACAATATTCATTGATTTTTGCCATTGAAAAACATCATGTTATTCATATACCAGAAATGTTTGAAGCTACTGACTGAATGAAAAGAGCTGGCATCTCACTCTCTTTGAATCTTCTTTATCATGCTAAGAGGAGCAGGAAAAAGCAAAAAATTTCAGAATTGCACCTTGCAATGTGGAAAAACTACTGTTTGTGCATTTACAATATTCATTGATTTTTGCCATTGAAAAACGTCCAGAAATGTTTGAAGCTACTGACTGAATGAAAGGAGCTGGCATCTCACTCTCTTTGAATCTTCTTTATCATGCTAAGAGGAGCAGGAAAAAGCAAAAAATTTCAGAATTGCACCTTGCAATACGGAGAAATTACTGTTTGTGCATTTACAATATTCATTGATTTTTGCCATTGAAAAACATCATGTTATTCATATACCAGAAATGTTTGAAGCTACTGACTGAATGAAAGGAGCTGGCATCTCACTCTCTTTGAATCTTCTTTATCATGCTAAGAGGAGCAGGAAAAAGCAAAAAATTTCAGAATTGCACCTTGCAATGTGGAGAAATTACTGTTTGTGCATTTACAATATTCATTGATTTTTGCCATTGAAAAACGTCCAGAAATGTTTGAAGCTACTGACTGAATGAAAGGAGCTGGCATCTCACTCTCTTTGAATCTTCTTTATCTTGCTAAGAGGAGCAGGAAAAAGCAAAAAATTTCAGAATTGCACCTTGCAATGTGGAGAAATTACTGTTTGTGCATTTACAATATTCATTGATTTTTGCCATTGAAAAACATCATGTTATTCATATACCAGAAATGTTTGAAGCTACTGACTGAATGAAAAGAGCTGGCATCTCACTCTCTTTGAATCTTCTTTATCATGCTAAGAGGAGCAGGAAAAAGCAAAAAATTTCAGAATTGCACCTTGCAATGTGGAGAAATTACTGTTTGTGAATTTACAATATTCATTGATTTTTGCCATTGAAAAACGTCCAGAAATGTTTGAAGCTACTGACTGAATGAAAGGAGCTGGCATCTCACTCTCTTTGAATCTTCTTTATCATGCTAAGAGGAGCAGGAAAAAGCAAAAAATTTCAGAATTGCACCTTGCAATGCGGAGAAATTACTGTTTGTGCATTTACAATATTCATTGATTTTTGCCATTGAAAAACATCATGTTATTCATATACCAGAAATGTTTGAAGCTACTGACTGAATGAAAAGAGCTGGCATCTCACTCTCTTTGAATCTTCTTTATCATGCTAAGAGGAGCAGGAAAAAGCAAAAAATTTCAGAATTGCACCTTGCAATGTGGAGAAATTACTGTTTGTGCATTTACAATATTCATTGATTTTTGCCATTGAAAAACGTCCAGAAATGTTTGAAGCTACTGACTGAATGAAAGGAGCTGGCATCTCACTCTCTTTGAATCTTCTTTATCATGCTAAGAGGAGGAGGAAAAAGCAAAAAATTTCAGAATTGCACCTTGCAATGCGGAGAAATTACTGTTTGTGCATTTACAATATTCATTGATTTTTGCCATTGAAAAACATCATGTTATTCATATACCAGAAATGTTTGAAGCTACTGACTGAATGAAAAGAGCTAGCATCTCACTCTCTTTGAATCTTCTTTATCATGCTAAGAGGAGCAGGAAAAAGCAAAAAATTTCAGAATTGCACCTTGCAATGTGGAAAAATTACTGTTTGTGCATTTACAATATTCATTGATTTTTGCCATTGAAAAACATCCAGAAATGTTTGAAGCTACTGACTGAATGAAAGGAGCTGGCATCTCACTCTCTTTGAATCTTCTTTATAATGCTAAGAGGAGGAGGAAAAAGCAAAAAATTTCAGAATTGCACCTTGCACTGCGGAGAAATTACTGTTTGTGCATTTACAATATTCATAGATTTTTGCCATTGAAAAACATCATGTTATTCATATACCAGAAATGTTTGAAGCTACTGACTGAATGAAAGGAGCTGGCATCTCACTCTCTTTGAATCTTCTTTATCATGCTAAGAGGAGCAGGAAAAAGCAAAAAATTTCAGAATTGCACCTTGCAATGTGGAGAAATTACTGTTTGTGCATTTACAATATTCATTGATTTTTGCCATTGAAAAACATCCAGAAATGTTTGAAGCTACTGACTGAATGAAAGGAGCTGGCATCTCACTCTCTTTGAATCTTCTTTATCATGCTAAGAGGAGGAGGAAAAAGCAAAAAATTTCAGAATTGCACCTTGCAATGCGGAGAAATTACTGTTTGTGCATTTACAATATTCATTGATTTTTGCCATTGAAAAACATCATGTTATTCATATACCAGAAATGTTTGAAGCTACTGACTGAATGAAAAGAGCTAGCATCTCACTCTCTTTGAATCTTCTTTATCATGCTAAGAGGAGCAGGAAAAAGCAAAAAATTTCAGAATTGCACCTTGCAATGTGGAAAAATTACTGTTTGTGCATTTACAATATTCATTGATTTTTGCCATTGAAAAACATCCAGAAATGTTTGAAGCTACTGACTGAATGAAAGGAGCTGGCATCTCACTCTCTTTGAATCTTCTTTATAATGCTAAGAGGAGGAGGAAAAAGCAAAAATTTTCAGAATTGCACCTTGCACTGCGGAGAAATTACTGTTTGTGCATTTACAATATTCATAGATTTTTGCCATTGAAAAACATCATGTTATTCATATACCAGAAATGTTTGAAGCTACTGACTGAATGAAAAGAGCTGGCATCTCACTCTCTTTGAATCTTCTTTATCATGCTAAGAGGAGCAGGAAAAAGCAAAAAAATTCAGAATTGCACCTTGCAATGTGGAGAAATTACTGTTTGTGCTTTTACAATATTCATTGATTTTTGCCATTGAAAAACGTCCAGAAATGTTTGAAGCTACTGACTGAATGAAAGGAGCTGGCATCTCACTCTCTTTGAATCTTCTTTATCATGCTAAGAGGAGCAGGAAAAAGCAAAAAATTTCAGAATTGCACCTTGCAATGCGGAGAAATTACTGTTTGTGCATTTACAATATTCATTGATTTTTGCCATTGAAAAGCATCATGTTATTCATATACCAGAAATGTTTGAAGCTACTGACTGAATGAAAGGAGCTGGCATCTCACTCTCTTTGAATCTTCTTTATCATGCTAAGAGGAGGAGGAAAAAGCAAAAAATTTCAGAATTGCACCTTGCACTGCGGAGAAATTACTGTTTGTGCATTTACAATATTCATAGATTTTTGCCATTGAAAAACATCATGTTATTCATATACCAGAAATGTTTGAAGCTACTGACTGAATGAAAAGAGCTGGCATCTCACTCTCTTTGAATCTTCTTTATCATGCTAAGAGGAGCAGGAAAAAGCAAAAAAATTCAGAATTGCACCTTTCAATGTGGAGAAATTACTGTTTGTGCATTTACAATATTCATTGATTTTTGCCATTGAAAAACGTCCAGAAATGTTTGAAGCTACTGACTGAATGAAAGGAGCTGGCATCTAACTATCTTTGAAACTTCTTTATCATGCTAAGAGGAGAAGGAAAAAGCAAAAAATTTCAGAATTGCACCTTGCAATGCGGAGAAATTACTGTTTGTGCATTTACAATATTCATTGATTTTTGCCATTGAAAAACATCATGTTATTCATATACCAGAAATGTTTGAAGCTACTGACTGAATGAAAAGAGCTGGCATCTCACTCTCTTTGAATCTTCTTTATCATGCTAAGAGGAGCAGGAAAAAGCAAAAAATTTCAGAATTGCACCTTGCAATGTGGAGAAATTACGGTTTGTGCATTTACAATATTCATTGATTTTTGCCATTGAAAAACGTCCAGAAATGTTTGAAGCTACTGACTGAATGAAAGGAGCTGGCATCTCACTCTCTTTGAATCTTCTTTATCATGCTAAGAGGAGCAGGAAAAAGCAAAAAATTTCAGAATTGCACCTTGCAATGCGGAGAAATTACTGTTCGTGCATTTACAATATTCATTGATTTTTGCCATTGAAAAACATCATGTTATTCATATACCAGAAATGTTTGAAGCTACTGACTGAATGAAAAGAGCTGGCATCTCACTCTCTTTGAATCTTCTTTATCATGCTAAGAGGAGCAGGAAAAAGCAAAAAATTTCAGAATTGCACCTTGCAATGTGGAGAAATTAATGTTTGTGCATTTACAATATTCATTGATTTTTGCCATTGAAAAACATCCAGAAATGTTTGAAGCTACTGACTGAATGAAAGGAGCTGGCATCTCACTCTCTTTGAATCTTCTTTATCATGCTAAGAGGAGCAGGAAAAAGCAAAAAATTTCAAAATTGCACCTTGCAATGCGGAGAAATTACTGTTTGTGCATTTACAATATTCATTGATTTTTGCCATTGAAAAACATCATGTTATTCATATACCAGAAATGTTTGAAGCTACTGACTGAATGAAAAGAGCTGGCATCTCACTCTCTTTGAATCTTCTTTATCATGCTAAGAGGAGCAGGAAAAAGCAAAAAATTTCAGAATTGCACCTTGCAATGTGGAAAAATTACTGTTTGTGCATTTACAATATTCATTGATTTTTGCCATTGAAAAACGTCCAGAAATGTTTGAAGCTACTGACTGAATGAAAGGAGCTGGCATCTCACTCTCTTTGAATCTTCTTTATCATGCTAAGAGGAGCAGGAAAAAGCAAAAAATTTCAGAATTGCACCTTGCAATACGGAGAAATTACTGTTTGTGCATTTACAATATTCATTGATTTTTGCCATTGAAAAACATCATGTTATTCATATACCAGAAATGTTTGAAGCTACTGACTGAATGAAAGGAGCTGGCATCTCACTCTCTTTGAATCTTCTTTATCATGCTAAGAGGAGCAGGAAAAAGCAAAAAATTTCAGAATTGCACCTTGCAATGTGGAGAAATTACTGTTTGTGCATTTACAATATTCATTGATTTTTGCCATTGAAAAACATCCAGAAATGTTTGAAGCTACTGACTGAATGAAAGGAGCTGGCATCTCACTCTCTTGAATCTTCTTTATCATGCTAAGAGGAGGAGGAAAAAGCAAAAAATTTCAGAATTGCACCTTGCACTGCGGAGAAATTACTGTTTGTGCATTTACAATATTCATAGATTTTTGCCATTGAAAAACATCATGTTATTCATATACCAGAAATGTTTGAAGATACTGACTGAATGAAAAGAGCTGGCATCTCACTCTCTTTGAATCTTCTTTATCATGCTAAGAGGAGCAGGAAAAAGCAAAAAATTTCAGAATTGCACCTTGCAATACGGAGAAATTACTGTTTGTGCATTTACAATATTCATTGATTTTTGCCATTGAAAAACATCATGTTATTCATATACCAGAAATGTTTGAAGCTACTGACTGAATGAAAGGAGCTGGCATCTCACTCTCTTTGAATCTTCTTTATCATGCTAAGAGGAGCAGGAAAAAGCAAAAAATTTCAGAATTGCACCTTGCAATGTGGAGAAATTACTGTTTGTGCATTTACAATATTCATTGATTTTTGCCATTGAAAAACATCCAGAAATGTTTGAAGCTACTGACTGAATGAAAGGAGCTGGCATCTCACTCTCTTGAATCTTCTTTATCATGCTAAGAGGAGGAGGAAAAAGCAAAAAATTTCAGAATTGCACCTTGCACTGCGGAGAAATTACTGTTTGTGCATTTACAATATTCATAGATTTTTGCCATTGAAAAACATCATGTTATTCATATACCAGAAATGTTTGAAGATACTGACTGAATGAAAAGAGCTGGCATCTCACTCTCTTTGAATCTTCTTTATCATGCTAAGAGGAGCAGGAAAAAGCAAAAAAATTCAGAATTGCACCTTGCAATGTGGAGAAATTACTGTTTGTGCATTTACAATATTCATTGATTTTTGCCATTGAAAAACGTCCAGAAATGTTTGAAGCTACTGACTGAATGAAAGGAGCTGGCATCTAACTATCTTTGAAACTTCTTTATCATGCTAAGAGGAGAAGGAAAAAGCAAAAAATTTCAGAATTGCACCTTGCAATGCGGAGAAATTACTGTTTGTGCATTTACAATATTCATTGATTTTTGCCATTGAAAAACATCATGTTATTCATATGCCAGAAATGTTTGAAGCTACTGACTGAATGAAAAGAGCTGGAATCTCACTCTCTTTGAATCTTCTTTATCATGCTAAGAGGAGCAGGAAAAAGCAAAAAATTTCAGAATTGCACCTTGCAATGTGGAGAAATTACTGTTTGTGCATTTACAATATTCATTGATTTTTGCCATTGAAAAACATCCAGAAATGTTTGAAGCTACTGACTGAATGAAAGGAGCTGGCATCTCACTCTCTTTGAATCTTCTTTATCATGCTAAGAGGAGCAGGAAAAAGCAAAAAATTTCAGAATTGCACCTTGCAATGCGGAGAAATTACTGTTTGTGCATTTACAATATTCATTGATTTTTGCCATTGAAAAACATCATGTTATTCATATACCAGAAATGTTTGAAGCTACTGACTGAATGAAAAGAGCTGGCATCTCACTCTCTTTGAATCTTCTTTATCATGCTAAGAGGAGCAGGAAAAAGCAAAAAATTTCAGAATTGCACCTTGCAATGTGGAAAAATTACTGTTTGTGCATTTACAATATTCATTGATTTTTGCCTTTGAAAAACGTCCAGAAATGTTTGAAGCTACTGACTGAATGAAAGGAGCTGGCATCTCACTCTCTTTGAATCTTCTTTATCATGCTAAGAGGAGCAGGAAAAAGCAAAAAATTTCAGAATTGCACCTTGCAATACGGAGAAATTACTGTTTGTGCATTTACAATATTCATTGATTTTTGCCATTGAAAAACATCATGTTATTCATATATCAGAAATGTTTGAAGCTACTGACTGAATGAAAGGAGCTGGCATCTCACTCTCTTTGAATCTTCTTTATCATGCTAAGAGGAGCAGGAAAAAGCAAAAAATTTCAGAATTGCACCTTGCAATGTGGAGAAATTACTGTTTGTGCATTTACAATATTCATTGATTTTTGCCATTGAAAAACATCCAGAAATGTTTGAAGCTACTGACTGAATGAAAGGAGCTGGCATCTCACTCTATTGAATCTTCTTTATCATGCTAAGAGGAGGAGGAAAAAGCAAAAAATTTCAGAATTGCACCTTGCACTGCGGAGAAATTACTGTTTGTGCATTTACAATATTCATAGATTTTTGCCATTGAAAAACATCATGTTATTCATATACCAGAAATGTTTGAAGATACTGACTGAATGAAAAGAGCTGGCATCTCACTCTCTTTGAATCTTCTTTATCATGCTAAGAGGAGCAGGAAAAAGCAAAAAAATTCAGAATTGCACCTTGCAATGTGGAGAAATTACTGTTTGTGCATTTACAATATTCATTGATTTTTGCCATTGAAAAACGTCCAGAAATGTTTGAAGCTACTGACTGAATGAAAGGAGCTGGCATCTAACTATCTTTGAAACTTCTTTATCATGCTAAGAGGAGAAGGAAAAAGCAAAAAATTTCAGAATTGCACCTTGCAATGCGGAGAAATTACTGTTTGTGCATTTACAATATTCATTGATTTTTGCCATTGAAAAACATCATGTTATTCATATGCCAGAAATGTTTGAAGCTACTGACTGAATGAAAAGAGCTGGAATCTCACTCTCTTTGAATCTTCTTTATCATGCTAAGAGGAGCAGGAAAAAGCAAAAAATTTCAGAATTGCACCTTGCAATGTGGAGAAATTACTGTTTGTGCATTTACAATATTCATTGATTTTTGCCATTGAAAAACTTCCAGAAATGTTTGAAGCTACTGACTGAATGAAAGGAGCTGGAATCTCACTCTCTTTGAATCTTCTTTATCATGCTAAGAGGAGCAGGAAAAAGCAAAAAATTTCAGAATTGCACCTTGCAATGCGGAGAAATTACTGTTTGTGCATTTACAATATTCATTGATTTTTGCCATTGAAAAACATCATGTTATTCATATACCAGAAAAGTTTGAAGCTACTGACTGAATGAAAAGAGCTGGCATCTCACTCTCTTTGAATCTTCTTTATCATGCTAAGAGGAGCAGGAAAAAGCAAAAAATTTCAGAATTGCACCTTGCAATGTGGAGAAATTACTGTTTGTGCATTTACAATATTCATTGATTTTTGCCATTGAAAAACATCCAGAAATGTTTGAAGCTACTGACTGAATGAAAGGAGCTGGCATCTCACTCTCTTTGAATCTTCTTTATCATGCTAAGAGGAGGAGGAAAAAGAAAAAAATTTCAGAATTGCACCTTGCAATGCGGAGAAATTACTGTTTGTGCATTTACAATATTCATTGATTTTTGCCATTGAAAAACATCATGTTATTCATATACCAGAAATGTTTGAAGCTACTGACTGAATGAAAAGAGCTGGCATCTCACTCTCTTTGAATCTTCTTTATCATGCTAAGAGGAGCAGGAAAAAGCAAAAAATTTCAGAATTGCACCTTGCAATGTGGAGAAATTACTGTTTGTGCATTTACAATATTCATTGATTTTTGCCATTGAAAAACATCCAGAAATGTTTGAAGCTACTGACTGAATGAAAGGAGCTGGCATCTCACTCTCTTTGAATCTTCTTTATCATGCTAAGAGGAGGAGGAAAAAGCAAAAAATTTCAGAATTGCACCTTGCAATGTGGAGAAATTACTGTTTGTGCATTTACAATATTCATTGATTTTTGCCATTGAAAAACTTCCAGAAATGTTTGAAGCTACTGACTGAATGAAAGGAGCTGGAATCTCACTCTCTTTGAATCTTCTTTATCATGCTAAGAGGAGCAGGAAAAAGCAAAAAATTTCAGAATTGCACCTTGCAATGCGGAGAAATTACTGTTTGTGCATTTACAATATTCATTGATTTTTGCCATTGAAAAACATCATGTTATTCATATACCAGAAAAGTTTGAAGCTACTGACTGAATGAAAAGAGCTGGCATCTCACTCTCTTTGAATCTTCTTTATCATGCTAAGAGGAGCAGGAAAAAGCAAAAAATTTCAGAATTGCACCTTGCAATGTGGAGAAATTACTGTTTGTGCATTTACAATATTCATTGATTTTTGCCATTGAAAAACATCCAGAAATGTTTGAAGCTACTGACTGAATGAAAGGAGCTGGCATCTCACTCTCTTTGAATCTTCTTTATCATGCTAAGAGGAGGAGGAAAAAGAAAAAAATTTCAGAATTGCACCTTGCAATGCGGAGAAATTACTGTTTGTGCATTTACAATATTCATTGATTTTTGCCATTGAAAAACATCATGTTATTCATATACCAGAAATGTTTGAAGCTACTGACTGAATGAAAAGAGCTGGCATCTCACTCTCTTTGAATCTTCTTTATCATGCTAAGAGGAGCAGGAAAAAGCAAAAAATTTCAGAATTGCACCTTGCAATGTGGAGAAATTACTGTTTGTGCATTTACAATATTCATTGATTTTTGCCATTGAAAAACATCCAGAAATGTTTGAAGCTACTGACTGAATGAAAGGAGCTGGCATCTCACTCTCTTTGAATCTTCTTTATCATGCTAAGAGGAGGAGGAAAAAGCAAAAAATTTCAGAATTGCACCTTGCACTGCGGAGAAATTACTGTTTGTGCATTTACAATATTCATAGATTTTTGCCATTGAAAAACATCATGTTATTCATATACCAGAAATGTTTGAAGCTACTGACTGAATGAAAAGAGCTGGCATCTCACTCTCTTTGAATCTTCTTTATCATGCTAAGAGGAGCAGGAAAAAGCAAAAAAATTCAGAATTGCACCTTGCAATGTGGAGAAATTACTGTTTGTGCATTTACAATATTCATTGATTTTTGCCATTGAAAAACGTCCAGAAATGTTTGAAGCTACTGACTGAATGAAAGGAGCTGGCATCTCACTCTCTTTGAATCTTCTTTATCATGCTAAGAGGAGCAGGAAAAAGCAAAAAATTTCAGAATTGCACCTTGCAATGCGGAGAAATTACTGTTTGTGCATTTATCATATTCATTGATTTTTGCCATTGAAAACATCATGTTATTCATATACCAGAAATGTTTGAAGCTTCTGACTGAATGAAAGGAGCTGGCATCTCACTCTCTTTGAATCTTCTTTATCATGCTAAGAGGAGCAGGAAAAAGCAAAAAATTTCAGAATTGCATCTTGCAATGTGGAGAAATTACTGTTTGTGCATTTACAATATTCATTGATTTTTGCCATTGAAAAACATCCAGAAATGTTTGAAGCTACTGACTGAATGAAAGGAGCTGGCATCTCACTCTCTTTGAATCTTCTTTATCATGCTAAGAGGAGGAGGAAAAAGCAAAAAATTTCAGAATTGCACCTTGCAATGCGGAGAAATTACTGTTTGTGCATTTACAATATTCATAGATTTTTGCCATTGAAAAACATCATGTTATTCATATACCAGAAATGTTTGAAGCTACTGACTGAATGAAAAGAGCTGGCATCTCACTCTCTTTGAATCTTCTTTATCATGCTAAGAGGAGCAGGAAAAAGCAAAAAAATTCAGAATTGCACCTTGCAATGTGGAGAAATTACTGTTTGTGCATTTACAATATTCATTGATTTTTGCCATCGAAAAACGTCCAGAAATGTTTGAAGCTACTGACTGAATGAAAGGAGCTGGCATCTAACTATCTTTGAAACTTCTTTATCATGCTAAGAGGAGAAGGAAAAAGCAAAAAATTTCAGAATTGCACCTTGCAATGCGGAGAAATTACTGTTTGTGCATTTACAATATTCATTGATTTTTGCCATTGAAAAACATCATGTTATTCATATACCAGAAATGTTTGAAGCTACTGACTGAATGAAAAGAGCTGGCATCTCACTCTCTTTGAATCTTCTTTATCATGCTAAGAGGAGCAGGAAAAAGCAAAAAATTTCAGAATTGCACCTTGCAATGTGGAGAAATTACTGTTTGTGCATTTACAATATTCATTGATTTTTGCCATTGAAAAACGTCCAGAAATGTTTGAAGCTACTGACTGAATGAAAGGAGCTGGCATCTCACTCTCTTTGAATCTTCTTTATCATGCTAAGAGGAGCAGGAAAAAGCAAAAAAATTCAGAATTGCACCTTGCAATGCGGAGAAATTACTGTTTGTGCATTTACAATATTCATTGATTTTTGCCATTGAAAAACATCATGTTATTCATATACCAGAAATGTTTGAAGCTACTGACTGAATGAAAAGAGCTGGCATCTCACTCTCTTTGAATCTTCTTTATCATGCTAAGAGGAGCAGGAAAAAGCAAAAAATTTCAGAATTGCACCTTGCAATGTGGAGAAATTACTGTTTGTGCATTTACAATATTCATTGATTTTTGCCATTGAAAAACATCCAGAAATGTTTGAAGCTACTGACTGAATGAAAGGAGCTGGCATCTCACTCTCTTTGAATCTTCTCTATCATGCTAAGAGGAGGAGGAAAAAGCAAAAAATTTCAGAATTGCTCCTTGCAATGCGGAGAAATTACTGTTTGTGCATTTACAATATTCATTGATTTTTGCCATTGAAAAACATCATGTTATTCATATACCAGAAATGTTTGAAGCTACTGACTGAATGAAAAGAGCTGGCATCTCACTCTCTTTGAATCTTCTTTATCATGCTAAGAGGAGCAGGAAAAAGCAAAAAAATTCAGAATTGCACCTTGCAATGTGGAGAAATTACTGTTTGTGCATTTACAATATTCATTGATTTTTGCCATTGAAAAACGTCCAGAAATGTTTGAAGCTACTGACTGAATGAAAGGAGCTGGCATCTAACTATCTTTGAAACTTCTTTATCATGCTAAGAGGAGAAGGAAAAAGCAAAAAATTTCAGAATTGCACCTTGCAATGCGGAGTAATTACTGTTTGTGCATTTACAATATTCATTGATTTTTGCCATTGAAAAACATCATGTTATTCATATACCAGAAATGTTTAAAGCTACTGACTGAATGAAAAGAGCTGGCATCTCACTCTCTTTGAATCTTCTTTATCATGCTAAGAGGAGCAGGAAAAAGCAAAAAATTTCAGAATTGCACCTTGCAATGTGGAGAAATTACTGTTTGTGCATTTACAATATTCATTGATTTTTGCCATTGAAAAACGTCCAGAAATGTTTGAAGCTACTGACTGAATGAAAGGAGCTGGCATCTCACTCTCTTTGAATCTTCTTTATCATGCTAAGAGGAGCAGGAAAAAGCAAAAAATTTCAGAATTGCACCTTGCAATGCGGAGAAATTACTGTTTGTGCATTTACAATATTCATTGATTTTTGCCATTGAAAAACATCATGTTATTCATATACCAGAAATGTTTGAAGCTACTGACTGAATGAAAAGAGCTGGCATCTCACTCTCTTTGAATCTTCTTTATCATGCTAAGAGGAGCAGGAAAAAGCAAAAAATTTCAGAATTGCACCTTGCAATGTGGAGAAATTACTGTTTGTGCATTTACAATATTCATTGATTTTTGCCATTGAAAAACATCCAGAAATGTTTGAAGCTACTGACTGAATGAAAGGAGCTGGCATCTCACTCTCTTTGAATCTTCTTTATCATGCTAAGAGGAGGAGGAAAAAGCAAAAAATTTCAGAATTGCTCCTTGCAATGCGGAGAAATTACTGTTTGTGCATTTACAATATTCATTGATTTTTGCCATTGAAAAACATCATGTTATTCATATACCAGAAATGTTTGAAGCTACTGACTGAATGAAAAGAGCTGGCATCTCACTCTCTTTGAATCTTCTTTATCATGCTAAGAGGAGCAGGAAAAAGCAAAAAAATTCAGAATTGCACCTTGCAATGTGGAGAAATTACTGTTTGTGCATTTACAATATTCATTGATTTTTGCCATTGAAAAACGTCCAGAAATGTTTGAAGCTACTGACTGAATGAAAGGAGCTGGCATCTAACTATCTTTGAAACTTCTTTATCATGCTAAGAGGAGAAGGAAAAAGCAAAAAATTTCAGAATTGCACCTTGCAATGCGGAGAAATTACTGTTTGTGCATTTACAATATTCATTGATTTTTGCCATTGAAAAACATCATGTTATTCATATACCAGAAATGTTTGAAGCTACTGACTGAATGAAAAGAGCTGGCATCTCACTCTCTTTGAATCTTCTTTATCATTCTAAGAGGAGCAGGTAAAAGCAAAAAATTTCAGAATTGCACCTTGCAATGTGGAGAAATTACTGTTTGTGCATTTACAATATTCATTGATTTTTGCCATTGAAAAACGTCCAGAAATGTTTGAAGCTACTGACTGAATGAAAGGAGCTGGCTACTCACTCTCTTTGAATCTTCTTTATCATGCTAAGAGGAGCAGGAAAAAGCAAAAAATTTCAAAATTGCACCTTGCAATGCGGAGAAATTACTGTTTGTGCATTTACAATATTCATTGATTTTTGCCATTGAAAAACATCATGTTATTCATATACCAGAAATGTTTGAAGCTACTGACTGAATGAAAAGAGCTGGCATCTCACTCTCTTTGAATCTTCTTTATCATGCTAAGAGGAGCAGGAAAAAGCAAAAAAATTCAGAATTGCACCTTGCAATGTGGAGAAATTACTGTTTGTGCATTTACAATATTCATTGATTTTTGCCATTGAAAAACGTCCAGAAATGTTTGAAGCTACTGACTGAATGAAAGGAGCTGGCATCTCACTCTCTTTGAATCTTCTTTATCATGCTAAGAGGAGCAGGAAAAAGCAAAAAATTTCAGAATTGCACCTTGCAATGCGGAGAAATTACTGTTTGTGCATTTACAATATTCATTGATTTTTGCCATTGAAAAACATCATGTTATTCATATACCAGAAATGTTTGAAGCTACTGACTGAATGAAAAGAGCTGGCATCTCACTCTCTTTGAATCTTCTTTATCATGCTAAGAGGAGCAGGAAAAAGCTAAAAATTTCAGAATTGCACCTTGCAATGTGGAGAAATTACTCTTTGTGCTTTTACAATATTCATTGATTTTTGCCATTGAAAAACGTCCAGAAATGTTTGAAGCTACTGCCTGAATGAAAGGAGCTGGCATCTCACTCTCTTTGAATCTTCTTTATCATGCTAAGAGGAGCAGGAAAAAGCAAAAAATTTCAGAATTGCACCTTGCAATGTGGAGAAATTACTGTTTGTGCATTTACAATATTCATTGATTTTTGCCATTGAAAAACGTCCAGAAATGTTTGAAGCTACTGACTGAATGAAAGGAGCTGGCATCTCACTCTCTTTGAATCTTCTTTATCATGCTAAGAGGAGCAGGAAAAAGCAAAAAATTTCAGAATTGCACCTTGCAATGCGGAGAAATTACTGTTTGTGCATTTACAATATTCATTGATTTTTGCCATTGAAAAACATCATGTTATTCATATACCAGAAATGTTTGAAGCTACTGACTGAATGAAAAGAGCTGGCATCTCACTCTCTTTGAATCTTCTTTATCATGCTAAGAGGAGCAGGAAAAAGCAAAAAATTTCAGAATTGCACCTTGCAATGTGGAGAAATTACTGTTTGTGCATTTACAATATTCATTGATTTTTGCCATTGAAAAACATCCAGAAATGTTTGAAGCTACTGACTGAATGAAAGGAGCTGGCATCTCACTCTCTTTGAATCTTCTCTATCATGCTAAGAGGAGGAGGAAAAAGCAAAAAATTTCAGAATTGCTCCTTGCAATGCGGAGAAATTACTGTTTGTGCATTTACAATATTCATTGATTTTTGCCATTGAAAAACATCATGTTATTCATATACCAGAAATGTTTGAAGCTACTGACTGAATGAAAAGAGCTGGCATCTCACTCTCTTTGAATCTTCTTTATCATGCTAAGAGGAGCAGGAAAAAGCAAAAAAATTCAGAATTGCACCTTGCAATGTGGAGAAATTACTGTTTGTGCATTTACAATATTCATTGATTTTTGCCATTGAAAAACGTCCAGAAATGTTTGAAGCTACTGACTGAATGAAAGGAGCTGGCATCTAACTATCTTTGAAACTTCTTTATCATGCTAAGAGGAGAAGGAAAAAGCAAAAAATTTCAGAATTGCACCTTGCAATGCGGAGTAATTACTGTTTGTGCATTTACAATATTCATTGATTTTTGCCATTGAAAAACATCATGTTATTCATATACCAGAAATGTTTAAAGCTACTGACTGAATGAAAAGAGCTGGCATCTCACTCTCTTTGAATCTTCTTTATCATGCTAAGAGGAGCAGGAAAAAGCAAAAAATTTCAGAATTGCACCTTGCAATGTGGAGAAATTACTGTTTGTGCATTTACAATATTCATTGATTTTTGCCATTGAAAAACGTCCAGAAATGTTTGAAGCTACTGACTGAATGAAAGGAGCTGGCATCTCACTCTCTTTGAATCTTCTTTATCATGCTAAGAGGAGCAGGAAAAAGCAAAAAATTTCAGAATTGCACCTTGCAATGCGGAGAAATTACTGTTTGTGCATTTACAATATTCATTGATTTTTGCCATTGAAAAACATCATGTTATTCATATACCAGAAATGTTTGAAGCTACTGACTGAATGAAAAGAGCTGGCATCTCACTCTCTTTGAATCTTCTTTATCATGCTAAGAGGAGCAGGAAAAAGCAAAAAATTTCAGAATTGCACCTTGCAATGTGGAGAAATTACTGTTTGTGCATTTACAATATTCATTGATTTTTGCCATTGAAAAACATCCAGAAATGTTTGAAGCTACTGACTGAATGAAAGGAGCTGGCATCTCACTCTCTTTGAATCTTCTTTATCATGCTAAGAGGAGGAGGAAAAAGCAAAAAATTTCAGAATTGCTCCTTGCAATGCGGAGAAATTACTGTTTGTGCATTTACAATATTCATTGATTTTTGCCATTGAAAAACATCATGTTATTCATATACCAGAAATGTTTGAAGCTACTGACTGAATGAAAAGAGCTGGCATCTCACTCTCTTTGAATCTTCTTTATCATGCTAAGAGGAGCAGGAAAAAGCAAAAAAATTCAGAATTGCACCTTGCAATGTGGAGAAATTACTGTTTGTGCATTTACAATATTCATTGATTTTTGCCATTGAAAAACGTCCAGAAATGTTTGAAGCTACTGACTGAATGAAAGGAGCTGGCATCTAACTATCTTTGAAACTTCTTTATCATGCTAAGAGGAGAAGGAAAAAGCAAAAAATTTCAGAATTGCACCTTGCAATGCGGAGAAATTACTGTTTGTGCATTTACAATATTCATTGATTTTTGCCATTGAAAAACATCATGTTATTCATATACCAGAAATGTTTGAAGCTACTGACTGAATGAAAAGAGCTGGCATCTCACTCTCTTTGAATCTTCTTTATCATTCTAAGAGGAGCAGGTAAAAGCAAAAAATTTCAGAATTGCACCTTGCAATGTGGAGAAATTACTGTTTGTGCATTTACAATATTCATTGATTTTTGCCATTGAAAAACGTCCAGAAATGTTTGAAGCTACTGACTGAATGAAAGGAGCTGGCTACTCACTCTCTTTGAATCTTCTTTATCATGCTAAGAGGAGCAGGAAAAAGCAAAAAATTTCAAAATTGCACCTTGCAATGCGGAGAAATTACTGTTTGTGCATTTACAATATTCATTGATTTTTGCCATTGAAAAACATCATGTTATTCATATACCAGAAATGTTTGAAGCTACTGACTGAATGAAAAGAGCTGGCATCTCACTCTCTTTGAATCTTCTTTATCATGCTAAGAGGAGCAGGAAAAAGCAAAAAAATTCAGAATTGCACCTTGCAATGTGGAGAAATTACTGTTTGTGCATTTACAATATTCATTGATTTTTGCCATTGAAAAACGTCCAGAAATGTTTGAAGCTACTGACTGAATGAAAGGAGCTGGCATCTCACTCTCTTTGAATCTTCTTTATCATGCTAAGAGGAGCAGGAAAAAGCAAAAAATTTCAGAATTGCACCTTGCAATGCGGAGAAATTACTGTTTGTGCATTTACAATATTCATTGATTTTTGCCATTGAAAAACATCATGTTATTCATATACCAGAAATGTTTGAAGCTACTGACTGAATGAAAAGAGCTGGCATCTCACTCTCTTTGAATCTTCTTTATCATGCTAAGAGGAGCAGGAAAAAGCTAAAAATTTCAGAATTGCACCTTGCAATGTGGAGAAATTACTCTTTGTGCTTTTACAATATTCATTGATTTTTGCCATTGAAAAACGTCCAGAAATGTTTGAAGCTACTGCCTGAATGAAAGGAGCTGGCATCTCACTCTCTTTGAATCTTCTTTATCATGCTAAGAGGAGCAGGAAAAAGCAAAAAATTTCAGAATTGCACCTTGCAATGTGGAGAAATTACTGTTTGTGCATTTACAATATTCATTGATTTTTGCCATTGAAAAACGTCCAGAAATGTTTGAAGCTACTGACTGAATGAAAGGAGCTGGCATCTCACTCTCTTTGAATCTTCTTTATCATGCTAAGAGGAGCAGGAAAAAGCAAAAAATTTCAGAATTGCACCTTGCAATGCGGAGAAATTACTGTTTGTGCATTTACAATATTCATTGATTTTTGCCATTGAAAAACATCATGTTATTCATATACAAGAAATGTTTGAAGCTACTGACTGAATGAAAAGAGCTGGCATCTCACTCTCTTTGAATCTTCTTTATCATGCTAAGAGGAGCAGGAAAAAGCAAAAAATTTCAGAATTGCACCTTGCAATGTGGAGAAATTACTGTTTGTGCATTTACAATATTCATTGATTTTTGCCATTGAAAAACATCCAGAAATGTTTGAAGCTACTGACTGAATGAAAGGAGCTGGCATCTCACTCTCTTTGAATCTTCTTTATCATGCTAAGAGGAGAAGGAAAAAGCAAAAAATTTCAGAATTGCACCTTGCAATGTGGAGAAATTACTGTTTGTGCATTTACAATATTCATTGATTTTTGCCATTGAAAAACATCCAGAAATGTTTGAAGCTACTGACTGAATGAAAGGAGCTGGCATCTCACTCTCTTTGAATCTTCTTTATCATGCTAAGAGGAGGAGGAAAAAGCAAAAAATTTCAGAATTGCACCTTGCAATGCGGAGAAATTACTGTTTGTGCATTTACAATATTCATTGATTTTTGCCATTGAAAAACATCATGTTATTCATATACCAGAAATGTTTGAAGCTACTGACTGAATGAAAAGAGCTGGCATCTCACTCTCTTTGAATCTTCTTTATCATGCTAAGAGGAGCAGGAAAAAGCAAAAAATTTCAGAATTGCACCTTGCAATGTGGAGAAAATACTGTTTGTGCATTTACAATATTCATTGATTTTTGCCATTGAAAAACATCCAGAAATGTTTGAAGCTACTGACTGAATGAAAGGAGCTGGCATCTCACTCTCTTTGAATCTTCTTTATCATGCTAAGAGGAGGAGGAAAAAGCAAAAAATTTCAGAATTGCACCTTGCACTGCGGAGAAATTACTGTTTGTGCATTTACAATATTCATTGATTTTTGCCATTGAAAAACGTCCAGAAATGTTTGAAGCTACTGACTGAATAAAAGGAGCTGGCATCTAACTATCTTTGAAACTTCTTTATCATGCTAAGAGGAGAAGGAAAAAGCAAAAAATTTCAGAATTGCACCTTGCAATGCGGAGAAATTACTGTTTGTGCATTTACAATATTCATTGATTTTTGCCATTGAAAAACATCATGTTATTCATATACCAGAAATGTTTGAAGCTACTGACTGAATGAAAAGAGCTGGCATCTCACTCTCTTTGAATCTTCTTTATCATTCTAAGAGGAGCAGGTAAAAGCAAAAAATTTCAGAATTGCACCTTGCAATGTGGAGAAATTACTGTTTGTGCATTTACAATATTCATTGATTTTTGCCATTGAAAAAAGTCCAGAAATGTTTGAAGCTACTGACTGAATGAAAGGAGCTGGCATCTCACTCTCTTTGAATCTTCTTTATCATGCTAAGAGGAGCAGGAAAAAGCAAAAAATTTCAGAATTGCACCTTGCAATGTGGAGAAATTACTGTTTGTGCATTTACAATATTCATTGATTTTTGCCATTGAAAAACGTCCAGAAATGTTTGAAGCTACTGACTGAATGAAAGGAGCTGGCATCTCACTCTCTTTGAATCTTCTTTATCATGCTAAGAGGAGCAGGAAAAAGCAAAAAATTTCAGAATTGCACCTTGCAATGCGGAGAAATTACTGTTTGTGCATTTACAATATTCATTGATTTTTGCCATTGAAAAACATCATGTTATTCATATATCAGAAATGTTTGAAGCTACTGACTGAATGAAAAGAGCTGGCATCTCACTCTCTTTGAATCTTCTTTATCATGCTAAGAGGAGCAGGAAAAAGCTAAAAATTTCAGAATTGCACCTTGCAATGTGGAGAAATTACTGTTTGTGCTTTTACAATATTCATTGATTTTTGCCATTGAAAAACGTCCAGAAATGTTTGAAGCTACTGACTGAATGAAAGGAGCTGGCATCTCACTCTCTTTGAATCTTCTTTGTCATGCTAAGAGGAGCAGGAAAAAGCAAAACATTTCAGAATTGCACCTTGCAATGCGGAGAAATTACTGTTTGTGCATTTACAATATTCATTGATTTTTGCCATTGAAAAACATCATGTTATTCATATACAAGAAATGTTTGAAGCTACTGACTGAATGAAAAGAGCTGGCATCTCACTCTCTTTGAATCTTCTTTATCATGCCAAGAGGAGCAGGAAAAAGCAAAAAATTTCAGAATTGCATCTTGCAATGTGGAGAAATTACTGTTTGTGCATTTACAATATTCATTGATTTTTGCCATTGAAAAACGTCCAGAAATGTTTGAAGCTACTGACTGAATGAAAGGAGCTGACATCTCACTCTCTTTGAATCTTCTTTATCATGCTAAGAGGAGAAGGAAAAAGCAAAAAATTTCAGAATTGCACCTTGCAATGCGGAGAAATTACTGTTTGTGCATTTACAATATTCATTGATTTTTGCCATTGAAAAACATCATGTTATTCATATACCAGAAATGTTTGAAGCTACTGACTGAATGAAAAGAGCTGGCATCTCACTCTCTTTGAATCTTCTTTATCATGCTAAGAGGAGCAGGAAAAAGCAAAAAATTTCAGAATTGCACCTTGCAATGTGGAGAAATTACTGTTTGTGCATTTACAATATTCATTGATTTTTGCCATTGAAAAACATCCAGAAATGTTTGAAGCTACTGACTGAATGAAAGGAGCTGGCATCTCACTCTCTTTGAATATTCTTTATCATGCTAAGAGGAGCAGGAAAAAGCAAAAAATTTCAGAATTGCACCTTGCACTGCGGAGAAATTACTGTTTGTGCATTTACAATATTCATTGATTTTTGCCATTGAAAAACATCATGTTATTCATATACCAGAAATGTTTGAAGCTACTGACTGAATGAAAAGAGCTGGCATCTCACTCTCTTTGAATCTTCTTTATCATGCTAAGAGGAGCAGGAAAAAGCAAAAAAATTCAGAATTGCACCTTGCAAAGTGGAGAAATTACTGTTTGTGCATTTACAATATTCATTGATTTTTGCCATTGAAAAACGTCCAGAAATGTTTGAAGCTACTGACTGAGTGAAAGGAGCTGGCATCTAACTCTCTTTGAAACTTCTTTATCATGCTAAGAGGAGAAGGAAAAAGCAAAAAATTTCAGAATTGCACCTTGCAATGCGGAGAAATTACTGTTTGTGCATTTACAATATTCATTGATTTTTGCCATTGAAAAACATCATGTTATTCATATACCAGAAATGTTTGAAGCTACTGACTGAATGAAAAGAGCTGGCATCTCACTCTCTTTGAATCTTCTTTATAATGCTAAGAGGAGCAGGTAAAAGCAAAAAATTTCAGAATTGCACCTTGCAATGTGGAGAAATTACTGTTTGTGCATTTACAATATTCATTGATTTTTGCCATTGAAAAACGTCCAGAAATGTTTGAAGCTACTGACTGAATGAAAGGAGCTGGCATCTCACTCTCTTTGAATCTTCTTTATCATGCTAAGAGGAGCAGGAAAAAGCAAAAAATTTCAGAATTGCACCTTGCAATGCGGAGAAATTACTGTTTGTGCATTTACAATATTCATTGATTTTTGCCATTGAAAAACATCATGTTATTCATATACCAGAAATGTTTGAAGCTACTGACTGAATGAAAAGAGCTGGCATCTCACTCTCTTTGAATGTTCTTTATCATGCTAAGAGGAGCAGGAAAAAGCAAAAAATTTCAGAATTGCACCTTGCAATGTGAAGAAATTACTGTTTGTGCATTTACAATATTCATTAATTTTTGCCATTGAAAAACGTCCAGAAATGTTTGAAGCTACTGACTGAATGAAAGGAGCTGGCATCTCACTCTCTTTGAATCTTCTTTATCATGCTAAGAGGAGCAGGAAAAAGCAAAAAATTTCAGAATTGCACCTTGCAATGCGGAAAAATTACTGTTTGTGGATTTACAATATTCATTGATTTTTGCCATTGAAAAACATCATGTTATTCATATACCAGAAATGTTTGAAGCTACTGACTGAATGAAAAGAGCTGGCATCTCACTCTCTTTGAATCTTCTTTATCATGCTAAGAGGAGCAGGAAAAAGCAAAAAATTTCAGAATTGCATCTTGCAATGTGGAGAAATTACTGTTTGTGCATTTACAATATTCATTGATTTTTGCCATTGAAAAACGTCCAGAAATGTTTGAAGCTACTGACTGAATGAAAGGAGCTGACATCTCACTCTCTTTGAATCTTCTTTATCATGCTAAGAGGAGAAGGAAAAAGCAAAAAATTTCAGAATTGCACCTTGCAATGCGGAGAAATTACTGTTTGTGCATTTACAATATTCATTGATTTTTGCCATTGAAAAACATCATGTTATTCATATACCAGAAATGTTTGAAGCTACTGACTGAATGAAAAGAGCTGGCATCTCACTCTCTTTGAATCTTCTTTATCATGCTAAGAGGAGCAGGAAAAAGAAAAAAATTTCAGAATTGCACCTTGCAATGTGGAGAAATTACTGTTTGTGCATTTACAATATTCATTGATTTTTGCCATTGAAAAACATCCAGAAATGTTTGAAGCTACTGACTGAATGAAAGGAGCTGGCATCTCACTCTCTTTGAATATTCTTTATCATGCTAAGAGGAGCAGGAAAAAGCAAAATATTTCAGAATTGCACCTTGCACTGCGGAGAAATTACTGTTTGTGCATTTACAATATTCATTGATTTTTGCCATTGAAAAACATCATGTTATTCATATACCAGAAATGTTTGAAGCTACTGACTGAATGAAAAGAGCTGGCATCTCACTCTCTTTGAATCTTCTTTATCATGCTAAGAGGAGCAGGAAAAAGCAAAAAAATTCAGAATTGCACCTTGCAAAGTGGAGAAATTACTGTTTGTGCATTTACAATATTCATTGATTTTTGCCATTGAAAAACGTCCAGAAATGTTTGAAGCTACTGACTGAATGAAAGGAGCTGGCATCTAACTCTCTTTGAAACTTCTTTATCATGCTAAGAGGAGAAGGAAAAAGCAAAAAATTTCAGAATTGCACCTTGCAATGCGGAGAAATTACTGTTTGTGCATTTACAATATTCATTGATTTTTGCCATTGAAAAACATCATGTTATTCATATACCAGAAATGTTTGAAGCTACTGACTGAATGAAAAGAGCTGGCATCTCACTCTCTTTGAATCTTCTTTATAATGCTAAGAGGAGCAGGTAAAAGCAAAAAATTTCAGAATTGCACCTTGCAATGTGGAGAAATTACTGTTTGTGCATTTACAATATTCATTGATTTTTGCCATTGAAAAACGTCCCGAAATGTTTGAAGCTACTGACTGAATGAAAGGAGCTGGCATCTCACTCTCTTTGAATCTTCTTTATCATGCTAAGAGGAGCAGGAAAAAGCAAAAAATTTCAGAATTGCACCTTGCAATGCGGAGAAATTACTGTTTGTGCATTTACAATATTCATTGATTTTTGCCATTGAAAAACATCATGTTATTCATATACCAGAAATGTTTGAAGCTACTGAATGAATGAAAAGAGCTAGCATCTCACTCTCTTTGAATCTTCTTTATCATGCTAAGAGGAGCAGGAAAAAGCAAAAAATTTCAGAATTGCACCTTGCAATGTGAAGAAATTACTGTTTGTGCATTTACAATATTCATTAATTTTTGCCATTGAAAAACGTCCAGAAATGTTTGAAGCTACTGACTGAATGAAAGGAGCTGGCATCTCACTCTCTTTGAATCTTCTTTATCATGCTAAGAGGAGCAGGAAAAAGCAAAAAATTTCAGAATTGCACCTTGCAATGCGGAAAAATTACTGTTTGTGCATTTACAATATTCATTGATTTTTGCCATTGAAAAACATCATGTTATTCATATACCAGAAATGTTTGAAGCTACTGACTGAATGAAAAGAGCTGGCATCTCACTCTCTTTGAATCTTCCTTATCATGCTAAGAGGAGCAGGAAAAAGCAAAAAATTTCAGAATTGCACCTTGCAATGTGGAGAAATTACTGTTTGTGCATTTACAATATTCATTGATTTTTGCCATTGAAAAAGTCCAGAAATGTTTGAAGCTACTGACTGAATGAAAGGAGCTGGCATCTCACTCTCTTTGAATCTTCTTTATCATGCTAAGAGGAGCAGGAAAAAGCAAAAAATTTCAGAATTGCACCTTGCAATGCGGAGAAATTACTGTTTGTGCATTTACAATATTCATTGATTTTTGCCATTGAAAAACATCATGTTATTCATATACCAGAAATGTTTGAAGCTACTGACTGAATGAAAAGAGCTGGCATCTCACTCTCTTTGAATCTTCTTTATCATGCTAAGAGGAGCAGGAAAAAGCTAAAAATTTCAGAATTGCACCTTGCAATGTGGAGAAATTACTGTTTGTGCTTTTACAATATTCATTGATTTTTGCCATTGAAAAACGTCCAGAAATGTTTGAAGCTACTGACTGAATGAAAGGAGCTGGCATCTCACTCTCTTTGAATCTTCTTTATCATGCTAAGAGGAGCAGGAAAAAGCAAAACATTTCAGAATTGCACCTTGCAATGCGGAGAAATTACTGTTTGTGCATTTACAATATTCATTGATTTTTGCCATTGAAAAACATAATGTTATTCATATACAAGAAATGTTTGAAGCTACTGACTGAATGAAAAGAGCTGGCATCTCACTCTCTTTGAATCTTCTTTATCATGCTAAGAGGAGCAGGAAAAAGCAAAAAATTTCAGAATTGCACCTTGCAATGTGGAGAAATTACTGTTTGTGCATTTACAATATTCATTGATTTTTGCCATTGAAAAACGTCCAGAAATGTTTGAAGCTACTGACTGAATGAAAGGAGCTGACATCTCACTCTCTTTGAATCTTCTTTATCATGCTAAGAGGAGAAGGAAAAAGCAAAAAATTTCAGAATTGCACCTTGCAATGCGGAGAAATTACTGTTTGTGCATTTACAATATTCATTGATTTTTGCCATTGAAAAACATCATGTTATTCATATACCAGAAATGTTTGAAGCTACTGACTGAATGAAAAGAGCTGGCATCTCACTCTCTTTGAATCTTCTTTATCATGCTAAGAGGAGGAGGAAAAAGCAAAAAATTTCAGAATTGCACCTTGCAATGTGGAGAAATTACTGTTTGTGCATTTACAATATTCATTGATTTTTGCCATTGAAAAACATCCAGAAATGTTTGAAGCTACTGACTGAATGAAAGGAGCTGGCATCTCACTCTCTTTGAATATTCTTTATCATGCTAAGAGGAGCAGGAAAAAGCAAAAAATTTCAGAATTGCACCTTGCACTGCGGAGAAATTACTGTTTGTGCATTTACAATATTCATTGATTTTTGCCATTGAAAAACATCATGTTATTCATATACCAGAAATGTTTGAAGCTACTGACTGAATGAAAAGAGCTGGCATCTCACTCTCTTTGAATCTTCTTTATCATGCTAAGAGGAGCAGGAAAAAGCAAAAAAATTCAGAATTGCACCTTGCAAAGTGGAGAAATTACTGTTTGTGCATTTACAATATTCATTGATTTTTGCCATTGAAAAACATCCAGAAATGTTTGAAGCTACTGACTGAATGAAAGGAGCTGGCATCTCACTCTCTTTGAATCTTCTTTATCATGCTAAGAGGAGCAGGAAAAAGCAAAAAATTTCAGAATTGCACCTTGCAATGTGGAGAAATTACTGTTTGTGCATTTACAATATTCATTAATTTTTGCCATTGAAAAACGTCCAGAAATGTTTGAAGCTACTGACTGAATGAAAGGAGCTGGCATCTCACTCTCTTTGAATCTTCTTTATCATGCTAAGAGGAGCAGGAAAAAGCAAAAAATTTCAGAATTGCACCTTGCAATGCGGAAAAATTACTGTTTGTGCATTTACAATATTCATTGATTTTTGCCATTGAAAAACATCATGTTATTCATATACCAGAAATGTTTGAAGCTACTGACTGAATGAAAAGAGCTGGCATCTCACTCTCTTTGAATCTTCTTTATCATGCTAAGAGGAGCAGGAAAAAGCAAAAAATTTCAGAATTGCACCTTGCAATGTGGAGAAATTACTGTTTGTGCATTTACAATATTCAATGATTTTTGCCATTGAAAAACGTCCAGAAATGTTTGAAGCTACTGACTGAATGAAAGGAGCTGGCATCTCACTCTCTTTGAATCTTCTTTATCATGCTAGAGGAGCAGGAAAAAGCAAAAAATTTCAGAATTGCACCTTGCACTGCGGAGAAATTACTGTTTGTGCAATTACAATATTCATTGATTTTTGCCATTGAAAAACATCATGTTATTCATATACCAGAAATGTTTGAAGCTACTGACTGAATGAAAAGAGCTGGCATCTCACTCTCTTTGAATCTTCTTTATCATGCTAAGAGGAGCAGGAAAAAGCTAAAAATTTCAGAATTGCACCTTGCAATGTGGAGAAATTACTGTTTGTGCATTTACAATATTCATTGATTTTTGCCATTGAAAAACGTCCAGAAATGTTTGAAGCTACTGACTGAATGAAAGGAGCTGGCATCTCACTCTCTTTGAATCTTCTTTATCATGCTAAGAGGAGCAGGAAAAAGCAAAAAATTTCAGAATTGCACCTTGAAATGAGGAGAAATTACTGTTTGTGCATTTACAATATTCATTGATTTTTGCCATTGAAAAACATCATGTTATTCATATACCAGAAATGTTTGAAGCTACTGACTGAATGAAAAGAGCTGGCATCTCACTCTCTTTGAATCTTCTTTATCATGCTAAGAGGAGCAGGAAAAAGCAAAAAATTTCAGAATTGCACCTTGCAATGTGGAGAAATTACTGTTTGTGCATTTACAATATTCATTGATTTTTGCCGTTGAAAAACGTCCAGAAATGTTTGAAGCTACTGACTGAATGAAAGGAGCTGGCATCTCACTCTCTTTGAATCTTCTTTATCATGCTAAGAGGAGCAGGAAAAAGCAAAAAATTTCAGAATTGCACCTTGCAATGCGGAGAAATTACTGTTTGTGCATTTACAATATTCATTGATTTTTGCCATTGAAAAACATCATGTTATTCATATACCAGAAATGTTTGAAGCTACTGACTGAATGAAAAGAGCTGGCATCTCACTCTCTTTGAATCTTCTTTATCATGCTAAGAGGAGCAGGAAAAAGCAAAAAATTTCAGAATTGCACCTTGCAATGTGGAGAAATTACTGTTTGTGCATTTACAATATTCATTGATTTTTGCCATTGAAAAACGTCCAGAAATGTTTGAAGCTACTGACTGAATGAAAGGAGCTGGCATCTCACTCTCTTTGAATCTTCTTTATCATGCTAAGAGGAGCAGGAAAAAGCAAAAAATTTCAGAATTGCACCTTGCAATGCGGAGAAATTAATGTTTGTGCATTTACAATATTCATTGATTTTTGCCATTGAAAAACATCATGTAATTCATATACCACAAATGTTTGAAGCTACTGACTGAATGTAAAGAGCTGGCATCTCACTCTCTTTGAATCTTCTTTATCATGCTAAGAGGAGCAGGAAAAAGCAAAAAAATTCAGAATTGCACCTTGCAATGTGGAGAAATTACTGTTTGTGCATTTACAATATTCATTGATTTTTGCCATTGAAAAACGTCCAGAAATGTTTGAAGCTACTGACTGAATGAAAGGAGCTGACATCTCACTCTCTTTGAATCTTCTTTATCATGCTAAGAGGAGAAGGAAAAAGCAAAAAATTTCAGAATTGCACCTTGCAATGCGGAGAAATTACTGTTTGTGCATTTACAATATTCATTGATTTTTGCCATTGAAAAACATCATGTTATTCATATACCAGAAATGTTTGAAGCTACTGACTGAATGAAAAGAGCTGGCATCTCACTCTCTTTGAATATTCTTTATCATGCTAAGAGGAGCAGGAAAAAGCAAAAAATTTCAGAATTGCACCTTGCAATGTGGAGAAATTACTGTTTGTGCATTTACAATATTCATTGATTTTTGCCATTGAAAAACATCATGTTATTCATATACCAGAAATGTTTGAAGCTACTGACTGAATGAAAAGAGCTGGCATCTCACTCTCTTTGAATCTTCTTTATCATGCTAAGAGGAGCAGGAAAAAGCAAAAAATTTCAGAATTGCACCTTGCAATGTGGAGAAATTACTGTTTGTGCATTTACAATATTCATTGATTTTTGCCGTTGAAAAACGTCCAGAAATGTTTGAAGCTACTGACTGAATGAAAGGAGCTGGCATCTCACTCTCTTTGAATCTTCTTTATCATGCTAAGAGGAGCAGGAAAAAGCAAAAAATTTCAGAATTGCACCTTGCAATGCGGAGAAATTACTGTTTGTGCATTTACAATATTCATTGATTTTTGCCATTGAAAAACATCATGTTATTCATATACCAGAAATGTTTGAAGCTACTGACTGAATGAAAAGAGCTGGCATCTCACTCTCTTTGAATCTTCTTTATCATGCTAAGAGGAGCAGGAAAAAGCAAAAAATTTCAGAATTGCACCTTGCAATGTGGAGAAATTACTGTTTGTGCATTTACAATATTCATTGATTTTTGCCATTGAAAAACGTCCAGAAATGTTTGAAGCTACTGACTGAATGAAAGGAGCTGGCATCTCACTCTCTTTGAATCTTCTTTATCATGCTAAGAGGAGCAGGAAAAAGCAAAAAATTTCAGAATTGCACCTTGCAATGCGGAGAAATTAATGTTTGTGCATTTACAATATTCATTGATTTTTGCCATTGAAAAACATCATGTAATTCATATACCACAAATGTTTGAAGCTACTGACTGAATGTAAAGAGCTGGCATCTCACTCTCTTTGAATCTTCTTTATCATGCTAAGAGGAGCAGGAAAAAGCAAAAAAATTCAGAATTGCACCTTGCAATGTGGAGAAATTACTGTTTGTGCATTTACAATATTCATTGATTTTTGCCATTGAAAAACGTCCAGAAATGTTTGAAGCTACTGACTGAATGAAAGGAGCTGACATCTCACTCTCTTTGAATCTTCTTTATCATGCTAAGAGGAGAAGGAAAAAGCAAAAAATTTCAGAATTGCACCTTGCAATGCGGAGAAATTACTGTTTGTGCATTTACAATATTCATTGATTTTTGCCATTGAAAAACATCATGTTATTCATATACCAGAAATGTTTGAAGCTACTGACTGAATGAAAAGAGCTGGCATCTCACTCTCTTTGAATCTTCTTTATCATGCTAAGAGGAGCAGGAAAAAGCAAAAAATTTCAGAATTGCACCTTGCAATGTGGAGAAATTATTGTTTGTGCATTTACAATATTCATTGATTTTTGCCATTGAAAAACGTCCAGAAATGTTTGAAGCTACTGACTGAATGAAAGGAGCTGGCATCTCACTCTCTTTGAATCTTTTTTATCATGCTAAGAGGAGCAGGAAAAAGCAAAAAATTTCAGAATTGCGCCTTGCAATGTGGAGAAATTACTGTTTGTGCATTTACAATATTCATTGATTTTTGCCATTGAAAAACATCATGTTATTCATATACCAGAAATGTTTGAAGCTACTGACTGAATGAAAAGAGCTGGCATCTCACTCTCATTGAATCTTCTTTATCATGCTAAGAGGAGCAGGAAAAAGCAAAAAATTTCAGAATTGCACCTTGCAATGTGGAGAAATTACTGTTTGTGCATTTACAATATTCATTGATTTTTGCCATTGAAAAACGTCCAGAAATGTTTGAAGCTACTGACTGAATGAAAGGAGCTGGCATCTCACTCTCTTTGAATCTTCTTTATCATGCTAAGAGGAGCAGGAAAAAGCAAAAAATTTCAGAATTGCACCTTGCAATGCGGAGAAATTACTGATTGTGCATTTACAATATTCATTGATTTTTGCCATTGAAAAACATCATGTTATTCATATACCAGAAATGTTTGAAGCTACTGACTGAATGAAAAGAGCTGGCATCTCACTCTTTGAATCTTCTTTATCATGCTAAGAGGAGCAGGAAAAAGCAAAAAATTTCAGAATTGCACCTTGCAATGTGGAGAAATTATTGTTTGTGCATTTACAATATTCATTGATTTTTGCCATTGAAAAACGTCCAGAAATGTTTGAAGCTACTGACTGAATGAAAGGAGCTGGCATCTCACTCTCTTTGAATCTTCTTTATCATGCTAAGAGGAGCAGGAAAAAGCAAAAAATTTCAGAATTGCACCTTGCAATGTGGAGAAATTACTGTTTGTGCATTTACAATATTCATTGATTTTTGCCATTGAAAAACATCATGTTATTCATATACCAGAAATGTTTGAAGCTACTGACTGAATGAAAAGAGCTGGCATCTCACTCTCATTGAATCTTTTTTATCATGCTAAGAGGAGCAGGAAAAAGCAAAACATTTCAGAATTGCACCTTGCAATGCGGAGAAATTACTGTTTGTGCATTTACAATATTCATTGATTTTTGCCATTGAAAAACATCATGTTATTCATATACCAGAAATGTTTGAAGCTACTGACTGAATAAAAAGAGCTGGCATCTCACTCTCTTTGAATCTTCTTTATCATGCTAAGCGGAGCAGGAAAAAGCAAAAAATTTCAGAATTGCACCTTGCAATGTGGGGAAATTACTGTTTGTGCATTTACAATATTCATTGATTTTTGCCATTGAAAAACGTCCAGAAATGTTTGAAGCTACTGACTGAATGAAAGGAGCTGGCATCTCACTCTCTTTGAATCTTCTTTATCATGCTAAGAGGAGCAGGAAAAAGCAAAAAAGTTCAGAATTGCGCCTTGCAATGTGGAGAAATTACTGTTTGTGCATTTACAATATTCATTGATTTTTGCCATTGAAAAACATCATGTTATTCATATACCAGAAATGTTTGAAGCTACTGACTGAATGAAAAGAGCTGGCATCTCACTCTCTTTGAATCTTCTTTATCATGCTAAGAGGAGCAGGAAAAAGCAAAAAATTTCAGAATTGCACCTTGCAATGTGGAGAAATTACTGTTTGTGCATTTACAATATTCATTGATTTTTGCCATTGAAAAACGTCCAGAAATGTTTGAAGCTACTGACTGAATGAAAGGAGCTGGCATCTCACTCTCTTTGAATCTTCTTTATCATGCTAAGAGGAGCAGGAAAAAGCAAAAAATGTCAGAATTGCACCTTGCAATGCGGAGAAATTACTGTTTGTGCATTTACAATATTCATTGATTTTTGCCATTGAAAAACATCATGTTATTCATATACCAGAAATGTTTGAAGCTACTGACTGAATGAAAAGAGCTGGCATCTCACTCTCTTTTAATCTTCTTTATCATGCTAAGAGGAGCAGGAAAAAGCAAAAAATTTCAGAATTGCACCTTGCAATGTGGAGAAATTATTGTTTGTGCATTTACAATATTCATTGATTTTTGCCATTGAAAAACGTCCAGAAATGTTTGAAGCTACTGACTGAATGAAAGGAGCTGGCATCTCACTCTCTTTGAATCTTCTTTATCATGCTAAGAGGAGCAGGAAAAAGCAAAAAATTTCAGAATTGCACCTTGCAATGTGGAGAAATTACTGTTTGTGCATTTACAATATTCATTGATTTTTGCCATTGAAAAACATCATGTTATTCATATACCAGAAATGTTTGAAGCTACTGACTGAATGAAAAGAGCAGGCATCTCACTCTCATTGAATCTTCTTTATCATGCTAAGAGGAGCAGGAAAAAGCAAAAAATTTCAGAATTGCACCTTGCAATGTGGAGAAATTACTGTTTGTGCATTTACAATATTCATTGATTTTTGCCATTGAAAAACGTCCAGAAATGTTTGAAGCTACTAACTGAATGAAAGGAGCTGGCATCTCACTCTCTTTGAATCTTCTTTATCATGCTAAGAGGAGCAGGAAAAAGCAAAACATTTCAGAATTGCACCTTGCAATGCGGAGAAATTACTGTTTGTGCATTTACAATATTCATTGATTTTTGCCATTGAAAAACATCATGTTATTCATATACCAGAAATGTTTGAAGCTACTGACTGAATGAAAAGAGCTGGCATCTCACTCTCTTAGATTCTTCTTTATCATGCTAAGAGGAGCAGGAAAAAGCAAAAAATTTCAGAATTGCACCTTGCAATGTGGAGAAATTACTGTTTGTGCATTTACAATATTCATTGATTTTTGCCATTGAAAAACGTCCAAAAATGTTTGAATCTACTGACTGAATGAAAGGAGCTGGCATCTCCCTCTCTTTGAATCTTCTTTATCATGCTAAGAGGAGCAGGAAAAAGCAAAAAATTTCAGAATTGCACCTTGCAATGCGGAGAAATTACTGTTTGTGCATTTACAATATTCATTGATTTTTGACATTGAAAAACATCATGTTATTCATATACCAGAAATGTTTGAAACTACTGACTGAATGCAAAGAGCTGGCATCTCACTCTCTTTGAATCTTCTTTATCATGCTAAGAGGAGCAGGAAAAAGCAAAAAATTTCAGAATTGCACCTTGCAATGTGGAGAAATTACTGTTTGTGCATTTACAATATTCATTGATTTTTGCCATTGAAAAACGTCCAGAAATGTTTGAAGCTACTGACTGAATGAAAGGAGCTGGCATCTCACTCTCTTTGAATCTTCTTTACCATGCTAAGAGGAGCAGGATAAAGCAAAAAATTTCAGAATTGCACCTTGCAATGCGGAGAAATTACTGTTTGTGCATTTACAATATTCATTGATTTTTGCCCTTGAAAAACATCATGTTATTCATATACCAGAAATGTTTGAAGCTACTGACTGAATGAAAAGAGCTGGCATCTCACTCTCTTTGAATCTTCTTTAGCATGCTAAGAGGAGCAGGAAAAAGCAAAAAATTTCAAAATTGCACCTTGCAATGTGGAGAAATTACTGTTTGTGCATTTACAAAATTCATTGATTTTTGCCATTGAAAAACGTCCAGAAATGTTTGAAGCTACTGACTGAATGAAAGGAGCTGGCATCTCACTCTCTTTGAATCTTCTTTATCATGCTAAGAGGAGCAGGGAAAAGCAAAAAATTTCAGAATTGCACCTTGCAATGCGGAGAAATTACTGTTTGTGCATTTACAATATTCATTGATTTTTGCCATTGAAAAACATCATGTTATTCATATACCAGAAATGTTTGAAGCTACTGACTGAATGAAAAGAGCTGGCATCTCACTCTCTTTGAATCTTCTTTATAATGCTAAGAGGAGCAGGAAAAAGCAAAAAATTTCAGAATTGCACCTTGCAATGTGGAGAAATTACTCTTTGTGCATTTACAATATTCATTGATTTTTGCCATTGAAAAACGTCCAGAAATGTTAGAAGCTACTGACTGAATGAAAGGAGCTGGCATCTCACTCTCTTTGAATCTTCTTTATCATGCTAAGAGGAGCAGGATAAAGCAAAAAATTTCAGAATTGCACCTTGCAATGCGGAGAAATTACTGTTTGTGCATTTACAAAATTCATTGATTTTTGCCATTGAAAAACATCATGTTATTCATATACCAGAAATGTTTGAAGCTACTGACTGAATGAAAAGAGCTGGCATCTCACTCTCTTTGAATATTCTTTAGCATGCTAAGAGGAGCAGGAAAAAGCAAAAAATTTCAAAATTGCACCTTGCAATGTGGAGAAATTACTGTTTGTGCATTTACAAAATTCATTGATTTTTGCCATTGAAAAACGTCCAGAAATGTTTGAAGCTACTGACTGAATGAAAGGAGCTGGCATCTCACTCTCTTTGAATCTTCTTTATCATGCTAAGAGGAGCAGGAAAAAGCAAAAAATTTCAGAATTGCACCTTGCAATGCGGAGAAATTACTGTTTGTGCATTTACAATATTCATTGATTTTTGCCATTGAAAAACATCATGTTATTCATATACCAGAAATGTTTGAAGCTACTGACTGAATGAAAAGAGCTGGCATCTCACTCTCTTTGAATCTTCTTTATAATGCTAAGAGGAGCAGGAAAAAGCAAAAAATTTCAGAATTGCACCTTGCAATGTGGAGAAATTACTGTTTGTGCATTTACAATATTCATTGATTTTTGCCATTGAAAAACGTCCAGAAATGTTAGAAGCTACTGACTGAATGAAAGGAGCTGGCATCTCACTCTCTTTGAATCTTCTTTATCATGCTAAGAGGAGCAGGAAAAAGCAAAAAAATTCAGAATTGCACCTTGCAATGCGGAGAAATTACTGTTTGTGCATTTACAATATTCATTGAATTTTGCCATTGAAAAACATCATGTTATTCATATACCAGAAATGTTTGAAGCTACTGACTGAATGAAAAGAGCTGGCATCTCACTCTCTTTGAATCTTCTTTATCATGCTAAGAGGAGCAGGAAAAAGCAAAAAAATTCAGAATTGCACCTTGCAATGTGGGGAAATTACTGTTTGTGCATTTACAATATTCATTGATTTTTGCCATTGAAAAACGTCCAGAAATGTTTGAAGCTACTGACTGAATGAAAGGAGCTGGCATCTCACTCTCTTTGAATCTTCTTTATCATGCTAAGAGGAGCAGGAAAAAGCAAAAAAATTCAGAATTGCACCTTGCAATGCGGAGAAATTACTGTTTGTGCATTTACAATATTCATTGATTTTTGCCATTGAAAAACGTCCAGAAATGTTTGAAGCTACTGACTGAATGAAAGGAGCTGGCATCTCACTCTCTTTGAATCTTCTTTATCATGCTAAGAGGAGCAGGAAAAAGCAAAAAAATTTCAGAATTGCACCTTGCAATGTGGAGAAATTACTGTTTGTGCATTTACAATATTCATTGATTTTTGCCATTGAAAAACATCATGTTATTCATATACCAGAAATGTTTGAAGCTACTGACTGAATGAAAAGAGCTGGCATCTCACTCTCATTGAATCTTCTTTATCATGCTAAGAGGAGCAGGAAAAAGCAAAAAATTTCAGAATTGCACCTTGCAATGTGGAGAAATTACTGTTTGTGCATTTACAATATTCATTGATTTTTGCCATTGAAAAACGTCCAGAAATGTTTGAAGCTACTGACTGAATGAAAGGAGCTGGCATCTCACTCTCTTTGAATCTTCTTTATCATGCTAAGAGGAGCAGGAAAAAGCAAAAAATTTCAGAATTGCACCTTGCAATGCGGAGAAATTACTGTTTGTGCATTTACAATATTCATTGAATTTTGCCATTGAAAAACATCATGTAATTCATATACCACAAATGTTTGAAGCTACTGACTGAATGTAAAGAGCTGGCATCTCACTCTCTTTGAATCTTCTTTATCATGCTAAGAGGAGCAGGAAAAAGCAAAAAATTTCAGAATTGCACCTTGCAATGTGGAGAAATTACTGTTTGTGCATTTACAATATTCATTGATTTTTGCCATTGAAAAACGTCCAGAAATGTTTGAAGCTACTAACTGAATGAAAGGAGCTGGCATCTCACTCTCTTTGAATCTTCTTTATCATGCTAAGAGGAGCAGGAAAAAGCAAAACATTTCAGAATTGCACCTTGCAATGCGGAGAAATTACTGTTTGTGCATTTACAATATTCATTGATTTTTGCCATTGAAAAACATCATGTTATTCATATACCAGAAATGTTTGAAGCTACTGACTGAATGAAAAGAGCTGGCATCTCACTCTCTTTGAATCTTCTTTATCATGCTAAGAGGAGCAGGAAAAAGCATAAAATTTCAGAATTGCACCTTGCAATGCGGAGAAATTACTGTTTGTGCATTTACAATATTCATTGATTTTTCCCATTGAAAAACATCATGTAATTCATATACCACAAATGTTTGAAGCTACTGACTGAATGTAAAGAGCTGGCATCTCACTCTCTTTGAATCTTCTTTATAATGCTAAGAGGAGCAGGAAAAAGCAAAAAATTTCAGAATTGCACCTTGCAATGTGGAGAAATTACTGTTTGTGCATTTACAATATTCATTGATTTTTGCCATTGAAAAACGTCCAGAAATGTTTGAAGCTACTAACTGAATGAAAGGAGCTGGCATCTCACTCTCTTTGAATCTTCTTTATCATGCTAAGAGGAGCAGGAAAAAGCAAAAAATTTCAGAATTGCACCTTGCAATGTGGAGAAATTACTGTTTGTGCATTTACAATATTCATTGATTTTTGCCATTGAAAAACATCATGTTATTCATATACCAGAAATGTTTGAAGCTACTGACTGAATGAAAAGAGCTGGCATCTCACTCTCTTTGAATCTTCTTTATAATGCTAAGAGGAGCAGGAAAAAGCAAAAAATTTCAGAATTGCACCTTGCAATGTGGAGAAATTACTGTTTGTGCATTTACAATATTCATTGATTTTTGCCATTGAAAAACGTCCAGAAATGTTAGAAGCTACTGACTGAATGAAAGGAGCTGGCATCTCACTCTCTTTGAATCTTCTTTATCATGCTAAGAGGAGCAGGATAAAGCAAAAAATTTCAGAATTGCACCTTGCAATGCGGAGAAATTACTGTTTGTGCATTTACAAAATTCATTGATTTTTGCCATTGAAAAACATCATGTTATTCATATACCAGAAATGTTTGAAGCTACTGACTGAATGAAAAGAGCTGGCATCTCACTCTCTTTGAATCTTCTTTAGCATGCTAAGAGGAGCAGGAAAAAGCAAAAAATTTCAAAATTGCACCTTGCAATGTGGAGAAATTACTGTTTGTGCATTTACAAAATTCATTGATTTTTGCCATTGAAAAACGTCCAGAAATGTTTGAAGCTACTGACTGAATGAAAGGAGCTGGCATCTCACTCTCTTTGAATCTTCTTTATCATGCTAAGAGGAGCAGGAAAAAGCAAAAAAATTCAGAATTGCACCTTGCAATGCGGAGAAATTACTGTTTGTGCATTTACAATATTCATTGATTTTTGCCATTGAAAAACATCCAGAAATGTTTGAAGCTACTGACTGAATGAAAGGAGCTGGCATCTCACTCTCTTTGAATCTTTTTTATCATGCTAAGAGGAGCAGGAAAAAGCAAAAAATTTCAGAATTGCACCTTGCAATGTGGAGAAATTACTGTTTGTGCATTTACAATATTCATTGATTTTTGCCATTGAAAAACATCATGTTATTCATATACCAGAAATGTTTGAAGCTACTGACTGAATGAAAAGAGCTGGCATCTCACTCTCATTGAATCTTCTTTATCATGCTAAGAGGAGCAGGAAAAAGCAAAAAATTTCAGAATTGCACCTTGCAATGTGGAGAAATTACTGTTTGTGCATTTACAATATTCATTGATTTTTGCCATTGAAAAACGTCCAGAAATGTTTGAAGCTACTGACTGAATGAAAGGAGCTGGCATCTCACTCTCTTTGAATCTTCTTTATCATGCTAAGAGGAGCAGGAAAAAGCAAAAAATTTCAGAATTGCACCTTGCAATGCGGAGAAATTACTGTTTGTGCATTTACAATATTCATTGAATTTTGCCATTGAAAAACATCATGTAATTCATATACCACAAATGTTTGAAGCTACTGACTGAATGTAAAGAGCTGGCATCTCACTCTCTTTGAATCTTCTTTATCATGCTAAGAGGAGCAGGAAAAAGCAAAAAATTTCAGAATTGCACCTTGCAATGTGGAGAAATTACTGTTTGTGCATTTACAATATTCATTGATTTTTGCCATTGAAAAACGTCCAGAAATGTTTGAAGCTACTAACTGAATGAAAGGAGCTGGCATCTCACTCTCTTTGAATCTTCTTTATCATGCTAAGAGGAGCAGGAAAAAGTAAAACATTTCAGAATTGCACCTTGCAATGCGGAGAAATTACTGTTTGTGCATTTACAATATTCATTGATTTTTGCCATTGAAAAACATCATGTTATTCATATACCAGAAATGTTTGAAGCTACTGACTGAATGAAAAGAGCTGGCATCTCACTCTCTTTGAATCTTCTTTATCATGCTAAGAGGAGCAGGAAAAAGCAAAAAATTTCAGAATTGCACCTTGCAATGCGGAGAAATTACTGTTTGTGCATTTACAATATTCATTGATTTTTGCCTTTGAAAAACATCATGTAATTCATATACCACAAATGTTTGAAGCTACTGACTGAATGTAAAGAGCTGGCATCTCACTCTCTTTGAATCTTCTTTATCATGCTAAGAGGAGCAGGATAAAGCAAAAAATTTCAGAATTGCACCTTGCAATGTGGAGAAATTACTGTTTGTGCATTTACAATATTCATTGATTTTTGCCATTGAAAAACGTCCAGAAATGTTTGAAGCTACTAACTGAATGAAAGGAGCTGGCATCTCACTCTCTTTGAATCTTCTTTATCATGCTAAGAGGAGCAGGAAAAAGCAAAAAATTTCAGAATTGCACCTTGCAATGTGGAGAAATTACTGTTTGTGCATTTACAATATTCATTGATTTTTGCCATTGAAAAACGTCCAAAAATGTTTGAATCTACTGACTGAATGAAAGGAGCTGGCATCTCCCTCTCTTTGAATCTTCTTTATCATGCTAAGAGGAGCAGGAAAAAGCAAAAAATTTCAGAATTGCACCTTGCAATGCGGAGAAATTACTGTTTGTGCATTTACAATATTCATTGATTTTTGCCATTGAAAAACATCATGTTATTCATATACCAGAAATGTTTGAAACTACTGACTGAATGCAAAGAGCTGGCATCTCACTCTCTTTGAATCTTCTTTATCATGCTAAGAGGAGCAGGAAAAAGCAAAAAATTTCAGAATTGCACCTTGCAATGTGGAGAAATTACTGTTTGTGCATTTACAATATTCATTGATTTTTGCCATTGAAAAACGTCCAGAAATGTTTGAAGCTACTGACTGAATGAAAGGAGCTGGCATCTCACTCTCTTTGAATCTTCTTTATCATGCTAAGAGGAGCAGGATAAAGCAAAAAATTTCAGAATTGCACCTTGCAATGCGGAGAAATTACTGTTTGTGCATTTACAAAATTCATTGATTTTTGCCATTGAAAAACATCATGTTATTCATATACCAGAAATGTTTGAAGCTACTGACTGAATGAAAAGAGCTGGCATCTCACTCTCTTTGAATCTTCTTTAGCATGCTAAGAGGAGCAGGAAAAAGCAAAAAATTTCAAAATTGCACCTTGCAATGTGGAGAAATTACTGTTTGTGCATTTACAAAATTCATTGATTTTTGCCATTGAAAAACGTCCAGAAATGTTTGAAGCTACTGACTGAATGAAAGGAGCTGGCATCTCACTCTCTTTGAATCTTCTTTATCATGCTAAGAGGAGCAGGAAAAAGCAAAAAATTTCAGAATTGCACATTGCAATGCGGAAAAATTACTGTTTGTGCATTTACAATATTCATTGATTTTTGCCATTGAAAAACATCATGTTATTCATATACCAGAAATGTTTGAAGCTACTGACTGAATGAAAAGAGCTGGCATCTCACTCTCTTTGAATCTTCTTTATAATGCTAAGAGGAGCAGGAAAAAGCAAAAAATTTCAGAATTGCACCTTGCAATGTGGAGAAATTACTGTTTGTGCATTTACAATATTCATTGATTTTTGCCATTGAAAAACGTCCAGAAATGTTAGAAGCTACTGACTGAATGAAAGGAGCTGGCATCTCACTCTCTTTGAATCTTCTTTATCATGCTAAGAGGAGCAGGATAAAGCAAAAAATTTCAGAATTGCACCTTGCAATGCGGAGAAATTACTGTTTGTGCATTTACAAAATTCATTGATTTTTGCCATTGAAAAACATCATGTTATTCATATACCAGAAATGTTTGAAGCTACTGACTGAATGAAAAGAGCTGGCATCTCACTCTCTTTGAATCTTCTTTAGCATGCTAAGAGGAGCAGGAAAAAGCAAAAAATTTCAAAATTGCACCTTGCAATGTGGAGAAATTACTGTTTGTGCATTTACAAAATTCATTGATTTTTGCCATTGAAAAACGTCCAGAAATGTTTGAAGCTACTGACTGAATGAAAGGAGCTGGCATCTCACTCTCTTTGAATCTTCTTTATCATGCTAAGAGGAGCAGGAAAAAGCAAAAAATTTCAGAATTGCACCTTGCAATGCGGAGAAATTACTGTTTGTGCATTTACAATATTCATTGATTTTTGCCATTGAAAAACATCATGTTATTCATATACCAGAAATGTTTGAAGCTACTGACTGAATGAAAAGAGCTGGCATCTCACTCTCTTTGAATCTTCTTTATAATGCTAAGAGGAGCAGAAAAAGCAAAAAATTTCAGAATTGCACCTTGCAATGTGGAGAAATTACTGTTTGTGCATTTACAATATTCATTGATTTTTGCCATTGAAAAACGTCCAGAAATGTTAGAAGCTACTGACTGAATGAAAGGAGCTGGCATCTCACTCTCTTTGAATCTTCTTTATCATGCTAAGAGGAGCAGGAAAAAGCAAAAAAATTCAGAATTGCACCTTGCAATGCGGAGAAATTACTGTTTGTGCATTTACAATATTCATTGATTTTTGCCATTGAAAAACATCATGTTATTCATATACCAGAAATGTTTGAAGCTACTGACTGAATGAAAAGAGCTGGCATCTCACTCTCTTTGAATCTTCTTTATCATGCTAAGAGGAGAAGGAAAAAGCAAAAAATTTCAGAATTGCACCTTGCAATGTGGAGAAATTACTGTTTGTGCATTTACAATATTCATTGATTTTTGCCATTGAAAAACGTCCAGAAATGTTTGAAGCTACTGACTGAATGAAAGGAGCTGGCATCTCACTCTCTTTGAATCTTCTTTATCATGCTAAGAGGAGCAGGAAAAAGCAAAAAATTTCAGAATTGCACCTTGCAATGCGGAGAAATTACTGTTTGTGCATTTACAATATTCATTGATTTTTGCCATTGAAAAATATCATGGTATTCATATACCAGAAATGTTTGAAGCTACTGACTGAATGAAAAGTGCTGGCATCTCACTCTCTTTGAATCTTCTTTATCATGCTAAGAGGAGCAGGAAAAAGCAAAAAATTTCAGAATTGCACCTTGCAATGTGGAGAAATTACTGTTTGTGCATTTACAATATTCATTGATTTTTGCCATTGAAAAACGTCCAGAAATGTTTGAAGCTACTGACTGAATGAAAGGAGCTGGCATCTCACTCTCTTTGAATCTTCTTTATCATGCTAAGAGGATCAGGAAAAAGCAAAAAATTTCAGAATTGCACCTTGCAATGCGGAGAAATTACTGTTTGTGCATTTACAATATTCATTGATTTTTGCCATTGAAAAACATCATGTTATTCATATACCAGAAATGTTTGAAGCTACTGACTGAATGAAAAGAGCTGGCATCTCACTCTCTTTGAATCTTCTTTATCATGCTAAGAGGAGCAGGAAAAAGCAAAAAAATTCAGAATTGCACCTTGCAATGTGGAGAAATTACTGTTTGTGCATTTACAATATTCATTGATTTTTGCCATTGAAAAACGTCCAGAAATGTTTGAAGCTACTGACTGAATGAAAGGAGCTGGCATCTCACTCTCTTTGAATCTTCTTTATCATGCTAAGAGGAGCAGGAAAAAGCAAAAAATTTCAGAATTGCATCTTGCAATGCGGAGAAATTACTGTTTGTGCATTTACAATATTCATTGATTTTTGCCATTGAAAAACATCATGTTATTCATATACCAGAAATGTTTGAAGCTACTGACTGAATGAAAAGAGCTGGCATCTCACTCTCTTTGAATCTTCTTTATCATGCTAAGAGGAGCAGGAAAAAGCAAAAAATTTCAGAATTGCACCTTGCAATGCGGAGAAATTACGGTTTGTGCATTTACAATATTCATTGATTTTTGCCATTGAAAAACATCATGTTATTCATATACCAGAAATGTTTGAAGCTACTGACTGAATGAAAAGAGCTGGCATCTCACTCTCTTTGAATCTTCTTTATCATGCTAAGAGGAGCAGGAAAAAGCAAAAAATTTCAGAATTGCACCTTGCAATGTGGAGAAATTACTGTTTGTGCATTTACAATATTCATTGATTTTTGCCATTGAAAAACGTCCAGAAATGTTTGAAGCTACTGACTGAATGAAAGGAGCTGGCATCTCACTCTCTTTGAATCTTCTTTATCATGCTAAGAGGAGCAGGAAAAAGCAAAAAATTTCAGAATTGCACCTTGCAATGCGGAGAAATTACTGTTTGTGCATTTACAATATTCATTGATTTTTGCCATTGAAAAACATCATGGTATTCATATACCAGAAATGTTTGAAGCTACTGACTGAATGAAAAGTGCTGGCATCTCACTCTCTTTGAATCTTCTTTATCATGCTAAGAGGAGCAGGAAAAAGCAAAAAATTTCAGAATTGCACCTTGCAATGTGGAGAAATTACTGTTTGTGCATTTACAATATTCATTGATTTTTGCCATTGAAAAACGTCCAGAAATGTTTGAAGCTACTGACTGAATGAAAGGAGCTGGCATCTCACTCTCTTTGAATCTTCTTTATCATGCTAAGAGGATCAGGAAAAAGCAAAAAATTTCAGAATTGCACCTTGCAATGCGGAGAAATTACTGTTTGTGCATTTACAATATTCATTGATTTTTGCCATTGAAAAACATCATGTTATTCATATACCAGAAATGTTTGAAGCTACTGACTGAATGAAAAGAGCTGGCATCTCACTCTCTTTGAATCTTCTTTATCATGCTAAGAGGAGCAGGAAAAAGCAAAAAAATTCAGAATTGCACCTTGCAATGTGGAGAAATTACTGTTTGTGCATTTACAATATTCATTGATTTTTGCCATTGAAAAACGTCCAGAAATGTTTGAAGCTACTGACTGAATGAAAGGAGCTGGCATCTCACTCTCTTTGAATCTTCTTTATCATGCTAAGAGGAGCAGGAAAAAGCAAAAAATTTCAGAATTGCACCTTGCAATGCGGAGAAATTACTGTTTGTGCATTTACAATATTCATTGATTTTTGCCATTGAAAAACATCATGTTATACATATACCAGAAATGTTTGAAGCTACTGACTGAATGAAAAGAGCTGGCATCTCACTCTCTTTGAATCTTCTTTATCATGCTAAGAGGAGCAGGAAAAAGCAAAAAATTTCAGAATTGCACCTTGCAATGTGGAGAAATTACTGTTTGTGCATTTACAATATTCATTGATTTTTGCCATTGAAAAATGTCCAGAAATGTTTGAAGCTACTGACTGAATGAAAGGAGCTGGCATCTCACTCTCTTTGAATCTTCTTTATCATGCTAAGAGGAGCAGGAAAAAGCAAAAAAATTCAGAATTGCACCTTGCAATGCGGAGAAATTACGGTTTGTGCATTTACAATATTCATTGATTTTTGCCATTGAAAAACGTCCAGAAATGTTTGAAGCTACTGACTGAATAAAAGGAGCTGGCATCTCACTCTCTTTGAATCTTCTTTATCATGCTAAGAGGAGCAGTAAAAAGCAAAAAAAATCAGAATTGCACCTTGCAATGCGGAGAAATTACTGTTTGTGCATTTACAATATTCATTGATTTTTGACATGGAAAAACATCATGTTATTCATATACCAGAAATGTTTGAAGCTACTGACTGAATGAAAATAGCTGGCACCTCACTCTCTTTGAATCTTCTTTATCATGCTAAGAGGAGCAGGAAAAAGCAAAAAATTTCAGAATTGCACCTTGCAATGTGGAGAAATTACTGTTTGTGCATTTACAATATTCATTGATTTTTGCCATTGAAAAACGTCCAGAAATGTTTGAAGCTACTGACTGAATGAAAGGAGCTGGCATCTCACTCTCTTCGAATCTTCTTTATCATGCTAAGAGGAGCAGGAAAAAGCAAAAAATTTCAGAATTGCACCTTGCAATGCGGAGAAATTACTGTTTGTGCATTTACAATATTCATTGATTTTTGCCATTGAAAAACATCATGTTATTCATATACCAGAAATGTTTGAAGCTACTGACTGAATGAAAAGAGCTGGCATCTCACTCTCTTTGAATCTTCTTTATCATGCTAAGAGGAGCAGGAAAAAGCAAAAAATTTCAGAATTGCACCTTGCAATGTGGAGAAATTACTGTTTGTGCATTTACAATATTCATTGATTTTTGCCATTGAAAAACGTCCAGAAATGTTTGAAGCTACTGACTGAATGAAAGGAGCTGGCATCTCACTCTCTTTGAATCTTCTTTATCATGCTAAGAGGAGCAGGAAAAAGCAAAAAATTTCAGAATTGCACCTTGCAATGCGGAGAAATTACTGTTTGTGCATTTACAATATTCATTGACTTTTGCCATTGAAAAACATCATGTTATTCATATACCAGAAATGTTTGAAGCTACTGACTGAATGAAAAGAGCTGGCATCTCACTCTCTTTGAATCTTCTTTATCATGCTAAAAGGAGCAGGAAAAATCAAAAAATTTCAGAATTGCACCTTGCAATGTGGAGAAATTACTGTTTGTGCATTGACAATATTCATTGATTTTTGCCATTGAAAAACGTCCAGAAATGTTTGAAGCTACTGACTGAATGAAAGGAGCTGGCATCTCATTCTCTTTGAATCTTCTTTATCATGCTAAGTGGAGCAGGAAAAAGCAAAAAATTTCAGAATTGCACCTTGCAATGCGGAGAAATTACTGTTTGTGCATTTACAATATTCATTGATTTTTGCCATTGAAAAACATCATGTTATTCATATACCAGAAATGTTTGAAGCTACTGACTGAATGAAAGGAGCTGGCATCTCACTCTCTTTGAATCTTCTTTATCATGCTAAGAGGAGCAGGAAAAAGCAAAAAATTTCAGAATTGCACCTTGCAATGCGGAGAAATTACTGTTTGTGCATTTACAATATTCATTGATTTTTGCCATTGAAAAACATCATGTTATTCATATACCAGAAATGTTTGAAGCTACTGACTGAATGAAAAGAGCTGGCATCTCACTCTCTTTGAATCTTCTTTATCATGCTAAGAGGAGCAGGAAAAAGCAAAAAATTTCAGAATTGCACCTTGCAATGTGGAGAAATTACTGTTTGTGCATTTACAATATTCATTGATTTTTGCCATTGAACAACGTCCAGAAATGTTTGAAGCTACTGACTGAATGAAAGGAGCTGGCATCTCACTCTCTTTGAATCTTCTTTATCATGCTAAGAGGAGCAGGAAAAAGCAAAAAATTTCAGAATTGCACCTTGCAATGCGGAGAAATTACGGTTTGTGCATTTACAATATTCATTGATTTTTGCCATTGAAAAACATCATGTTATTCATATACCAGAAATGTTTGAAGCTACTGACTGAATGAAAAGAGCTGGCATCTCACTCTCTTTGAATCTTCTTTATCATGCTAAGAGGAGCAGGAAAAAGCAAAAAATTTCAGAATTGCACCTTGCAATGTGGAGAAATTACTGTTTGTGCATTTACAATATTCATTGATTTTTGCCTTTGAAAAACGTCCAGAAATGTTTGAAGCTACTGACTGAATGAAAGGAGCTGGCATCTCACTCTCTTTGAATCTTCTTTATCATGCTAAGAGGAGCAGGAAAAAGCAAAAAAATTCAGAATTGCACCTTGCAATGCGGAGAAATTACTGTTTGTGCATTTACAATATTCATTGATTTTTGCCATTGAAAAACATCATGTTATTCATATACCAGAAATGTTTGAAGCTACTGACTGAATGAAAAGAGCTGGCATCTCACTCTCTTTGAATCTTCTTTATCATGCTAAGAGGAGCAGGAAAAAGCAAAAAATTTCAGAATTGCACCTTGCAATGTGGAGAAATTACTGTTTGTGCATTTACAATATTCATTGATTTTTGCCATTGAAAAACGTCCAGAAATGTTTGAAGCTACTGACTGAATGAAAGGAGCTGGCATCTCACTCTCTTTGAATCTTCTTTATCATGCTAAGAGGAGCAGTAAAAAGCAAAAAAATTCAGAATTGCACCTTGCAATGCGGAGAAATTACTGTTTGTGCATTTACAATATTCATTGATTTTTGACATGGAAAAACATCATGTTATTCATATACCAGAAATGTTTGAAGCTACTGACTGAATGAAAATAGCTGGCATCTCACTCTCTTTGAATCTTCTTTATCATGCTAAGAGGAGCAGGAAAAAGCAAAAAATTTCAGAATTGCACCTTGCAATGTGGAGAAATTACTGTTTGTGCATTTACAATATTCATTGATTTTTGCCATTGAAAAACGTCCAGAAATGTTTGAAGCTACTGACTGAATGAAAGGAGCTGGCATCTCACTCTCTTTGAATCTTCTTTATCATGCTAAGAGGAGCAGGAAAAAGCAAAAAATTTCAGAATTGCACCTTGCAATGCGGAGAAATTACTGTTTGTGCATTTACAATATTCATTGATTTTTGCCATTGAAAAACATCATGTTATTCATATACCAGAAATGTTTGAAGCTACTGACTGAATGAAAAGAGCTGGCATCTCACTCTCTTTGAATCTTCTTTATCATGCTAAGAGGAGCAGGAAAAAGCAAAAAATTTCAGAATTGCACCTTGCAATGTGGAGAAATTACTGTTTGTGCATTTACAATATTCATTGATTTTTGCCATTGAAAAACGTCCAGAAATGTTTGAAGCTACTGACTGAATGAAAGGAGCTGGCATCTCACTCTCTTTGAATCTTCTTTATCATGCTAAGAGGAGCAGTAAAAAGCAAAAAAATTCAGAATTGCACCATGCAATGCGGAGAAATTACTGTTTGTGCATTTACAATATTCATTGATTTTTGACATGGAAAAACATCATGTTATTCATATACCAGAAATGTTTGAAGCTACTGACTGAATGAAAAGAGCTGGCATCTCACTCTCTTTGAATCTTCTTTATCATGTTAAGAGGAGCAGGAAAAAGCAAAAAAATTCAGAATTGCACCTTGCAATGCGGAGAAATTACTGTTTGTGCATTTACAATATTCATTGATTTTTGCCATTGAAAAACATCATGTTATTCATATACCAGAAATGTTTGAAGCTACTGACTGAATGAAAAGAGCTGGCATCTCACTCTCTTTGAATCTTCTTTATCATGCTAAAAGGAGCAGGAAAAATCAAAAAATTTCAGAATTGCACCTTGCAATGTGGAGAAATTACTGTTTGTGCATTTACAATATTCATTGATTTTTGCCATTGAAAAACGTCCAGAAATGTTTGAAGCTACTGACTGAATGAAAGGAGCTGGCATCTCATTCTCTTTGAATCTTCTTTATCATGCTAAGTGGAGCAGGAAAAAGCAAAAAATTTCAGAATTGCACCTTGCAATGCGGAGAAATTACTGTTTGTGCATTTACAATATTCATTGATTTTTGCCATTGAAAAACATCATGTTATTCATATTCCAGAAATGTTTGAAGCTACTGACTGAATGAAAAGAGCTGGCATCTCACTCTCTTTGAATCTTCTTTATCATGCTAAGAGGAGCAGGAAAAAGCAAAAAATTTCAGAATTGCACCTTGCAATGTGGAGAAATTACTGTTTGTGCATTTACAATATTCATTGATTTTTGCCATTGAAAAACGTCCAGAAATGTTTGAAGCTACTGACTGAATGAAAGGAGCTGGCATCTCACTCTCTTTGAATCTTCTTTATCATGCTAAGAGGAGCAGGAAAAAGCAAAAAAATTCAGAATTGCACCTTGCAATGCGGAGAAATTACTGTTTGTGCATTTACAATATTCATTGATTTTTGACATGGAAAAACATCATGTTATTCATATACCAGAAATGTTTGAAGCTACTGACTGAATGAAAATAGCTGGCATCTCACTCTCTTTGAATCTTCTTTATCATGCTAAGAGGAGCAGGAAAAAGCAAAAAATTTCAGAATTGCACCTTGCAATGTGGAGAAATTACTGTTTGTGCATTTACAATATTCATTGATTTTTGCCATTGAAAAACGTCCAGAAATGTTTGAAGCTACTGACTGAATGAAAGGAGCTGGCATCTCACTCTCTTTGAATCTTCTTTATCATGCTAAGAGGAGCAGGAAAAAGCAAAAAATTTCAGAATTGCACCTTGCAATGCGGAGAAATTACTGTTTGTGCATTTACAATATTCATTGATTTTTGCCATTGAAAAACATCATGTTATTCATATACCAGAAATGTTTGAAGCTACTGACTGAATGAAAAGAGCTGGCATCTCACTCTCTTTGAATCTTCTTTATCATGCTAAGAGGAGCAGGAAAAAGCAAAAAATTTCAGAATTGCACCTTGCAATGTGGAGAAATTACTGTTTGTGCATTTACAATATTCATTGATTTTTGCCATTGAAAAACGTCCAGAAATGTTTGAAGCTACTGACTGAATGAAAGGAGCTGGCATCTCACTCTCTTTGAATCTTCTTTATCATGCTAAGAGGAGCAGTAAAAAGCAAAAAAATTCAGAATTGCACCATGCAATGCGGAGAAATTACTGTTTGTGCATTTACAATATTCATTGATTTTTGACATGGAAAAACATCATGTTATTCATATACCAGAAATGTTTGAAGCTACTGACTGAATGAAAAGAGCTGGCATCTCACTCTCTTTGAATCTTCTTTATCATGTTAAGAGGAGCAGGAAAAAGCAAAAAAATTCAGAATTGCACCTTGCAATGCGGAGAAATTACTGTTTGTGCATTTACAATATTCATTGATTTTTGCCATTGAAAAACATCATGTTATTCATATACCAGAAATGTTTGAAGCTACTGACTGAATGAAAAGAGCTGGCATCTCACTCTCTTTGAATCTTCTTTATCATGCTAAAAGGAGCAGGAAAAATCAAAAAATTTCAGAATTGCACCTTGCAATGTGGAGAAATTACTGTTTGTGCATTTACAATATTCATTGATTTTTGCCATTGAAAAACGTCCAGAAATGTTTGAAGCTACTGACTGAATGAAAGGAGCTGGCATCTCATTCTCTTTGAATCTTCTTTATCATGCTAAGTGGAGCAGGAAAAAGCAAAAAATTTCAGAATTGCACCTTGCAATGCGGAGAAATTACTGTTTGTGCATTTACAATATTCATTGATTTTTGCCATTGAAAAACATCATGTTATTCATATTCCAGAAATGTTTGAAGCTACTGACTGAATGAAAAGAGCTGGCATCTCACTCTCTTTGAATCTTCTTTATCATGCTAAGAGGAGCAGGAAAAAGCAAAAAATTTCAGAATTGCACCTTGCAATGTGGAGAAATTACTGTTTGTGCATTTACAATATTCATTGATTTTTGCCATTGAAAAACGTCCAGAAATGTTTGAAGCTACTGACTGAATGAAAGGAGCTGGCATCTCACTCTCTTTGAATCTTCTTTATCATGCTAAGAGGAGCAGGAAAAAGCAAAAAAATTCAGAATTGCACCTTGCAATGCGGAGAAATTACTGTTTGTGCATTTACAATATTCATTGATTTTTGACATGGAAAAACATCATGTTATTCATATACCAGAAATGTTTGAAGCTACTGACTGAATGAAAATAGCTGGCATCTCACTCTCTTTGAATCTTCTTTATCATGCTAAGAGGAGCAGGAAAAAGCAAAAAATTTCAGAATTGCACCTTGCAATGTGGAGAAATTACTGTTTGTGCATTTACAATATTCATTGATTTTTGCCATTGAAAAACGTCCAGAAATGTTTGAAGCTACTGACTGAATGAAAGGAGCTGGCATCTCACTCTCTTTGAATCTTCTTTATCATGCTAAGAGGAGCAGGAAAAAGCAAAAAATTTCAGAATTGCACCTTGCAATGCGGAGAAATTACTGTTTGTGCATTTACAATATTCATTGATTTTTGCCATTGAAAAACATCATGTTATTCATATACCAGAAATGTTTGAAGCTACTGACTGAATGAAAAGAGCTGGCATCTCACTCTCTTTGAATCTTCTTTATCATGCTAAGAGGAGCAGGAAAAAGCAAAAAATTTCAGAATTGCACCTTGCAATGTGGAGAAATTACTGTTTGTGCATTTACAATATTCATTGATTTTTGCCATTGAAAAACGTCCAGAAATGTTTGAAGCTACTGACTGAATGAAAGGAGCTGGCATCTCACTCTCTTTGAATCTTCTTTATCATGCTAAGAGGAGCAGTAAAAAGCAAAAAAATTCAGAATTGCACCATGCAATGCGGAGAAATTACTGTTTGTGCATTTACAATATTCATTGATTTTTGACATGGAAAAACATCATGTTATTCATATACCAGAAATGTTTGAAGCTACTGACTGAATGAAAAGAGCTGGCATCTCACTCTCTTTGAATCTTCTTTATCATGTTAAGAGGAGCAGGAAAAAGCAAAAAAATTCAGAATTGCACCTTGCAATGCGGAGAAATTACTGTTTGTGCATTTACAATATTCATTGATTTTTGCCATTGAAAAACATCATGTTATTCATATACCAGAAATGTTTGAAGCTACTGACTGAATGAAAAGAGCTGGCATCTCACTCTCTTTGAATCTTCTTTATCATGCTAAAAGGAGCAGGAAAAATCAAAAAATTTCAGAATTGCACCTTGCAATGTGGAGAAATTACTGTTTGTGCATTTACAATATTCATTGATTTTTGCCATTGAAAAACGTCCAGAAATGTTTGAAGCTACTGACTGAATGAAAAGAGCTGGCATCTCACTCTCTTTGAATCTTCTTTATCATGCTAAGAGGAGCAGGAAAAAGCAAAAAATTTCAGAATTGCACCTTGCAATGTGGAGAAATTACTGTTTGTGCATTTACAATATTCATTGATTTTTGCCATTGAAAAACGTCCAGAAATGTTTGAAGCTACTGACTGAATGAAAGGAGCTGGCATCTCACTCTCTTTGAATCTTCTTTATCATGCTAAGAGGAGCAGGAAAAAGCAAAAAAATTCAGAATTGCACCTTGCAATGCGGAGAAATTACTGTTTGTGCATTTACAATATTCATTGATTTTTGCCATTGAAAAACATCATGTTATTCATATACCAGAAATGTTTGAAGCTACTGACTGAATGAAAAGAGCTGGCATCTCACTCTCTTTGAATCTTCTTTATCATGCTAAGAGGAGCAGGAAAAAGCAAAAAATTTCAGAATTGCACCTTGCAATGTGGAGAAATAACTGTTTGTGCATTTACAATATTCATTGATTTTTGCCATTGAAAAACATCATGTTATTCATATACCAGAAATGTTTGAAGCTACTGACTGAATGAAAAGAGCTGGCATCTCACTCTCTTTGAATCTTCTTTATCATGCTAAGAGGAGCAGGAAAAAGCAAAAAATTTCAGAATTGCACCTTGCAATGTGGAGAAATTACTGTTTGTGCATTTACAATATTCATTGATTTTTGCCATTGAAAAACATCATGTTATTCATATACCAGAAATGTTTGAAGCTACTACTGAATGAAAAGAGCTGGCATCTCACTCTCTTTGAATCTTCTTTATCATGCTAAGAGGAGCAGGAAAAAGCAAAAAATTTCAGAATTGCACCTTGCAATGTGGAGAAATTACTGTTTGTGCATTTACAATATTCATTTATGTTTGCCATTGAAAAATGTCCAGAAATGTTTGAAGCTACTGACTGAATGAAAGGAGCTGGCATATCACTCTCTTTGAATCTTCTTTATCATGCTAAGAGGAGCAGGAAAAAGCAAAAAATTTCAGAATTGCACCTTGCAATGCGGAGAAATTACTGTTTGTGCATTTACAATATTCATTGATTTTTGCCATTGAAAAACATCATGTTATTCATATACCAGAAATGTTTGAATCTACTGACTGAATGAAAAGAGCTGGCATCTCACTCTCTTTGAATCTTCTTTATCATGCTAAGAGGAGCAGGAAAAAGCAAAAAATTTCAGAATTGCACCTTGCAATGTGGAGAAATTACTGTTTGTGCATTTACAATATTCATTGATTTTTGCCATTGAAAAACATCATGTTATTCATATACCAGAAATGTTTGAATCTACTGACTGAATGAAAAGAGCTGGCATCTCACTCTCTTTGAATCTTCTTTATCATGCTAAAAGGAGCAGGAAAAATCAAAAAATTTCAGAATTGCACCTTGCAATGTGGAGAAATTACTGTTTGTGCATTTACAATATTCATTGATTTTTGCCATTGAAAAACCTCCAGAAATGTTTGAAGCTACTGACTGAATGAAAGGAGCTGGCATCTCATTCTCTTTGAATCTTCTTTATCATGCTAAGTGGAGCAGGAAAAAGCAAAAAATTTCAGAATTGCACCTTGCAATGCGGAGAAATTACTGTTTGTGCATTTACAATATTCATTGATTTTTGCCATTGAAAAACATCATGTTATTCATATACCAGAAATGTTTGAAGCTACTGACTGAATGAAAAGAGCTGGCATCTCACTCTCTTTGAATCTTCTTTATCATGCTAAGAGGAGCAGGAAAAAGCAAAAAATTTCAGAATTGCACCTTGCAATGTGGAGAAATTACTGTTTGTGCATTTACAATATTCATTGATTTTTGCCATTGAAAAACGTCCAGAAATGTTTGAAGCTACTGACTGAATGAAAGGAGCTGGCATCTCACTCTCTTTGAATCTTCTTTATCATGCTAAGAGGAGTAGGAAAAAGCAAAAAAATTCAGAATTGCACCTTGCAATGCGGAGAAATTACTGTTTGTGCATTTACAATATTCATTGATTTTTGCCATTGAAAAACATCATGTTATTCATATACCAGAAATGTTTGAAGCTACTGACTGAATGAAAAGAGCTGGCATCTCACTCTCTTTGAATCTTCTTTATCATGCTAAGAGGAGCAGGAAAAAGCAAAAAATTTCAGAATTGCACCTTGCAATGTGGAGAAATTACTGTTTGTGCATTTACAATATTCATTGATTTTTGCCAATGAAAAACATCATGTTATTCATATACCAGAAATGTTTGAAGCTACTGACTGAATGAAAAGAGCTGGCATCTCACTCTCTTTGAATCTTCTTTATCATGCTAAGAGGAGCAGGAAAAAGCAAAAAATTTCAGAATTGCACCTTGCAATGTGGAGAAATTACTGTTTGTGCATTTACAATATTCATTGATTTTTGCCATTGAAAAACGTCCAGAAATGTTTGAAGCTACTGACTGAATGAAAGGAGCTGGCATCTCATTCTCTTTGAATCTTCTTTATCATGCTAAGTGGAGCAGGAAAAAGCAAAAAATTTCAGAATTGCACCTTGCAATGCGGAGAAATTACTGTTTGTGCATTTACAATATTCATTGATTTTTGCCATTGAAAAACATCATGTTATTCATATACCAGAAATGTTTGAAGCTACTGACTGAATGAAAAGAGCTGGCATCTCACTCTCTTTGAATCTTCTTTATCATGCTAAGAGGAGCAGGAAAAAGCAAAAAATTTCAGAATTGCACCTTGCAATGTGGAGAAATTACTGTTTGTGCATTTACAATATTCATTGATTTTTGCCATTGAAAAACATCATGTTATTCATATACCAGAAATGTTTGAAGCTACTGACTGAATGAAAAGAGCTGGCATCTCACTCTCTTTGAATCTTCTTTATCATGCTAAGAGGAGCAGGAAAAAGCAAAAAATTTCAGAATTGCACCTTGCAATGTGGAGAAATTACTGTTTGTGCATTTACAATATTCATTGATTTTTGCCATTGAAAAACATCATGTTATTCATATACCAGAAATGTTTGAAGCTACTGACTGAATGAAAAGAGCTGGCATCTCACTCTCTTTGAATCTTCTTTATCATGCTAAGAGGAGCAGGAAAAAGCAAAAAATTTCAGAATTGCACCTTGCAATGTGGAGAAATTACTGTTTGTGCATTTACAATATTCATTGATTTTTGCCATTGAAAAACGTCCAGAAATGTTTGAAGCTACTGACTGAATGAAAGGAGCTGGCATCTCACTCTCTTTGAATCTTCTTTATCATGCTAAGAGGAGCAGGAAAAAGCAAAAAATTTCAGAATTGCACCTTGCAATGCGGAGAAATTACTGTTTGTGCATTTACAATATTCATTGATTTTTGCCATTGAAAAACATCATGTTATTCATATACCAGAAATGTTTGAAGCTACTGACTGAATGAAAAGAGCTGGCATCTCACTCTCTTTGAATCTTCTTTATCATGCTAAAAGGAGCAGGAAAAATCAAAAAATTTCAGAATTGCACCTTGCAATGTGGAGAAATTACTGTTTGTGCATTTACAATACTCATTGATTTTTGCCATTGAAAAACATCATGTTATTCATATACCAGAAATGTTTGAAGCTACTGACTGAATGAAAAGAGCTGGCATCTCACTCTCTTTGAATCTTCTTTATCATGCTAAGAGGAGCAGGAAAAAGCAAAAAATTTCAGAATTGCACCTTGCAATGTGGAGAAATTACTGTTTGTGCATTTACAATATTCATTGATGTTTGCCATTGAAAAATGTCCAGAAATGTTTGAAGCTACTGACTGAATGAAAGGAGCTGGCATATCACTCTCTTTGAATCTTGTTTATCATGCTAAGAGGAGCAGGAAAAAGCAAAAAATTTCAGAATTGCACCTTGCAATGCGGAGAAATTACTGTTTGTGCATTTACAATATTCATTGATTTTTGCCATTGAAAAACATCATGTTATTCATATACCAGAAATGTTTGAATCTACTGACTGAATGAAAAGAGCTGGCATCTCACTCTCTTTGAGTCTTCTTTATCATGCTAAGAGGAGCAGGAAAAAGCAAAAAATTTCAGAATTGCACCTTGCAATGTGGAGAAATTACTGTTTGTGCATTTACAATATTCATTGAATTTTGCCATTGAAAAACGTCCAGAAATGTTTGAAGCTACTGACTGAATGAAAGGAGCTGGCATCTCACTCTCTTTGAATCTTCTTTATCATGCTAAGAGGAGCAGGAAAAAGCAAAAAAATTCAGAATTGCACCTTGCAATGCGAAGAAATTACTGTTTGTGCATTTACAATATTCATTGATTTTTGCCATTGAAAAACATCATGTTATTCATATACCAGAAATGTTTGAAGCTACTGACTGAATGAAAAGAGCTGGCATCTCACTCTCTTTGAATCTTCTTTATCATGCTAAGAGGAGCAGGAAAAAGCAAAAAATTTCAGAATTGCACCTTGCAATGTGGTGAAATTACTGTTTGTGCATTTACAATATTCATTGATTTTTGCCATTGAAAAACGTCCAGAAATGTTTGAAGCTACTGACTGAATGAAAAGAGCTGGCATCTCACTCTCTTTGAATCTTCTTTATCATGCTAAGAGGAGCAGGAAAAAGCAAAAGATTTCAGAATTGCACATTGCAATGTGGAGAAATTACTGTTTGTGCATTTACAATATTCATTGATTTTTGCCATTGAAAAACGTCCAGAAATGTTTGAAGCTACTGACTGATTGAAAGGAGCTGGCATCTCACTCTCTTTGAATCTTCTTTATCATGCTAAGAGGAGCAGGAAAAAGCAAAAAATTTCAGCATTGCACCTTGCAATGCGGAGAAATTACTGATTGTGCATTTACAATATTCATTGATTTTTGCCATTGAAAAACATCATGTTATTCATATACCAGAAATGTTTGAAGCTACTGACTGAATGAAAAGAGCTGGCATCTCACTCTCTTTGAATCTTCTTTATCATGCTAAGAGGAGCAGGAAAAAGCAAAAAATTTCAGAATTGCACTTTGCAATGTGGAGAAATTACTGTTTGTGCATTTACAATATTCATTGATTTTTGCCATTGAAAAACGTCCAGAAATGTTTGAAGCTACTGACTGAATGAAAGGAGCTGGCATCTCACTCTCTTTGAATCTTCTTTATCATGCTAAGAGGAGCAGGAAAAAGCAAAAAATTTCAGAATTGCACCTTGCAATGCGGAGAAATTACTGTTTGTGCATTTACAATATTCATTGATTTTTGCCATTGAAAAACATCATGTTATTCATATACCAGAAATGTTTGAAGCTACTGACTGAATGAAAAGAGCTGGCATCTCACTCTCTTTGAATCTTCTTTATCATGCTAAGAGGAGCAGGAAAAAGCAAAAAATTTCAGAATTGCACCTTGCAATGTGGAGAAATTACTGTTTGTGCATTTACAATATTCATTGATTTTTGCCATTGAAAAACGTCCAGAAATGTTTGAAGCTACTGACTGAATGAAAGGAGCTGGCATCTCACTCTCTTTGAATCTTCTTTATCATGCTAAGAGGAGCAGGAAAAAGCAAAAAAATTCAGAATTGCACCATGCAATGCGGAGAAATTACTGTTTGTGCATTTACAATATTCATTGATTTTTGACATGGAAAAACATCATGTTATTCATATACCAGAAATGTTTGAAGCTACTGACTGAATGAAAAGAGCTGGCATCTCACTCTCTTTGAATCTTCTTTATCATGCTAAGAGGAGCAGGAAAAAGCAAAAAAATTCAGAGTTGCACCTTGCAATGCGGAGAAATTACTGTTTGTGCATTTACAATATTCATTGATTTTTGCCATTGAAAAACATCATGTTATTCATATACCAGAAATGTTTGAAGCTACTGACTGAATGAAAAGAGCTGGCATCTCACTCTCTTTGAATCTTCTTTATCATGCTAAAAGGAGCAGGAAAAATCAAAAAATTTCAGAATTGCACCTTGCAATGTGGAGAAATTACTGTTTGTGCATTTACAATATTCATTGATTTTTGCCATTGAAAAACATCCAGAAATGTTTGAAGCTACTGACTGAATGAAAGGAGCTGGCATCTCATTCTCTTTGAATCTTCTTTATCATGCTAAGTGGAGCAGGAAAAAGCAAAAAATTTCAGAATTGCACCTTGCAATGCGGAGAAATTACTGTTTGTGCATTTACAATATTCATTGATTTTTGCCATTGAAAAACATCATGTTATTCATATTCCAGAAATGTTTGAAGCTACTGACTGAATGAAAAGAGCTGGCATCTCACTCTCTTTGAATCTTCTTTATCATGCTAAGAGGAGCAGGAAAAAGCAAAAAATTTCAGAATTGCACCTTGCAATGTGGAGAAATTACTGTTTGTGCATTTACAATATTCATTGATTTTTGCCATTGAAAAACGTCCAGAAATGTTTGAAGCTACTGACTGAATGAAAGGAGCTGGCATCTCACTCTCTTTGAATCTTCTTTATCATGCTAAGAGGAGCAGTAAAAAGCAAAAAAATTCAGAATTGCACCATGCAATGCGGAGAAATTACTGTTTGTGCATTTACAATATTCATTGATTTTTGACATGGAAAAACATCATGTTATTCATATACCAGAAATGTTTGAAGCTACTGACTGAATGAAAAGAGCTGGCATCTCACTCTCTTTGAATCTTCTTTATCATGCTAAGAGGAGCAGGAAAAAGCAAAAAAATTCAGAATTGCACCTTGCAATGCGGAGAAATTACTGTTTGTGCATTTACAATATTCATTGATTTTTGCCATTGAAAAACATCATGTTATTCATATACCAGAAATGTTTGAAGCTACTGACTGAATGAAAAGAGCTGGCATCTCACTCTCTTTGAATCTTCTTTATCATGCTAAAAGGAGCAGGAAAAATCAAAAAATTTCAGAATTGCACCTTGCAATGTGGAGAAATTACTGTTTGTGCATTTACAATATTCATTGATTTTTGCCATTGAAAAACGTCCAGAAATGTTTGAAGCTACTGACTGAATGAAAGGAGCTGGCATCTCATTCTCTTTGAATCTTCTTTATCATGCTAAGTGGAGCAGGAAAAAGCAAAAAAATTCAGAATTGCACCTTGCAATGCGGAGAAATTACTGTTTGTGCATTTACAATATTCATTGATTTTTGCCATTGAAAAACATCATGTTATTCATATTCCAGAAATGTTTGAAGCTACTGACTGAATGAAAAGAGCTGGCATCTCACTCTCTTTGAATCTTCTTTATCATGCTAAGAGGAGCAGGAAAAAGCAAAAAATTTCAGAATTGCACCTTGCAATGTGGAGAAATTACTGTTTGTGCATTTACAATATTCATTGATTTTTGCCATTGAAAAACGTCCAGAAATGTTTGAAGCTACTGACTGAATGAAAGGAGCTGGCATCTCATTCTCTTTGAATCTTCTTTATCATGCTAAGTGGAGCAGGAAAAAGCAAAAAATTTCAGAATTGCACCTTGCAATGCGGAGAAATTACTGTTTGTGCATTTACAATATTCATTGATTTTTGCCATTGAAAAACATCATGTTATTCATATACCAGAAATGTTTGAAGCTACTGACTGAATGAAAAGAGCTGGCATCTCACTCTCTTTGAATCTTCTTTATCATGCTAAGAGGAGCAGGAGAAAGCAAAAAATTTCAGAATTGCACCTTGCAATGTGGAGAAATTACTGTTTGTGCATTTACAATATTCATTGATTTTTGCCATTGAAAAACATCATGTTATTCATATACCAGAAATGTTTGAAGCTACTGACTGAATGAAAAGAGCTGGCATCTCACTCTCTTTGAATCTTCTTTATCATGCTAAGAGGAGCAGGAAAAAGCAAAAAATTTCAGAATTGCACCTTGCAATGTGGAGAAATTACTGTTTGTGCATTTACAATATTCATTGATTTTTGCCATTGAAAAACATCATGTTATTCATATACCAGAAATGTTTGAATCTACTGACTGAATGAAAAGAGCTGGCATCTCACTCTCTTTGAATCTTCTTTATCATGCTAAGAGGAGCAGGAAAAAGCAAAAAATTTCAGAATTGCACCTTGCAATGTGGAGAAATTACTGTTTGTGCATTTACAATATTCATTGATTTTTGCCATTGAAAAACGTCCAGAAATGTTTGAAGCTACTGACTGAATGAAAGGAGCTGGCATCTCACTCTCTTTGAATCTTCTTTATCATGCTAAGAGGAGCAGGAAAAAGCAAAAAATTTCAGAATTGCACCTTGCAATGCGGAGAAATTACTGTTTGTGCATTTACAATATTCATTGATTTTTGCCATTGAAAAACATCATGTTATTCATATACCAGAAATGTTTGAAGCTACTGACTGAATGAAAAGAGCTGGCATCTCACTCTCTTTGAATCTTCTTTATCATGCTAAGAGGAGGAGGAAAAAGCAAAAAAATTCAGAATTGCACCTTGCAATGCGGAGAAATTACTGTTTGTGCATTTACAATATTCATTGATTTTTGCCATTGAAAAACATCATGTTATTCATATACCAGAAATGTTTGAAGCTACTGACTGAATGAAAAGAGCTGGCATCTCACTCTCTTTGAATCTTCTTTATCATGCTAAAAGGAGCAGGAAAAATCAAAAAATTTCAGAATTGCACCTTGCAATGTGGAGAAATTACTGTTTGTGCATTTACAATATTCATTGATTTTTGCCATTGAAAAACGTCCAGAAATGTTTGAAGCTACTGACTGAATGAAAGGAGCTGGCATCTCACTCTCTTTGAATCTTCTTTATCATGCTAAGAGGAGCAGGAAAAAGCAAAAAATTTCAGAATTGCACCTTGCAATGCGGAGAAATTACTGTTTGTGCATTTACAATATTCATTGATTTTTGCCATTGAAAAACATCATGTTATTCATATACCAGAAATGTTTGAAGCTACTGACTGAATGAAAAGAGCTGGCATCTCACTCTCTTTGAATCTTCTTTATCATGCTAAGAGGAGCAGGAAAAAGCAAAAAATTTCAGAATTGCACCTTGCAATGTGGAGAAATTACTGTTTGTGCATTTACAATATTCATTGATTTTTGCCATTGAAAAACGTCCAGAAATGTTTGAAGCTACTGACTGAATGAAAGGAGCTGGCATCTCACTCTCTTTGAATCTTCTTTATCATGCTAAGAGGAGCAGGAAAAAGCAAAAAAATTCAGAATTGCACCATGCAATGCGGAGAAATTACTGTTTGTGCATTTACAATATTCATTGATTTTTGACATGGAAAAACATCATGTTATTCATATACCAGAAATGTTTGAAGCTACTGACTGAATGAAAAGAGCTGGCATCTCACTCTCTTTGAATCTTCTTTATCATGCTAAGAGGAGCAGGAAAAAGCAAAAAAATTCAGAGTTGCACCTTGCAATGCGGAGAAATTACTGTTTGTGCATTTACAATATTCATTGATTTTTGCCATTGAAAAACATCATGTTATTCATATACCAGAAATGTTTGAAGCTACTGACTGAATGAAAAGAGCTGGCATCTCACTCTCTTTGAATCTTCTTTATCATGCTAAAAGGAGCAGGAAAAATCAAAAAATTTCAGAATTGCACCTTGCAATGTGGAGAAATTACTGTTTGTGCATTTACAATATTCATTGATTTTTGCCATTGAAAAACGTCCAGAAATGTTTGAAGCTACTGACTGAATGAAAGGAGCTGGCATCTCATTCTCTTTGAATCTTCTTTATCATGCTAAGTGGAGCAGGAAAAAGCAAAAAATTTCAGAATTGCACCTTGCAATGCGGAGAAATTACTGTTTGTGCATTTACAATATTCATTGATTTTTGCCATTGAAAAACATCATGTTATTCATATTCCAGAAATGTTTGAAGCTACTGACTGAATGAAAAGAGCTGGCATCTCACTCTCTTTGAATCTTCTTTATCATGCTAAGAGGAGCAGGAAAAAGCAAAAAATTTCAGAATTGCACCTTGCAATGTGGAGAAATTACTGTTTGTGCATTTACAATATTCATTGATTTTTGCCATTGAAAAACGTCCAGAAATGTTTGAAGCTACTGACTGAATGAAAGGAGCTGGCATCTCACTCTCTTTGAATCTTCTTTATCATGCTAAGAGGAGCAGTAAAAAGCAAAAAAATTCAGAATTGCACCATGCAATGCGGAGAAATTACTGTTTGTGCATTTACAATATTCATTGATTTTTGACATGGAAAAACATCATGTTATTCATATACCAGAAATGTTTGAAGCTACTGACTGAATGAAAAGAGCTGGCATCTCACTCTCTTTGAATCTTCTTTATCATGCTAAGAGGAGCAGGAAAAAGCAAAAAAATTCAGAATTGCACCTTGCAATGCGGAGAAATTACTGTTTGTGCATTTACAATATTCATTGATTTTTGCCATTGAAAAACATCATGTTATTCATATACCAGAAATGTTTGAAGCTACTGACTGAATGAAAAGAGCTGGCATCTCACTCTCTTTGAATCTTCTTTATCATGCTAAAAGGAGCAGGAAAAATCAAAAAATTTCAGAATTGCACCTTGCAATGTGGAGAAATTACTGTTTGTGCATTTACAATATTCATTGATTTTTGCCATTGAAAAACGTCCAGAAATGTTTGAAGCTACTGACTGAATGAAAGGAGCTGGCATCTCATTCTCTTTGAATCTTCTTTATCATGCTAAGTGGAGCAGGAAAAAGCAAAAAAATTCAGAATTGCACCTTGCAATGCGGAGAAATTACTGTTTGTGCATTTACAATATTCATTGATTTTTGCCATTGAAAAACATCATGTTATTCATATTCCAGAAATGTTTGAAGCTACTGACTGAATGAAAAGAGCTGGCATCTCACTCTCTTTGAATCTTCTTTATCATGCTAAGAGGAGCAGGAAAAAGCAAAAAATTTCAGAATTGCACCTTGCAATGTGGAGAAATTACTGTTTGTGCATTTACAATATTCATTGATTTTTGCCATTGAAAAACGTCCAGAAATGTTTGAAGCTACTGACTGAATGAAAGGAGCTGGCATCTCATTCTCTTTGAATCTTCTTTATCATGCTAAGTGGAGCAGGAAAAAGCAAAAAATTTCAGAATTGCACCTTGCAATGCGGAGAAATTACTGTTTGTGCATTTACAATATTCATTGATTTTTGCCATTGAAAAACATCATGTTATTCATATACCAGAAATGTTTGAAGCTACTGACTGAATGAAAAGAGCTGGCATCTCACTCTCTTTGAATCTTCTTTATCATGCTAAGAGGAGCAGGAAAAAGCAAAAAATTTCAGAATTGCACCTTGCAATGTGGAGAAATTACTGTTTGTGCATTTACAATATTCATTGATTTTTGCCATTGAAAAACATCATGTTATTCATATACCAGAAATGTTTGAAGCTACTGACTGAATGAAAAGAGCTGGCATCTCACTCTCTTTGAATCTTCTTTATCATGCTAAGAGGAGCAGGAAAAAGCAAAAAATTTCAGAATTGCACCTTGCAATGTGGAGAAATTACTGTTTGTGCATTTACAATATTCATTGATTTTTGCCATTGAAAAACGTCCAGAAATGTTTGAAGCTACTGACTGAATGAAAGGAGCTGGCATCTCACTCTCTTTGAATCTTTTTTATCATGCTAAGAGGAGCAGGAAAAAGCAAAAAAATTCAGAATTGCACCTTGCAATGCGGAGAAATTACTGTTTGTGCATTTACAATATTCATTGATTTTTGCCATTGAAAAACATCATGTTATTCATATACCAGAAATGTTTGAAGCTACTGACTGAATGAAAAGAGCTGGCATCTCACTCTCTTTGAATCTTCTTTATCATGCTAAGAGGAGCAGGAAAAAGCAAAAAATTTCAGAATTGCACCTTGCAATGTGGAGAAATTACTGTTTGTGCATTTACAATATTCATTGATTTTTGCCATTGAAAAACATCATGTTATTCATATACCAGAAATGTTTGAAGCTACTGACTGAATGAAAAGAGCTGGCATCTCACTCTCTTTGAATCTTCTTTATCATGCTAAGAGGAGCAGGAAAAAGCAAAAAATTTCAGAATTGCACCTTGCAATGTGGAGAAATTACTGTTTGTGCATTTACAATATTCATTGATTTTTGCCATTGAAAAACGTCCAGAAATGTTTGAAGCTACTGACTGAATGAAAGGAGCTGGCATCTCATTCTCTTTGAATCGTCTTTATCATGCTAAGTGGAGCAGGAAAAAGCAAAAAATTTCAGAATTGCACCTTGCAATGCGGAGAAATTACTGTTTGTGCATTTACAATATTCATTGATTTTTGCCATTGAAAAACATCATGTTATTCATATACCAGAAATGTTTGAAGCTACTGACTGAATGAAAAGAGCTGGCATCTCACTCTCTTTGAATCTTCTTTATCATGCTAAGAGGAGCAGGAAAAAGCAAAAAATTTCAGAATTGCACCTTGCAATGTGGAGAAATTACTGTTTGTGCATTTACAATATTCATTGATTTTTGCCATTGAAAAACATCATGTTATTCATATACCAGAAATGTTTGAAGCTACTGTCTGAATGAAAAGAGCTGGCATCTCACTCTCTTTGAATCTTCTTTATCATGCTAAGAGGAGCAGGAAAAAGCAAAAAATTTCAGAATTGCACCTTGCAATGTGGAGAAATTACTGTTTGTGCATTTACAATATTCATTGATTTTTGCCATTGAAAAACATCATGTTATTCATATACCAGAAATGTTTGAAGCTACTGACTGAATGAAAAGAGCTGGCATCTCACTCTCTTTGAATCTTCTTTATCATGCTAAGAGGAGCAGGAAAAAGCAAAAAATTTCAGAATTGCACCTTGCAATGTGGAGAAATTACTGTTTGTGCATTTACAATATTCATTGATGTTTGCCATTGAAAAATGTCCAGAAATGTTTGAAGCTACTGACTGAATGAAAGGAGCTGGCATATCACTCTCTTTGAATCTTCTTTATCATGCTAAGAGGAGCAGGAAAAAGCAAAAAATTTCATAATTGCACCTTGCAATGCGGAGAAATTACTGTTTGTGCATTTACAATATTCATTGATTTTTGCCATTGAAAAACATCATGTTATTCATATACCAGAAATGTTTGAATCTACTGACTGAATGAAAAGAGCTGGCATCTCACTCTCTTTGAATCTTCTTTATCATGCTAAGAGGAGCAGGAAAAAGCAAAAAATTTCAGAATTGCACCTTGCAATGTGGAGAAATTACTGTTTGTGCATTTACAATATTCATTGATTTTTGCCATTGAAAAACGTCCAGAAATGTTTGAAGCTACTGACTGAATGAAAGGAGCTGGCATCTCACTCTCTTTGAATCTTCTTTATCATGCTAAGAGGAGCAGGAAAAAGCAAAAAATTTCAGAATTGCACCTTGCAATGCGGAGAAATTACTGTTTGTGCATTTACAATATTCATTGATTTTTGCCATTGAAAAACATCATGTTATTCATATACCAGAAATGTTTGAAGCTACTGACTGAATGAAAAGAGCTGGCATCTCACTCTCTTTGAATCTTCTTTATCATGCTAAGAGGAGCAGGAAAAAGCAAAAAATTTCAGAATTGCACCTTGCAATGTGGAGAAATTACTGTTTGTGCATTTACAATATTCATTGATTTTTGCCATTGAAAAACGTCCAGAAATGTTTGAAGCTACTGACTGAATGAAAGGAGCTGGCATCTCACTCTCTTTGAATCTTCTTTATCATGCTAAGAGGAGCAGGAAAAAGCAAAAAATTTCAGAATTGCACCTTGCAATGCGGAGAAATTACTGTTTGTGCATTTACAATATTCATTGATTTTTGCCATTGAAAAACATCATGTTATTCATATACCAGAAATGTTTGAAGCTACTGACTGAATGAAAAGAGCTGGCATCTCACTCTCTTTGAATCTTCTTTATCATGCTGAAAGGAGCAGGAAAAATCAAAAAATTTCAGAATTGCACCTTGCAATGTGGAGAAATTACTGTTTGTGCATTTACAATACTCATTGATTTTTGCCATTGAAAAACATCATGTTATTCATATACCAGAAATGTTTGAAGCTACTGACTGAATGAAAAGAGCTGGCATCTCACTCTCTTTGAATCTTCTTTATCATGCTAAGAGGAGCAGGAAAAAGCAAAAAATTTCAGAATTGCACCTTGCAATGTGGAGAAATTACTGTTTGTGCATTTACAATATTCATTGATGTTTGCCATTGAAAAATGTCCAGAAATGTTTGAAGCTACTGACTGAATGAAAGGAGCTGGCATATCACTCTCTTTGAATCTTCTTTATCATGCTAAGAGGAGCAGGAAAAAGCAAAAAATTTCAGAATTGCACCTTGCAATGCGTAGAAATTACTGTTTGTGCATTTACAATATTCATTGATTTTTGCCATTGAAAAACATCATGTTATTCATATACCAGAAATGTTTGAATCTACTGACTGAATGAAAAGAGCTGGCATCTCACTCTCTTTGAATCTTCTTTATCATGCTAAGAGGAGCAGGAAAAAGCAAAAAATTTCAGAATTGCACCTTGCAATGTGGAGAAATTACTGTTTGTGCATTTACAATATTCATTGATTTTTGCCATTGAAAAACGTCCAGAAATGTTTGAAGCTACTGACTGAATGAAAGGAGCTGGCATCTCACTCTCTTTGAATCTTCTTTATCATGCTAAGAGGAGCAGGAAAAAGCAAAAAAATTCAGAATTGCACCTTGCAATGCGAAGAAATTACTGTTTGTGCATTTACAATATTCATTGATTTTTGCCATTGAAAAACGTCCAGAAATGTTTGAAGCTACTGACTGAATGAAAAGAGCTGGCATCTCACTCTCTTTGAATCTTCTTTATCATGCTAAGAGGAGCAGGAAAAAGCAAAAGATTTCAGAATTGCACCTTGCAATGTGGAGAAATTACTGTTTGTGCATTTACAATATTCATTGATTTTTGCCATTGAAAAACGTCCAGAAATGTTTGAAGCTACTGACTGAATGAAAGGAGCTGGCATCTCACTCTCTTTGAATCTTCTTTATCATGCTAAGAGGAGCAGGAAAAAGCAAAAAATTTCAGAATTGCACCTTGCAATGCGGAGAAATTACTGATTGTGCATTTACAATATTCATTGATTTTTGCCATTGAAAAACATCATGTTATTCATATACCAGAAATGTTTGAAGCTACTGACTGAATGAAAAGAGCTGGCATCTCACTCTCTTTGAATCTTCTTTATCATGCTAAGAGGAGCAGGAAAAAGCAAAAAATTTCAGAATTGCACTTTGCAATGTGGAGAAATTACTGTTTGTGCATTTACAATATTCATTGATTTTTGCCATTGAAAAACGTCCAGAAATGTTTGAAGCTACTGACTGAATGAAAGGAGCTGGCATCTCACTCTCTTTGAATCTTCTTTATCATGCTAAGAGGAGCAGGAAAAAGCAAAAAATTTCAGAATTGCACCTTGCAATGCGGAGAATTTACTGTTTGTGCATTTACAATATTCATTGATTTTTGCCATTGAAAAACATCATGTTATTCATTTACCAGAAATGTTTGAAGCTACTGACTGAATGAAAAGAGCTGGCATCTCACTCTCTTTGAATCTTCTTTATCATGCTAAGAGGAGCAGGAAAAAGCAAAAAATTTCAGAATTGCACCTTGCAATGTGGAAAAATTACTGTTTGTGCATTTACAATATTCATTGATTTTTGCCATTGAAAAACGTCCAGAAATGTTTGAAGCTACTGACTGAATGAAAGGAGCTGGCATCTCACTCTCTTTGAATCTTCTTTATCATGCTAAGAGGAGCAGGAAAAAGCAAAAAATTTCAGAATTGCACCTTGCAATGCGGAGAAATTACTGTTTGTGCATTTACAATATTCATTGATTTTTGCCATTGAAAAACATCATGTTATTCATATACCAGAAATGTTTGAAGCTACTGACTGAATGAAAAGAACTGGCATCTCACTCTCTTTGAATCTTCTTTATCATGCTAAGAGGAGCAGGAAAAAGCAAAAAATTTCAGAATTGCACCTTGCAATGTGGAGAAATTACTGTTTGTGCATTTACAATATTCATTGATTTTTGCCATTGAAAAACGTCCAGAAATGTTTGAAGCTACTGACTGAATGAAAGGAGCTGGCATCTCACTCTCTTTGAATCTTCTTTATCATGCTAAGAGGAGCAGGAAAAAGCAAAAAATTTCAGAATTGCACCTTGCAATGCGGAGAAATTACTGTTTGTGCATTTACAATATTCATTGATTTTTGCCATTGAAAAACATCATGTTATTCATATACCAGAAATGTTTGAAGCTACTGACTGAATGAAAAGAGCTGGCATCTCACTCTCTTTGAATCTTCTTTATCATGCTAAAAGGAGCAGGAAAAATCAAAAAATTTCAGAATTGCACCTTGCAATGTGGAGAAATTACTGTTTGTGCATTTACAATACTCATTGATTTTTGCCATTGAAAAACATCATGTTATTCATATACCAGAAATGTTTGAAGCTACTGACTGAATGAAAAGAGCTGGCATCTCACTCTCTTTGAATCTTCTTTATCATGCTAAGAGGAGCAGGAAAAAGCAAAAAATTTCAGAATTGCACCTTGCAATGTGGAGAAATTACTGTTTGTGCATTTACAATATTCATTGATGTTTGCCATTGAAAAATGTCCAGAAATGTTTGAAGCTACTGACTGAATGAAAGGAGCTGGCATATCACTCTCTTTGAATCTTCTTTATCATGCTAAGAGGAGCAGGAAAAAGCAAAAAAATTCAGAATTGCACCTTGCAATGCGGAGAAATTACTGTTTGTGCATTTACAATATTCATTGATTTTTGCCATTGAAAAACATCATGTTATTCATATACCAGAAATGTTTGAATCTACTGACTGAATGAAAAGAGCTGGCATCTCACTCTCTTTGAATCTTCTTTATCATGCTAAGAGGAGCAGGAAAAAGCAAAAAATTTCAGAATTGCACCTTGCAATGTGGAGAAATTACTGTTTGTGCATTTACAATATTCATTGATTTTTGCCATTGAAAAACGTCCAGAAATGTTTGAAGCTACTGACTGAATGAAAGGAGCTGGCATCTCACTCTCTTTGAATCTTCTTTATCATGCTAAGAGGAGCAGGAAAAAGCAAAAAAATTCAGAATTGCACCTTGCAATGTGAAGAAATTACTGTTTGTGCATTTACAATATTCATTGATTTTTGCCATTGAAAAACATCATGTTATTCATATACCAGAAATGTTTGAAGCTACTGACTGAATGAAAAGAGCTGGCATCTCACTCTCTTTGAATCTTCTTTATCATGCTAAGAGGAGCAGGAAAAAGCAAAAAATTTCAGAATTGCACCTTGCAATGTGGTGAAATTACTGTTTGTGCATTTACAATATTCATTGATTTTTGCCATTGAAAAACGTCCAGAAATGTTTGAAGCTACTGACTGAATGAAAAGAGCTGGCATCTCACTCTCTTTGAATCTTCTTTATCATGCTAAGAGGAGCAGGAAAAAGCAAAAGATTTCAGAATTGCACCTTGCAATGTGGAGAAATTACTGTTTGTGCATTTACAATATTCATTGATTTTTGCCATTGAAAAACGTCCAGAAATGTTTGAAGCTACTGACTGAATGAAAGGAGCTGGCATCTCACTCTCTTTGAATCTTCTTTATCATGCTAAGAGGAGCAGGAAAAAGCAAAAAATTTCAGAATTGCACCTTGCAATGCGGAGAAATTACTGATTGTGCATTTACAATATTCATTGATTTTTGCCATTGAAAAACATCATGTTATTCATATACCAGAAATGTTTGAAGCTACTGACTGAATGAAAAGAGCTGGCATCTCACTCTCTTTGAATCTTCTTTATCATGCTAAGAGGAGCAGGAAAAAGCAAAAAATTTCAGAATTGCACTTTGCAATGTGGAGAAATTACTGTTTGTGCATTTACAATATTCATTGATTTTTGCCATTGAAAAACGTCCAGAAATGTTTGAAGCTACTGACTGAATGAAAGGAGCTGGCATCTCACTCTCTTTGAATCTTCTTTATCATGCTAAGAGGAGCAGGAAAAAGCAAAAAATTTCAGAATTGCACCTTGCAATGCGGAGAATTTACTGTTTGTGCATTTACAATATTCATTGATTTTTGCCATTGAAAAACATCATGTTATTCATATACCAGAAATGTTTGAAGCTACTGACTGAATGAAAAGAGCTGGCATCTCACTCTCTTTGAATCTTCTTTATCATGCTAAGAGGAGCAGGAAAAAGCAAAAAATTTCAGAATTGCACCTTGCAATGTGGAGAAATTACTGTTTGTGCATTTACAATATTCATTGATTTTTGCCATTGAAAAACGTCCAGAAATGTTTGAAGCTACTGACTGAATGAAAGGAGCTGGCATCTCACTGTCTTTGAATCTTCTTTATCATGCTAAGAGGAGCAGGAAAAAGCAAAAAATTTCAGAATTGCACCTTGCAATGCGGAGAAATTACTGTTTGTGCATTTACAATATTCATTGATTTTTGCCATTGAAAAACATCATGTTATTCATATACCAGAAAAGTTTGAAGCTACTGACTGAATGAAAAGAGCTGGCATCTCACTCTCTTTGAATCTTCTTTATCATGCTAAGAGGAGCAGGAAAAAGCAAAAAATTTCAGAATTGCACCTTGCAATGTGGAGAAATTACTGTTTGTGCATTTACAATATTCATTGATTTTTGCCATTGAAAAACGTCCAGAAATGTTTGAAGCTACTGACTGAATGAAAGGAGCTGGCATCTCACTCTCTCTGAATCTTCTTTATCATGCTAAGAAGAGCAGGAAAAAGCAAAAAATTTCAGAATTGCACCTTGCAATGCGGAGAAATTACTGTTTGTGCATTTACAATATTCATTGATTTTTGCCATTGAAAAACATCATGTTATTCATATACCAGAAATGTTTGAAGCTACTGACTGAATGAAAAGAGCTGGCATCTCACTCTCTTTGAATCTTCTTTATCATGCTAAGAGGAGCAGGAAAAAGCAAAAAATTTCAGAATTGCACCTTGCAATGTGGAGAAATTACTGTTTGTGCATTTACAATATTCATTGATTTTTGCCATTGAAAAACGTCCAGAAATGTTTGAAGCTACTGACTGAATGAAAAGAGCTGGCATCTCACTCTCTTTGAATCTTCTTTATCATGCTAAGAGGAGCAGGAAAAAGCAAAAAATTTCAGAATTGCACCTTGCAATGCGGAGAAATTACTGCTTGTGCATTTACAATATTCATTGATTTTTGCCATTGAAAAACATCATGTTATTCATATACCAGAAATGTTTGAAGCTACTGACTGAATGAAAGGAGCTGGCATCTCACTCTCTTTGAATCTTCTTTATCATGCTAAGAGGAGCAGGAAAAAGCAAAAAATTTCAGAATTGCACCTTGCAATGCGGAGAAATTACTGTTTGTGCATTTACAATATTCATTGATTTTTGCCATTGAAAAACATCATGTTATTCATATACCAGAAATGTTTGAAGCTACTGACTGAATGAAAAGAGCTGGCATCTCACTCTCTTTGAATCTTCTTTATCATGCTAAGAGGAGCAGGAAAAAGCAAAAAATTTCAGAATTGCACCTTGCAATGTGGAGAAATTACTGTTTGTGCATTTACAATATTCATTGATTTTTGCCATTGAAAAACGTCCAGAAATGTTTGAAGCTACTGACTGAATGAAAGGAGCTGGCATCTCACTCTCTTTGAATCTTCTTTATCATGCTAAGAGGAGCAGGAAAAAGCAAAAAATTTCAGAATTGCACCTTGCAATGCGGAGAAATTACTGTTTGTGCATTTACAATATTCATTGATTTTTGCCATTGAAAAACGTCCAGAAATGTTTGAAGCTACTGACTGAATGAAAGGAGCTGGCATCTCACTCTCTTTGAATCTTCTTTCTCATGCTAAGAGGAGCAGGAAAAAGCAAAAAATTTCAGAATTGCACCTTGCAATGCGGAGAAATTACTGTTTCTGCATTTACAATATTCATTGATTTTTGCCATTGAAAAACATCATGTTATTCATATACCAGAAATGTTTCAAGCTACTGACTGAATGAAAAGAGCTGGCATCTCACTCTCTTTGAATCTTCTTTATCATGCTAAGAGGAGCAGGAAAAAGCAAAAAAATTAAGAATTGCACCTTGCAATGTGGAGAAATGACTGTTTGTGCATTTACAATATTCATTGATTTTTGCCATTGAAAAACGTCCAGAAATGTTTGAAGCTACTGACTGAATGAAAGGAGCTGGCATTTCACTCTCTTTGAATCTTCTTTATCATGCTAAGAGGAGCAGGAAAAAGCAAAAAATTTCAGAATTGCACCTTGCAATGCGGAGAAATTACTGTTTGTGCATTTACAATATTCATTGATTTTTGCCATTGAAAAACATCATGTTATTCATATACCAGAAATGTTTGAAGCTACTGACTGAATGAAAAGAGCTGGCATCTCACTCTCTTTGAATCTTCTTTACCATGCTAAGATGAGCAGGAAAAGGCAAAAAATTTCAGAATTGCACCTTGCAATGTGGAGAAATTACTGTTTGTGCATTTACAATATTCATTGATTTTTGCCATTGAAAAACAACATGTTATTCATATACCAGAAATGTTTGAAGCTACTGACTGAATGAAAGGAGCTGGCATCTCACTCTCTTTGAATCTTCTTTATCATGCTAAGAGGAGCAGGAAAAAGCAAAAAATTTCAGAATTGCACCTTGCAATGCGGAGAAATTACTGTTTGTGCATTTACAATATTCATTGATTTTTGCCATTGAAAAACATCATGTTATTCATATACCAGAAATGTTTGAAGCTACTGACTGAATGAAAAGAGCTGGCATCTCACTCTCTTTGAATCTTCTTTATCATGCTAAGAGGAGCAGGAAAAAGCAAAAAATTTCAGAATTGCACCTTGCAATGTGGAGAAATTACTGTTTGTGCATTTACAATATTCATTGATTTTTGCCATTGAAAAACGTCCAGAAATGTTTGAAGCTAATGACTGAATGTAAGGAGCTGGCATCTCACTCTCTTTGAATCTTCTTTATCATGCTAATAGGAGCAGGAAAAAGCAAAAAATTTCAGAATTGCACCTTGCAATGCGGAGAAATTACTGTTTGTGCATTTACAATATTCATTGATTTTTGCCATTGAAAAACATCATGTTATTCATATACCAGAAATGTTTCAAGCTACTGACTGAATGAAAAGAGCTGGCATCTCACTCTCTTTGAATCTTCTTTATCATGCTAAGAGGAGCAGGAAAAAGCAAAAAAATTCAGAATTGCACCTTGCAATGTGGAGAAATGACTGTTTGTGCATTTACAATATTCATTGATTTTTGCCATTGAAAAACGTCCAGAAATGTTTGAAGCTACTGACTGAATGAAAGGAGCTGGCATTTCACTCTCTTTGAATCTTCTTTATCATGCTAAGAGGAGCAGGAAAAAGCAAAAAATTTCAGAATTGCACCTTGCAATGCGGAGAAATTACTGTTTGTGCATTTACAATATTCATTGATTTTTGCCATTGAAAAACATCATGTTATTCATATACCAGAAATGTTTGAAGCTACTGACTGAATGAAAAGAGCTGGCATCTCACTCTCTTTGAATCTTCTTTATCATGCTAAGAGGAGCAGGAAAAAGCAAAAAATTTCAGAATTGCACCTTGCAATGTGGAGAAATTACTGTTTGTGCATTTACAATATTCATTGATTTTTGCCATTGAAAAACGTCCAGAAATGTTTGAAGCTACTGACTGAATGAAAGGAGCTGGCATCTCATTCTCTTTGAATCTTCTTTATCATGCTAAGAGGAGCAGGAAAAAGCAAAAAATTTCAGAATTGCACCTTGCAATGCGGAGAAATTACTGTTTGTGCATTTACAATATTCATTGATTTTTGCCATTGAAAAACATCATGTTATTCATATACCAGAAATGTTTGAAGCTACTGACTGAATGAAAAGAGCTGGCATCTCACTCTCTTTGAATCTTCTTTATCATGCTAAAAGGAGCAGGAAAAATCAAAAAATTTCAGAATTGCACCTTGCAATGTGGAGAAATTACTGTTTGTGCATTTACAATACTCATTGATTTTTGCCATTGAAAAACATCATGTTATTCATATACCAGAAATGTTTGAAGCTACTGACTGAATGAAAAGAGCTGGCATCTCACTCTCTTTGAATCTTCTTTATCATGCTAAGAGGAGCAGGAAAAAGCAAAAAATTTCAGAATTGCACCTTGCAATGTGGAGAAATTACTGTTTGTGCATTTACAATATTCATTGATGTTTGCCATTGAAAAATGTCCAGAAATGTTTGAAGCTACTGACTGAATGAAAGGAGCTGGCATATCACTCTCTTTGAATCTTCTTTATCATGCTAAGAGGAGCAGGAAAAAGCAAAAAAATTCAGAATTGCACCTTGCAATGCGGAGAAATTACTGTTTGTGCATTTACAATATTCATTGATTTTTGCCATTGAAAAACATCATGTTATTCATATACCAGAAATGTTTGAATCTACTGACTGAATGAAAAGAGCTGGCATCTCACTCTCTTTGAATCTTCTTTATCATGCTAAGAGGAGCAGGAAAAAGCAAAAAATTTCAGAATTGCACCTTGCAATGTGGAGAAATTACTGTTTGTGCATTTACAATATTCATTGATTTTTGCCATTGAAAAACGTCCAGAAATGTTTGAAGCTACTGACTGAATGAAAGGAGCTGGCATCTCACTCTCTTTGAATCTTCTTTATCATGCTAAGAGGAGCAGGAAAAAGCAAAAAAATTCAGAATTGCACCTTGCAATGTGAAGAAATTACTGTTTGTGCATTTACAATATTCATTGATTTTTGCCATTGAAAAACATCATGTTATTCATATACCAGAAATGTTTGAAGCTACTGACTGAATGAAAAGAGCTGGCATCTCACTCTCTTTGAATCTTCTTTATCATGCTAAGAGGAGCAGGAAAAAGCAAAAAATTTCAGAATTGCACCTTGCAATGTGGTGAAATTACTGTTTGTGCATTTACAATATTCATTGATTTTTGCCATTGAAAAACGTCCAGAAATGTTTGAAGCTACTGACTGAATGAAAAGAGCTGGCATCTCACTCTCTTTGAATCTTCTTTATCATGCTAAGAGGAGCAGGAAAAAGCAAAAGATTTCAGAATTGCACCTTGCAATGTGGAGAAATTACTGTTTGTGCATTTACAATATTCATTGATTTTTGCCATTGAAAAACGTCCAGAAATGTTTGAAGCTACTGACTGAATGAAAGGAGCTGGCATCTCACTCTCTTTGAATCTTCTTTATCATGCTAAGAGGAGCAGGAAAAAGCAAAAAATTTCAGAATTGCACCTTGCAATGCGGAGAAATTACTGATTGTGCATTTACAATATTCATTGATTTTTGCCATTGAAAAACATCATGTTATTCATATACCAGAAATGTTTGAAGCTACTGACTGAATGAAAAGAGCTGGCATCTCACTCTCTTTGAATCTTCTTTATCATGCTAAGAGGAGCAGGAAAAAGCAAAAAATTTCAGAATTGCACTTTGCAATGTGGAGAAATTACTGTTTGTGCATTTACAATATTCATTGATTTTTGCCATTGAAAAACGTCCAGAAATGTTTGAAGCTACTGACTGAATGAAAGGAGCTGGCATCTCACTCTCTTTGAATCTTCTTTATCATGCTAAGAGGAGCAGGAAAAAGCAAAAAATTTCAGAATTGCACCTTGCAATGCGGAGAATTTACTGTTTGTGCATTTACAATATTCATTGATTTTTGCCATTGAAAAACATCATGTTATTCATATACCAGAAATGTTTGAAGCTACTGACTGAATGAAAAGAGCTGGCATCTCACTCTCTTTGAATCTTCTTTATCATGCTAAGAGGAGCAGGAAAAAGCAAAAAATTTCAGAATTGCACCTTGCAATGTGGAGAAATTACTGTTTGTGCATTTACAATATTCATTGATTTTTGCCATTGAAAAACGTCCAGAAATGTTTGAAGCTACTGACTGAATGAAAGGAGCTGGCATCTCACTCTCTTTGAATCTTCTTTATCATGCTAAGAGGAGCAGGAAAAAGCAAAAAATTTCAGAATTGCACCTTGCAATGCGGAGAAATTACTGTTTGTGCATTTACAATATTCATTGATTTTTGCCATTGAAAAACATCATGTTATTCATATACCAGAAAAGTTTGAAGCTACTGACTGAATGAAAAGAGCTGGCATCTCACTCTCTTTGAATCTTCTTTATCATGCTAAGAGGAGCAGGAAAAAGCAAAAAATTTCAGAATTGCACCTTGCAATGTGGAGAAATTACTGTTTGTGCATTTACAATATTCATTGATTTTTGCCATTGAAAAACGTCCAGAAATGTTTGAAGCTACTGACTGAATGAAAGGAGCTGGCATCTCACTCTCTCTGAATCTTCTTTATCATGCTAAGAAGAGCAGGAAAAAGCAAAAAATTTCAGAATTGCACCTTGCAATGCGGAGAAATTACTGTTTGTGCATTTACAATATTCATTGATTTTTGCCATTGAAAAACATCATGTTATTCATATACCAGAAATGTTTGAAGCTACTGACTGAATGAAAAGAGCTGGCATCTCACTCTCTTTGAATCTTCTTTATCATGCTAAGAGGAGCAGGAAAAAGCAAAAAATTTCAGAATTGCACCTTGCAATGTGGAGAAATTACTGTTTGTGCATTTACAATATTCATTGATTTTTGCCATTGAAAAACGTCCAGAAATGTTTGAAGCTACTGACTGAATGAAAAGAGCTGGCATCTCACTCTCTTTGAATCTTCTTTATCATGCTAAGAGGAGCAGGAAAAAGCAAAAAATTTCAGAATTGCACCTTGCAATGCGGAGAAATTACTGCTTGTGCATTTACAATATTCATTGATTTTTGCCATTGAAAAACATCATGTTATTCATATACCAGAAATGTTTGAAGCTACTGACTGAATGAAAGGAGCTGGCATCTCACTCTCTTTGAATCTTCTTTATCATGCTAAGAGGAGCAGGAAAAAGCAAAAAATTTCAGAATTGCACCTTGCAATGCGGAGAAATTACTGTTTGTGCATTTACAATATTCATTGATTTTTGCCATTGAAAAACATCATGTTATTCATATACCAGAAATGTTTGAAGCTACTGACTGAATGAAAAGAGCTGGCATCTCACTCTCTTTGAATCTTCTTTATCATGCTAAGAGGAGCAGGAAAAAGCAAAAAATTTCAGAATTGCACCTTGCAATGTGGAGAAATTACTGTTTGTGCATTTACAATATTCATTGATTTTTGCCATTGAAAAACGTCCAGAAATGTTTGAAGCTACTGACTGAATGAAAGGAGCTGGCATCTCACTCTCTTTGAATCTTCTTTATCATGCTAAGAGGAGCAGGAAAAAGCAAAAAATTTCAGAATTGCACCTTGCAATGCGGAGAAATTACTGTTTGTGCATTTACAATATTCATTGATTTTTGCCATTGAAAAACGTCCAGAAATGTTTGAAGCTACTGACTGAATGAAAGGAGCTGGCATCTCACTCTCTTTGAATCTTCTTTCTCATGCTAAGAGGAGCAGGAAAAAGCAAAAAATTTCAGAATTGCACCTTGCAATGCGGAGAAATTACTGTTTCTGCATTTACAATATTCATTGATTTTTGCCATTGAAAAACATCATGTTATTCATATACCAGAAATGTTTCAAGCTACTGACTGAATGAAAAGAGCTGGCATCTCACTCTCTTTGAATCTTCTTTATCATGCTAAGAGGAGCAGGAAAAAGCAAAAAAATTAAGAATTGCACCTTGCAATGTGGAGAAATGACTGTTTGTGCATTTACAATATTCATTGATTTTTGCCATTGAAAAACGTCCAGAAATGTTTGAAGCTACTGACTGAATGAAAGGAGCTGGCATTTCACTCTCTTTGAATCTTCTTTATCATGCTAAGAGGAGCAGGAAAAAGCAAAAAATTTCAGAATTGCACCTTGCAATGCGGAGAAATTACTGTTTGTGCATTTACAATATTCATTGATTTTTGCCATTGAAAAACATCATGTTATTCATATACCAGAAATGTTTGAAGCTACTGACTGAATGAAAAGAGCTGGCATCTCACTCTCTTTGAATCTTCTTTACCATGCTAAGATGAGCAGGAAAAGGCAAAAAATTTCAGAATTGCACCTTGCAATGTGGAGAAATTACTGTTTGTGCATTTACAATATTCATTGATTTTTGCCATTGAAAAACAACATGTTATTCATATACCAGAAATGTTTGAAGCTACTGACTGAATGAAAGGAGCTGGCATCTCACTCTCTTTGAATCTTCTTTATCATGCTAAGAGGAGCAGGAAAAAGCAAAAAATTTCAGAATTGCACCTTGCAATGCGGAGAAATTACTGTTTGTGCATTTACAATATTCATTGATTTTTGCCATTGAAAAACATCATGTTATTCATATACCAGAAATGTTTGAAGCTACTGACTGAATGAAAAGAGCTGGCATCTCACTCTCTTTGAATCTTCTTTATCATGCTAAGAGGAGCAGGAAAAAGCAAAAAATTTCAGAATTGCACCTTGCAATGTGGAGAAATTACTGTTTGTGCATTTACAATATTCATTGATTTTTGCCATTGAAAAACGTCCAGAAATGTTTGAAGCTAATGACTGAATGTAAGGAGCTGGCATCTCACTCTCTTTGAATCTTCTTTATCATGCTAATAGGAGCAGGAAAAAGCAAAAAATTTCAGAATTGCACCTTGCAATGCGGAGAAATTACTGTTTGTGCATTTACAATATTCATTGATTTTTGCCATTGAAAAACATCATGTTATTCATATACCAGAAATGTTTCAAGCTACTGACTGAATGAAAAGAGCTGGCATCTCACTCTCTTTGAATCTTCTTTATCATGCTAAGAGGAGCAGGAAAAAGCAAAAAAATTCAGAATTGCACCTTGCAATGTGGAGAAATGACTGTTTGTGCATTTACAATATTCATTGATTTTTGCCATTGAAAAACGTCCAGAAATGTTTGAAGCTACTGACTGAATGAAAGGAGCTGGCATTTCACTCTCTTTGAATCTTCTTTATCATGCTAAGAGGAGCAGGAAAAAGCAAAAAATTTCAGAATTGCACCTTGCAATGCGGAGAAATTACTGTTTGTGCATTTACAATATTCATTGATTTTTGCCATTGAAAAACATCATGTTATTCATATACCAGAAATGTTTGAAGCTACTGACTGAATGAAAAGAGCTGGCATCTCACTCTCTTTGAATCTTCTTTATCATGCTAAGAGGAGCAGGAAAAAGCAAAAAATTTCAGAATTGCACCTTGCAATGTGGAGAAATTACTGTTTGTGCATTTACAATATTCATTGATTTTTGCCATTGAAAAACGTCCAGAAATGTTTGAAGCTACTGACTGAATGAAAGGAGCTGGCATCTCATTCTCTTTGAATCTTCTTTATCATGCTAAGAGGAGCAGGAAAAAGCAAAAAATTTCAGAATTGCACCTTGCAATGCGGAGAAATTACTGTTTGTGCATTTACAATATTCATTGATTTTTGCCATTGAAAAACATCATGTTATTCATATACCAGAAATGTTTGAAGCTACTGATTGAATGAAAAGAGCTGGCATCTCACTCTCTTTGAATCTTCTTTATCATGCTAAGAGGAGCAGGAAAAAGCAAAAAATTTCAGAATTGCACCTTGCAATGTGGAGAAATTACTGTTTGTGCATTTACAATATTCATTGATTTTTGCCATTGAAAAACGTCCAGAAATGTTTGAAGCTACTGACTGAATGAAAGGAGCTGGCATCTCACTCTCTTTGAATCTTCTTTATCATGCTAAGAAGAGCAGGAAAAAGCAAAAAATTTCAGAATTGCACCTTGCAATGCGGAGAAATTACTGTTTGTGCATTTACAATTTTCATTGATTTTTGCCATTGAAAAACATCATGTTATTCATATACCAGAAATGTTTGAAGCTACTGACTGAATGAAAAGAGCTGGCATCTCACTCTCTTTGAATCTTCTTTATCATGCTAAGAGGAGCAGGAAAAAGCAAAAAATTTCAGAATTGCACCTTGCAATGTGGAGAAATTACTGTTTGTGCATTTACAATATTCATTGATTTTTGCCATTGAAAAACGTCCAGAAATGTTTGAAGCTACTGACTGAATGAAAGGAGCTGGCATCTCATTCTCTTTGAATCTTCTTTATCATGCTAAGAGGAGCAGGAAAAAGCAAAAAATTTCAGAATTGCACCTTGCAATGCGGAGAAATTACTGTTTGTGCATTTACAATATTCATTGATTTTTGCCATTGAAAAACATCATGTTATTCATATACCAGAAATGTTTGAAGCTACTGATTGAATGAAAAGAGCTGGCATCTCACTCTCTTTGAATCTTCTTTATCATGCTAAGAGGAGCAGGAAAAAGCAAAAAATTTCAGAATTGCACCTTGCAATGTGGAGAAATTACTGTTTGTGCATTTACAATATTCATTGATTTTTGCCATTGAAAAACGTCCAGAAATGTTTGAAGCTACTGACTGAATGAAAGGAGCTGGCATCTCACTCTCTTTGAATCTTCTTTATCATGCTAAGAAGAGCAGGAAAAAGCAAAAAATTTCAGAATTGCACCTTGCAATGCGGAGAAATTACTGTTTGTGCATTTACAATTTTCATTGATTTTTGCCATTGAAAAACATCATGTTATTCATATACCAGAAATGTTTGAAGCTACTGACTGAATGAAAAGAGCTGGCATCTCACTCTCTTTGAATCTTCTTTATCATGCTAAGAGGAGCAGGAAAAAGCAAAAAAATTCAGAATTGCACCTTGCAATGTGGAGAAATTACTGTTTGTGCATTTACAATATTCATTGATTTTTGCCATTGAAAAACGTCCAGAAATGTTTGAAGCTACTGACAGAATGAAAGGAGCTGGAATCTCACTCTCTTTGAATCTTCTTTATCATGCTAAGAGGAGCAGGAAAAAGCAAAAAATTTCAGAATTGCACCTTGCAATGCGGAGAAATTACTGTTTGTGCATTTACAATATTCATTGATTTTTGCCATTGAAAAACATCATGTTATTCATATACCAGAAATGTTTGAAGCTACTGACTGAATGAAAAGAGCTGGCATCTCACTCTCTTTGAATCTTCTTTATCATGCTAAGAGGAGCAGGAAAAAGCAAAAAATTTCAGAATTGCACCTTGCAATGCGGAGAAATTACTGTTTGTGCATTTACAATATTCATTGATTTTTGCCATTGAAAAACGTCCAGAAATGTTTGAAGCTACTGACTGAATGAAAGGAGCTGGCATCTCACTCTCTTTGAATCTTCTTTATCATGCTAAGAGGAGCAGGAAAAAGCAAAAAATTTCAGAATTGCACCTTGCAATGCGGAGAAATTACTGTTTGTGCATTTACAATATTCATTGATTTTTGCCATTGAAAAACATCATGTTATTCATATACCAGAAATGTTTGAAGCTACTGACTGAATGAAAAAAGCTGGCATCTCACTCTCTTTGAATCTTCTTTATCATGCTAAGAGGAGCAGGAAAAAGCAAAAAATTTCAGAATTGCACCTTGCAATGTGGAGAAATTACTGTTTGTGCATTTACAATATTCATTGATTTTTGCCATTGAAAAACGTCCAGAAATGTTTGAAGCTACTGACTGAATGAAAGGAGCTGGCATCTCACTCTCTTTGAATCTTCTTTATCATGCTAAGAGGAGCAGGAAAAAGCAAAAAATTTCAGAATTGCACCTTGCAATGCGGAGAAATTACTGTTTGTGCATTTACAATATTCATTGATTTTTGCCATTGAAAAACATCATGTTATTCATATACCAGAAATGTTTGAAGCTACTGACTGAATGAAAAGAGCTGGCATCTCCCTCTCTTTGAATCTTCTTTATCATGCTAAGAGGAGCAGGAAAAAGCAAAAAATTTCAGAATTGCACCTTGCAATGTGGAGAAATTACTGTTTGTGCATTTACAATATTCATTGATTTTTGCCATTGAAAAACATCCAGAAATGTTTGAAGCTACTGACTGAATGAAAGGAGCTGGCATCTCACTCTCTTTGAATCTTCTTTATCATGCTAAGAAGAGCAGGAAAAAGCAAAAAATTTCAGAATTGCACCTTGCAATGCGGAGAAATTACTGTTTGTGCATTTACAATATTCATTGATTTTTGCCATTGAAAAACATCATGTTATTCATATACCAGAAATGTTTGAAGCTACTGACTGAATGAAAAGAGCTGGCATCTCCCTCTCTTTGAATCTTCTTTATCATGCTAAGAGGAGCAGGAAAAAGCAAAAAATTTCAGAATTGCACCTTGCAATGTGGAGAAATTACTGTTTGTGCATTTACAATATTCATTGATTTTTGCCATTGAAAAACGTCCAGAAATGTTTGAAGCTACTGACTGAATGAAAGGAGCTGGCATCTCACTCTCTTTGAATCTTCTTTATCATGCTAAGAAGAGCAGGAAAAAGCAAAAAATTTCAGAATTGCACCTTGCAATGCGGAGAAATTACTGTTTGTGCATTTACAATTTTCATTGATTTTTGCCATTGAAAAACATCATGTTATTCATATACCAGAAATGTTTGAAGCTACTGACTGAATGAAAAGAGCTGGCATCTCACTCTCTTTGAATCTTCTTTATCATGCTAAGAGGAGCAGGAAAAAGCAAAAAAATTCAGAATTGCACCTTGCAATGTGGAGAAATTACTGTTTGTGCATTTACAATATTCATTGATTTTTGCCATTGAAAAACGTCCAGAAATGTTTGAAGCTACTGACAGAATGAAAGGGCTGGCATCTCACTCTCTTTGAATCTTCTTTATCAGGGAATTGCACCTTGCAATGCGGAGAAATTACTGTTTGTGCATTTACAATATTCATTGATTTTTGCCATTGAAAAACATCATGTTATTCATATACCAGAAATGTTTGAAGCTACTGACTGAATGAAAAGAGCTGGCATCTCACTCTCTTTGAATCTTCTTTATCATGCTAAGAGGAGCAGGAAAAAGCAAAAAATTTCCAGAATTGCACCTTGCAATGAGGAGAAATTACTGTTTGTGCATTTACAATATTCATTGATAATTTGCCATTGAAAAACTCATGGTATTAATATACCAGAAATGTTTGAAGCTACAGACTGAATGAAAGAGCTGCAGCTACTGACTGAATGAAAAGAGCTGGCATCTCACTCTCTTTGAATCTTCTTTATCATGCTAAGAGGAGCAGGAAAAAGCAAAAAATTTCAGAATTGCACCTTGCAATGTGGAGAAATTACTGTTTGTGCATTTACAATATTCATTGATTTTTGCCATTGAAAAACGTCCAGAAATGTTTGAAGCTACTGACTGAATGAAAGGAGCTGGCATCTCACTCTCTTTGAATCTTCTTTATCATGCTAAGAGGAGCAGGAAAAAGCAAAAAATTTCAGAATTGCACCTTGCAATGCGGAGAAATTACTGTTTGTGCATTTACAATATTCATTGATTTTTGCCATTGAAAAACATCATGTTATTCATATACCAGAAATGTTTGAAGCTACTGACTGAATGAAAAGAGCTGGCATCTCCCTCTCTTTGAATCTTCTTTATCATGCTAAGAGGAGCAGGAAAAAGCAAAAAATTTCAGAATTGCACCTTGCAATGTGGAGAAATTACTGTTTGTGCATTTACAATATTCATTGATTTTTGCCATTGAAAACGTCCAGAAATGTTTGAAGCTACTGACTGAATGAAAGGAGCTGGCATCTCACTCTCTTTGAATCTTCTTTATCATGCTAAGAAGAGCAGGAAAAAGCAAAAAATTTCAGAATTGCACCTTGCAATGCGGAGAAATTACTGTTTGTGCATTTACAATATTCATTGATTTTTGCCATTGAAAAACATCATGTTATTCATATACCAGAAATGTTTGAAGCTACTGACTGAATGAAAAGAGCTGGCATCTCACTCTCTTTGAATCTTCTTTATCATGCTAAGAGGAGCAGGAAAAAGCAAAAAATTCAGAATTGCACCTTGCAATGTGGAGAAATTACTGTTTGTGCATTTACAATATTCATTGATTTTTGCCATTGAAAAACGTCCAGAAATGTTTGAAGCTACTGACAGAATGAAAGGAGCTGGAATCTCACTCTCTTTGAATCTTCTTTATCATGCTAAGAGGAGCAGGAAAAAGCAAAAAATTTCAGAATTGCACCTTGCAATGCGGAGAAATTACTGTTTGTGCATTTACAATATTCATTGATTTTTGCCATTGAAAAACATCATGTTATTCATATACCAGAAATGTTTCAAGCTACTGACTGAATGAAAAGAGCTGGCATCTCACTCTCTTTGAATCTTCTTTATCATGCTAAGAGGAGCAGGAAAAAGCAAAAAATTTCAGAATTGCACCTTGCAATGCGGAGAAATTACTGTTTGTGCATTTACAATATTCATTGATTTTTGCCATTGAAAAACATCATGTTATTCATATACCAGAAATGTTTGAAGCTACTGACTGAATGAAAAAAGCTGGCATCTCACTCTCTTTGAATCTTCTTTATCATGCTAAGAGGAGCAGGAAAAAGCAAAAAATTTCAGAATTGCACCTTGCAATGTGGAGAAATTACTGTTTGTGCATTTACAATATTCATTGATTTTTGCCATTGAAAACGTCCAGAAATGTTTGAAGCTACTGACTGAATGAAAGCAGCTGGCATCTCACTCTCTTTGAATCTTCTTTATCATGCTAAGAGGAGCAGGAAAAAGCAAAAAATTTCAGAATTGCACCTTGCAATGCGGAGAAATTACTGTTTGTGCATTTACAATATTCATTGATTTTTGCCATTGAAAAACATCATGTTATTCATATACCAGAAATGTTTGAAGCTACTGACTGAATGAAAAGAGCTGGCATCTCCCTCACTTTGAATCTTCTTTATCATGCTAAGAGGAGCAGGAAAAAGCAAAAAATTTCAGAATTGCACCTTGCAATGTGGAGAAATTACTGTTTGTGCATTTACAATATTCATTGATTTTTGCCATTGAAAAACATCCAGAAATGTTTGAAGCTACTGACTGAATGAAAGGAGCTGGCATCTCACTCTCTTTGAATCTTCTTTATCATGCTAAGCGGAGCAGGAAAAAGCAAAAAATTTCAGAATTGCACCTTGCAATGCGGAGAAATTACTGTTTGTGCATTTACAATATTCATTGATTTTTGCCATTGAAAAACATCATGTTATTCATATACCAGAAATGTTTCAAGCTACTGACTGAATGAAAAGAGCTGGCATCTAACTCTCTTTGAATCTTCTTTATCATGCTAAGAGGAGCAGGAAAAAGCAAAAAAATTCAGAATTGCACCTTGCAATGTGGAGAAATGACTGTTTGTGCATTTACAATATTCATTGATTTTTGCCATTGAAAAACGTCCAGAAATGTTTGAAGCTACTGACTGAATGAAAGGAGCTGGCATTTCATTCTCTTTGAATCTTCTTTATCATGCTAAGAGGAGCAGGAAAAAGCAAAAAATTTCAGAATTGCACCTTGCAATGCGGAGAAATTACTGTTTGTGCATTTACAATATTCATTGATTTTTGCCATTGAAAAACATCATGTTATTCATATACCAGAAATGTTTGAAGCTACTGACTGAATGAAAAGAGCTGGCATCTCACTCTTTTTGAATCTTCTTTATCATGCTAAGAGGAGCAGGAAAAAGCAAAAAATTTCAGAATTGCACCTTGCAAAGCGGAGAAATTACTGTGTGCATTTACAATATTCATTGATTTTTGCCATTGAAAAACATCATGTTATTCATATACCAGAAATGTTTGAAGCTACTGACTGAATGAAAAGAGCTGGCATCTCACTCTCTTTGAATCTTCTTTATCATGCTAAGAGGAGCAGGAAAAAGCAAAAAAATTCAGAATTGCACCTTGCAATGTGGAGACATTACTGTTTGTGCATTTACAATATTCATTGATTTTTGCCATTGAAAAACGTCCAGAAATGTTTGAAGCTACTGACTGAATGAAAGGAGCTGGCATCTCACTCTCTTTGAATCTTCTTTATCATGCTAAGAGGAGCAGGAAAAAGCAAAAAATTTCAGAATTGCACCTTGCAATGCGGAGAAATTACTGTTTGTGCATTTACAATATTCATTGATTTTTGCCATTGAAAAACATCATGTTATTCATATACCAGAAATGTTTGAAGCTACTGACTGAATGAAAAGAGCTGGCATCTCACTCTCTTTGAATCTTCTTTATCATGCTAAGAGGAGCAGGAAAAAGCAAAAAATTTCAGAATTGCACCTTGCAATGTGGAGAAATTACTGTTTGTGCATTTACAATATTCATTGATTTTTGCCATTGAAAACGTCCAGAAATGTTTGAAGCTACTGACTGAATGAAAGGAGCTGGCATCTCACTCTCTTTGAATCTTCTTTATCATGCTAAGAGGAGCAGGAAAAAGCAAAAAATTTCAGAATTGCACCTTGCAATGCGGAGAAATTACTGTTTGTGCATTTACAATATTCATTGATTTTTGCCATTGAAAAACATCATGTTATTCATATACCAGAAATGTTTCAAGCTACTGACTGAATGAAAAGAGCTGGCATCTCACTCTCTTTGAATCTTCTTTATCATGCTAAGAGGAGCAGGAAAAAGCAAAAAAATTCAGAATTGCACCTTGCAATGTGGAGAAATGACTGTTTGTGCATTTACAAAATTCATTGATTTTTGCCATTGAAAAACGTCCAGAAATGTTTGAAGCTACTGACTGAATGAAAGGAGCTGGCATTTCACTCTCTTTGAATCTTCTTTATCATGCTAAGAGGAGCAGGAAACAGCAAAAAATTTCAGAATTGCACCTTGCAATGCGGAGAAATTACTGTTTGTGCATTTACAATATTCATTTATTTTTGCCATTGAAAAACATCATGTTATTCATATACCAGAAATGTTTGAAGCTACTGACTGAATGAAAAGAGCTGGCATCTCACTCTCTTTGAATCTTCTTTATCATGCTAAGAGGAGCAGGAAAAAGCAAAAAATTTCAGAATTGCACCTTGCAATGTGGAGAAATTACTGTTTGTGCATTTACAATATTCATTGATTTTTGCAATTGAAAAACGTCCAGAAATGTTTGAAGCTACTGACTGAATGAAAGGAGCTGGCATCTCATTCTCTTTGAATCTTCTGTATCATGCTAAGAGGAGCAGGAAAAAGCAAAAAATTTCAGAATTGCACCTTGCAATGCGGAGAAATTACTGTTTGTGCATTTACAATATTCATTGATTTTTGCCATTGAAAAACATCATGTTATTCATATACCAGAAATGTTTGAAGCTACTGACTGAATGAAAAGAGCTGGCATCTCATTCTCTTTGAATCTTCTTTATCATGCTAAGAAGAGCAGGAAAAAGTAAAAAATTTCAGAATTGCACCTTGCAATGCGGAGAAATTACTGTTTGTGCATTTACAATATTCATTGATTTTTGCCATTGAAAAACATCATGTTATTCATATACCAGAAATGTTTGAAGCTACTGACTGAATGAAAAGAGCTGGCATCTCACTCTCTTTGAATCTTCTTAATCATGCTAAGAGGAGCAGGAAAAAGCAAAAAAATTCAGAATTGCACCTTGCAATGTGGAGAAATTACTGTTTGTGCATTTACAATATTCATTGATTTTTGCCATTGAAAAACGTCCAGAAATGTTTGAAGCTACTGACTGAATGAAAGGAGCTGGCATCTCACTCTCTTTGAATCTTCTTTATCATGCTAAGAGGAGCAGGAAAAAGCAAAAAATTTCAGAATTGGACCTTGCAATGCGGAGAAATTACTGTTTGTGCATTTACAATATTCATTGATTTTTGCCATTGAAAAACATCATGTTATTCATATTCCAGAAATGTTTGAAGCTACTGACTGAATGAAAGAGCTGGCATTTCACTCTCTTTGAATCTTCTTTATCATGCTAAGAGGAGCAGGAAAAAGCAAAAAATTTCAGAATTGCACCTTGCAATGCGGAGAAATTACTGTTTGTGCATTTACAATATTCATTGATTTTTGCCATTGAAAAACATCATGTTATTCATATACCAGAAATGTTTGAAGCTACTGACTGAATGAAAAGAGCTGGCATCTCACTCTCTTTGAATCTTCTTTATCATGCTAAGAGGAGCAGGAAAAAGGAAAAAAATTTCAGAATTGCACCTTGCAATGTGGAGAAATTACTGTTTGTGCATTTACAATATTCATTGATTTTTGCCATTGAAAAACGTCCAGAAATGTTTGAAGCTACTGACTGAATGAAAGGAGCTGGCATCTCACTCTCTTTGAATCTTCTTTATCATGCTAAGAGGAGCAGGAAAAAGCAAAAAATTTCAGAATTGCACCTTGCAATGCGGAGAAATTACTGTTTGTGCATTTACAATATTCATTGATTTTTGCCATTGAAAAACATCATGTTATTCATATACCAGAAATGTTTCAAGCTACTGACTGAATGAAAAGAGCTGGCATCTCACTCTCTTTGAATCTTCTTTATCATGCTAAGAGGAGCAGGAAAAGCAAAAAAATTTCAGAATTGCACCTTGCAATGTGGAGAAATTACTGTTTGTGCATTTACAATATTCATTGATTTTTGCCATTGAAAAACGTCCAGAAATGTTTGAAGCTACTGACTGAATGAAAGGAGCTGGCATCTCACTCTCTTTGAATCTTCTTTATCATGCTAAGAGGAGCAGGAAAAAGCAAAAAATTTCAGAATTGCACCTTGCAATGCGGAGAAATTACTGTTTGTGCATTTACAATATTCATTGATTTTTGCCATTGAAAAACATCATGTTATTCATATACCAGAAATGTTTGAAGCTACTGACTGAATGAAAAGAGCTGGCATCTCACTCTCTTTGAATCTTCTTTATCATGCTAAGAGGAGCAGGAAAAAGCAAAAAATTTCAGAATTGCACCTTGCAATGTGGAGAAATTATTGTTTGTGCATTTACAATATTCATTGATTTTTGCCATTGAAAAACGTCCAGAAATGTTTGAAGCTACTGACTGAATGAAAGGAGCTGGCATCTCACTCTCTTTGAATCTTCTTTATCATGCTAAGAGGAGCAGGAAAAAGCAAAAATTTCAGAATTGCAGCTTGCAATGCGGAGAAATTACTGTTTGTGCATTTACAATATTCATTGATTTTTGCCATTGAAAAACATCATGTTATTCATATACCAGAAATGTTTGAAGCTACTGACTGAATGAAAAGAGCTGGCATCTCACTCTCTTTGAATCTTCTTTATCATGCTAAGAGGAGCAGGAAAAAGCAAAAAATTTCAGAATTGCACCTTGCAATGTGGAGAAATTACTGTTTGTGCATTTGCAATATTCATTGATTTTTGCCATTGAAAAACGTCCAGAAATGTTTGAAGCTACTGACTGAATGAAAGGAGCTGGCATCTCACTCTCTTTGAATCTTCTTTATCATGCTAAGAGGAGCAGGAAAAAGCAAAAAATTTCAGAATTGCACCTTGCAATGCGGAGAAATTACTGTTTGTGCATTTACAATATTCATTGATTTTTGCCATTGAAAAACATCATGTTATTCATATACCAGAAATGTTTGAAGCTACTGACTGAATGAAAAGAGCTGGCATCTCACTCTCTTTGAATCTTCTTTATCATGCTAAGAGGAGCAGGAAAAAGCAAAAAAATTCAGAATTGCACCTTGCAATGTGGAGACATTACTGTTTGTGCATTTACAATATTCATTGATTTTTGCCATTGAAAAACGTCCAGAAATGTTTGAAGCTACTGACTGAATGAAAGGAGCTGGCATCTCACTCTCTTTGATCTTCTTTATCATGCTAAGAGGAGCAGGAAAAAGGAAAAAATTTCAGAATTGCACCTTGCAATGCGGAGAAATTACTGTTTGTGCATTTACAATATTCATTGATTTTTGCCATTGAAAAACATCATGTTATTCATATACCAGAAATGTTTGAAGCTACTGACTGAATGAAAAGAGCTGGCATCTCACTCTCTTTGAATCTTCTTTATCATGCTAAGAGGAGCAGGAAAAAGCAAAAATTTCAGAATTGCACCTTGCAATGTGGAGAAATTACTGTTTGTGCATTTACAATATTCATTGATTTTTGCCATTGAAAAACGTCCAGAAATGTTTGAAGCTACTGACTGAATGAAAGGAGCTGGCATCTCACTCTCTTTGAATCTTCTTTATCATGCTAAGAGGAGCAGGAAAAAGCAAAAAATTTCAGAATTGCACCTTGCAATGCGGAGAAATTACTGTTTGTGCATTTACAATATTCATTGATTTTTGCCATTGAAAAACATCATGTTATTCATATACCAGAAATGTTTCGAGCTACTGACTGAATGAAAAGAGCTGGCATCTCACTCTCTTTGAATCTTCTTTATCATGCTAAGAGGAGCAGGAAAAAGCAAAAAATTTCAGAATTGCACCTTGCAATGTGGAGAAATGACTGTTTGTGCATTTACAATATTCATTGATTTTTGCCATTGAAAAACGTCCAGAAATGTTTGAAGCTACTGACTGAATGAAAGGAGCTGGCATCTCACTCTCTTTGAATCTTCTTTATCATGCTAAGAGGAGCAGGAAAAAGCAAAAAATTTCAGAATTGCACCTTGCAATGTGGAGAAATTACTGTTTGTGCATTTACAATATTCATTTATTTTTGCCATTGAAAAACATCATGTTATTCATATACCAGAAATGTTTGAAGCTACTGACTGAATGAAAAGAGCTGGCATCTCACTCTCTTTGAATCTTCTTTATCATGCTAAGAGGAGCAGGAAAAAGCAAAAAATTTCAGAATTGCACCTTGCAATGTGGAGAAATTACTGTTTGTGCATTTACAATATTCATTGATTTTTGCCATTGAAAAACGTCCAGAAATGTTTGAAGCTACTGACTGAATGAAAGGAGCTGGCATCTCATTCTCTTTGAATCTTCTTTATCATGCTAAGAGGAGCAGGAAAAAGCAAAAAATTTCAGAATTGCACCTTGCAATGCGGAGAAATTACTGTTTGTGCATTTACAATATTCATTGATTTTCTCCATTGAAAAACATCATGTTATTCATATACCAGAAATGTTTGAAGCTACTGACTGAATGAAAAGAGCTGGCATCTCACTCTCTTTGAATCTTCTTTATCATGCTAAGAGGAGCAGGAAAAAGCAAAAATTTCAGAATTGCACCTTGCAATGTGGAGAAATTACTGTTTGTGCATTTACAATATTCATTGATTTTTGCCATTGAAAAACGTCCAGAAATGTTTGAAGCTACTGACTGAATGAAAGGAGCTGGCATCTCACTCTCTTTGAATCTTCTTTATCATGCTAAGAAGAGCAGGAAAAAGTAAAAAATTTCAGAATTGCACCTTGCAATGCGGAGAAATTACTGTTTGTGCATTTACAATATTCATTGATTTTTGCCATTGAAAAACATCATGTTATTCATATACCAGAAATGTTTGAAGCTACTGACTGAATGAAAAGAGCTGGCATCTCACTCTCTTTGAATCTTCTTTATCATGCTAAGAGGAGCAGGAAAAAGCAAAAAAATTCAGAATTGCACCTTGCAATGTGGAGAAATTACTGTTTGTGCATTTACAATATTCATTGATTTTTGCCATTGAAAAACGTCCAGAAATGTTTGAAGCTACTGACAGAATGAAAGGAGCTGGCATCTCACTCTCTTTGAATCTTCTTTATCATGCTAAGAGGAGCAGGAAAAAGCAAAAATTTCAGAATTGCACCTTGCAATGCGGAGAAATTACTGTTTGTGCATTTACAATATTCATTGATTTTTGCCATTGAAAAACATCATGTTATTCATATTCCAGAAATGTTTGAAGCTACTGACTGAATGAAAAGAGCTGGCATCTCACTCTCTTTGAATCTTCTTTATCATGCTAAGAGGAGCAGGAAAAAGCAAAAAATTTCAGAATTGCACCTTGCAATGCGGAGAAATTACTGTTTGTGCATTTACAATATTCATTGATTTTTGCCATTGAAAAACATCATGTTATTCATATACCAGAAATGTTTGAAGCTACTGACTGAATGAAAAGAGCTGGCATCTCACTCTCTTTGAATCTTCTTTATCATGCTAAGAGGAGCAGGAAAAAGCAAAAAATGTCAGAATTGCACCTTGCAATGTGGAGAAATTACTGTTTGTGCATTTACAATATTCATTGATTTTTGCCATTGAAAAACGTCCAGAAATGTTTGAAGCTACTGACTGAATGAAAGGAGCTGGCATCTCATTCTCTTTGAATCTTCTTTATCATGCTAAGAGGAGCAGGAAAAAGCAAAAAATTTCAGAATTGCACCTTGCAAATGCAGGAGAAATTACTGTTTGTGCATTTACAATATTCATTGATTTTTGCCATTGAAAAACATCATGTTATTCATATACCAGAAATGTTTCAAGCTACTGACTGAATGAAAAGAGCTGGCATCTCACTCTCTTTGAATCTTCTTTATCATGCTAAGAGGAGCAGGAAAAAGCAAAAAATTTCAGAATTGCACCTTGCAATGTGGAGAAATTACTGTTTGTGCATTTACAATATTCATTGATTTTTGCCATTGAAAAACGTCCAGAAATGTTTGAAGCTACTGACTGAATGAAAGGAGCTGGCATCTCACTCTCTTTGAATCTTCTTTATTCATGCTAAGAGGAGCAGGAAAAAGCAAAAAATTTCAGAATTGAACCTTGCAATGCGAGAAATTACTGTTTGTGCATTTACAATATTCATTGATTTTGCCATTGAAAAACATCATGTTATTCATATACCAGAAATGTTTGAAGCTACTGACTGAATGAAAAGAGCTGGCATCTCACTCTCTTTTAATCTTCTTTAACATGCTAAGAGGAGCAGGAAAAAGCAAAAAATTTCAGAATTGCACCTTGCAATGTGGAGAAATTACTGTTTGTGCATTTACAATATTCAATGATTTTTGCCATTGAAAAACGTCCAGAAATGTTTGAAGCTACTGACTGAATGAAAGGAGCTGGCATCTCACTCTGTTTGAATCTTCTTTATCATGCTAAGAGGAGCTGGAAAAAGCAAAAAAATTTCAGAATTGCACCTTGCAATGCGGAGAATTACTGTTTGTGCATTTATATTATTCATTGATTTTTGCCATTGAAAAACATCATGTTATTCATATACCAGAAATGTTTGAAGCTACTGACTGAATGGAAAGGAGCTGGCATCTCACTCTCTTTGAATCTTCTTTATCATGCTAAGAGGAGCAGGAAAAAGCAAAAAATTTAAGAATTGCACCTTGCAATACGGAGAAATTACTGTTTGTGCGTTTACAATATTCATAGATTTTGCCATTGAAAAACATCATGTTATTCATATACCAGAAATGTTTGAAGCTACTGACTGAATGAAAAGAGCTGGCATCTCATTCTCTTTGAATCTTCTTTATCATGCTAAGAGGAGCAGGAAAAGCAAAAAATTTCAGAATTGCACCTTGCAATGCGGAGAAATTACTGTTTGTGCATTTACAATATTCATTGATTTTTGCATTGAAAAACATCATGTTATTCATATACCAGAAA